>NC_086178.1:88587475-89323725 GCF_023053635.1 Elgaria multicarinata webbii | reverse complement strand
GTAAGTGTGCTTGACACTGCAGCCTAAGTGAACTTGTTTATCCTCATTATTTTGAACCATGATTATATTAGAGACCATCCAGGCCTTCTGAGGGATGCACTGATCTTGTCTTCAGCAGCAATATTAGCCTCAGATGTGTTGCCTGAGTGCTCCTTTTTTTGTTCCTGTTGATGAATTTAAAAGGGCCTGTTTAATTGGTTTAAAGAGTTCACTTGGAATCTGGGCCATTGTTGTGCTCTAATGCAGGCATGTGAGAATTTGCTACTCTGCATGTTCAAATAGGCCTTTGGATTTAAATTGTTGATTTATCATTTACTTGAGGGTTTCGAATCTACATTTCAACTAAAAACAAAACCAAGTTCACAAAGTAAAGATGCTGTAACACAAGGCACCATTTTCCATCTTGGGGTGTTACCCCCCCCCCCCCAACAACATCTCTGAATATTGGCTCACATGGGCAATTACACTGTGTGACCTCAGAGTTCATGAAATTTGGCTGTGGCAACTTTCACAATATTAGAAGTCTTGGCCAGCTCTATACCTCGTACCATATCAATATGATCCCATCATGGTAACGCTGTATCCCTCTTACGTATTTATACCTCATAGCACACGCAATGACAGCTGTTGTGGTATTTTGGATAATATGGAGTAAAAAGTGGGAAACAGCTCCACAAAGGTGGCATATGGACTGTGATATGTGCCCCCTATAGTTGTCAGTGCCCTTCAATGCCAATAAAATAATACTAGTTTAGATTTAGCTCTTGTCTCTTAAGATTGCTTCAGAACATAAAGCGGAAGTGCAGAACCTCCTTCAGCTGGAAGACTGAATGCCATTTTGGAGAAGTTCTGGAGGGCCTCATTCCAGTGGTGCTGGGACTGAAAGCAAAAGAGGTGGGACAAAGGCAAAAGGGATGTGGCCCTCTAAACTAGAAACCATCAGCCACATGTTGCGGTAATGAACTGCACAGTTAGTTGTGCCTTAATCATTGCAGGAGGTCAAATTGTCACAGCCAGAATCTGAGCTGCTGGCTGATGGAATACACTTGCTGGTGTATACATACACTTGAAGATACCCAGGGGATCAGGTGAATGAAAATATATAGTATGCACTGGGCCTCAGTTTTCCTGTTATGCAACCACGCATTTGCAAGTTGCGAGCAGGATATGAATGGAGGTGTCTTCTTTGGGCTGGCCAAGAGAGCAGGACTGGCCCAAGGCATTTTGCTACTTCAGACAAAGGACAAGATGCCCACCCCCTCCAAGAACAAAAGCCGATTGCACTGGCAGTTGAATCGTACTTCAACATTGGGAATGAGACTGTGTCCTTCACCGCAGCTGAGGGGAATAGGGTAGCTTAAGGGGATGCAAGGCAGGGCATATGGTGCCAGGGCCCGACAAAACTGGAGAACATCCAGAAAATAACTTGATTGAAAGGAGAGAACAAGTTCCAGGATGTAGAAAAATAAAATTGTATTCTTTAAAATATCCCAACACATTTCAGCCTGGTGGCATATATCTCTGGGCTTTCTTCAGGGGCTATAAAAATATGGACAATACAACACAGTAATCTGCATTCATATACATGAACATTTAAAAATATTCTGCGCCACATAAACATACCTAATACTGTGACTGTGTATACTTACTCAAAATTAGTAAACAGCCTGCAGAGATGACATATCAATGGATATTAATTAATTTATTAATCATGTATTTAGTCTATTATTATATACTCTACCTTGGATGGTGATGTGGGAACCATTTAGGTTTTTCTGTCTTAAGAAAAAAAGAAAGATCAGAAGAAGGAGGAAACACATCTGACTAGTGCAGTTGATTCTTTCTTGGCCAGGTGACTGAGGCATGAGGGCAAATGGCATTTGCTGCGTTTGACCTTGAGAAACTAAAAGAAGGTCCTTTTTCCTCTACAAAATGAGTTTGATAATAGGGAAGAACAGAACTGCTGAAGCACAGAACTATAGTAGTAAACTGTGTGATAGATAGTCAGGTCAGTAGACAGTAATTAAGTGCAGGGAATGGGAGCAACATGCAGGGACAAGGTTGATTGTGCCTGATGGTGAGCAAAGCTTCTCTTTCACTCCCTCAGTTATTTTGTTCCAGAGTCTGTTTTGAACAGCCTGATCATGAACTTCACTTACACTTAATGAGGCCTAAAACCAAAAGATGCAGGGCCTATTCATGGCCTTCACACTACTACAGTCAAAACAGGGCTACTGGGAAGAATGGTTGCCAGCTCTCTCCATATGTAAGGTGCAGTCTTTGAGGGGTGGGATGGGGGATTGTTTTGAGTTCAGCAAGTTTGAAAAACACACACCCAGGTTTGAAATAGGTCCTTTGAAGAGATATAGGGAAAAAAGGAAAGGAACCTCTCGTGCAAGCACTTGAGTCATTCCTGACTCCTAGAGGGACTCCTGCTTTCGCTGACGTTTTCTTGGCAGACTTTGTAGCGGGGTGGTTTGCCATTGCCTTCCCCAGTCATGGCTACCTTTCCCCCAGCTAGCTGGGTACTCATTTTACTGACCTCGGAAGGATGGAAGGCTGAGTCGACCTGAGCCAGCTGCCTGAGAGCCAGCTTCCGCTGGGATCGAACTCAGGCCGTGGGGAGAGTTTTGGCTGCAGTAACTGCCACTTACCACTCTGCACCACACGAGACTCAGAGAAGAGATATAACTCACAACAAATAATGTTTGAATCAGAGTTGGCACTTGTCATGCCTCAGTTGGCAGATCATGGCTGTTTCTACACCACCCTTATTCCTGGGATCGTCCCACAATCATCCTTGTGCATGACCCTTTTTATACCTAAGGGTGATCCATGGAAAATGGAGGGATCATCCCTGCCTGCTCCCGGGATCCCCTGTGTGTCAATGGATGCACAGGGATGATCCCGGGATGATCCCTGGAAAAAAGGCAGGTGTAGAAACGGCCACAGGGGATTCCAGGAGCAGGCAGGGACGATCCCTCCATTTTCCTGGGATAATCCTTAGGTGTAGAAAGTGCCCTTGTGTGGTATTAAAGAGGGGGAAATGCAAGTATTTGATATATTATTTTAAATGGCTGGTGGTCAATGCCATTCAGATTTTCTCTTTCGGGCACTGAAAAGTTTTGAGCCATGTCTAGTGAGCGGTTCACCAGAAGCACAAATCTCTCCTGTCATTTGTCACAGAAAATTTCAACATTTGGTAAAGAAAACAGCAGCTTTTTGTGGTGAATTATTCAGAGTTGCTTTCACACAGGTCTTTTATTGCTGCAGTGCTGCAGGTTTGCTTTTCCACAGTGACCTGGGCTAGATCTACGCTACTGCTTTATAGCAGTATTGAAGTGCACTGATAAGCGTTAGGACACAGGACACATTCCATATGCCGCTTTCATAGTGTTATTTCCTGCTTTTTATTCCACATTTGTAATGATTGGACACAACGTGTAGATCTGGAAGTGGAATTAAAATGGAGGTTAATATGCTATACTATCCAGCAATGCCCATCTCTATGGCCAAGATTATTCTATACCATTTATTCAGAAGTAAGCCCCATTCAGCAAAGATCCTTTTCTGCTTTTTCAAAGGTTTAATGCTTATCTATTCTTCTCATGGCAGTGGGATTAGTGAGGAATAGCTTGCTAATAGCCCCTTGAATAGCCTCCCTTACGGTCAGTTTCTGTTCCTGTATTGGGGGTAGGCTAATTACATATTTCCATTCAAATAAAATAATAATAATTAGCAATTAAAGCCCCCTCACACCCTCAGGAACAGGAAATGACAATGAGGGGCAGTTAAAAAGCTACTAATTTTATGTTGTGATTTTAATTTTTGCGAACCGCCCACCGTCAGCTATTGGGTGGTATATAAATGTAAAATAAATAAATAAAAACTAATCTTGCTGCTGTGCTTTGCAAGATGAAATAAATGTGCTGAAATGGCAAGCAGGAAGCTGCTAAACAGAAAACACTGGAATGCAAGAATTTGCCAGCAACCTTATCTGGATTCTGCATAAAAAGTGAATGATCAGAGAATAGTAATTGCAGAGCAAAGGGCTATGTAGAACCAACACCGCCTTTCAAAAGTAGGGACAAAAATGGGGTCACCACAATGAGAATAGTCGTGGCCTCTCAGCCTCAGGCTTGATACTGCATACTGGGCTGGTTCAGACTGTTTCTTTCATGAAGTTGGGTATATGGATACATGGTGAAATGAAGAACAGCTGGCATAAATCTGACTGAACATATGAGGAGATCGTTGTCTTCTCCATGCCTGCAGTTTTGCCAAGTAGCTAATTGAAATTACTGCAGTTGCAAGCTAGAAATGTAGTTTTAAGGTGTGAAGCAGATTTTTGTAATAAGTTGCAAGCAGTTCCTTCCTGAAACTCCAGTCTAGCATGTGGATGTAGGTTCCTATTTCCATATTTGCATAGGGATCAGGTAGCAGCATGGATCCTCTGTCAGGCTGGCTGAGAAATGCTAGGAGTTGCTAGAGTCACCATATGGAAAGGAGGACAGGGCTCCTGTATCTTTAATAGTTGCATAGAAAAAGGAATTTCAGCAGGTTTCATTTGTATGCATGCAGCACTGGGTGAAATACCTTCTTCATCACAACAATTAAAGCTGCAGGAGCCCTGGTCTCTTTTGTATCTGGCCAAGAGGGCAGGGCTACTACAGCTTTAACTGCTGCGATGAAGAAGGAATTTCACCAGGTGCTGCATGCATACAAATGACACCTGGTGGGAATCCACACTGGTGTTATTTTAACGTTTTGAATGGGTTACTGTGACGCACAGCGTCACGTGACCCTGGGTCTCCAACGTTGTAAATGAGTCGTACTTACAGGTTCTATTTCTTAGTTCCAGCGTGGCTACAGCGTTTGCTATCTTATCTGCTACAGCAGATAAATCACACCAGCGTTATACTGTGCAATCACTGACCATTGCATGCAAAGGACTCAGAGGTTTTCCACCTTAGAATCTGCTTTTATTGTGAAGTACTCCCATGCATCCTGCCTTAAAATTTGAATCAAATTGGGTCATCGGTTGATTTTTTATGATTTTTTTTTTAACATTTCCCCCCTCTTTGCAAAGGAGCTGAGGATCGCTCAAAGGATTGCTGTAGCTCCGTGCAGGAAAATTAACAAGGGTCTCTTGGTCCTAGTCCAAAACTCATGACCAACGGGGCTTAAATGCGGCTGCTGCTAAAACTTTTCAATTTGGTCTCCTATCCAAACCCTGACCAGACCCAACCCTGCTTAGCTTCAGCAAAGTGGCTGGTTCCTATGTGTTCAGGCAATTCCCTGGAACTTGTGTTAAGATGTTTTGGGAGGGGGTTTGTGTGTGCTTATGACTATTGCCCTGCACTGCTGGCTAGGAATGAGGCAGGCAGTGGGCGGAGCAAACCCTGCAACTCTGCTACGCTCAGAGGGAGGGAGAACAACGAAAGGATTTAACAATGCGCCCTGCAGTAACGTTACAGCTAAACATAAGTAACGCTAGTGTGCCCCGTGATACAGAGAACCGATACAGAGAACCACATTAGAAAGGGACACTAGCAATGTTATAAGACTAGTGTAGATCCGGCCCTGCTGAAATTCCTTTTTCTACACAACTGTTAAAGATACAGGAGCCCTGTCCTCCCTTTCATACAGTCACCCTAGAGTTGTAGGACTTCTTGCTGTCCAAACTGTTTCAAGGCAGCCTTGTAAATAAATAAATAAATAAACACATTAAAAAGAAAATACAGAGTTCAGTGGCATCTCAGCCTTCAGTGCTGAATGCATATATCTAGGGGCAAACTAAATGTTACATTAATTACATAGTGTGTAATTGAGCCTATTCTTTGTTTCTTCCTCAGGAGTAAGTATGCATGGCACTTCTGCCCTTTCCCTCTAGTGTTGGTTTCCTGAAATTTTCAAGCCCCCTCCACCAGCACTGAGGGGGCAGGGTGAAATTTTGGGGAGCAAATGGGGGGAAGGTTTAATCCCCCATTCTTGGAATTGACTGGTCTCAATCCAAATCAGAGCCAAGCACACTTACTGTCAAGTTAAAACCAAAACCAACAACAAACAAATGCTCAGATACATGCTATACAATTAATGTAATGTGTAGTTTGACCCTTAGAAGTAACATCAGTTGAATTCAGTGGTGCTTCTATGTAACTGAGAGAGTTACAATAGCTTTCGTTTATTCACATACAATCCTTTCCTTGTAGCTTTACATGTACAGCAATCCTTTTCAAGGACAACTAGAACAACTGTATTCAGATTTGTGTCTTGCCTTATATTTGGGACTTATGGGTATATAAAAATTAGTAGAACGATTCTATGACATTTTGAGAGAAAAAAAGGTTTTCTCAAAAACTCAGACATAGTAGCACATGAAATATGTAAGAATTGAATGCTTCTGTTTTAATAAGCATTTGACAAGAGATACTTCTTTAAACCAATACGTGTTAAACTATTCTTATTTAATATAATTATGTCAGTGACTTCAATATTCTCTTTATAATGCATGAATCTCTTGAAATACAAAACGAATGAGTGGCTAGTTTATTCTTTGAACTAGAAAATACATTTTAGATTTTCTTTTCAAAGAGCAACTACTTATGAGCTGAGATATCTTTGAGACTCAATATTTTCCCCAAATGTAAATACATTTAATGTTAGAGTCTAATTTACAGCCTCGTGTGGCACAGAGTTGCAGCTGAAACTCTCCCCACGGCCTGAGTTTGATCTCATCAGAAGCTGGTTCTCAGGCAGCAGGCTCAGGTTGACTCAGCCTTCCATCCTTCTGAGGTCGGTAAAATGAGTACCCAGCTAGCTGGGGGAAAGGTAACTGTGACTGGGGAAGGCAATGGCAAACCACCCCGCTACAAAGTCTGCCAAGAAAAATGTCAGTGAAAGCAGGCGACCCTCTAGGAGTCAGCAGGGCTTGCATGAGAGGTTCCTTTCCTTTCCTAGAGTCTAATTAAATAAAAAAGAAAAAGAAAACTACTAGAACTCACAACCTAAGTTAAGATGCTGATATAGCAGTTTTGCATCTCGATAGTAGCAAAGTCAAGGAAACAAGGTTTGGTTATGCTATTTAATAAAGTCTAAAGCTATTATTTAAATCAACAAAAACTGTACTGTAGGAGATATATTTTATGCACACTTGTTAAATATTGCAGAATTTATGCACATCTTCATTAGCAGAGCTGGAATATAGATCATATATTTTATTAATAATAGAATTAGCCATTTAATTTTTGTAAAGTGCATTGCAGAATTAACATATAAATGCTATAAATTATTATTAACACTGAAGAAGTAATATTAAAATTAAAAGAGGATCCATAAACTGAATTTTATAATTAAGTGCCTAAAACTGTAGCCCCATTTTTTAAATAATGAAAATAAATAAATCTAATGAAAAGGCTATTTACTGAATGTTTGCTTAGGTGGTGGCACATATTACTCCAACAAGAACTTATTCAAACAATAAGTTCTTGTTGCTGCTTGAAATGGGCAGTGATGGCATAAACAAATGTGCCAGGATCAATCGCTCCGCACTACCTTAAGAAGAACTGAGATTCAGGCAGGTAACCCCACTTCAAGGAGAGCCCTCAGCATCCCCTTCTATACCTTCCTGGCCAGAGAATGTTGCTCTGCCATCATCTGACTCTGAGGATAACTCTACTGCTGCAGCTTGTTCTGCCCCTCAGCCATGCAGGACCATGAAATTGTATAAAGTGACACTGGCCCCTTTAAGAATTCCAGCCAATATCCAGCAGAGGTGGAGCCAGTGAAGCAACAGGCTCTGCCAGCCTTCTTAAGGCTTCAGTTGACTCCAGTCCTTGGCTGTGACAGCAGCTCCTTATGGGAGAACTTTCTAACTAGCACATCATGCAGTGTGCCCAGAAAAGTCAATGAATGCTATAGAACTGATTGCTTCCCCTAAGCCTCAGGACATTGGCACCCTAAAGAGGGCCTTTAACCAGCTCCCAGAAGCTTTGAGGGCTGTGGCATGGAAAAGGGCAAGTAGACATTTCCAGCCTAGAGAGGCACAACCCTGCCTCCTGTGGTCTTTCCATTTCTGTAGTTGGCTTAGCAGTTGACCATTACACACAGCAGTAATTGGCTTGCCATCTGCTCCATTCTGCAACAGGAAAGGTACTTCGTGAGGAGTGGGTGAACAACCTCTCCCCTGTCCTATGTATATGGTCCTTCTTCTGGCAGCTACCACTGTTGTCAAATTAGTTTTATTGTTAATGCAGCACGATGACCATTGTTATTCATAAGCAGATCATGAAGTCTGGTGACAGGGTGCTCCAGCACTGGAAAAGGGTAAGTATTCACATTGGGAAATGGGGTGGGAATGGAGCTGTACAGGAAGCACACCCATATCTATGCATCCTTAGCTAGAGGAGGAACTATGGGTGTGAACAGGAGCTATATGCATGATTTCTGGTGTAACCCAATTGCTGGGGCTACTGTGTGAGTGCACAACTTTGCTTGGAAAAACAGCAGTAGCACGGATAATCCATTTGGGAGGGGAAGTGAATTTAGTCTCAGTGAGGTTACATGTATGTAAATAATAAATGTGTTTATGGTTATATATTCCTGTGTTTTATGGTGAGTATTTCTGGAGTGGGATGAGTGACAAGAGGAAGGGTGGATTTGCATATGTGAGATGGTGGTTGGGTGAGTGAAAAGGAGAATGAAGTCTGTGTGCTATAAAAGTGGGATGCTTTGCTTGTGTGAGTCAGATAGGGTTTGCAAAAGAGATGAGATGGGGAATTGATGACAGAGGGTTTAGATAAGGTAGGCTTGTAGTATTGAGAGAGGGAGAGAGAGATAGAGAGAGAAAGGTCTGTGGTGATTTTGAAGTGACTGAGTGATTAGGTTCATTTTGCATGAGAGTTTCAAATATTTATGTACTGTTGAACAACTTAATGTTCTAATTAATAAATATCCCCTTGTTTATATAAATCCTATTCCTTTTGCTCTTGGCTACATAAAAGGGACATAATAAAGGGAACATTGTAAGTGATAACAAAAGTCTGTATGTCCTTGCAGATACAGGACTGAATATGGTTGGACTTGAGCCTGAAGATTCTGGAGGCAGCACAACAAAGTGTGTTTGGGGGAAGGTGTTTCTTGCTGGCGTGAGAAAGGCCTTAGAGAAGGGGAATTTTCAATTCCCTCCTCACCTCAAGCAGCTGATGGACACTTTTGTCAACATTTGAGCAGCTGGACTGGACCATTAGTGTAGTAGTCGATAGCCATTTGTACTTGGCCTGGGAAGACTTCGGTTCAAATGATTGATCAGTCATGAAGCAGATAATAAATTTGGGGGGAAATGTTGCCTGATTCCTCATGAGATGTCTTGATTCATCGTGAGCATTACGAGCTGGGCAGATCTGTATTCCAAACCAGGTTTTTATGACCATTGGTGTCATCACTTTGTGCATTGTAAAGGTGTCCAAAGTGTGTGTATGGGAGGAGATGAGTGACAGAAAAACATCTGACCCAAGACAATGAAAATCACATACGTGCACATGCTTATTTATAATATTAGATACTATATATGTGTATTATATATAGGAAGCTCTGGATCCACTGTGGATGCAGACAGTCTTAAGGTAAAATGTATAAGAAAGATAGAAAGACTATATATGCACACACACAAATAATGGAAACTGTTAGAAAAAATGGATTGCATTATTTATAGAGGGCAACTAAATGGAAAACAGGAGGTTAAAAACAGATGGTGAAAAAGGGGAGCCAAAATATTATCACTTTCCGACAGTCCTGAAAATTAATATCCAAAGACCTTCCTCAAAGCCTTCCTGAGCTTTTGTACTGCTACAAATCAGAGAGAGAGATATTCCACAAACCTCAAAGTTCAGGTTTCTGCAATTAACATGAACAGCTGGAAGCTAGTGAATTTATCTGTGAACTGTGCTTGATATATACTTAATATTACCTTTGGCTTGTCAGAAGCCTCTTTATTCCTTAGTTGGTCTCAATTATGTATAACTCACACAGGGATTTCTGTCTTTATATTGGTCCTAGAGCAGAGATGGCCAATTTTTTATCAAGTGACCCACGCATCAAGTCTATAGTGCCGCTCAAAGGTGAATTATAGTATTATATAGGTCTTGCATGCCGTAAGGTGATTTCCTTCCTGCTTCTAGTCACCGAACCAAGAGGCACACAGCAGCCCTGTGTAGGAAAGGCAGATAGGAGTGCAGGCTTGATTCTGTGCCAAGGCTGGAATCACTCCCTTGCTCCTGTTCAGAAGTCCTTGCTCTCTGCAGCCTTTGTGACACCTGTGCTGCAGTTGGCCTCCAATGATCTAGAATTGGGCTTTGCATGAAGGTCAGTTGTACTGCTGAAATAGAGAATGGGCATGTCTAGATGGGACAATACCCCAGGGATCGTCCCTGTGCATCCACATGATGCACAAGGCATCCTGGGAGCAGGGAGGGATGATCTCTCCCTTTCCCTGGGCTATCGCCCTACTCTTCAATTTCGATTTTTCCAGTGGTCTCGGAATGATCACAAGACCGTGGGATGTGTGGCTCGCCACTGTGGCTTTGTCCCAGCTCCTTGCGAGTAAACATGAGGATCCAGGAACTGGGCATGGGGCACGGAGGTCCTTAGGAGCTCTGTGCCCATCGGGGGTAGGGTGGGGAGAGCGGGAGGTTTTTTATATTTTGCGCAGGAGTACTCCTATGCTTTTCTCCGATTAACAAAACTAAATGGTGGCCATGATGTTCTCTTCCTCCTGGGACGTTGTGTGTCGCATACCATGGTTGATGGTATTGAAAGCTGCTGAGAGGTCCAAGAGAATCAACACGGTCACACTCCCCCTGTCCCTCTCCCGGCAAAAGTCATCCCACAGGGCGATCAAGGCATTTTCT
This sequence comes from Elgaria multicarinata webbii, assembly GCF_023053635.1. Classification (NCBI taxonomy): domain Eukaryota; kingdom Metazoa; phylum Chordata; class Lepidosauria; order Squamata; family Anguidae; genus Elgaria; species Elgaria multicarinata. The sequence goes on along the minus strand of NC_086178.1, from coordinate 89,312,818 downwards.
GTTCCAAAACCAGGCCTGAAGCCCAATTGAAATGGATCTAGATAATTCATTTCATTCAAGAGTGCCTGGAGTTGTCCTTGCCCAGGAAGGCAATATTAGCCACCGGCCTGTAAATTTTAACATCCTCTGGGTCAAGGTTAGGCTTCTTCAGGAGTGGTCTAATTACCACCTCTTTTAAAGAGGCTGGTACCACTCCCTCTCTCAGGGAGGCATTTGCAACCTCCTGGAGTAGAATGAGTAGATGGTTGTAGCTGGACAACCATCTGTCAGGGATGCTTTAAGGCAGATTCCTGCATTGAGCAGGGGGTTGGACTCAATGGCATTATAGGCCCCCTCCAATGCTATAATTTTATGATTCAGTGATACAGAGCATGGATGAATTGTGGAAAATGCATGAATGGGTTGAATGGTGCAGTTTTGCACACCATATTGAGGGGGTGGTCCACATAGTCTACGTGGACCACCCATTCAATATGGTGAATACAATTCCATCAAATTGTGCAGTTTGTACAGTTCATCTAAGCTCTGTTACATTCTACTTTCATGGTTAAATGCTAAAATGGGAAAGGCTTGAGGGGGTGGGGTGGAAATAGGAAATGTTATACATTACTCTATATATTTGTGCTTTCCATAATGTTGCATGTTACATGGCTCCCAAGGCAGATGGTTCAAATCAAGAATTGGCAAATGTAGTGTTTTGGTCCTTTATGTGATATTTCTTATACCACTACAAGAAAAGTTGGCACAATATTGTGTGAAATCTGGAAATCCCTACACAAATCTGAAATTGTTCATAGGTAAGGATAATTCAGAAACACACACACACACTTACACATTGTTGTAACTCTCCGCTGTCCCATATCAATCCTCTCACTTCCACGTTGTTGAAAAAACATGCATTTATATGGATTAGAAAAAACTACCCATAAATTGTACATGGCTACTGAAGAGTTTTCAGTATGTTGGGAAGCATGAGGCATGTCTGAAGTAAGGTACTTCAGGGGTAGCTATCTGGTGCTGTCAAGTAATTTTATCCGTATCTTGACAATCCTATCAAATTTTAATCAGAGGGTGGTACGAAGTTTACTGGCAAAGAAAGTTGTTTTTAAAAGCTATATGAGACAGAACATGTATACTTTTACGTTATGCTGCTCTGGGTAAGAAGCGCGAGATGATGATGATACATCTCTCTTTGGATTTGCATACGATACTCTGGCTAGACCAAAGGCAGATTCCCTATATGTGTGAATGCCTTACTGATACTATGTGGCTATCATGGAATTATCATGATAATTTTAATCAGAGGGTGGTACAAAGTTCGGCTATTGGATGGTAAATGCAATAAATAAATAAATAAATGGATCTTCATTTTTAGAGCAGCTTGATCTCTTATCCTCAGCAAAAGGAACTTCTACCTCCCCCACCCTACCACAGGGCACATTTCTCCAGAAAGATCACAGGGGTTAGCTTCCAGTGACTCCAATCATGAAGACACTAGCAGGCCACACCCACTCCTACATCATCACGGCTGCTAAAACAGTTCAGGCCTCTTTAAGGTTTAACTAGCCTAGAAGAAGCCAAACTCCTACTTAAGGCTTAGTCTTGATCTGCTCCTTGTTGGACCAACATATTTACAACCCTGCCTGGCTTCTAGCCCCAGCATTGCTTGGAGTTTTCCATGTTGCTGAACTCTTTCCATCTTGCTTTGCTGTGAAATCTGACCTACCCAGACCTCCTGCTAAAGATTTGAACTATGTAGAACCTTGCAACGTCAGCTATAGCAACATGAAGGCCTCGCCATAACTGAGGCAGCACAAGGGATTGACAGGATTCACAGCCTGAAACTTATGTACAAAGATAGGAAAAGCATCCTAAAAGCATTATTAATGACAGTTAAAATACACACACATATAAGAAGTGTTGGTGCTCACAATGGTTTTACAGTCCTGCCTTCCTTATCTGGCAGTGTTTTGCTTTGTTTTGTGGAATCCCTTCCCACCAATGCATGCCATCTCACTGTTGACTACAGCTAGATAGCATATGTAGGTGGCCAAATACACTTCTAGCTCCTGGACCAGAGTAGTTCCATAAAATGGACAGCTATTCTTGGTCTAGAGAGTTTCTACTAGGCATGAGATATTGATGTAATTTGTGGCTTCATTTCTTTAAGATTATAATAGTATAAAAAACTGTAGTCTCCTTCCCTCTGAGATGTAATTTATGGATCAAGGCTACAATCCTCCATTTATTGTACTGGTACAATAAATTCTATTGGAGATAACTGGAATGTACTCCCAAGTAAGTGGGTGGAGGACTGAAGTGTCAATTTTAATACTAATTGCAGGTATAAGCAAAATCCTTGTTTGGCCCCTGTGATCTTTACATTAATGCTAAAATCTAGGCTTTGTGTTTTATACACCACCATCAAAATCCCATTACTTGTGCTACCTTAGTGGGCCTTTGGGAACTATTATAGTGGACTAGGATGGAATTTTTCATTTAGATTGTAGATAATTATGAAATTTGCTGCACTTTGTATGCCACAGCATTATATTCTGTGAGTGTGTGAAGCATATTAAGTGAAACTGGGCTTCACTTAAAAACTCTTCACTTTATAAACTACTGTGCAGTACCAATGAGTTTTCCAAATTCTTCATAATTATTACCATGTTGCAATAAAAGTTCTGGTGGTACCTCCATTAAATTCCACCTATCTAAAGGATTTATGGGATTGATAATTTCCATGGTCTGATAGCTGTGTACAAATGTTCATCCCTGGAAGTATATTTTGCAGTTGTAGTCCCCCACCAAGTGAAATCTGTTCTATGTGGTATGGTATTAAAAATGTGTCCATTTCAAAGGTTGTATCTTCTGTGTAACATGAATGTACAGGTATATCCAAAACCAATAGAATCACCATGTTATTCTTTGTAGTCTCTGTGCATTACACTCATATGGGAAGATGCCATAGCTGAGTATAGTTTTGGTGGGAACTCTTCCGCGTTCTACTGTGCATACTCCAAAGGGTTCCTGCCTTTCCCCTCGGTTCTCTTTCAACCGCCAACTAAGGTGCCTCATTGGGAATTACTACAGTTACAGGTAAGCAACCTGCATTAATACCTCAATGGAGGGCCTTCTCAGTAGTGGCACCCACCCTTTGCAAAACATTCCCCTGTGCTGTTCAGGAGACAGAAAATGTACCATGTTTCAAATGCCTCCTGAAAGCACATTTGTTCACCTAGGCTTTCTCTGGCTTGTAATTGATTGTAATTAATCATGCTGCTGTATCTTAAAGCTTCCTGCCCTGTACTATCATTGTAATTGGAATTGTTTTAATAATGTATTTTAAATGTGATCTTAATATTTATATGGGAGCTCCTTAGGGGTTTATTATAGTTCTATACCACTTAGTACCACAAACAAATAAAGTAAGAGAGAGAAAATGTACTTTATGATTTCTAGCATGGCATCACTTTTCCAGCAAATAATACAAAAGTCTATGAACGTTTGTGTAAATGAATGTTTCCCCAAGACTATGGGTGCCAAATTAATATTTAATGGAAACTACACACTGCCATTTGCATTGGTATTTGAGGAGCAAGGGAGTATTGCTTTTAGCTTCCCTTATACATAAAGTTGTCATTATAATGAAGAAAATGTGATAGATTTGTAAGCTAATATATCTTCATAATATATATATTAGCATCACAATAAGCAGTGGGTTGGACCTGAGTTATGTGTGTGTAATTGGACTAGCAGAAGTGGACTTTTCCACCCGCTACTCCCCACAGTAATCCCTTCCTGCACTCTGAAAATGGTGTTGGGGAGGTGTTGGGAGACCCTGCTAAATAGCATGGGCTGTGGCACAAGTAGCTGAGGGGAAGAGGGAGGCCTTTGAAAATCGGGAAGGAGGGATCTTCTGTGAGGAGATCTGCTCATGGCAAGTGCTTCAGTTTGATTTTTGAGAATCTCCCCCTTCAGCCCCCCGCACCACATCCCCCATTCTCCAGGGTCCCTCACCCCCTGTGTAGCATTTTTGGGCATCTGGGAAGGAGATTCAGGACAGATAAAAGGAAGTATTTCTTCACACAGCACGTAGTTAAACTATAGAGTTCACTACCACAATATGTTACCAACTTGGATGGCTTTAAAGGGGGATTAGACAAATTCATGGAGGAGAAGGCTATCAGTGGCTACTAGTCATGGTGGCTATATATTACCTTCAGGATCAGAGGCTTTCAGTTGCTGGGGGACAAGAATGGGCAGGTATTACATGTCCTACTTGTGGGCTTTCTACAGGTTTGTAGTTGGCCACTGTGTGAATGGAATGTTGTGTGAACTTGCCTGATGCCTACATTGAATTCCTTTCGGTGCCAGGTGAGGACCTTTTTATTTCCCCAGGCATTTTAGCTTTTTAGTCTTTTGGCTCTGCTGTTTTAAATTTGATTTTTAAATCTCTGCATTGCTGCTATGTTTTATTCTGGCTGTACTTTTATATTGTAGTTTTAAGTTACTGTATTTATATCATTTTATGCTGTACTTTGTGGTTTTAATTTTTGTGAATAGCACAGAGAGCTTTGGTGAGTGGGTGGTAAAGTAATGTAATCAATCAATCAATAGGGGTTTGGCCTGATCCAGAAGGCTATTCTTATCCTCCTCTGAGTGATACTTAACTTCTGGGTAAACATGCATAGGATGGCTGCAATCCTATGCACATAAACTTGGGAGGAAACTTTAATTGGATGGAACCTATTTCTTAGTATACATGCGTAGGATAAGTCAGCACAACGTTTTTATGAATAAACACACATTAACAGTTATCCATTTACTACTAACCTCCAGCATGGAATACTGCGATTTAGTGGCATCTGTAGCTGCTACAGAGTCCCCAAAGGATCAAAATTAGATAGTAAACAAGTTAATTTTGACCCTTTGGGTGCTCTCTTGCAGCTCCAGATTCCATTTTGTTGTTTTTTTTTATTTTATTTCCTCCCCCTTTTGGGCACCTGTGTGTTGTGATGGCCTGCTGGGGACAGAGGGTTTCCAGCGGGGGAAAAATGGCCCCCAACACCTCCCAGAGTTGCACAACCCTGGTATAGTGTAAGCACCGTGGGCATTGCACCTTTGCAGTTTCCAAGTCCTAACCGGCTTTGGTTTTCAAATTGCAGCATTTTGTGCTATAGAGAAAATCCATGCTCAGGCTTAAAAAAAAAAGGTTTCTATCTTGACAGGCATGTTTCCTAGTATCAGTTTATTACTGAATATTTGAATATTTACAAGCTTATTTTCTACCATGTATTTTTAAAAAGTCCTGAGGAAATGATCTGATAAGGATGTTCTTCAGAACATTGGTACCATGCTGGGACAGGCTTTGATCAGGCCTAATTTGTTAATCTTCATATTTCCTTCAGCTCCTTTAGGCAATTTCCTTCGGTATATAGGAAGGGCTATATTCATTCTCTGAATACATTTTGCTGTTCTTGCTGTGTTTTCCCCCTTCCCTGCTTTTTTAAAAGAAGAATTGAATGACTGCTTTGAAAAAAATGTTAGTCTAACCTTCATTTTTTCCTCAACTCTAGTTGATCTGGAGGATTGCTGTAGGAGAATTGATAGATCTCACTATCTTAGTATCCAGGGATTTGCATATTTTAACTCCAAGTACAGTTGGAAGTGCGGTGTCTAAATTTCCATGTGTTTGATGATGTAGTTTGCTGTAATTGCCCATTCTCCATAAAAAAAGAACATAGAGGAAATTAATGGTGGTGACATATCTGCCAATTGCAATCCCATTCAGAGTTATTACAATAGAACAGGTGCGTGAGTGTGCTGACTAAGCTCTGGTCACAAATCTTCACTCATACACCCCAAGCATTTTTGAAACATGGCCCAGTCAATCCATTGTATTTTATATTATGGTTTTATACTGTTGTTTTATACTTTGAATGGTTTTAATTTTTGTGAACCGCCCAGAGAGCTCCGGCTATTGGGCGGTATAGAAATGTAATAAATAAATAAATAAATAAATAAATTTCTGTAATTCATGAGTCTTGTGCATGGTAGTCATGCTGGTCATATTGGCTGTTGCCAATGTAGTCGCCTCAGCCCATATTATTGTGCAGGGACAGCCTCACATGTCCATTATGGCACTGCTTGTGATTGATACTGTACACGTATTTACTGGTTCAGTGTCCCATAGGGTTAGGTTATATAATGGGAAAATATTACTGAATGCAATTCCTCCCCCACCCCTATTATTCATCCGCCTAGGGTGGAAAAATACTGCACACGGCCATTCCATGTAAGCTTATTCCTTCCTAACATGATTACATTTTCCTCTATTACCCACTGGACAAAGAAAAAGGAGCAGCGGAGGTCTTCGCAGTTCTATTTTTCATCAACAAAATACTCTCCCACAGCTTTGAACATAACCCCATTTATTTCTGTTGTGTGCTAATCAGTTTAGGGAATCAGTCGTCCCCTTAGTATTAGGATGGATGATCTGACCATCCTAAGTAGAAGCTCCTTAAATGAGCTTCATAATAATTCATATCTTCATTGCCTTTCTCTGTTCCCTTTAAGTGCTCCCTTATTTTTTTTATCCATTGCTACTTCTGGTGGCAAAAGGTTCCATTGGTAACCTTGTCAGAATGAGAGAAGGTCTCCCTGTGTTCTTTTCAGACCTTTTCTCTGAAAATCATGTTTTTGGGTATTTATAGCCTTAAACAGTAGTAAGGTTTGAATGAAATAACAGGACCAAAGCCTGCCAGTGTTACTATTTGTCATTTGTGTGAAACTCAGGTTCACTTTGCCAACTTCCTTGGAATCCAGACCCACCAAACATAGTAGTAAACATACATAGGATCATACTGTATGGCCCAAATCCTATGCACTCTTGCATGGGAGTAAATCCCGTTGAACTCAACAGGACGTTTGTCTGAATAAACATGTAAAATTGGGCTAGGTGGCTGCAATTCTGTACACATCTAATTAAATGTGTGTGCCATGGCAATCTGTAGGACTGAAGGAACAAGCTGAGGAGCAGGCTGCTTACGTCTGCCTTTGAAAAGTACTCCTATGTCGTTTGGGAGGTGTAGCACCTTTTATAAATATGGAGAGCCGCCCTATGCAAAATCCGAGGATGTTTAGGTAAGGTGGGGGGTGCTCCACTGCAGACTCATTGGGGTCTGCAACAGATTTCTCCAGCATCCATAGGGCAAAGGGAGGAAGCAGAAAAATAAGTATAGGATGAGAATGTCAAAGTAGGTTGAGGTTGGGAATCTGGATGAAGACAGAGGTGCAGTGAGGAGGAGTTACAATATTTCTGATGCTAGTTGATTTTATAACTGCCATTCTCAGATGAAAATGTGAAGTGAGTTGTCTCTGTTGAGATCAAACAAAACTATGTTTATTGTGCCTATATATTGTAATCGTGCAGTTGTAAGTGACCAAAGGGCTGTCTCTGAGCCAAGGACTAGGGCTTGAGCTATAGGTAAAAAATGTCTGTGTGCAACTGTTTTAATGTTACAGACGAAGGTTTGGGTAAGGATCGGAGAACCAGGGATACTCAAGATCGCTGAGATTCTTAACTGCACTTTGAAGCTCACCTTGTCTTGCTCCTGCTCTCATTTGCGACTGTTTTTCTTTGTATTTGAATGGGAACAACACTTCAAAAGGGAAAGGTGCAAATATATTCATTTTTCAAAATTGTGCACTTGCCCCATTGACAAAAGCATGAAAACATGTATTTTCCAATAATAATAATAATAATAATAATAATAATAATAATAATAATAATAATTTTAAGTGCACATTTTTTAAAATGGGATTTTTTAAAATGCAGTTGTAAGTTTGGGTATGTACGAATTTTGTTCATAAAATGCGCTCCTGTTTACATTTGTATTTGGGATAGAGAATGGGGCAGATTTGAATGATTTGCAGACTGAAATGAATTTCTTATAGTTCCCTTGCTTCGGGGCCATGCTCTGAAGCTCCAGAGGGCTCTCTCACACTCATGGAGCCTCCATATTTACCCTTTTACACATACTATATGTGTACTATTCCACATTTAAAGCACCTCTGACTCAAAGAAGAAAACAAGGACCCCTCCTGTACATGGAGCTCTCTGTTCTCATCAGAGCCCCTGCATGGTCTCTGCTTCTGCGCAATCACCATTTTGGCTCCCATGAATTTATTAGCTCAGGCAATTCTGTGAAATCTCTTTGTATGTTCAATGCAACGAATCTTAAAAATGAAAAGGAAGGCTCTGGGTGGGTGGGTGGTGGTGGGAGAGTAACAAATCTTCAGCCGAGTAAAAATGTCAATGGGCTTAATGAGTTCCTACCATCAACTGGCTTCACAGGAGCAAACAGGGATGGAACAGATTGTTAGTCAGCATTTGGAATGCTGTACGGAACAAATTGCATAACAGCGGAGATGTTTAGAATGAGATTGTGATGAAGAGAGAGAGAATAACTCGCTTTGCTTTGTTTGCATTTTGTTAATAAAATGGAAAAGCACTTGAAAGGCTTATTAAATGCTGGGAGCCCACGGGAAAAAACACGAGGATTTCTAGAGCAGTCTAAAACAGCGTTTCATTAAGATATACCGCCTTATATATATATTTTTATTATAGACCTGGAAGCTTGAAAAGGTGCCATTAATGGTGTGGTGTACTGCACTGCACTGTGACAAAGTAGGTTGGAGACAGGGAATATGCATAATAATAGCCTTGGTAGTGAAGACCAAAGCTCATCATACTTAATGATTGGCAATTTTCAGTACATGCTGCGACATTTCCTTTTCATTGTAATGCTAAGGCAAGTGTCAGGAGGAGCCACTGTTACAAATAGCCTTACACAGTAGGAGGGACAGCTTGCTTTCTTCCTTAGGCTTGGATTGGAATTGATCTCTGAGTCAGAGTTGAGCTCTGGTATTAGTTAGGTGGGGGAAGATTCCTGATTCCTAAACGGAGGCTGCGTGCAGGGGAGCTATCCAGAGACTAATCTCTGTGTAAGTATAAATGAGGCACATCGTGAATATATGTTTTCATTATAGCTGCTTTCTGCAATGCACAGAGCAATTTCCTTGGCTTGGTGGAAAGAAGGCTCTTTTCTTCCTGCTGCAGGTGTGACTATTGCATTGTGTATTGAGAGTTTTGGCTATTGGGCATAGAGAAATGTAATAAATGTATAAATTAATAAATTAAACAAATCTCAGTTTACTCTGCAATAGTTAGCCTGTACTGCATTGACTTCTGAAGTGATGTACGGACCATAATTGTTATATATCCATTTGCAACCCGATCTTATGCATATTTTTCTTGGAAGTAAGTCCCATTCATTTCAAAACAGCTTGTGCCCAAGTAAGTATACATAGGGGGATTTCAGCTCTGCAACACAATCCATCTGGATATTTAGAGCCAGTGTGGTGTAGTGGCTAAAGTGTTGGACTGGGAGTCGGGAGATCCGGGTTCTAGTCACCACTTGGCCATGGAAACCCACTGGGTGACTTTGGGCCAGTCACAGACTTTCAGCCCAGCCTACCTCCCAGGGTTGCTGTTGTGAGGATAAAGTGGAGAGGAGGAGGAGGAGGATTATGTACGCTGCCTTGGGTTCCTTGGAGGGAAAAAGGCAGGATATAAGTGCAATAATAAATAAATAAATATGGATATTTATTCAGGACTAAGTTGCATTGTGCCCAGTGGGGTTTACTTCTGGGTAAATCTGCATAGGAGTAAAGCCTTAATCTCATAATGGACCTGATACTGCTCATTACAGAGAACCTGTAGATCCAGCAACATTTACTATTTGGATGGGTAGTAGAGGCAGCTAAAGATGCAAAATAGATATGATGCCTTTGCACTCCACCTCCACCCTCATTCAGAGATTGAACTGCTAGAAATGGGGGAATGGGATGGAAACTCTAAAGCAGCCTTTCCTGACCTGGTACCCTCCAGATGTTTTAGACTATGGGCTTATGAGGCTGCTAACCTGCATCTTTACCGAGGCTTCTGCTTCCGGCACCTTTACACATATTCTTTTTTCCAGGGTTTTCCTTTCTCTGACTTTCTATATGTTCCATTACACAACCACTAGGTAGCGAACTGTTAAAGTGGAATTGCACAAATACACAAGGCTTCTATGACACCATTGAGATAAATTTCAGTTTTTCCTCATTAGGAAAAACGCTGCGATAATGATTGCAAAGCACGGGAGAGGCTCTGGAGGATGACGAAGTCATGTAAAGGATCTTGAAATTATTTTGAACGAGAAATGAGTGCACAATAAAAGCCTCATGTAGAAAGGCCCTTCAACTCCTAGTACTTCTGAGCATTGGCCATGGTGGCTGAGCTGATGGGAATTGAAGAGCGAAAATTGGGGAGGGTACCAGATTGGGGAGCACTGCCCAAAGGGATGTTAGGAAACAAGGATACAATAAAAGCAGTTTTTAAAACCAGGTTTTGCTTTCACTAAACAAGAGTTTTTGTAGGTTTTAAGTCAAAACCTAAAAGCCCCTGGTTCAAATCTCAGCTTGTCCAAGCAGTTGCTGGACAATTTCATTTTCAGGCCTCCTTACCCCATGGTTCTCTGTAGTGTGTGGGTTATACTGAGCTACCTTACAGGCTTGACAGGGTTACTGTAGTAATGTTTTCCAAGCACTTTGAGAAAGTTCAGGAAATGCTTTGGAGATACTAAGCACTGTACTCTTTTAACTTTTTACAATTTGCATTGTTCCCATTTATATTTCAATAGAAAATGAAATTTCCATTAGCTTGGTTTGCAACATTATTTGCTTTTCCTAGTTTTGAACAACTCAAGCATAGAACTGCACAGCTCTTCCTGAATATGCCTTATGGGGAAATAGAAAGAGGAGGGGAAAGCAACTTCCCCTCTTTTGGCTAGTTTCAATGAATATTGTTTATTCTTTAAATACCACCTTAAAACCAAGTCCTTTTGCCCAAAGCTGGATGTCAATAGATGCCTACTGCTAGATAATACCCGGTGGTGTAGTGGACATAAAGCTAGCAGCACCCAATATTCACTGTTCCCTCTGATCTTAGTTGCAATCTTCACAGTAGCTGTGTGTGTGAGAGTCTGAAAAAGAGAGAGAGAGACTAATTTTCTCAGCAACATTGTGAACTATCCCTGTTGTAATGCAAAATATTTGGGCATGGCTTAGACTTCAATAAGCCCCAATAGAGTTTTATAAAAGATCTGCTCCAGGGAGAGCTAAAACTGATTTGTTGATATGAATCAACAATGCATGAATTTTGGGACTCTCCATGGGGGCATGGCTATGGGGACTGTCACGAGGAGTGTCTGCATTTCAAAATGCACTACACCACTAATAATGCCCCACCCACATCTAGTCCATCCTTGTCAATTGTTTATAGAGCTGAGTTTTTAATTCCTTGATGTGATAGTTTTAGGCTCCAAAGGGTCAAAAGACATCACAAAATGTTGTCCTTCAACTCAACTCCCCCCTTTCCCCCCTGCCCATTTTATTGTTTTGGTGACAGTGCTCATGGGAGATAAGGGTGCCCAAAAGGAGGGCTTGCATCACCAAAAATGAGGACACAGGAGGACATATTTGCATAAAGTTGCATAACTAATTTATACGTTTATATGCAAAATGAGTACTATAATTTACATAGAAATCCAATATATTTCATACCGTATTGGGGAATGAAGGTGATTTGTCGGCCTGCTGAGCCTGCTGTCGATGAGCAACTTCAAGGGCCCTGCAGCCCCTTCTTATATTTTTAAATCTTTAAACCAGACTTGGACTCGACATCCCTTCAAACAGAGGACTGTTCTCTGAAAAGTAAGACACATGGTGACACTACTGTCAGTCCAGATGACTGGCAGCTGCCATTTCCCCTCAGAGCTCCCCCAGAAATCTTTCCTGCCCTCATTTGATGGAGTCCTGGGAAAAATCAGCGACTGCCAGACTCAAATGTTGATTTTGCTTCTTCCAATTTGCTGATTTCCCCCCTCCCATATATCCATTACTACAATCATACCCTACCTTTCTTTTTTTCCTCTTGCGAGGAACCTAAGGCAACTTACATGATCTTCCTCCTCCGTTTCATCCTCACAATCCAGTGAGGTAGGTTAGACTGAGAGTCAATAACTAACCCAAAGTCTCCCAGTGTGCTTCATGGCCACGTGGGGACTAGAACTCATATCTCCCATGTCCCAATCCAACACCCAAATCACTACACCACATTGCCTCTCAGTGCATTTGAGATGATGAGATGGTAAAATGATGGTGGAAACATTTTGGCTCAGCCCTGAATTCCTCAGACACTGTTATTTTCCCTTTGTGCATCGCCAGGTGTGCCCCAGGCAGTAAATAAATGCAACCGTAATATTTATAACCGCCTTAGCTGAGACAGGTGATGAGTAAGGAAAATGCATGTGTTTAGCACAGTCTTGCACACATTGCCTCACATGTGCAGCGAGGAATCACCTGTGCATGTTCATTAAAATTAATTGGCTTAAGCACACCTATGCCTGTAATCCTACTCACACTTGGGAATAACATCCTACTGAATGCAAGTGGATGTTCTTCAGAGTGAACATGCAAAAGATCAGGCTGCACATCTGTATCTGACTGGACCAGGGGACTATGTCAATTCCGTGTTCTGTAGACTTGGCTGGGGATAATGGGACCTGTAGTCTCACACATCTGGACGGCACCAAAGATACAATTAGTGTCTAATCACTGTTAAATGATGATCATTTGTGATGTCTTTTGGAAATGGCAATAATCTACAATGCAGACAGATACATAACTCACCTTCCTGTTTGCTTCTTCCTGCTTCCTCATCAAATACCGTTGAGTGACATATTTTGACTCAGGTGAAGAAAGACAATGCAGATTCAGCCGTGATTAGTCCCCGAATGCATTTCTTATGACAAACTCCTAAATCAAATATCCTCAGTTTCGTCAAGTAGACTAATTGCTCTCATTTTTAATTAATATGCCTTATTGTTAATGATCTAATCAAGAAACTGCAAACAAACTAAGCAAAAAGCAAATTGCTCCTAATTTGGGATTTATTTATGAGTTACAAGTTCTACTTACAGTGGGAATAAAGAGATTTGTTTTGGTTGATGCTTTAGGTGTTGCAGCACTGTGGTTCTTTTGTAACAACGTCTGGCATTTTCCAGCAGACATTTGTAAGGTGCTTGTGTATGGGACAGGAACGTCTGTAAACATTTGAAAGTGAGCTTCTGATGACGGGCCAAAACCTGAGCATTAATGTTATAAATTACAAAGCAAGTCTTCTGTTACCAATAAGGAAAGTAGAGACTTAGGCTACCACATGGTGTCAGTCTTTCCTTGCTCTTATGCTAGATACAGTTTTTAAAATATATATATAAATATATATATCAAGGTTTTGGGGGCAAGGGTGATTCAGCACAATCCTGTAATCTGTCAAGATCTAGAGTGAGCATTGAGGGTCATAGATATGAAACGTTCATGACCCTCAGGGTCAATATTTTAGCTGCGTGTAAATCATACAGCTTGTACAATGGCACATGGTTCTTCTGCATGGTGTCCTTTGACATTGGAGAACTTTCAGTTAGGCTATGTTGGCCAGAGATGAATGCAAAATGGAAGACTGCACAAAAATGGCAGGGTGCATAGCTTTGAGAGAAATATAAACAGGGTGAAACATTTAGAAAACTGCAATGAATGGCTGGTAAGCTCTGATAACTTTGGAGGTCACTCTTGATCAAAACAAGGGCCAACTGCACTTTAGAGGTTTAATGATGAAGAATTTGGCAGGGTGACTCCAGGGTTGACTGAATGCATGGCACCCTCTTCCTAAAATGATGGGCCTCCCTATTGTTTGTGGACAGCAGTAGTGGTGGTGGTGGGCTTATCTGGTTAAATAATAATAATAATAATAATAATAATAATAATAATAATAATAATAATTTCTTACCTGCCTCTCCATTTTGATCAATGTCCTGGATGTTGCGCAATCTTCCATGGTATTGTTGAAACAAAGATGGTGGCTGCTGGGAACTGGTAAGAGTTTTGAAAGCGTGTGTTTGCTAGGTTGCTGAGGCCCGTCCTGGAGAACAGGCTCCATGACTTCCTGAAATGAAACAAGAATTAATCCACAGACAGTATTAAGGCTCACCGCCATGATTCTTGCCTGGCATCAATCATCAAATCCATGCTTAAACTGGAACATGAATATATGCGAAACCAGGGCTGATGAAGGTTTTAGCCCTGAAGGCCAAATCTGATTTGGCTGGAGGATCTGGGGGCCACACATCCATGCACATATACTTGGGTGGGGGGGTGGGGAGAAGCACGCATGCACACACATATGCTGGCATGGTGGGGAGGTACACACACATACTGGGCTTTAGCCTCTTCCCTTCTGCAGTGCCCTTGACTGGATTGCTGCTTTACTGCAACCATTAGTTGCCATAAAGCCTTTATCCTGGCAGGCTCAGGGCCACTGGGTAAGGGAAGAAGAAATAGCCTTATCACCTCAGACATCAGAGATAATGGCAGAGATTCTCTTGCTAGCTTATCTTTGAGGAGAGATCAGATATTAAGGATACAATGTGCCACTGCCATGGCAGATGCAAGGAGGTCTGGTGGGCCACTAGAAATGGGCTGGTGGGCTGCATGTGGCCCCCTAGCTACACTTTTTGCATCTCTGTGTTAAAACTTTCTCCTGAAAGTATCAGTAGTTTATGGTATGCAGGGAAGTCATGGGATTTTTTTAAAAAAAATCAAGAGAAGTATTTTAAAATATGACCTTCCCCTGAGGGTTGAAGAGGTACAATCCAGAATTCAGTTGACTTAGGCCTTAGCTAGATCTACTTTTTACCACACAATGGAGGAGTGAAGATCTCGTGTTGTGATTAACATGAGATCCCTCCTCTGTTTACATGTAAGGCATGATGACTTCAGGAAAGAGGTGTCACGCCTGCCATTTAAATTTTTTTCTTAAAGTGGTAGCACACGAACGCTTGTGCGCTGAAGGTAAGTGGTTTTTTAAAAATTTAATTTGGTTTCCCCACTCCCCCCACTCTAACCCCAATGAGCACAATGCTCCTGAGGAGAGCTGCGCCCCGTGCACGGCTCCTGGCTCCGCGTGAGTAATTGCGCTGAGCGGGGTCAAGCTGTGGAAATGGGCCATTTTAAAGCTGTGGAAATGGGCTCAGCCCAGGACCATGGAAAAACTGGGCCCAAAGGGGAGGGCTCTATCCTGGGGCAAGGGAGGGATGACCCCCCCCCGATCCCAGGATCCCCTGTGCGTCATGTGGACACACAGGGATGATCCTGGGGTTCACCCCGGGATATAGCCTGGTCTAGCTAAGGCCTTAGTCTGCCACCTCATTACGTGTAATGTCTAGATCACCCCTTAATCACACTGAAACTCAATGGCCATTTTAAGAGTCTTAAACTGCAGAGGAGATACCCTTTTGTGAACTTTAATTCTCTGCTAGTAAAAGGCCAGGAGCTAAATTAATATTTGTTATGGTAACTGGAGTTGGGTTATATTTAGGACATTTTGGGTTTTCTTTATTTGTTTACAGACATGTTAGTGTCGAAGTCGCTTAATATTGAAGAATTCCTTGATGCTTTGTTTTGGTAAAGCTGGAGTTGTTTCTAAGTTAAACTGGCATAAATTGGCATAGAATTAACTTCTGATGAAATCATGTAGTAGACCTAAGGCAAAATTCCCAATTGGCTTTCTGCAAGAATGGGCCTGGTATTTACTAATTGTGCAATAAATACATCTCTACTCTGAATGCTTCCTTTATTGTTAATGTGGCCAATTTCTTTGCTAATTTATAGCTTCAGCAATTAAAATTAAGATTAAATAGAAATCTCTTTAATTTTAAACAGTTTAATTTCTTTTAACCTCAAGGAGCAGGACTGGAATAGGCACTTGTTTATATGTGGGAGATGGCATTTCATTTTCCTGCATTTGCATGTTCAAATAAACCTCTATTTGCATGTGGAAATAATTAGGTTGTCTTTAATTAGCACGTATTAATCACCATATGCTCTTAATACTCTTTTAAACATGCTTTAAATGATTTGCATTAATTGCATTAAGTCGCTGCTCTCATAAATGAGTGCTGAATTTCGGCTCGAAAACAATGTCCTTCCCTGTGGTTTCAAAAGCTGGAGGGAATTTGCCACCCATACTTCAGTCAGTAAGGCTAATTTCACAGCTGGTGGGCGATGTTCTGATTAACAGAGGCACACATTTTAGGGAGGGGGTACATCTTTTGATGCCTCACAAAGGAAACTATTTCAAGATTAGTAGCACTAATGAGAAATATGTAGCCCCCAGGCATTTTCCAAAATTTGTTTTTGTAACACGCAATGCACACTCTACTTTGGCTGCCATTACATATACAGGGGGAGGTGACATGGTTGATGGCCGCCACAGTGGTTGTTCTCCTGATGCTCCGCTCTGATTGGGCTTCCTTGTACGCTTGCACAATACATAAGTAACTCCTGTTGCTGCTTTATTAGCACTGGGCTGGAGAGTTCTCAGTTTCCACTGAAAGTCACAAAGCATCAATCTGATTAGTAACATAAGCAATTAATTTGAAGCCCAACTTTCGCTTTTTAATTAGAGTTAGATCTAACAGGTCATCAGGAGTCTGTTGCTAAAGGCTAAAAATGTTGTGATTTAGAATGATCTGAGATCCTCTCTACCCCTCACATCTTAAGATAAATAAGAATGTAAGATGAACAATGCAGGATTGGATCAAAGGCCCATTTGCTCCCAGACTGGCTAACCAGGTACCTATGGGAAGGTGACAAATAGGACATGAATGCAATTGCACCCTCCTGCTGTTGTCCCCCAGCAACTGGAATAGAAAGGTATATTTTCTCTCATACTGGAGGTAATATGCAATGACTTGTAGCCATTGCTAATCTGATTCTCTATACATTCCTCTAATCCTCTTTAAAAGGCATGCAAATTGATGACCATCACTACATCTCATGGTAGCAAATTCCATAGTTTAACTATGGGCTATGTGAAAAAGTGCTAGTTTTTATCTGTCCTGAATCTCCCACTAATCAGCTTCATGTGACTGCCTCTATTGGCTTCTAGTATTATGAGAGACAGAGAAAACTTCCTACCGACTTTCTCCACATCACCTCTATCATGTCTCCCCTTACTTATAATTTTACTAAGCTAAAAGGCTCTAAGCAACGCTATCTTTCCTCATAGGGGAGTTGCACCAGCCCTTGATCATTTTTGTTACCCTTTTCTGCACCTTTTCCAGCTCTGTAGTACCCCTTTTGAGATGTGGTGCCCAGAACTGGTTACAGTTTTCCAAATGTAGCCACACCATCCATTTGTATAAATGCATTATCTGGCAGTTTAATTTTTCCTAGTGATCCCCAACATGGAGTTTGCCTTGTTTGCAAAAGCTGCACAGTGGGTCAACATTTTCATTGAGCCATTCACCACAACCCCTAGAACTCTTTTTTGGTCTGTCACTGCCAGTGCAGACCACATCTGTTAGGCTTTTCATGAGGATTAACACTGTGACTGGGTTCAGACCCCACGATAACCCATGGTGGTTTAAATAGTCAACAGTTGGTTACTTAACCTGCTGTGGGTTACCATGTTTTGAGGAGGTTTTTTAAAAACCAATGGTTGGTTATTTGGCCGAAATAACCAACACTAATAACCAAAGCTGTGCAGAGTTGGCCATTTGAACCACCGTTGGTTATGTCCTTGGGCACCGTTGGTTGTTTCATCAGCTATAGAGTCACAAGGCAAGAGTGATCAAACCAGCCAGCTTGATAGTCAGGATAGATTTTCAGCACCAATAGCTGATGGGATACTAGCAGGAGGACTGAGGGGAGGAGAGAGAGTGGAGGATGAGTGTGTCAATTCAGAATGGATTAATAGTCAACTCAACGTTGATCCTAATCCATACCATAGTTGATTATTATCATGTTGCGTGGGCAGTACTCCCTAGATAAATGACTGTTGAGTTTATTATTACCCCACCGTTGACTATCATGTTGTCTGATAGATATGAGGATTTGATGTAAAATCTATAGAGGTCAACAGAAATCTTCTGGATGATATCCAGGTGTTTAGATAGTGTGTTTATCTCATGCCGTGATCCAAAAAGTGATGAATCATCTGCTCTTGTCTCGTTTTCCTGATTTGGACCATCATGTCCCCTGCTGTTAGTGCCAGAAAGCATAATCGAAGTGGCTAAATGGTTTTCATTTTAGGATTAACCAAAAGTGTTTGGAAATTGGTGCACAGTTTACAGGGCCTGAATTCTTAAACGTTTTGGAATGATAGATTACTGCATAGGCCCAAATGATTACCCAAGGCAGCTGTGAATTTCTCATCTATATCCTAGATTCATTATTTCCTTGGAAAAGTCCTGGTTTTGAAGAGTGTTTAAATACTGATTCCAAGGCTGGTTGTATAATTGTGCAAATTTCCATTAAACCTGGAGTGTGACAGATCTAAAGGGAACTTGTGTGATATTGTGCACAGGTTGGGGAGGGGACATTATCATCATGTAGTTCAACAACTAAGAGAGAGAATAGGAATGGGGGGAAAGTGTTGGGGGTTTGCATTTTAATATGAATCAACCTAATTTGCACTTCCACAACTAACACACAAACCGGAATGCAGTTATCCTTCTGTGTTTGCAGTTCTCTGAATTTTGTGATGCAGTTCTGTAGTCAAAACATGCACACAAAAATGTGTACATTGGGGGAAATTGTATACAAAATGCATACATTAGGGAAAACGTCTTGTAAACATGTGTATATTAGGGGAAATGAATATTAAATTGCATAGGATGAAGATACATAGATATTTTTTTTAAAAAATGTATGGCGTTAAAACAACGACATCAGCAGTCACAAACCAATGCAGAAATGGGATGGAACGAACTTGAGCTTGTTGGGGAAATGCAAACGTTATAGAAAGTGAAACGGACAGATTTATCCATTTTCCATTTTGAGGGAAGAAACACATTCCCTGCATTGCTTTTGCACCAAACACAATCTTGCCTGGCTGAGTGGCTGTTTGAGCAGAGCTGCTGAAGTGGCTGAGCCTGTCTTCATTGTTAGGGTGAGGTGTTTTCTGCTATCTTATCACCAACTGTCTGTTGCTCCTGAGCAACCGGGGAGGTGTGAAAGCGACAAAATGGAAACTTCATCTGATCAGGCACGCTCTTTAAGTTTAAGGTTTAACTCCTTAACTGCTTAGTTGTCTTGGCTGCTGGGGACAAAAGCCTCTTCTGTCATTCTGTCCTGTTGAATTGCTTTTATACAGGTCAGAGAGCCAATTTTGCTCCTGCACAGGGAGGGAAAATAACTTGAAAGGCTCCCTGATTTCCTCAAGCAATGCCAGCTACTCTATGCTTGAGGAAGAACAGGGCTGGCTAAACACATTTTGCCACCTGAGGAGAAAGACGAGATGAGATGGCTTCCTTTTCCCAGTCTGCATACAGAAGCAGACTGGATTGGCCATTGAGTCTTACTCCAAGACTGGCAAGGGGATAGTCACATCCACCACACCTGAGGCAGAAAGCTAGTTGACAAAGAAGTGGAGGGCAGGACAAGTTGTGTGGCATAGACAGCTCTCCCCTCCAGCAGACAGGAACGGACAGGGAGTTCAGGAGGAACAACCAGGAGGCTACAATTGTTCCCCCCACCCCACCAGCATTGGCCACCTGAAGTAATCATTTCACTCTGTCTAACGATAGGTCTGGCCCTAAGGAACAGATCGTATTCTATAGGTGGGGAGGCATATCACTGAGGATTTGCATGAGAAGTTCATGATATGGGTCAATCACCATTTTTTTTTTACTTTAAAAAAGAAAGGTGTTAAAGCTCAGGACTGCCAGGAAGTTGCCTCCTTCATCCCTGATGCTGTCACCCCCCTCCTCCCCCTACATATGTGAGGGTGGTTTTAATCACTCAGTGGTGAAGGCAGGCAGGTGCTTTGAACATACCTGGATGATAGCACCAAAAATCATGAAACCGAGAGGCAACTGAGAAGTTCATAAGTCCAGCTCCCCCCCACCCCCTCTTGTCATAACGGGATTGACCTTCCCTTCTTTTCATTTCATCGGTTTTGACAGCTCACAGAAGAACTCACCCTTTCCAGCAGTCACTAAATGAGGTTACCTTTGGAACATGGTAGCATTATGCCCTGTATTTGTGGCAGCTTTTGAGGCTTAGGCTGTTAACCCCATCGTTCTTGCTTCAAATTCTTTTTTTAAATAATAACTCCACCACTCCTACCACCACATTATTTTTCATTTCATTTTTTGTGCCTTTCCTGAGGTGGTTACTCCTTTTCTCATCCTCCTAACATTTGTAAATGTATTGCAAATGTAGTGCATTTGCTTTGAATGGTAAAAGTAACATTACATATGATTATGCTTCCTAAATTTCCTCCTCTTCCTCCGATCTGGAAATATTGTCTATAGATTGCGTCGAGACCAGAGCTGCACAACAATGCTCATTTTAGAAAATGCTATAGAACCAAATTAAAGCTAAATGCTAAGCATGCTCAGAATATCCAAATAGATTGCTGGCCATACTTTCCTGGGCCACCATTTCAGGAATGTCCCTATTTCCCCTAAGACTGCTGCTGTTTTCTTCTGAGAAATATGGAGAATCTGTTACTGTTTCAGTTTGTTTGGCTCATTCTTTGTGGGCCACCTCACTATCTTAACTTGAAAGACTGTCACTTAACAGCTGCTCTGTGACGTTGCCTTCTGGAACCCACTGCCCATTGACACTACACAAGCATCTTAATTTTTGAGCTTCCGACATCTTCTTAAGACTCACCAGTTCATGCAGGCTTCCCCTGAGGTGTGACACAGCCAGTATAGTTACAGGTTTTATTGCTGACCAGTAATGTGTGTGTGTGTGTGTGTGTGTGTGTGTGTGTGTGTGTGTGTGTGTGTGTCTATATATATAATCCTCTTTGATATTCTACTGGAAATTGGTATATAACTCTGCATAAATAACAAATAAATAAATGTAAGACCTGCTCACCATATGGATATGGATTGGCCAAATTGCACAGGGAAGCACTGACAGACTGAGATAGAGCATAGAGACTAGTAATTCCTACCTGTTACCTTTCCCTTTGCCCTTCACATTCAACACATCTTTATCAGAGTGCACAGTAAGTTGCATTTGCATTTGGCAACTTTCTGACTTAATTTTCCTCCACTATTTCCACTGTGGTCTTGCACCCTGGATGTGCATTGTGAACCATTAGTGGCATGTTGGCCTCATTTTAAGAAGCAGCAGCATGGAGAAATCTGTGGTGTTTTTTTTTTTTTGGAGGTCAAGGACGGGGCCTCCCAACCTAGAAAAGAGGGTTGGGTGAAATGATCCATCCTACTCTAGAGAGTGGCTAAATCCAGGCTAGGCAAAATCATCATCATCATCATTTTTGGAGTGGTGTACAAAATAAAATAAAACAGTATAAAATCACATTAAAATAGATTTTTTTAAAAAATCATCATCATCATCATCATCATCTTCATCTTCATCATCATCATCATCATCATCAAATTCTCTCCTAACACTGCTGCTCCATTCACAGACAGTGAAATTTGAGGGCCATTTTAGGGATTTTTTAGGTGGCTGAGAGGAAATTTAGGATTGGGGAAACTCACTGGTCATGCAGTGTTCCTTCCATTGGCTGACCCCCTTTTTTATACTAGAAACCCCATCAGAGCCACGGTATAGAATAGGATGGGTCATGCAGCATCATTCTGTGGAGGCACTGCACAAGTGATAAGTTCCCCCCACACCTGAACTTTCTGCCCATCCAAAAACTCACTGCTGGCTGCTGGCTAGAGACTGTCATTTCCCTCCTGAACACCCCTAGGAATAATGCTACATGATGCCCTTTCCCAGGGGCATTTTGGGACCTAAACATAGATGAGCACTTCTGCTATGAAGCAGGCAATGACAATGAAAAACAGTGTGAAAAAGTTAGGGTGGTTTAGTATCACTGTTTCACCTCTCAAACCATCTCCAATTTCAACCAGACATTCTTGTTGGAGAACTTTCAGATCAGCACTTGTAGACGGATCAACTCTGTCCACGGCCACCTAAGGTGAAGGACAACATGGCTTCCCCTTCCCAGTCTGGCAGATGAATTTTTCTTCAAGACTCCCAATGAGATACTGTCTTCCACCACACCTGAGGCAGAATGCTAGTTTAGGGGCCCCAGGTACATTGTGTGGCATATACAGCTCTGTCCTCCCAACAGCCATTAATAACCTGGCAGAAACAGCCATGAGGATGCTATTGTTTATCTCAGCATCTGCACCTGAGGCAGTTGTCTCACTCTGCCTAATGGTAGAGCCAGCCCCGCCTCTGCCTGCAAATCTCCAACTTCCTGCCTCTCACCTAACCCAAGCTCCCTAACTTCCAACCCACCAATGAAACTCCAAATCCTCTTCCCTCCTGCTCACTTACTTAGTTGTGGCTGCTGCATCTCAAACCACCAGGGAGAAAAGGGATGGAGGTCTCTTCTCCCCACTCCCCATCACCTGGTGGGCTTCTCTGTCAGGCACCAGACACTAGTAGACCCAGGAAATAAGTTTCAGCAAGGTCTCTATTCCTAGAAGAGTGCAGGAATTGAGACCTATGGACTCTGGGCACTCTGTGTTTCAAAATGAATCTTCTGCCCACCTCCATGGTCTGTGCAAAGGACGTCCATCAATAGCTTAGTCTCGCAGAATTTCCACAATCCGTGAGATGTCTCCCTAGACTCCTCCCGTTGGTGCAGCAGAAGCCCATTAGTTCTGCAGCCCAAGATTCCTGACTGCCTTTGGGAGGAGGAGAAGGTAGGATTTATCCTTTAATATCTGCTTTAAGTGTCATTTATGTGATACACAGGACTCTGTGCAGGTATAAATTTCACCTTTAGTGCTCTTATGGGAAATGCAGTGCTCTTTCCTCCGTGCTTCAAGCCTGTGAAGAAGACAATAGGAAAAAAAGTCATTTATTGTCTTCGGAGAACTATCACACAAGCACCAGCTTTCATCAGAAAACAATTACAAGGCTTCAGAAATGATTAACATGCAAGACATTTTCTTTTGTGCCTTCCCTTACAAGAGTGACAGAAAGTTCAATGTGAGATCTTCCCACAGTGTATTCTGCACAATTCAGTGGAAGCAGGAGCAGTAAGGCAGACGTCTGTGCCATACACGATGGATTCTCATTGATATTCTCTGCCAGTAAATAAGTGAAGCTGCTGCAAGCTATTCATCTGAGGTTATAATGGTGGTGGTGGTGAAACATATTTCAGGATTTGCTTGGAAAAGTCTGACGCCCTGAAGCTTAACAATCACGGTAGGCCAGTAAAATTTAGATCCAGGGCTTGGCAACGGTTACTTCCAGATCAGGCTAGGCCATGCTTCCCAAACATTTTAGGCCAGTGGGCACATATTTGGAATTTTGAGAGAACGTCATGAGTGCTCTCTCAAATGGTTGTTTCCCAATTCACAAAATGGCTGCCATATTGGATTTGGCTAGTCACAACTTCTATTTTCCAGAAGACAAACTGGTGAGGCTAAAAGAAAAGTAACTTGTCCAGGAGTCTAAGTACAAGGCAAAAGTGGGAGCTGAGCTTCAAAATGCAAGACCACTCTTTTGAACCCAAAGAAAGACAGAGCTGTAGGGCTGCTCGTTGCTTTGCAGTATGTCAGCATCTCTGTTAAAAATAATAATTAAAAATTAAGAAATTCAATAAAAACCAAGTACAAGGCAGAGGTAGGTTCTGAGTTCCAACATGTTCTTTAGAATCCAGGCTTTTTGTCCCAATACCAATTTCACAGAAGACAAACTGATAAGGCTCAGGGACAAGTAACTTGGCCAAGCACAACCAAATATTCCTTTCATAGAAAGCAAATTGGTGGTGTTCAGAGAAGCACACACACAAAGGCAAAACACATACAGAATCACACCCAGGAACACACACACACACACACACACACACACACACACACACACACACACACACACACACACGATCGAGGCAAAGCACAGCACAGCACACCACACCAAAGCAAAGAAACCAACCAACCAGCTAACACATATACAAGTTTTTTTAAAAACACACACACGACAACAACGCACCCATCCCAACAGCACAGTGTTCCCCCCCTTTTTTTTCTGGGTGGCTGGTCAGGCTTCAAAACAAAGCACCGGTCTTTAGCCACTCACCATTTTTATTTTTCTAAGAATGGCTCTGGGGCCAACCTGGAGCCCAGAGGCATTATTGGAAATAAAGATGGCACGGTGCTGGAGAATGACACTTGGATTGGCAGCATGCCAGTCTCCCACTAAGGGAAGTGTCTGCGAGCACATGGCTTTAAAAGGGGCAGTGCTGGGTTTTGGTTGCGGGGGGTGGATGGGGTGTCCCCTTCCCTCAGTGAGTCCCTTCCCTCAGTAGGCCTCCTTACAGTGGCCATTCCCTTGTTTGACATCCCCCTCTGGTCCCAGTGAAGGAGAGCAAGCGCATGACAACAGCTCCCCATCCTTGCTGCTGTCACCATGAGGGAGAAGTGTGCGCAGGGCGAAATAGCAAGCACGAAGAGTGAGATTAGAGAGGGCTGACAGTTGGTGGTGGGCTGGCCTGCTAGACATGAACCTTGGCAGTGATTAAAGAAGCTAACCCCTAATGTCAACCCTGAAAAGGGGATTCGACCAGTGATGTAGGAGCATGTCTGTCAGTGGCTATTAGCAATGAGGGCTGTAAGTAAAACCTCACCTTTTGTATTTCTGGAATCCCTTTTCTGGACACATCTCCACCTAATCTATACAGTCGTGAGTGTGGCAACTGCTTGCAACTGACTTTCAGAAAAGGAGACCTCTTCTGCTATCCGAAGTTTGCAAACACTGTTTGTAGAGTTGGACTTGTTTGGATGAAAGGAAGTTTGCCTGCCTGCAAAACAATTGTTTTGAGCTCGGCTTTTCAGTTTCTTCTGGTCTTGGCATACTATAAAATCCTTGCTTTTATATGATTACCAGGCTTGACTTAAATCAATATTAGGGAGATGGAAATGTATTTCATGATGTTTCTTTGTTGGTCAATAAAATCTTATACTGTGCGCCATCAAAAAATGCTGGAATCAGCTTTGAGGAGAAAGCGTGTGTGGGGGGGAAGCAACCTTCAATTGCAGAAGATGCAATTAGAGTGATTTGCTGCTCTAAGTGACTTACTGTGTGTGTTGTAAAATGAGAGACACAACCGTAAAAAAAGAGAACAGCTTTTATTATTTTAAAAATAAAAGTTCTGGATTTTGCTGGGAAAGACGTGTTAATGAGAAACTTATGTGACCTTTCCGAAATGGAGGAATGGGGAAAAAGAGACTACTCTGGTTGAAGTCTGTGATATTTCACATTAATTGAATTAAAAGAGATCTGTTTGTGGCAACTACTGTCAATATCAGGCTCATCAGGAAGAGAAATCTCTGATCACGAAGGAAGAACTGTTGCTATTAGTTTTGTTGCTGGCTTGACAAATACTTATAAAGTAGCTTATTTTCTGCTGCTCATAGTAGCAACAACTGTCCAGGAGCAAAACAAGTTAAGAGGAGGGTGGGCATATAATAGTAATGGAATTGGGATATAATGCAGCCATGGCTTCTTCTAGCCACCCACTTCTTCCTCCACCTGCTTTAGTGAACAGGCGAGCCAGATAGAAAGTAGGAGCGTGGTTGTGTGGGAAAGAGGACTGAGGGTAAAACAGATGGGGTGGAAGACATCAGGCATAGCCACCTCCTGTCCCAGTCAGAAGCACATTGAAAGATAAAGGCATGGTTGGCACCAGGCTTGATTGCCTCTTATTCATTTTTATTGCATTTATATCCTGCCTTTTCCCCCTGTTGCAAGGAACCCCAGGCAGCTTACATGGTCCTGCTCCTCTTCATTATTATCTTCACAAAAACCTTGTGAGGTAGGTTAGGCTGAGAGTCAGTGAGCCCCCGAAGCAGCCCCAATCTGCCTCGGGGGTGCCCGACCCACCTCGGCACCTAAGCCGAGGTGAGATTTGGGCCCTCAGAGGCAACTCAGAGTTTTATGGGTGCCAGCTGTGCATTCAGCACCCAGAAAAGGCTCCCCCCCAGTCTCCTTACCTGTTGCCTCTGTCGCTGCCGCCATCTCCCTTCTGGCGGCTTCCGGTGTCGCCGGCGAAAATGACCAGAAGTAGGCTGCATGATTTTAAGATATCCCACGGCTTCTGCCTCTATGGCCACCGTAGTTTGTGACCATAGATGTACTAAACTGTTTAATACCTTTATGGCTACAAACTACAGTGGCCATAGAAGTACTAATCAGCAGAAGCTGCGCGATATCTTAAAATCATGCAGCCTACTCCCTTTCATTTATAGTGGTGGCAGCACCGGAAGTTGCCATAGCCAAGATGGTGGCAGCAATGGAGGCAGCAGGTAAGGAGACTGGCTTCAGCCAATTGGCTTCAGCTTCGGGCCACCTTGGTCTTTGCCTGAACTGCCTTGGATCTGGTTTGGAGGGGTCTGAATCATCCTGATCTGCTTCGGATTCAGGGTTCGGATCCGAGGTGGTGCACAGCCCTAATTTTAATGACCCAGGATGCCCCTGATGTAGTGGCACCGTAAGGCATTGTAGTCCATTAAAATGGACAGTGGCTCACCAAGCCTGCCACTGGGTGAGGGTCGCTATCATCTGCTTGAGGATGATAGATGCTGATGCTGGCCTTGGGGAAAAGGGAAACATTTGTTTTCAACCCCCCAAGTCTATATTATCACCATGAACCCTGAAACTGATTAGAGATGTTGACGATATGATAAGTGTTATAGAAATCCATTAAATAAATAAATAAATAAATAATAAAATACTCTTGGTTATAAAAATGCTTACTGCTAATATGCTGGTAGGCTTCATAGCAACAGCAACACAATACGTTCAAATATTGCTGCAAGAAGGGCTGAATACAGAAATGTTCTAGTGTCAATTGATCAAGTGGTACAGTCTGTCCACTTGATTCTACCACCACCTCATTTGTGAGTCATTTATTTGAAAATGTCACTGACATGAGGAAAATCAGGCTTCAGGTCAAAACCTACCCCATGAGAGAAGGAACTAATTTAATTCTAGATTATAAATTTGGGAGGCAGATTTGATCCAGGCCCCTCCAGTTGCTGACCCCTGTGGTATAGCACTGGCAACAACTGCATGTACTAAATTGCCTTGGGAATTTTGAACTTTTACACACTGCAGCATTAGCACTGGCAGCAATAGTTGAAAGACTTAACCAAATAAGCTGCCATCACTAGAAGATGAATTTATACACCAGTGCTTGTGGAGGCATCAAAGTGGAAGTCACACAGTGTGATTCCAAACAACTTTTTAAATTAATGCATTTGATGTTGGCAGAGATTAGAGATGAGTCATACCTCATAGGTTAGCATTAGAAACTGGTCTCATTATTTTTTATTACATTTTAATGCAGATGAAGATCTAAATTTGTAATGTTTTTAATTGTTCTGTGCCTTGGAAGAAATATAGTTTAATCAACTAATATTGCCAAAATTATATTTCAAATCAGAAATGATGGACTGTTTTTTTCTTTATATGTTTCTTTGTCTTGTCTCCTCCCTCCTCTCATATGTGTGTGTGTGTATGTGAACACGTACACATGCACACACACATCAAGAAAAAGAGAAAGAAGGCTAGTATTTGTGCCTAGGATGTCTGTATTGCTTTAAGAGGCATTTGTGGGTGCTGCAATTCACCCTGGTTCTTGTTTGATGGGCCTTTAGGGAATGCAAAACATTGCTATCAGCACAACTACTAAAATATTAACAACTGAAACAACAACGAGCTTTTTTTTTTTAAAAAATGCAAGCATTACTTTTATTCTAAATTTTCTCCCATGGAGGAAGTTCACTGCTATTCTGCCCTAAGGTGGCTCAGTTGGTGTGAGGGCTTCATGCCACTATGGCCTTAGCTAGACCTAAGGTTTATCCCAGGGTCATCCCTGTTCATGTAAATGACACACATGGGATCCTGGGAGCAGGCAGGGACGACCCCGGGACGATCCTGGGATAAACCTTAGGTCTAGCTAAGGCTTGGGTGTTGCTTTAGCTTGGGTTACAGCACAAAAAGTCAGATCTTTAGCAGGAGTCTGAGTAAGTCTGGGTTCAGGAAGCAAGGTGGGAATAGATCAGCACCATGGAAAGCTCCAAGTGAAGCTGGAAGCAGATCAAGACTGAGCTTTAAATAAGAGTTTGGCTGCTTTAGGCTGGTTTGCCCTGCCTCCACACTGACTGAGGCTTTCTCTCTTAAAGGGCCTTGGGCTATTTTACCAGGCTCAAGCTGCGACAATGTGGATGTGGCTTTGTCCGGAGTCTTTAGAGACAGCATGGCAACATCGTCTGCATGCAGAGAAGCTGACCCTTATAATCTTTCTGGGGGGAAATAGGTCCTAGTGAGGCGGAAACTTAGTGATGGCTTTCTGTGACTGAGTCCTCTCTCTGAACGGTTAACTCTGGAGACTTTTCTGAGGACAAGGGGTTGGGGTCCTCTGAGGATGAGGTTCAGGGTCCTGGTACATAACAGTGTGTGTGTGGGGGGTCCCATCCTGGCACTGGCCAGGCCTAGACCTGCTTAAGTTCAACAAGGTGGCTGCATCATATGCTCTCAGACCAAGGCCTGGATTCAACACAGACAATACTGAGCCGCTCAAAATTTCAAGATCTGAACCCTGAATGTTGGTTGTCATCAAAGCAGCATGACTTAATTTTTACTGTTAATTTGTCTGAGTTAATTTCTGATTTGCCATTTCTTCAATTTGTGCCCTCACAAATATGGAAGTGGGAATCATTTGGACTGCTCCCATGCAACGTCAGCTGTGTTCATGCAACCCTCCTCCCCCATATATGGGCTTTCCATGAAGACATTTGCACCATGTGATAATGGATATTCTGGGAATGGTTGTCTTTCTCCCCTCATTACAGAATCTGGTTGCAAGTCAAGAGTCAAAGGGCAAGTCAAAGCTTTAGTCTTCTAAAATTTATGGCACCTGCCTCAAATGCTTGTCATGGAAAGCAATTTCCAAATGCATACCAAAATCCACAGGCAGTGTGCTCCTGTCATTTTTGAGGTCAGTCTGTAGGATTTGTTTGTTACTATTCTCATTCTTCATATTCAGGAGGGTGATATATAATTTACCATGGGGCAATAAATCACCCTCCTTGAACAGGCGCACACACTTCCATGGTTTTAAAATGAATGGGAGGCTGCTTGCTCTTATTTTGAAGGGGGAAAAAAAGCATGGGTTGTTGTGTGGCAAAGCTTTCTCAAAATGGGAAGGAGCCCTTCTACGCCCCTTTGCAACTTGGTCGAGGAAAGAGAGACTGCTTAGACAGTACTAAGCTGCAGTAACACAGAACTGTCGATGGCTGAAGAAACCCTACAGGAAAGCCAGCTATTTTCTATGAACTTCATTCTCAGTAATTTAAAATGTTTAACATGCTGTAAGTTCTAAATTTCTTTCTAAAGAAAACCAAGGCAGCTAATGAAATTCAAAATTATTATTAGAAAATTATTACACCAGTTTTAAAATCTCTTCACTGGCTGCCAATTAGTTTCCGGGCAAAGTATAAAGTGTTGGTTATGACCTTTAAAGCCCTACATGGTTTGGGTCCAGGCTACCTGTGGGATCGCCTTTTCCCATACAATCCGCCCTGCACACTCAGGTCCTCTGGGAAGAATCTACTTCAGCCTGCCAAAATTAGGCTGACAAGTATTACCCAGAGGACCTTCTCTTCTGCTGCTCCCACACTGTGGAATGGCCTGCCGGAGGAGACTCGTCAACTTAACTGTCTTTTAGCATTTAAGAAAGCTATAAAGACTGTTCTTATTCCGGCAGGCCTATCCAGTGGATTTTTAGGATGTTTTAATAATGTATATTTTAATTCAGTTTTATGTATTTTATACTTATTGTTTTCCCCCACCTCAATCCAAATGGAAAGGCGGGTAAGAAATAAATTATTATTATTATTATTATTATTATTATTATTATTATTGAAATCAGTGGAGCTAGTGCCCCAAATCTTACTGTGTCCAAAGTGCATACCAAGGCAGAGATGAAACAAGGTAGAGCTCAGGCAGGATCGGTGTCAAGGTTAGGCATGGCTGGGCACCTGCCCAGGGACCACATCCAGCAGGGGCCCACTGAGAAGAGACCCCTGGAGTTGTTCCTCATCTTTGCCAGTGCAAATTGCTTGCTTACCTGCCTCTTGCTCTGGCCTAGACAACAGTGATGCTGAGAAGGAGGAGCAGTAGATGCCCCGGCCTACTTGCTCCCTGGTTCTTTGCCTGTCAAGCAAGCAAATGGGAGCAATGAGGAGAAAGAGGATGAGGAACAAGAGCTGCTGGTGGAAGGTGGTGAGGAAATAGACTCACAGGGGGCATTGAGGGTGTCGTGCCCAAAACCTGGATCCAGAACTGAGCTCACGTATAGAGAAAGGCAAAGGTGAGGAGGCAGTCTGTCACAGGGAATACGGCAGCAGAAATCCTTTGCTGATCTCACTAGTTTACTTGTAGTTCCTTCCAGAGCTAATTGAAGCCATTTAGCTTCACAAGGCGAAGCTCTCCTCCCACCCTGAGTTCAAGACCTGTGGTGGGCGTGAGTCTTCTGGCTGTAGATTAAAGAGAAACAGTAGGATTTTCTACCTCAGGCATCACAATGTCTTGAGATGGCTTTGCCAAGTAGCATTTGGCCCACTAGGGATCACCTTTGCCACCATATGTGCCTTTCCCCACACATTACAGTCTGAGGCCAAAAGCCTCAAGTTGAGCCACTCTGATTTTTCTGAAGGAAGGGGAATGAAGGAATATATTCTTCCTTCTTCAAACAACGAAGCTTACACTTTAAGGCCCGGGGCCCTGTTTCTCTGTTGCGCAGGCTCATATAAGCTCTGAAAAGCCATGAAATTAAAAGGGTGATGGCTCTTCAGTGTGTTTATGTTTTTTAATTAAATAACTGAAATATACTGTTCCCACTTTTGTAATTGCATATGTTTTTTTAATTGTCAGGAGCCTGAAATCGCATTACAAAATCTGGCTAGTTGCTCCTGTTAATTTATTCACCCTCACTAAATAACAACAAACATTACTGAGAGTGTAATGAATCTTCTGTAACTCAGTAGATTGATTACTGTAAAACTTTTAAACACCTTAAACACAAAAAGCAAGTTTCCAGATGCATCTGGCAGTTCATTACCACCCTCCCAGTTTTAAACCGAAGACATTATAGATTTCTTGCATGCTGCATTTTAACATAATGTTTCCATTATGTATAATCCATCTTTACAGGAAGTAAACGAGACAGGTTTGTTGAATAAAAGTGATCAATTGTTTGAATACCAAGGGACGTATTCATCTAATAAAATGTCTAAATAATATGATAGTGATGGTAAGACATATTAGCACAACTGCAGAGTACAGGAAAATATTATTTGGTGAAGCTACATATGGTAGCTGGTTACACAGCATGAATATATATTACATATATATACACACATACACATTCATGGTGATGGAAAATGTTCATGTATGTATGCTTTGTAAGTTGTCTGAACGCATTTGCAATGGCATCGTTCTTCCTTGCTTTAAGAGGAAAACAAAACTGCAATGCTGTCTAGTGACAGGCCGTTGCCATAGATGCCAGAAAATCCCCATATAAACACAACCCAAGTATATATCTCTATTAGTGGAGGCTGGTGGCTCCTATGTCAGTGGGGCGGTGAATCTCCTCTGGGTGTTGGTCAGAACCCCGAGGGAGCTATCCAAGGTGTTGAAGCCATTTTGAGGCTAGGATTCAGCATGTGGATAGCTCCTTCAGCGTTCTGACTGGTTCTGAGTGAAACCTAGGGCAGATTCACATCCTCACTGACATCGGAGCCACAAGCCTCCACTTGGTAGCCTGGCAACGTATTCTGTGTCACTGCTTTTCTGGAATCTGATGGGTATGTGATATGGCTGTGAGTCAAGTTTATGACAATGCCTTCTCTAGACATTTCATCATTTTCAGAGTGCCATTCATCTGCTGATTTTAAGGGAACAGACTGTCCACCAAACACAACCGTGTTCACTATGTTTCCTTCTACAGAAGGTAAAAACTAGGGCTGTGCTCCGCTTCTCCTCAGACCGGAGAAGCAGAAGCGGATTGGGGTGCTTCGCCTTCCCTTAAGGCGGAGGCGAAGGGGATCGGGGGAGCAGTGGAGCGTCGTGGAGCGGATCGAGGTCAAGGCGTATCCTTCGCCTCGATCCGGAGCTCCGCAAAAAAGGTAAGGGGGGTTTACTTGGCCCTGCCGCTGCCGCCCATGCGGCAACAGCGGCACAGCCAGGTAAGGGGGCAAGGGGGAGGAGGCTCTTACCTGCATCCAGGCCTATAATCACAATCATCAATCACAATGTAGGCCTATACATCTTTTGATAATAATACCGAGAGCCCATTCAAACAGGGGAAAAAGTGTCTCAATACTCATTGGATTGTACAAATTATGGCACATAATGCAGGGTGTATTGAGCTGCCATTTTGAGTGGGGGAGGCAATTGTGTCTTATTGTTTTTGAAGAGCATTTTCTTTTGCCCTTAAGATGCCGGTCAGGACCTATGTTTTAGAGGCTTTACTGGTGGCAGCAGCCATCAGCATGGGGCAGAGTACAAACAGGAGTTGCTGTCTCTTGTGGACATCCAGATGTTTGTATAGATGTCTGCAGGAAGGAAGCCTATGTGGATAAAGTGTGAAAGGGCCTACAGGATAACCACTTTCAGCTGGACCCAGAGAAAGAAAAGACTGAGCAACCTTGAGGAAATTCTGGCATGTGATGACTTTCGTAAACCGCCCAGAGAGCTTCGACTATGGGGCGGTATATAAATGTTAATAAATAATAATAATAATAATAATAATAATAATAATAATGAGAAAAAATAGGACTTCCCTTCCTTTGTTTTGGAGAAACAGAAGAGAAGTGAGTGCTTTGGCAGGGCGGAGTGGGGGTTAAATTAACTCAAAAACAATAGATTTGAGGGGGATGTGAGAAAAAATTAACTTGAGTAATGGGGAAAATGTTAATATTTGGGGAGTTTTTGAGGGGGTTTGCAAGGAAATTCATTTGTTTGGGGTGGGGAAGATTAATTGAATGGTAATCTTTTAGGGGCGGCTCCTGTTGTGTATTTTCCTGCACGTTTGCACAATTTGCTTGACTTTCAACCACGCTGGTTTGTTTTTTGTAAAATGGTGGTGTTGGTGGTTTTTCTACCTAGCCTTAAGGTCTTTTCCACCCTGTCGTCACAAGGTGGGCATCCAATGAAAATGCTGCAGCAAGTGTGAAGGCAAAGGAGTGGTTTGGTATTTAGGGGATTAGACCCATTGCTCTGCCCTATACCTTGTAGTTTTGGGTAAATCATGTGTCTCTACCTAGGCCAGCAATAATAATAATAATAATAATAATAATAATAATAATAATAATAATAATAATAATAATATATTTCTTACCTGCCTCTCCATTTTGATTGAGGCGGGGAACAACAGTAAACAGTAAAATACATAAAACTGAATTAAAACATAACATACATTGTTAAAACATCCTTAAAAACATTCTAAAAACATCTTAAACTTCCACTGGATAGGCCTGCTTCCAGAAATAGCCAGTTCAGCCTCACGTGATGCCTTGTTTTTCCTCAGCAAAGAATTCTGCCTCAGGTCAGAAGAGTGTCCATGGGCAGGGCTGAGATGGAACAGGTAGGAGATGCTGACGGGAACTGTGACAGCAGCAGTTTAGCCTGGTGTGGAGACTTGCAACACCCTGACTTTTAAGAGGCATCAGCAGCCAACAACTCTCCCAATTCAGAATGAAGATGCAAAATCACACGTTTTAATTTTCCCTCTGTCGAAAACCCTTTCATGCAGAAAGCTAGCATGTCAAGGACAAAACACAGTTAGGAATGTTTGTCCATAAAGGTGTTGGTTTTCTGTGCTGGACAGAGTGCCTGGTTCCCCCCGCCCCCGCCCCGCATTATGAGACAGTATATTCTTGTGGGCACTGTACTATCTGTTCCCCTCCCACCCACCCCGGAATAGTTTGATTCTTCCTGTGCGCTTCATCACTTGACAGCTGAACATCTTTGCTGGAAAGCATTTGTTTGAGGTGACGAACTGCAAAAATTCTGTCTGTGGCATTTGATCTTCAATGGCTCTTTTGCACTTGCGAGTCAAAACTTGAAGTTGGAGTCATTCCGTGGTGAACACACTTGCATGACCTCCCCCTTAGGTTCTGTCATTTGCATTAGAATGTACATTATCTTGCTTTCAATATTGCAGAGGATTCTATTACGTTCATTTTAGTGGCATATAAATATGTATTTGGTTCAAGTATAAAAGAAGGAGAAAAACAGAAATAAAAGGAGAGGGTATTGTGTTGGAAGATACAGCCCTAATTATTGTTTTTTAAAGTTAGATTATACATTGTCACAGAACGAAAGTGGTGAGAAACTGATTAACCCCCCTTGGATTTGCTGTTTGATTTCTCATGGAAAGAATTCATTTTTTCCTTTGAGAGTTTGATACATATTTTGATGTGCCTGTAATAAATTTCAAAGAGCCGCCAAGTGATACACTGGGGCATTTTACCAAAGACATAGTCATGAATTTGTCTATCAGATTATGCATATTATTTGTCATAAAGTGAAGGATCCTGAGGTAAGGAAATGATTTCACCTATACCAAGACAACAGGAAACTATAAATCCTTTCCCATAAAACCAGCTACTGATTGAGGGATACTCCTAAAGGCTTCAATTCTCCCTACTAACTGGTAACACCATTGTCTCCGGAGTGCTTTAATGAAAAACATAAGGCCAGGTAGTCCAGGGCAGCTTTTGAACCACACTTGTCGAGCAGATCAGCTATAAATTCTACTTAGCTGAGTAGCTGGCTGTATTTATTGCCGCCTTGTGCCACCAAAGTGACACGTAGCAACCGGACCATGTCAGTGAATTTGACTGCTGAGCTTCAGAGAGAGCTGAAGGGGATGGTAGGTCAGTGGGAACATCTGGATGTGGAAAATAAATATACATCGGGGCCTGTCAAATTACTACAGCATGGTGCCTTAAGGCCTGCTCCGTCCCGAAATCTTGATAGAATGGACAAAGGCCTGAAGAGAGGACAGAGCTGGATGGAGCCCTTTGCAGGAGAAAAGCAGAACTCTCAATATGTAATTGCACAACCAGAAAAATCTACACACTTTTCTATTCATATCTGTATATTTTCCATTTGTAATTACATATTTTTTAATTTTGTTCTTTTATCAATGTGGCTGATCAGTGGTTCGTGTCTTGGATCGAGTGAAACATCCATTCCAATCTTAGGCCTTAGCTAGACCTACCTGAAAGTCCGGGGGAGAGGAAGGGAGACCTCGCGTTGTGAATAATGCAAGATATCACCCTCGTTTACACGTAAAGCATGGCGACCTCCGGAAGAGAGGTGTCGCACCCACCATTTTTTTTAATTTTTAAAGAGACAGGAGCACTCAAGTGACTAACAGTGAGTCTTTTTTTAAAAAATTGATTTCCCCCACCACCCTCCCCCTGATGGGCATAGTGTGGCTCCTGGCTCTGCGCAAGTAAACCAGCGGTAACGGGCCATACGCTCTGCGGTCTCCATGGAAAAAGTCATGCCAAAGGGTAGGGCTGTAACCCAGGGCCAGGGAGGGTTGATCCCTGCCTGATTCCAGGATCCCCTGTGCATCATCTGGACGTACAGAGATGAGGTATCACCCCGGGACATAGCCTGGTCTAGCTAAGGCCTTAGTTTATGTCTGGACTCATTTAGGATTATACAAGCACTGTTTCTCAGTTTCAGTTGGCCCTGCCTCTCTCTCTCTCTCTCATTGATAGTGATGGTGGAAAACTCTCCTAATCATAGATAATAAGGTTGGACCTTTTATAGCATGGGCAGGGGAACATTTAGCCCTCCAGATGTTGTTGGACTGCAACTCCAATCAGCCCTAGTCAGCATAGCCAGTAGTGATGGATGAAAGGAATTGCAGTCCAACAACATCTGGAATGCCACATAAGAAGCTGTCCTATATTAGACCATTGGCCCACCTAGCCCAGTATTGAAGACACTGATTGCCAACAGCTCTCCAGGGTTTCAGGCAGGATTCCCTCTTAGCCCTACTTGGAGAAGCCGGGGATTGAACTTGGCACCTTCTGTGTGCAAAGCAGCTGCTCTACCACTCAGCTACGCCTTAGACATGTTCCTTCTATATGCATGTATATATATCCCTTCTATATAGTGTCAGTAATTGACTACCTAGTCCGAAAGGTTGCTCTGAAGATGGATATAAGCATTCTTATCCAACCTGGCATTCTCCAGCCTTCTCCAACCTGGCACTCTCCAGGGGTTTGGACTTCAATTCCCAGCAACCCGAGCCAGCATGGCCAATGGTCAGGAATATTGGGAGTTGTAGTCCAAAATATCTGGAGGACACCAGATTGGTGAAGGCTTGTCTGTTGCGTGGACTCTGTCTAATCATTAGCCAACGGCATGTGATTGGCTTTTCAGATTTCCTGAAGAATGTCAGAAATGGATATATCTCTTCGCCTCCTGGGAACACCTACTAACCTGCCTTGATAGATGCTGTCATTTACTGGCAAGTAAAACTGGGGTAAAATGTAATTATGAGCCAAGATACTTGGTCTTGAGATCTACAAGTAAATGTCTAAATCTTGTCAGCATTCACAATTTGTGTCAACTCTGCATTCCTTAGAAAAAGGAGTATTTCCTGAAGCAGAAATTTATTCAGTGATATTAGGAGGGTTCCCAAAATTATTTTGTGCATTTTCTTGAAAATTCTTTGGAGTTTCTTACTAAAGAAGAATCACTAATCACACTCTGTGAGCAACTGTGACAGTGTTTCATTCTACGGCTGAGTTGAGTGCTGTTTTTTGTGGGTTTTTTAAAAGAGAATCTCTTGCTTCATTCTTGCAGAACGAAACTAGCATCTTTTGGGAGTCTTGATTTTGTAGTTTATAGGTGTTGCCATCTTACTTGACAGCACTGTGAAAACTGTGTAAAATGTTCCAAATTCTCATCGTATTAACTCGTAGTTAAAATTGACACCCTGTTTCTTTAAAATTTCTTCCTGTCAAGGAGTGATTTATTATTTTAATTTGCACTACAGCAGTTAAAGGATTAGAAATATTATTTTGAATGACCTCTTCTCCCCTTCCCTTGTTTTATCCAACATAACCTCATTACAACTTCAGAGAATTTACTTTGCTAAAGCTGTAAACAGTATCTATACTTTTAACCAGCTTCGAAGCTCTCCTGAGATCTCTAACTTAAGCCATCTTGACCTACTGCTGTTCACTGATTTGATATAATTTTGAAAGTCTCCTCTAGGAAGGAAATTGCCAGGCTGGAAATAAGATGAATTGAGGCTGAAAGATGAAGTGATAGAAGTGTGGAATTTAAATGTGCTATAATGTTGTTGCTATTGAGAAAGTGGGAAATAAGCAGCTGTCTTTAAAATGAATTCAGTCAAAATAATGAAACTGGATAATGCAGAATCCAAACTGGATAAGCGATTAAGTTTATATAGTCTATAGGAGTTCTGTGTTTTAAATTCATTGAGTTAACCTGCATTTGACTGAAATGTTAGCACAGGTTGCATGTTGCTCCTGTCTTAAATGCATGCCTGTATATTTATATTACTGGAACCAGTGTGCCATAAATTGTAATTTGATAGTCAAGCAAATGCCAGCTCCCTCCAATTAAATACTACAGTTCTCTCCAATTAATATTTGACAGAAGCAGTCAGTATGTGCTAGTTATAATGGGTTGTATCCAGTATTTGTCTAGTTCATCCCTTTCATTTCAGTGAGTCTGTTCTAAGTAGGAAAAACTTTGGATACAACCAAATGCTTCTAAGCTCTCAGCATTAGTTGACCTGGGTTGGCTCAAATTTTCATGATTATCACTTACATCACCAACATTTGCCCTGAGTGGCAACAGACATCACAGCATAAAGGAGCAGATGTACATGCTCCGCTCCAACACATGCATATCATAAAAAGCGTGGTGTGGGTTTTCCAAATGGAGAGCTATGCATGCAGGCGCTCAATTTGGGAGATGTACAGTTCATGTATATCAGGTTTCTCTAAGTGCAGGATCCACTTGGAGTACTTGTATCACACATTACTTTTAGTGCATGTGCCTATTTCCCAACCACGCAAAGATTGTCACTGCCTGGGTATCTGAATTGGACCAAGAAGATATGAAGTGTCTCAATTGAAAAGTGTTGTATGCAATCTGACACTGCGTGATATGAATATTTCATTTGTGATAATGAGTCTGTCACCCATCTAGGGAGAAACATGCATCCATAAACTGGGCCTTGTTGTCTTTACAGATTTGTCTTCCATGTCCCGTCCCCACAATTTCTCACAATGACATTTTCTATTTCAGTCTCAAATGTTGCTATTGCAAACAGGGACTCCTTCATGCCCTCCGGATGTCACACAAAGACCACTTTAAATGGCCTCCAAGTTGTAGTGTCTCTTTACAGAGATCCATATTGTATATACCAGCTAACTTGGCTTGTGACTGACCTGCCTGCCAAAAATCCCTGCCACAGCTTTTAGAAGCATGAAGACAATTCATGGGGCAGGAAGAATAAACTGGTACAAATGTGTGGTACCCTTGAGAAATGTGGCCCATGGGGCTACCACACATGACAGGGCCTTCTCTAGTTGGGATTTGGCAGTCCCCAACACTATTGATATTCAGGCACCAGCTGAAGACACATTTATTTGTACAGCCTTTTGGGGTATAGGCATGTGTTTTGTTTTTGGGATGGTTTTATAGTATTATGTTTGTAATAGTAGAGTTTGATTTTAATGGTGTTTATATGTTGTAGTCTTTTACATGGGTTGTGAGGAAGCGGCAGGATATTAATCAAATCAATCAATCCATCAGTCAATAAAATGAAATGTAAATATATTACGTTGCCTTATAATCAGTGGGACTACTGGCCAGTCTTGCCCAGTATTGACAGCCATTCTTCTGGGTCTCTCAGGCACAGTCCCCTGCCTCTTCCCCCACCCCCTGGATTTGCTACTTGACTTTTAAGCTGGAGATGTCAGGGACCGAATCCCAGACCTTTTGCAAGCAAAGAAAGTGCTGTGCCACTGAACCAAAGTTGAGCTACAGATCCCAACTGCCCCTTTGCTGGGGGCAGGATTTGAACCTACAACCCCAAGAGCAAAGACTGAGAAAGCATTCAGCCTCAAGCCAATGAGCCATAGTGTCCTGGGTGCTCACTGCATGAAGTGTTACCCAAGTGAGGTCACCTTCAGTTTCAAGCAACTTCCATGTGGCAGCCGAGTCATGGGAAGCCAGCGGACTTCAGCGCATGTTTTATATAGCCTTTCCTTGTTTTAATATGCAACGATAAATACTACTCGGCAGCTTTATAGCAAAGTATTTACCTGTCAACGGTAATTGCCCTTTTCTGTTCTTGAAAAGAACTGACACTGTATTGTTTAATTTCAGGGAGAATTATACATTCTGTTGACTCTTTTATAATAATCACAGCTCTTCCATCTGGTGAGATGGCTGCTGGTTTTGCATAACACTTACAATGCAGAAAAACTGGAGAGTTCTGTGCCGTTCCATTCCATTCCTTTCCAACTGTGTATGAGTGTCATCAGATGAGTGTTTTATTGTATGCTCATTACTGGCCACTCATGTTTTTTCACGGGTCTTTTTGATGTCATCGTCTGTCTCCTGTGCACCTCCCGCTCCTTTCCCCAGTTTTAGAGTGGCAAAATAAACCTGTTTTAATCTGAGTCTTCTGAGCTTGTGCTATAAATTGTCCTTTAGGGGGCGCTGTCCCCATTGAAATCCATTGAAATCTACAGGCCATGTGATCACTGGTCTCTTCTCAGTGTAAAGTGCTCATTTTGAAAGCAGAAGAGAACCAGCATGAGAGCCCGCAGTAAGGAAATGCGATCTCCCTCCGTCTGATAAGCCCCTATGCCTAGTTTTTCATCCATTAAATGTTTTAGTTAGTTAATGGGGGATGGATCCCTTTAATTTTAATATCGCCACAGTTATTAGACCTTGATAAGGATTTAGGAAGAGATTACATCAATTTAGCTAATATAGTTGGTTTATAGATGAATGGGATTGGACAGTCCATAGGATAACTGGATTTGGCTTAGAACATAAGA
The DNA here is from genome assembly GCF_023053635.1 of Elgaria multicarinata webbii. NCBI lineage: Eukaryota > Metazoa > Chordata > Lepidosauria > Squamata > Anguidae > Elgaria > Elgaria multicarinata. The sequence goes on along the minus strand of NC_086178.1, from coordinate 89,272,499 downwards.
AGAACATGAGAAGAGCCATGCTGGATCAGACCAAGGGTCCATCTGGTCCAGTACTCTGTCCGCACAATGGCCAACCAGCTGTTGACCAGGGACCCACAAGAAAGATATGGGTGCAAAAGCACTCTCCCATGCCCACATTCCTCAGAAACTGGTGTATGTGGGCTTACTGTTTCTGATATTGGAGGTGGCACATAGCCATCAGGACTAGTAGCCATTGACAGCCATCTTCTCCAGGGATTTATCCAACCCCCTTTTAAAGCCATCCAAATTTGTGGCCATCACTACATCTTGTGGTAGTGAATTCCATGGTTAAACTATGCACTATGTGAAGAAGTACTTCCTTTTAGATGTTATGACAAGTAAGAGAAAGTAGCAACAAGAGTAACTGCTACTATAACATATGATATTCATAGTTGTTCATTTCTCCAATGAGTGAGCTATGGATAACCTCTGGCAGAGCTGAAGCCAATGCCAAACAATCCCAGAACAATCTACAACTAATAAGGAATGTAAACATTCCTACCTTTTTGATAGACTTGAACCTTCCTTCTCAAACACCAATAGTTTAGTCAAGCAGTAACTTAAGCAGTAATCTTCTTCTCTTCAGTACTGTTTGCATTGTCAAATCAGTGGGAAGTTAACTGCTCCTGTAGAGATATGTGCTTCAGCAGTAAAGTATTTTATCTTGCTAGGTGTGGATGCACATGGCAACAGGAGTAGTTTACTGAATTGGCAGTGTGGACTGTACAAAAGTGGAAGTCTTTATTGCTAAAGTTATTGCTGGAGTGAATTGCTGTTGTTTGATGGCATAGGTACACCCTAGGGATGCTTGAGGAAGTCTTTGTGAATTCCATAAGAAATGACTTGATCTGCACCTCTTGGACTATTGTGCAGGTCAGAATTTAATTATCGGCTAGCTTTCACACCTCCTGAATATTCCGATGCAGTTTTTGGCAAAAAAGAAAAAGAAAAAAATGGATCAAAATACATTTATAAATTTGTATTTGGAGAGAAAACATGTTAAAAAAATAAGAGTTTGAATGTGAATTTTCATGCATATTTTTTTTTAAAAAAATCACAGATCAATGTGGAAATGTGACAAAATGGGCTTATGGTATTCACATATGAAATCAATGAGGACTGATTTGCTCACCCCTAGCACAAACACACTCATTGTTTTCCCTGAAGTTGATGATGCTGAACTGAAGCAAATAAGCAAAAGCAGAATGCAGAGGAGCAAGGAAAGTGTAGGGCCAAAACTCTTTGCCTTCAAACCCCTGTTTCCACCAAAGATGTGACCCAGGATCCCTGGTCAATCTCACATCTCCCAAAAAAGGTAATACCTATTACCTCGGCGGTACTGGAGTTCAATCCAAACTCGAACTATAACTTAGCTAACAAACCATGGCAGCTTCAGCTTCTGAAACAGAATCTAGTTTTCTCCAATTACCCGAAGCCCAAGGGGTTCTTAGCACATTCAGAATGTATAACACACTTTATACAGGTTATAACAGCTTGCACCTCACTACAGCTTAACTCAGACTCAGTCCTTAAAGTAGAATATATCTTTTATAACTACCACTCAGCTCGAGCCATTGTAACATTTGTGTCACCCAATATAGCTTCCAGAATCTACAAGGCTAAAGAAACATTCCAAAGGATTGGCATGAGGGTGAGCAGGCATTTTGAGGACGTATCCCCAGTTTTCTCTTTGAGAACCCATTGCTTCCCCAGACTTGTTAACAGTGTTCCACCGGTAGGGGAACTGATTGATCTAAATATGTCTGATGATTATCCCCCTACTCTCTGCCAATCATTCGAAATTAACCATAGCTGCCCAAATAACAATAATAAAATCGACTACATTAATAAAATTACACCAGACAGTACCAATTCTGTCAACAAGGACCTCTTACCTGAAGAAATCCAGCTAATTGACAGATATGATGCTCTACCGGTGCAAGAACAGCATAAGATTTTAGTGAGTCTTTCCAACCTTAGAAAGCTCCTTATGCACAATAACCAACACAATACAAAGTGCCTAACGACAACCAGCCCAAAGTCACCCGATCGCTAGTCTGTTGTGGAAGCAATTCCAGCAGAGGATCACTGTGATACGTATGAGGGTGCGCATCGAACATGCGATCTGCAGCAACTGTATTCCAGGGGAGGTGTGGCTTTGAGCCCCAAGATTGTGATATCAAAATCCTGCAACCTACACCAAAACGCAGCACTTGACAGTGTGGGCAATAGGGAGCTCTTAGCTGATCCACACAGGTCTACTAAAAACGACCCTAAAAGTAAAATCTTAAGTTCAAATCACTTATCATGGTCTAACTCGAAACAGCCAGAACCCCATGAAGGTGTTTCCTAAGATCCTATCAAATCATGCAAGCTAACCAGGGGTCTACCCAACCCCCAAGTAAATTTTCTCAACAGCTGTATCCTGGAAAACCTGGAAGGAATCCTGGACACAATCACCGAGCAAGATTGACAAGGAAAGGGGAAAATAACTCCTCCCCTAAAACTCCTCTCCTGGAATATTGCTGGGTGGAGCTCTAAAAGTGGGAACCAAAGTATTCTCGACTACCTGACAGGCTTTGATATTGTCTTGCTACAAGAGACTTGCTGTTGCGAGCATATACATGTGAATGGATTTGTATCCTTTTGTCTTCCTGCACTTCCCAATAAAGGTAACGGCAGAGCAAGCAAGGGGCTGAGTCTCCTGATTTCATCCTCCCTCGATGCCAAAACAACAGAGCTGCCTAGCTGTGACTCCTCTGTGCTGGCAGAGATGCTGAAAAGCAACATCAGTTGGTGGACTGCCCTGTTAGCGCCTCTTTTCTCCTTAATAAATAAAACTGGGTTAATTCCCGCAACTTGGCTAAAAGCCATTGTCATTCCAATATATAAAAAAGGACCCAAAGATGACCCATTAGCCTGTTATCTGTAGTTGGTAAGGTCTATGCCAGTTTCTTGGCCTTGAAACTAAAAACATGGATCCTTGATAACAATATCTTGGGAGAAGAACAGATCGGCTTTAAAGCAGGCTGCTCTACTCTTGACCATTGCCTGGTACTGGCTCACCTAAATATTCTACACCCAGTGGAGGCAAATTATTCACCGCTTTTATTGATCTCAAATCTGCCTTTGATTCAATATGCCGAGCCCATCTTTGGAGCAAACTGGAATAGCTTTCTATCGAAAGCAGGCTTCTGTTCCTGATTCAATCTCTGTATCATAAAACATCTGCCCAAGTTCGTTGCAGTAGACAAGGACATCTCACAAATGAGATTGTCACTTCACTTGGTGTCAGACAAGGATGTGTTTTCGCCCCCATTTTGTTCAACCTTTATCTGGCAGACCTCTCTGCCTGGTTGATGTCATTACCATCGCATGCACCCAAGATTGGTTCAACAAAAGTTTTCGTTGTTCTCTATGCTGACGATGCCGTTTTGATCTCCCAGGCTCGACTGGGCCTCAAGAGACTACTAAATGGTTTTGCCAAATACTGTGAGAAAAAATTGTTGACAATTAACTATTCAAAAACCAAAGTGGTAGTATTTCCCAGGAGGAAGGTAAGATTCCCCTGGTCCATGGGGGGAAACAGAATCAACCAAATTGATGCATATAAATACCTGGGCATATGGTTTCACAAAGCTCAAAACTTGAGGGCACATGGCAAACACACCAAGAGCAAAGCTGAACAAACTATTGGTGTGTTATCCCGATTCTTCTTTGCGAAAGGTGGGAAATATCTACCCGCAGCCATCCGGGTTTATAAAGCTAAAATGTTGTCTCAGACTCTGTTTGGAGCTCCAATATGGTTTCCACACTTCAAAAGTTCTCTTGAAGGAGTGCAACATCTCTACCTTAGGCTTATATTCGGAGTCCCTAGATGTGTTTCCAGTGCTGCCCTCAACTTGGAGGCTGGACTAAGCACATTCAAATGCCAAGCTTGGATATTTACTATACATTACTGGCTCCGCTGCCACCTAATGCTCACTTCCAACTCCTTGGTTACCAAAGTCCTGTTAGAACCCTCCGAATTTCACTGGTCTAGGGCAGTGGTGCAAAAAGTAACCTCAATAGGGCTATCCCCTTTTTTCCTGCTATCTCTAGACTTGGGCAGCGCTAAACAGATCACCAAACAGAGACTACTGGATATAGACCACCAAGAGCTTCAGGGAACTGCCTGGGGACCATGTTCCCCCCAATCATTGGGTCTCCCAGTCTCTTCTTGCAAAGATGGAATGCCATACCTGGGTTGGTTAACCATTTCCAAATACAGGAAGGCATTCACTCTAGCAAGATTTAACGTCCTCCCCTCCAAGCTGCTGGAGGGCAGATATAAGAAAATTCCATCCAAAATCAGATACTGCCCATGTAATAACATCGAGGTGGAATCCATTCTGCATGTGCTCTTCCATTGCAATTTTTACCAACAGGCAAGGAAAGACCTATTATGTCCTATTATGCAACGTTTCCCTGGACGCTCCCCTGAGTCACTCCTGATCAGTCTACTTCAGGGCTCCAGTAAATCTACCACTGAGCAGGTGGCCAAATTCCTGAAATAAATAAATAAATAAATAAATAAATAAATAAGGCCATCCGCTCCAGATCTCTTATGGATGTTGATTGTGCTTAAATCCACAGATTAGCAATTTTATTATCTATATATCCCTCCCTTTTTCACTATGCTAGGCCCCAATAACCCAATAACCCAATAACCCAGTTCCCTTTTCAGAAACCAACAAATAACAATATAGTATCTTTAGTGGTTTTGTAACACTCCCTCTTCTTTCTTTATCCCTACTTTGTACTATTTTATATAATGGTGTATCTTCTTGTTTTATATTGGTCTGTTGACTGTAAATAAAGAAATACAAAAAAATAAATAAATAAGCAAAAGCAGAATGCAGAGGAGCAAGGAAAGTGTAGGGCCAAAACCAAGGTGAAAGGGGGGATTCTATAGCTCAGCTGTACAAAGGGATAAACATCCAATCCTTCTGCAGTGTGCAAGATGATGGGCACCAGACGGATCATATTTCTAACTAATAGGAAAGAAGATGAGGAACATAAAACGGTCAGTAGCTAGAGTGGAAAAGAAACACTTGTAGGCATGTGGTATGTACAAGAGTCAGACACACCCAGAAGACTATACTTGTGAATGAAGGGAATAAAAATAGCATTGGAAGTTACCAGGCTGCTCGAAATAGCATTTGGTTTGGAGGACCAAATTTACCACTCACCGTATGGGGCGATGCCCATAATTGTACTAGGGAGAAAAATACTGAAATACTGTCAAGTTTAGAAATATTTACTGCAAGTTAAATTGTGTGGCTGAATATGCCTTAAGTCTATAAGCCTTTCTCTTTAGAATTCAATTTTATCTGTCATAATGGCTTGGTGGCACCTTTTCTCAGTTGTCTACCTTGCATATCCCAAACATCTGACATGGCACAGCCAGGGAAGCTTCTGTTAATTGTCCTGTCTACAGGAAGAGATTGGAAATCTCTTTCCACTTCTCACCTTTCCTTTTCTTTCATCCTAGTAGACTGACTAGTAAAACTGAGTACGTGCAGGACATGCCAACCTGAAGTGCTCTGCTCCAAATGGTGTGCCTCAGGCAGCCCACCGAACCATGAGTAAACTACCTTCAATTGGATGAGGACTAGAAGCTTCTTGCTAATACCTTGACTTTGATTGTTGCATCAAACTCCCTGGTATTCCAACCCCTTCTCAAACCCAAAAGATCCATAAGTCCATTTTGGCTATGAAAAATTGTCTCTGTTTGGACATCATGAGTGACAAAAAAAAAAAAAAAAAAAAAGCCAGCCTCATAAGTGATTAAGTTTCAAATGCATTTCAAGAAAATCTTTTTAATCGAGAAATCTTTAAAATATCTAGAATTATATCCTCCAACTCATGCTTCCTGCATGTAATTTAAACCACTAATTAGAAATAGTCCTACTTTAGATTATGTAGGAATCTCACCATTTCTTTCCTACTACTGATCTGATTTCCCCCCCTTTGCTTGATTTCATTTTCTTGATAAAGCTTTTTATTTTGGACAAGTTGGGTTTGACTGGTATTGGAATAGCCCAAAGATCTTGTTCTCTGGCGCAGTCTGATTGTACATTTTAATGTTACCGCAAAGACCAGTGTGCAGAGGGGGAGACAAGTCAAGAACCTTCTCCATCAGAATGGAGATGTGAGGTTGACACTTGGCCATTGTCAGGTTTTCCCCTGCCTTGGAGTATAGGCTGACTGGGATGTAATAGTAGCTTACTAGTGAGGAATTTAAAGAGTTCACAAAGCTTGGAGTCGGGTATTGGCCATCCATTCGATGGGAGTTTTAAGAAGAGATTGTCATGGAGTGAGACCACTGGCTTCTACAGTGAATTCTTCAGTAGATTGCCACTGTTCTCCCATTAAGGCAAGGGGAAACCCCTTGTTAGGTAGATTGGCAGATTCAATTGTTCATGTTGATATCAACATTTTTCTCAGCCATGGTATGTGAGATCTATGCTGGACCTTCTACATGGAAAACATAGGTTCCACAACAGAGTTGTAGACCCTCCCCACTGATTTGTGTGGACTTCAGTAGTGGGTGTTGTGTAGGCCACATTGGGGCCCTCTAAAACTAGGGATGTGCTCCGCTCCGATTAGGAGCGTAGAAGCAGTAGCGGATTGGCCTGCTCCGCCTTACCCAGAGGCGGAGTAGGAGCGGACCGCGGACCCCCTAGAAGCAAGGCGAAGAGAAGCGACCATTTTTTGGAGCTCCGAGTTCAGGCGGAGCGCTCCGGTCGCCATCTTGAAAACATTTCGCCATAGGATTGCATTGCGGCAAATAATCGCGCATAACTACGTTGTTTTTGAAGCTATCGTTCTGGAAATTGTGCACAGAGAGTCGTGGATGGGGGTCATTTTGAGACCACTCTCACCTCTCTGCGTTGTCTGGGTCGCGGGCTATATTTTTGTGAAAATCGGGTCAACCGCACGGCTCAAACTGCGTTTTCGGCTTTTCGCCCATAGGATTGCATTGAGGGAAAGAATCGGGGATAACTGGGGGGGGGGTTTAAGCTATCGTTCTGAAAATTCTTGTGCACAGAGAGTCGTGGATGGGGGTCATTTTGAGACCACTCTCAACTTTCTGCATCGTATGGGTCGCGGGCTAGACGTTTTTAAAAAATCGGCGGGAAAAATACCTTTTTCAAAGGGCTGAGGGGCAGAGTCAGCTCCCGGTCATGATGATCCCAAAGTTGGAGGAGGGCATAGGCAAAACAGGTAACTTGGGATTCTGGGAAACTTCTCTTTCTTCATCTGAACGGGCTTTTCCCCGTGTTTTTTAACACAGTAGCCCCACCAAATGCACAAACACAACCTGAAATCATATACTAAGCCAAGAATAAGAGATAGAAACACAGCACTGCTCCCCACCCTAACCTTGGGGAACAACTGAATCGATGTGGTGCAAGGGGATGAGCTCCCCTAGGGCATCTCATCGTGGACGTGCCCCCACTCTCTCCTGCACTGGAAGGCCATTAGAGCCTTCCAAAGAGAGTAAAACGGTGGAGCAATGCCTATCATGAGTTGAAGTGAATGGTCACTTTTCAGTGGTGGAGCAATGCCTGTTCTGAGTCGAAGTGAGCGTTTTACTTCTTCTCAGAGCTGTGGCTGTCAGTGTCTTGAACTGGCAGCTACTTCCCCCTCCCCCGGGCACGTCCCCCTATTGCTGGTAAAAGACAGATATAGCCTTTTAAAAAAAGTTCTTCTTGTTGTTTATTGAGCAACACTGCTGCTTTTAATTCCACCCCTCCTTTGTTTATTGATTGATTTATTCCATTTTATATGCATTACTGGCTTATCCTTGGCTCACTTCCTTATGCCCCCAGAAATGCCAGCTGCATGCCTGCCTGCCTTCCCTCCCTCCTCCCCTGCCCACCTCGCAAGGATGGTGTGTGTGGGGTGCCCGATTTTCAAAAATTCGCCAAAAATCAGGGGATGATGGGATTGCTTTGAAACTTGGCATGCGTGTGTATATCCCCATGAGGTGTCATGGTGCCAAACATGAGGTTTCTAACTTGAACAGAAAAAAAGTTGTATAATTTTTTAGCTTTCAATGCAAGCCTATGGGGGGGGGAAAACGGAGCTCCGGATCCGGATCCGGAGCTCCGGGCGGAGCGGAGCGGAAGTGGGCGGAGCGGGGGCGGGGCGGAGCGGCCCGATCCGGAAAATGGCGGATCTGCAAGTGAAGCGGAGCGGGGGGTCTGTGCACACCCCTATCTAAAACAGCTTCTGCTCTCTACCCCTGTTATAAAGTACTAGAGTAAGTGAGTGGAGGTTGGTGGCTCCGATTTTGGTGGGGCTAAGAATCTATTCTTGGTTCCAGTCAGAACCAACCAGAACTCTAAAGGAGCTATCCAACATGCTGAACCTGTTTTGGGGACAAAGTTCAGCACTTTGAATAGCTCCTTTGGAGTTCTAGCTGGTTCTGGCTAAAATTTAAAATGGATTTTTATAGACCCACCGAAATCGGAGCCACCATCCTCCATTGGGTTTAGTTGCTGTTTTAAATTTCAAGTAGAAGGCGCAAGTAATGTGTAGGAATGAATAAAGGGCATTTAAAGTAAAGAAAGGAAAAGGAAAAGAACACTGCTTAATGTGAACATAAATCACGTTTGCATTTCAATGAAGGTAATGACTTGTAAGTTTTCCGAAGGGTTAAAACAAGGTAAATACAAGGCTCCCCCCCCCTGCCCCATCCTCAAAATCTTAAGATAAAAGTGACCTTTAAGAGGAGGGCCTTGGTAACTGATTCTTTTACTGATAGTGCACAAGCAGACTGAAACGAGGACATCTGTTTTGGTGTCAGAGGACTAATGGCTATAATACTTTAAGGAAAAAGGGGAAGGACTTTGACAGGGAGTAAAAGAACAGTGAAATTGCTTTGGATGATAGCCACTGGTTATCACTTCAACATCACCACTCAAGGTTCAGGGTCACCCTGGTAGCCATGTTTGTAATACAAGATGAGAGCATATCCACAAGTAGGTCATGTATTCTCCTGGCCTGCTAATTGTACTACAGTAGAAAATTAGAGTCTTTGCAGCTGGCGTCAATGGGCGACTAATCTAGTGGCACAGTGATGGAGTGTGATGGTTTTCCAATCACCGTCTGAAGGGGTCCAAAGAGAAATGAGCACTAAAGGGCTATTTATTTCTTAAAAGATCACTGATTTGTGGAAACAAAAGAGTATACTCTAAAAAACCATTTGCAGCTCCTTGGAAAGAAGGAAGCACTAATTGATGGACAAGTTGCCTTTGAAAGATACTCTTGGATTCCAAAACGAATCAAAAATTCACATAAAAATTAATGGTTGGGAAACAGAGGGCAGAACTGCATTATATTAAGAAAACATGTTGAAAATTTTCACTTTACATTTGAGACAGGGGCACCTGTGTCGCATTCTCTTTCAGAAACTGTCACAGTTCACAACGATGGAAGTTTTTAAAATTATCTTGGGCTATGATGATAGTAAGCACAAGAGTAAAAATGAAATTTGTGGTTTTAATTTCTGTGAACTGCCCAGACAGCTTTGGCTATTAGGTGGCATAGAAATGACATACATACATACATACATACATACATACATAAATAAATAAATAAATAAAAGTATTGCATTTGGTAGAGCTAAGAATCAAGTTCATGATTTTGCTCCACTGGGGGAGCAAAATATTTATGGCCTGTTGATACATTAAAATCAAAGCTGGACAAAGAACACATCACACACACACCGCCCACCCCAAGTTCAGCGTAATGTGGAAAATGAAACTTACAGTTTCAGATTTATTTATTTATTTATTGCATTTCTATACTGCCCAATAGCCGGAGCTCTCTGGGTGGTTCACAAAAATTAAAAACACTCAAAGTATAAAACAACAGTATAAAACCATAATATAAAATACAATATAAAAGCTCAACCAGATAAAAACAGCAGCAATGCAAAATTACAAATTTAAAACACCAGTTAAAATAAGCTCTGTGTCCTATTTCCCACATTATTGCAATGATGAGGAAGGAAACATGTCATTTTTGTTTCTTTCCCCCATTATTATTATTATTATTATTATTATTATTATTATTATTATTAGGTGTTGTTGTTACATTTCTATCCCACTTTTTTTTTAACCTTTTGCAAGTAATCCCATGTGGCTCATATAGTCCTCCTCCTCTCCATTTCATTCTCACAACTCTGTGAGGGAGGTTAGGCTGAGAGTCTGTGATTGGCCCAAAGGCACCCAGTGAGCTTCATGGTCAAATGTGGACTAAACCCCCGATTTCCCGAATCCCAGTCCAACACTCTAAGCACTACTTTACACTGACTCTCAATAAGCTCCATCACAGCTGGGAAAAAACGCTGGCTACCATGGCTTCTCCACTCCTGGTTTTGTCGCTCAGTTACTTACTGTTTGAAAACAGGAAGTAAACAATGAGCAGGAGGCCCATTCAGTCAGGTGTTGTAATCACGCTGCTTCTCCCACACACAGCAGGAGAGAGTAGCAACTGGACTTTTTTTGGTTTTTCTTGTGGTGCAAGGAAGGCCAGAAGGGGCGGAAGGCGCACAATAGGCAGACGACGTCATGTGAGGGACTTGCAAAATATCCGTGAGTGCCCAGTAACAAGTGTGCAATAAAATGCTCGTCAGATGGAGCTCAATATGTGAGCTGGCTTTCAGGATCAGTGCAGATGTTACTAGGTTATACCACATGGAACTACCTGAGTAGACCTGGGATTAGGGCTCCCAATGCATGTAAGAAGTAATGTGACACACTCACACATGTCTCTCATGGAAAAAGTTGCATCCATGGACATGATGGGTGAAACATTATTTCCTCCAGACAATTTTCTCAAGGGTCAGTCTTTGCATTCTGAAACAGCCCTTACTAAGATTACCAATGATCTTCTTATTGCCAAGTCTAAAGGCCTTTACTCTGTTCTTATTCTCCTGGACTTTACTGCAGCCTTTGACACGGTTGATCATGATCTTCTTTTAGATTCCCTTCATGACCTTGGATTTTGTGGCTCCATCTATAACTGGTTTGCCTCCTATCTAGCGGGTCGCTCTTTCAACGTGTTGGCTAATGGCAGCTCGTCTTCTTCTTTTCCTCTTTCAGTATGGGTTCCGCAAGGCTCGGTGCTTGGCCCGTTGTTGTTTTCTTTATACATGTTGTCCTTGGATAATCTTATTCAATCTCATGGTCTCCAATATCATCTGTATGCCGATGATACACAATTATATCTTTCATCTCCGGAACTTTCTCCTGATGTTCATGATCATATCTTGGCATGTCTTTCAGATATCTCAGCTTGGTTGCTTCATCATTGTTTGAAACTTAATATGGCAAAGACTGAATTGCTTGTTTTTCCTCCTAAACCTTCTCCTCATCTCTCATTCTCTCTTACTGTCAATGATGTTACACTTACTCCAGTCAAGGAAGCTCGTAGTCTTGGCTTTATATTTGACTCCTCGCTCTCCTTTATTCCTCATATTGTGGCAGTAGCTAAATCCTGTCGTTTTTTCCTGTATAATATTGCCAGGATTCGATCATTTTTGTCTGTCTCTTCTGCCAAGACTCTTGTTCATGCATTGGTTATTTCTCGGTTGGACTACTGCAACCTTCTTCTCACTGGCCTTCCTTCTTCTCACATCAGTTCGTTGGTTTCTGTTCACCACTCTGCTGCTAAGATCATCTTCTTGGCTCGCCGCTCTGACCATGTTACTCCACTTCTGAAATCTCTTCACTGGCTTCCAATTCACCTCAGAATCCAATATAAACTTCTCCTGTTGACCTACAAAGCTTTTCACAGCCTAGCTCCTTCCTATCTTTCCTCTCTCATCTCACACTATTGCCCTGCTCGTGCTCTTCGCTCCTCTGATGTCATGTTTCTTACCTGCCCAAGGGTCTCTACTTCCCTTGCTCGGCTTTGTCCATTTTCTTATGCTGCCCCTTACGCCTGGAACGCTCTTCCAGAACATTTACGAACTACAAGTTCAATCAGTTTTTAAAGCTCAGCTAAAAACTTTTCTTTTTTCTAAAGCTTTTAAAACTTGATTTTGATCTTACTTTTATACTATTAATTTTACTCTACCCTGTGCCTGTTTGGTACATTCTCTTCCCCTTCCTATTGTTTTATTATGATTATATTAGAATGTAAGCCTATGTGGCAGGTTTTTGCTATTTTATTGTTTTACTCTGTACAGCACCATGTACACTGATGGTGCTATATAAACAAATAAATAATAATAATAATAATATACAATAACATCATTTTCACTGCAATCAAAAGGCTTACATGGATGTTGTAATTCCCTTCTAGGAGTGTTTTCATGACTAGTATCATCTTTTATTCAACATACATCTTATTGTGAACCCACTAAATGAGCACAAAAGCAAAAAAATCTAAAACAAATGTATTCTGTCATAAGAAGAGCCCTGCTGGATCACCAGACCAAAGAGCTATCGAGTCCAGCACCTTGTTCCCACAATAAGTGACCAGGCCACGGGAAAACGGTTTGTATAAACTGAAACCAGATCCCTCACTTTGTTCCAGCCCTTGCAAGTATATGAATCTCCTGCTTGAGCTGGCTGAATTATATTGGTATGCTACCTTTAATCTTTTTCTTTTTTCCTTTTGCTGTTCCATAGACCTTTTTTTGGAGTTCTGTAGGTTAATGGATAGATAAGGAAAATGTATAGTTAAAACAACAACAACAACAACCTGGAATTGGTAGAAGATTTCTATCAGATAAGCCCTACAGGGATGCCGCTGATGTAGAAATGACCCATCACAGAGCACGTTGCTCCTTTAAAACTGGAATCAGTCCGGATCAGGGGAAGCAATCATAATCCTAACTTAAAAAGAAACAAGGGATGGACTCCTCTTGAGGTATATTCTTACCCTTTCACACTCTAAAAATGCTAAAGTCTACTTCTGGTTGTAAGACAGAAAAAGCGTCCTACAAAAATTAAAAGTGTCGGCAACACTGGCTTCGCACATGACAGCCACCAAATATTTGTTTGAATAATCTTTACTGATATAGATGCTACTTGCAAAATTAAAGGGAACTTTAGCTTAAAATACAGCACAAGTTGTGGTGGTATCTTTGGATCAGCTAGTATTCAAAATGCTGAAAGTCAAACTGATCTTTTATTCAGGTGAAGGTATAAAAACCCACACATTGTAAAATATTTTTGACAGTCTAGGTGGGCTGATGTTAACCGGTTAAAGCTAGGGTGATTATATGTCCTGTTTTAAAGCGGGTAGTCCTCTATTTAAAGAGCTTCCAGGGTATTGCCCACTATTTTGAAGGTATCCTCTATTTGCAGGACTGTCCAGTTTAAAGATCAAGAACCGTTAGGAGGAAAGCCTGGGCCTTGAAGTAGCCCATCAGACTGAGTAGGCCCAAAAGACATCTGGTCACAGTCTTCCATGCTATGGTGCAAAGGCAAAGGACTAGCCAGATGGATGTGGGACGCAGTTGAGGCTTCTGCTCCTTTAACCCCACCCCCCAAGAGAGGGACAGGAGGGGCAGTGGTAGCTCGTACTCCCCTTCCCAAACCCACGATGGTCAAGATCAACAAGTTCACTGTACAATGTCTTGAGTAGATTCTATCCTTAAAGGTGGCCTAAAAATAATTTTAGATAAATCAAATGAAAGAAACAATGTTATGCACAGTTACTTGGGAATAAACCCCATTTAAATCCGGGATTGTACTTCAAATCTCTGCATTGCTGCTAGGTTTTATTTTGCTTTTACTTTTATATTGTAGTTTTAAACTTTTACATTTTTATATTGTATTTTATGCTGTAATCCATGGTTTTAATTGTTGTGAATTTCCCACATACATACATAAATAAATACTGAACTCAATGGGACTCGCTTCCTAGTTAATAAGGCTATGATCAAGGCTGATTAGATGCGTTTGGGAGAAGTTGGCTAGCCAAAACATTGGCTGCAGGCCTGTAGGAAAACTTGATTGCAAAACAACTTACATTTCCAATTCTGGACTGCTGTAAGTAGGGATGTAGGAGAATCTCATTTCTGTTCTAAAATCATGCAAACATGTCCTATTTGCAATCCTGAATATAAGGGCGTGCAGCAGTGATTCTGCCTAAACAATGTCTATCAATTCCATGTTTGCAATCATTTTAGAAATATGTGCATTAAAAAAGAAAAGAAAAGAAAGAAATACGTGCACTAAAAACAGCACACTTTAAAATGTGCATTTCCCAAAACATTCACATTTTCATGATTAGGAGAAAAGTGTGGTCTTTTGAAAAATATTCACTTTTACCATTCAAACTGTGCACTTTCCTCATTCGAATGAGCTGAAAAGCAGATCAAAAACGTGAGCAAGCTGAAAGGAGCTTCAAGCGATTTTCAGAGAATTTTAGGTGAGCTCAAAAATTATTGGCTCTCCCATCCCTAGAAAGGAAATAATTAAGACTTGATACAAAACAAATGAATCATATTAGCAGAGCAAGAAATACATTGGATCAAATGCTAGGTTAATGTCAAATCCACCTCTCAATGCAAAATCCCTCCTGTCCAACTGCATTGAGCAGGGGGTTGGACTCGATGGCCTTTTAGACCCCTTTGAACTCTACTATTCTATGATTCTATGATTAAGCAAGTTTTGAGGATTATCAGTCATGTCAGACCATTTTTATTCTTCTGCTCTAGCTCTCCTTTCTTGCCTGACTGAAAACAGTACAGGCCCCGATTCACCTCTACTCATATGCACCAACTGTGGCCCCGGAAAGATATAGCATTCTTCTCTGCATCAAAAGACACCTAAATTCATTGGAGTCGAGGTGATCTTTGCAGTGAAGATGTGCCTCCAGATGTCTATCTGCATCCACATCTCCTGAATGTCTGCTTCTTCATGTGGATCTTCATTGCCCGATCTGGCTAATTATGATATATTTATCACTCAGGCCTTAGCTAGACCTACCTGTTATTGCGCGACGGAGGAGTGAAGATCTCACGATGTTTTTATCGCGAGATCCCCCCTGTGTTTACAGGTGGCGTGTGACAATCTCAGAGGGAGAGGCATTATGCCCACCATTTTTTTAAAAGGGGAAGTTGTGCATGAGAGCTCGTGCGCAAAAGGTAAGATTTTTTTAAAAAACATATTTTCCGCGCTCCCCCCACCCCTGAAGGGTGCAGTGCTCCTGAGGAGCTCTACACCCTATTTATTTATTTATTTATTTATTTATTACATTTCTATACTGCCCAATAGCCGGAGCTCTCTGGGCAGTTCACAAAAATTAAAATCATTCAAAGTACAAAACAACAGTATAAAACCATAATATAAAAGACAATATAAAAGCTCAACCAGATAAAAACAGCAGCAATGCAAAATTACAAATTTAATGCGCAGGTCCCGGCTCCTCATGAGGTACCAGGACAAACCGTGATGCTCACCCGGCCACACATTCTATGGTCTCGGGCTCAGCCCAGCACTGTGGAAAAACTGGGCTCAAACTGTAGGGCAAGATCCTGGGGCAAGGGAGGGATCATCATCATGTCATGTGGACGCACAGGGACGATCCCAGGGATCGCACCATCTAGCTATGGCCTCATTAATGAAAGCTCATGATTTCATTAGCTCCCCACAATCTGAAGACTCATAAAGCATATCCTTAGGGTGATTCATGGAACCTGTGGAAACTGGGGTGCCTATGTCTGTGCAATCCAGCTGACCTTTCTCATCAACCCACATTCTCATCTGCCCATAACAAATTGGCTGTTGGAACACTCCATCACTGGCACAGTTAGGCCATGGCTAGACCTGCCGATATCCCCAGGATTGCCCTGGGATTATCCCTGTGTGTTCACATGATGCACAGGGGATCCCAGGAGCAGGGAGGGATGATTCCTCCCTTGCCTACACTTTCCCTGCAGTTTTTCTGCAGTCTCAGGATGATCCCGAGACCGCAGAACATGTGGTGGGCATAGCTGGTTGTCCCAGCTCCTCGCGAGTAACATTGAGGAGCCAGGCATGGAGTGCCTCTGTGCCCATCAGGGGTGGGGTGGAGGGAGCAGGGATTTTTTTTTTAAAAAAATCCTTACATTTTACACATGAGCACTCCTTTAAGAAAAAAAAAACCAAAATGGCGGGCGCGACATCCTCTTCCTCCTAGGATGTCACACACCACGTGTAAACAGAGGGGGGAAATCTAGCGATAACCATATCGTGAGAGTCTCCCTCCTCTGTCGTGCTAGGCCTGGTAGGTCTAGCCATGGCCTTAGTGCCATGCTATCCAACTCATTTAGAATTAATCATGATGTGATCATAAGAAAGAGGAGCAGCCATTTTAAGACTGGAAATAGAAACTGCTCCCTCTCTGGTAGTCCCTTCTGGCTCTATGTCCTCACCTAAGCATGAGCTCTGTAACATTGGAAGAGAGGGATTGAGCATGATTATGGCTCTTATTTTCTGATAAGAAAACGATGGAGGATGGCCTCCATGAAAAATAAGTGCCATTTTTCTTGGTAGAAAGGTGGGTATGAATCAAATCAAATCAAATCAATCAAATGTTCTTGTGCTCATCACCTCTCTTCCTCTGATGTTGCTCTGCAACATAACTACTTGTGTGAGCAGATGTTTTGAACTTATTTTGACATATGAATCAGCTGTAGAAATGAGGAGGCACCAGTACTCTTCGGTTATTCCACACTTTGCACTGGCTACCTAACTGGTATTTCTGTCTTTAATTAGTGATGGGATGAACTCTTCCCCTCAGTTTTAGCATTGGCTCAGAAAAACAGCTATGTTCCTCAAAGCTTGGAAATGCTCTGTTTTATTCCAAGCTGAATTGGATCCTGTCACACCCCCTGTGATGTCATTTGGACCATAACGGGGCTCAGTCCCCACCACAGAAAGTCTCCAACCCCCCTCCCTGCTATATATCTATCCATTTGCTTGCCAAGCACCAGCTGACTTGGCTTGTAGGAATGGAAGAAGAGGTGAAGTTTTGCCCACCGCCCTGTACTGGAATGTTTGTTTACAAGATTTATGTACTGCTCAACATCCAACAAAACATCAGAGTGGGAGAAAAATAATGATAATGATAACTGAAATACAGAATTAGAACCTTTAAAATCAGATTCTGCCAATGAAAGAGGCTGGTTAGTCAGTGAAGTCTTGTTTAAATAAAAATGTATTCATCAGTTGACAAAAGCAAAACAACGTTGGTGCCTGCCTGACATCAATGGGCAGGGAGTTTCATAGGAGGGAGCCAACACACAAAAGGCTCTGGATTCCAAATGGGCTGCAGGTTCATGGAGAACCACCAGGAGTACCTTATCTGATGATTTCAGTGTCTGGACAGGTTGGTAAGAGAATGTTGGGAAATACTTTCCCCAAGCATTTCCAAGCCATAGCAGTGTGCTGGTCATAAGAAGGGAAAAGGTGTGTGGGAGAAAGACTTCCCTCTGTTCACCTGTCCCACTGAGGAGGGAATCAGGGAAGGAGCTTAGCTTTGATCAGAACGTTGCTGTTTTAAAAATAGTACATTTTTTTTTAATTCTTTTATTCTATTTGTTGTTCACTGCATCAAAATCTTTTGTTTAGGGAGCGGTATATAAAGATGGCCATAATGCTTACCGTATTTCTTTGATTCTAAGACACACTTTTTTCCCAATATAAACATCTCTAAAAATTGGGTGCATCTTAGAATCACGGGTGCATTTATTATTTCTTAGAATCAAAGCTTTTTTTTTTCTGTTGGTGGTACTGAAATTAGTGTGCATCTTACAATCGATGGCGTCTTAGAATCGAAGAAATACGGTACCTCATATTTTAGAAGAGTATCACAGGCAGGCGGTTTGTTTATTTTCCAAGACAAGAAATACGAGCCCCAGTTTCGTCAGTATCTGTGACGAAATATTCAGATAACTATTTGATATTTTAGAATAATAAAAAGCACCAAGGGTTGTCATGAGATGAGTATACTAAAATCTGAACTAAGATTAGCTTGGATAGAAAAAATGTGGGGTTTGGGCAGTTAACTAAGGGTTGTGTGAGTTGGCGTGTAGCCTTCTAAAATCAGGCTACAACCAGGAACAGCCTGCTCCAGAGAAGTGTTTCCCCTCCCCCCACCCATAATAAAATGTTTAATTACAAGATCGCTGTACAAACAAGCATATGACACTCAGCTTGTGAAGCAGACGTTGGATTTCTGGGCAGATATTTTACCATGCTTCTAATTGTAGATACAAAAAATGCAGCTAACGAAAAAAGTATTGAAGAGGAAATAAACACACACACATGTGAACTATATGTCAAATGCTATGGGAAATGTCAAGAAAAGGGGGAAATTATTAGCAAATATGTAGAAGAGGCTAAAATCCTTCTTTAAATGAAAAAGGACAATTATGGTTGAAGAGATGGTGCAGTGCTTTCAATATGTTGCCAATTAGTATTTATCAGTATGCAATAAAAGAAGGAATAATTATCTAAAGCCCAAACTAAAATTATAGCTAAGAATCTGACTGAGGCCTGTATGGCATATGACCCAACTGTATAGCTGTGTATTGTACCCTGCCAGGTCTTCAGCATGCAACAACAATAGGACGTTTGTTAAGCCTCTGGGTAGGCAGCTGCTGTACATGGTTGTGTGGTGAATTCCAAGTTGTTCAGGCCCTGGTTTAAAGTACTGAAATCCTGTCATGCAGCCTTTTCCATTATACCAGGTGGAAGTTTTATTTCTCTGGCTGCCTCCACCAAACCAGCCTTAAAACTCTCTGGCAACCTGTCTATATGTTGTCTTTGCCCCGGGGTGGCTCTGGATCCACGCTGCATCTGTTATATGATGCAGCTGCCAATTCGGAGCCACCCCAGAGCAGAGAGCTGAAGATGTGGAGCAGAAAATTTAGGGATTCACCCCGACTTTTCCTGCCCGAGTGAGATCAGTGCAGCTTTTCCCTGTCTGTCCTTGCTTGGGTGCTGCTCCGGGGGCCTTCCTGGGCGCGACCTGCTATTGGTTTCTGGAAGCCACAGGAGGCGGGTCTGGCAAGCCTTCATCTCCCTTCATTTGCTCAACATTCCTCCTCCTCCTCTTTCTGTCTCTGTCTCTCTGCTTATACCAGGCCTGTTCAGAAGTCACCTTAACCCCTGCTGGTTAAAGCTTGTGGTTAAGCAGCAGGGTTTAATGTGTCTTGTGCGATACGTTTTCCTAAACCCTGCTCACTCACTAACCACAGACGGACTGTCTGCAGCAGGGTTAGTGTCTCGAACCACGGCTTAAAGTGTTGTGTGCAACAGCACAGCTTGTGGTTAGTGCTAACTCCGGAGAACCACAGTTTCACTAACCACAGAGCCTGAAGTGTCATCTGAACAGGCCCACCTTCTAAAACAATTTCTCTCTCTTTCTTATTCCAATTTATTTGTAATGTAGTTTCTTGTTCACTTCTGCAAACTAGTTTCTATTTCCTGAGTTAAAGCTTCTGACCCTTTTTGTTGTACTTTATACTAAACCTTTGACCTCTAAATGCTTATTTTTTATGAGGTTTTTTTTTGTGTGTGGTAGAAACTGACTAACATACCTGGGCAGTATCTACACTATGGCTTTAAAATGGTTTATAACAGTAGCGACAACTGTTGGGGCCTATGGAACACTCCATATACTGTTTTCAAAGTGTCATATCCTGCTTGGTGTAGACAGAAACTTAGGCCTTAGCTAGACCTACCTTTTGTTCCGCGACGGAGGAGGGAAGATCTCGCGTTGTGATTAACATGAGATCCCTCCTCTGCTTACATGTGAGGCATGACGACCTCAGGAAGAGAGGCGTCGCACCCACCATTTTTTATTTTTAAAGAAGGTGGAGCACACGAATGGTCGTGTGCTGAAGGTAAGGTTTTTTTAAAATTTAATTTAGTCTCCCCGCTCCCCCCTAACCCTGATCGGTGCAGCATGACTACCAGCTCCGCGGAAATGGACCACACGTTCCACGGTCTTGGGCTCAGCCCGAAACCATGGAAAAAGTGGGTCCAAAGGGGAAGACTTTATCACAGGGCAAGGAAGGGATGATTCCAAGATCCGCTGTGCGTCATCTGGACACACAGGGACAATCCCGGGGTTTGCCCTGGGATAAAGCCAGGTCTAGCTAAGGCTATAGAAAGGATCTAACCCCATCATATCCTAACACCAAATGGAATCCAAAAATGGAGGGCTGTTCTGTTCCTTCCCAGAGGCCCAAATAATTATTAATCAAATAATTGTATGAATTGCATTATACATTCTTCATTGGCCCTGTTCGGAAGACACCTTAAACCATGGCTTTAACCATAGTGGTTAAGCCAGAAAGCTGGGCTGTGTTCAGAAGACACCTTAAACCATGGCTTTAAACATGGTGACTAAGGCAAAAGGCTGAGGTTAAAGCCGTGGTTTAAGGTGTCTTCTGAACGGGGCCACTGTGTTATAAATTCTATAAATAAATATAATTTCTGTAGTGCCTAAGAAGATAGTGGTGGTGTGTTGCCATTTCATGAAGCTCGGGATCCACTGGCTAACAAGAACACTAGTATAACTGTTCCTGGAGATGGAGTTACAGGTGAAGAAACAAGGCTGGTATTTCTGCCAGAGCAGGAAAGGCGGGCAGGGGAGGGCTGGATGCAGGTGCTGAAAGGTGTTTGGAGTGCTTTCTAGCAATGACACCCAACTGGTCACTTTCTACAGCAGCCCTTTCCTAGTGGAATGGGGGAGGTCCTCCCTGGGAATGCCCAAGGGCTGGACAAAAGCTGAGCAGCCACCCTTGGGCCAGAAGTTACCCACTCCTGATGTAAACGAACAACTACTTCTTTACTAATCATCCTGCATGCTAAGGTAATTGGAGCTATCCTGTTCTGAAACGCCCACCCTTCTAAAATCATGTGTGTGTGTGTGTGTGTACCAGTAGCAGCGCTTTCACGTTGGTTTCTTTTCATTCATATTTTTATTGTACAAATTTCGACTTGTTGCTTTCTATGATCTCTATTGTATTGGGTAATTGTAACTCTGTTTGGATTTCTTTATGAGAACTGCCTTGAGAAGCCCTTGGGGACAGAAGTGCAGGACACACACACAGGCATTTATATTTGTATCTATATACAGAGAAAGAGAGAGATGGTTGCCAACACACCTGTGAGTGACCAAGAAAGAAAACCAAAGATGGGGTTCTTTGAATAATGGCTGGTTTGTTTCTCAGTAACTCACATTGAATTGCCATGGGAACCTACTGAAAGGTAGAGGGCACGTCTTTCAAATAAATAAAATGATTTGAGTTTGTCATGGGCTGAGCCCATGGTCCCTTTAAGAGAACATCTTTTGCTTCATCCCAGGGAGAGGGGTTTCTTTGTGTCTGAACAGGGAGTAGCAAGCGAAATGCCATGGCCGCGCTGGGCGAAAAGCGCCTGGCATCTGATAACGCCTCCCCGGACTGGTACTGGGGGGAAAGTAACAAGTTGCAGCTGTGCAATGTCTGGAAGCATTCCCCCTCCCTTTGGGAGAGGTGTGGGTTGCTAAGGGGTTTCTATTGGTCAGGGTGGGTCTGGTGACAAGGGCCCCCCAGAAAGGGATAAAAGGCTTAGGCACCTAAGGGTCCGGTCTCTTTCCTGTGGGTGTCAGGAGTTCAGCATGTGTGTGGTGAGTCAGAGCATCCAGGCCGGGCCGGCCGGATGGCGGAGGCTCCACGCGGCCGCTGAGGGAAGGAGTCCTAATTCGAGTGGCGTGAAGCCAAGTCAGAGTGAGCAACAAAGGGGCTGAGTCGCAGAATTAAGTGTTTGTTTTGTTTTAGTCCAGGTTTGGGTACAATTGGGCAAGGGACCTTGCCGGAGTTATGGCTGGTGGGTGGTAAAAGTGGGGAGTGAGTGTGAATTCTATTAGGCTTGAGCGTGTAAAGGGGGAGGATAAGGTATTAGTCCCTGCTGTCCTAAGTGTGTCATTCCTTTGTATTTTTCCCCCAAAACTCTTATGTGTTTATCTTCATGTGTGGACCCTTATGTAAGTGTGTAGTGTGAAGAATAAAAGGATTTGGTCCCTATTTCTGGAGTGCGGCGTGTTTCCTTGAGAACCTAGACTACAAAGGGTTAACAAGCGGCAGTGAAGGGGCATGTGTCTGGGCTGGCTAAGTCAGACCTCCCTTCTCCGCCTGGGGAATCACGGAGTCAAACCGAGTGATTCCACTACAGAGTTCAGTAGAGTAATGTAAATGGTCTTCACTTTGGGGCACAGCCTGCTTCTCTCTCTAACACCTGGGCGAGATCTACACTAGTGCTTTATAGCAGTATTGAAGTGCACTGCTAACTATTGGGGCGCATTACATATTCCATATACTGCTTTTATGGTGTTATTTCCTGCTTTTTTATTCCACATTATCAATAATAATAATAATAATAATAATAATAATAATAATAATAATAATATTATTTTACCCATCTCTCTCTCTGGATTGAGGCAGGGAATACAACAATACAACATAAATAAAGTACTTATTATTATTACATTTATATACTGCCCCATAGCCGAAGCCCTCTGGGCGGTTTACAAAGATTAAAACTGATTAAAAGAGCATATAAACCCACGGCAATATTAAAATAACAAACACGACATCTTAAAATTCTTAGATTTAAAATTTGTCTGGTTAGGCCTGCTGGAAGAGATTAGTCTTTATGGCTGTATTAAACTCAGAGTATTAAATAAAATACTGCAGTGGATGTCCTACGAGGTATAAACTCACGAGAGGAATGTAGCATTACCATGATGGAATCATAATGATTTCACACAAGGTGTAGGTGTGGTGTTGTTTTCCACAGGACCATCTAACATTGGAGTTAGGTTGCCCTTTGGCATGAGTGAGGACAGTCCTGCTGGAACAGACGCAGGTGCCGGGTGTCCTAACTTTATGCTTTTAATTTTCCCCATGGTTGTCATTCATTCCTCTGTGGGGACCACAGTATGCAATTGCCACTTTTCATGACAATGGGTAGACTGACTGACACACACACACACTCTCTCTCTCATCTCCTTTCACAAACATATACATGTACTAACCCATCATAAAACAAATAGAGTGTGTGTGTGTGTGTGTGTGTGTGTGTGTGAGAGAGAGAGAGAGAGAGAGAGAGAAAGAGAGAGAGAGAGAGAGAATGTGCAATTATATAGCACAAGATAGCTCCATATTTCCTACTGTCCCACTTTCTGTCTTTCCCAGGGACCTATCCTGTGCTTCCAGTTGTATAAAGTTACTGCTCCGATAAGCCTTAAGCTAATCTAGTTTTAACACCTACATGAAGCCATTCACACTTGTCTAGCTTTCTAGTTATATGCTCAGATTTCCTTTTCAATTAATGAAAATTACTTTTGGGAAATAGAAAGCACCCAGACCAAAGTGTCCGAAAGTAAATGCTGAGCTAACGTCTTATTTAAAAAAATCAGTGCTATGCCATCTGACGCCTTATTAAGTTAGTTGTAGTTTTTACTGATGAGCATAGCTGTGCTAGTTCAGGGGAATGATAAAGTAAGCCTCCGGATGGGGAAAAAAAGAAAATAAAAACAGTTCTGAAACTTTTCTAATCAAAACACGACTCAGGGGGGAAAAAACCTTAGTGGTACTTGTTCATAGCAAAGTTTTAATAATTAACTTATAGTGTGTGCTAACATTTGGTGGATAACAAACAAAGCCCATAGGAAAAAGGGTTGAGGAACAGAAATTGTGGAAACAGCTGTGTAAAGTACAGAACTGCATAAAACAAAGTTGCTGACATTTTTGAGGTTGTGTTTTTTAAAAAGCAAAAGATTCCTCTTTAATTGCTTCTCAAACAAAGTAAAAGGGGGGGGACACATAACATGCCTCCCTAGACTCACATGTGGACCCAACCCACTTTCCCCATTTTTTTTAATAAGTGGGACTGTAGGATAAATTTATTTATTTATTTATTACATTTACATACTGTCTCATGGCCGAAGCTCTCTGTGCGGTTTACAAAAGTTAAGAACAGTAAACATTAAAAATACAAAAAATTTAAAACCATTAAAAAAAATAGTATAAAAACAACAGTATCCATTTAAACAACAGTTCTGGGGTCCGTTAAAAAACAAACTTAGCGTTGTTAAATGCTATTAAATGCCTGAGAGAAGAGAAAAGTCTTGACCTGGCGCCTGAAAGATAAAGTGTTGGTGCCAGGCAAGCCTCATCGGGGAGGTCATTCCACATTTGGGGGGCCACCACTGAAAAGGCTCTCTCCCTTGTTGCCATCTTGCTCCCTGCTGTTCCCTGGCTTCTGAGACAGCTGTTTCCTGCTGCTATGTGTGGTAGAGGAACAACAGTCCTGATGGCAGTGGAGGCTGGTGGCTCCGATGTTAGTGGGGCAATGAATCCACTCTGGGTTTTAGTCAGAATCAGCCAGAACTCTAAAGGAGCTATCAAAGATGCTGAACCCTATCCCCAAAATGGATTTGGCATGTTAGTCCACTCCTTTAGAGTTCTGACTGTTTCTGACTAAAAGCCAGAGTGGGTTTGTATCCCCACTGATATTGGAGCCACCATCCTGCATTACTTGGTGGTGATAGTTGGATCCCTAGATCTCAGCGAGGAAGGTTTAATTTTCCTCACCTCTGCATGTTGAACGTGTGTGTGTGTGTGTGTGTGTGTATGTGAGCATGTAGCCATAGCCGATACCAGAAGCAGCCCTCAGGGCCTGAAAATGTTGTGCATCACAGAAGAAAAAAAGAAGTTGCATGTCAAGTTGTAAAAAATATGATTCAGGAAGCTGATTTTTCTTAAAATAATATTTTTATTTGCAACGCAATGGTAATAACAACACACACTGCAATGGGACTTGGGAGTGTGGTGTTAGTTTGTCTCTGATCTTTCCCAGAGAGCTTCGTCTATGGGGCGGTATATAAATGTAATAATAGTTCAGAATGTAGTGCAGGGGGAATCCATTTTGACTGGAGTTCAGGATATTTTCCCAGATGAGCCTGCCCCTCCTATTGAGATCGTCTTCAGAGGCCCTCTTTTCTCTCCCAACATTCTCAGCAACATGCTTATTTGGGACTTGGACAGGGTCTTTTCATTGGCTGGGCCTAAGTAGGTCTGTTTCACCTCCTCTCTAATTGCCTTCTGCAAGGAGGTAAACAATTCCTCCTTTTAAGGAAAGCATTTGGGCTGTGAACTGCCATCTGACTGAATTTGGTTTGTAATGTGTCTCTGGATTGTGAATCATTTTTATGGCAATTTTCTATGACTTTTTGCTGCTGTTTTAATATTTGAATGCTCTACTGTAGGGATGTGCACGGACCCCCCGCTCCGCCCCGCGGGCCGATCCGAAAATTTCGGATCGGCCCGCTCCGTTCCGCCCATACTCCGCTCCTCTTCACTGCGGAGCTCCGGCTCTGAATCGGAGCTCCGCAGTGGAGGGGAGTAGCGCCAGGTAAGGCCAGGAGAGGAGGGGGGGTTACCGGGCCCTGCCGCCGCATGGGCGGCGACGGTGGCAGAGCCCGGTAAGGGACCAAGGGAGAGGGGGGCCTTACCTGCCTCTGTCCGCGGTCCGTCGGCTTCTTCAATTGAGCCCGCGGTTCAACCAGGAAGTCTGGGCCGCAAGTGGCCCAGACTTCCTGATTGAACCGCGGGCTCAATTGAAGAAGCCGACGGACTGCGGATGGACGCAGGTAAGAGAGAGGAGGGGGGGGTTACCAAGCCCTGCCGCTGTCGCCGCATGGGCGACAGCGGCAGGGCTCGGTAAACCCCACTTACCTTTCCGGCGGAGCTCCAGATTGAGGCGAAGGATTCGCCTTCACCTCGATCCTCTTCGCCACGCTCCGCCGGCCCCGCAATCCTCTTCACCTCCGCCTTAAGGGCAGGCGAAGCCCCCAGCTCCGCTTCTAATTCGCCGGTCCGATTAGAAGCGGAGCACATCCCTACTCTACTGGTATATTGTAAGGGGTGTTTTCAATGGTTAAATTATGCTTTTACACTTGTTAGCTGCCTTGAGCTTTCCAGAGGTTAAAGCAGATTATAAAAGTTATAAATAAAATTTATTCCCTAAGGAGAAAAGATCCAGGGACCTGTCTATTTTGCCATATTGGTGGGCGGGGTGGGAGGAAGTTGCAGCAGGAGGGTGATTTTGAGAGGAAAAATAGCTGGCTAGTGCCAGCTCTAGTGCCATTTCTACACCTGCCTTTTTTCCAGGGAACGTCCCGTGGTCATCCCTGTGCATGCAAATGACACACAGGGGATCCTGGGAGCAGGCAGGGATGATTCCTTCATTTTCCTGGGATAATCCTTAGGTGTAGAAAGGGCCTAGGTTTTTGCAGGCTCCTGGGCAAGACACTCTTAATGGGTGCCCTCACTTGAGGAACCTGCCTTCTCACTACCATTGTCACCATCTGTTGTTGCTCCTCATCCTCTTTCTCATCACTTATGGTACTGTTTGTTTTCCACCACCACCATTTTCTGTGTCAGAGCAAGAGTCAGGTGAACAAGCAGTAGACAATGAAAAAGAGGAGGAATGATTGTGACCTTTGGTTCCTCAACAGGGAACTATGGTTCCTTGGTGGGCTATGGTTCCTCAGCACTGCCCAACCCTTGATGTCAGCCTTGCAGCCAGCAACTAAGCATTCCCTCTCCACCAGCATTTCTTCTATTCCTGATGGTATTCGCAAATGGCTGATTTTCAGCTGAAAATATCAGAGATGGAATGATGCATAACTTTTTGTCCCTCAGTCTCAGTTATCTGATTGACGCTGAGTTGCAACTGACATCTGCTGGATTGTGCCCTGTGAGATTAAATGTACTCCTGATCAACGATAATGTCTTTGGACAAGGCATTTTTTTTTTAAAAAAAGCACAAGCCATTTTTATGCATGTATTTGTACTAGTTTTAGATGAAGTCGGTGAGGTGAATCATCTGCAAATATCAAAAACAAACAAACAGGGAAATTGCTTAATTAATGACCATAGATATGTTGCTTTACTGGATCATACTGCTGTAACAAGGCTAAGAAGCATATTTTCTCGGCTTATCTTTAGATATTAGCTATTCCCTAAATGCAACTATCCTTACGAGTAGAGAAATGTGTTTCCCCTCCACATGGAAACACTACCTGACTTGCACTGGTGGTGTTTCCCCCCACTTATCACAAAAGTATCTTAATACGTTTGTGGATTTTACGCTTAGGTAAGAATAGGGCACAGGTCATAAAATGTCTTTCGGCGTAGAGGGCAATTTTCTTCCCACACAGGAAAATTAAGTCCAAATGCATCTGTAATTGATGTAGTGTGCAGAAAAGAAATGTATATTGTATAATTTTCCCAGTAGGGTACTGGATTTAGCTGCACTCATTTGGCTAGAAATTCAAACCTATCATTTGAACGCAGTGCAGTCTGACATTTGTATTGTACCCCACTTGCATTGCCCACATTAAAGCATAATTTGATCTCTATGTATGAAAATAGGCATTCCCTCTTATAACTCCCCCCCACCCTATAATTGTCTATTTTTTATTTTTACAAATGGGACGTATAATTGTTTTGTGTTGGTAATATACTGTCAGAAGCGGCTGCAAACACAGGGTTGAATCCAGATCTAACCACATGTAACTGGGACAGCAGAAGCAGACTTCTTCAGCCCCCTACTCCCCAGGGCAGCCCCTTCCACTCCACAAAAATGATACGAAGGGGGTTGGGGGAATCTTCTGCATCACAGCTAGGGATGTTGGAGAAATTTGCTGTGGAATCAAATGAGTTTTTATTTTTGATCCAGAACCTATGGATTCTGCAGTGGATCATTTTTTAAAATAAAACTTTCCCGAGTTTTACGCAAATTTAGTTGTAGAAAAAAAAATTAAAATAATAATAAAAAACTACCATCCAAAAATGCACATTGCCCCCATAGTCTAAAGCATAAACATGTGCATTTGGGAAGGGAAGTTGTGCATTTCCACAAGTGCAAATTTGCACAAATTCAGGAGATTGGAAAAAAAATCTGATTCCGTCAATGAATGGACGATGGAACACAGACGGAATGTATTTCACAGAATCTGTACATCCCTACAGCCTACCCCATTCAGCGGGATCCTGCAATCTCCTGGGTAGCGTTTTGGGTGGAGGGGCTGGAAGGGCTTTTGTGAGGAGGTGGGGTCACGGAGATCTGTTTTTGCCAGCCCTTCTGCACACACCTACATCTGGAACCAACCCATAGATTTTAATCTCTCTTTTTAAGTATCATCCTAAGGCTAAAATCCTATGCACACATATTTATGATTAAGCTCCATTGAATTCGGCAGGATATACTACTGAGAAAATATACACAGGATTGTACTGTAACGGCATGATATCTTTTGATCAATAATTGACATTATCTTCCAAAACATCAAAGGAATGGGAAATATTTTGATAACCTTAGGTGACTACATTCGTCAATATATAAACAATGTCTTTCTCCCAGACCTTACAATAGAATATAGCTGCTTTTCTCCTAGTAGCATAAAATATTCAGGCATTTTAGTAGAGGCTTTGGCAGTAAAAGCTATAATCCAGCAAGTTCTGCTTCCAAGCAAGTGTCATTGAATTAAACATGGGGTATGTCTACACTAGGGGAGGGGAGGGGGAGGATCTTGTGATACGCTGATCTCGAGATCCTCCCAGTCAGGCGACACATGATGTCCCGGGAGGAAGGAGGATGTTGTGCCCACCATTTTTTTTAAAGTAAAGGACCTGGAGTGCACCTGCACTCTAGCACAAATGTAGGGTGTGTTTTTTTAAAAGAAAAAACTGACCCTGCTCCCCTCCCCACCCCTGATTAGCATGGAGCACTTGAAGAGCTCCGTGCCCTGTGCCTGGTTCACGGCGCCTCGCATTTACTTGTGAGGAGCCGGGACGAAATTGGGACAGCCACCCACACATCCCGGGGTCTCAGGATGATCCTGAGACCGCAGGAAAAACTGGGTAAAAGCTGTCCCGGTTATCCCGAGGAAATGGAGGGATCATCCTTCCCTGCCCCCGGGATCCACTGTGCATCATATGGACACACAGGGGTGCTCCCTGGGATAAGGCATCATCTACACTTGCCCATGGATTGCATGGAACAAGTAGTTGTCTGGCTGCAACCAAACAGAGGATCAAACCACTTTATGTTAATTCTGTAGTGTCTAGCTGATCCTTCCCTTTGTTTCTTACTGCAGAATAAGTGCAAACCACCCTGATTTGGATTGGGAGTACCGGGTACCCAAATGGCACCCAGCCATTTGCTTCCTGAAATTCCCCCCTGCGTGCTAAAGCTAAAAGGGGTTGCGGGGAGCCTGCCTTGATGTCAATGAAGACTTTTTTTCTTTGCTTTTTGTAATCCCTCCCAGTGCAGTGGTCCCCATTTGAATTGGAGCCACATGCACTCTAGAGTAAAAGCCAAAGAGAGGGGACAGCAACACGCTACATAATTAATGTAACATGCAGTTGGGCCCTGAGTTGGTGCAGAGTAAAAAAGAGACATGAACTGAAAAAGCTGCCGCACCTTGCAGATGTGCTAATTCCAAGAGTTCTGTTAGAAATTCTCCAAGTTGAACTAGAGGACAGTCAGAGCTGGACGCAGGGGAAATCCAACACAAGGAGCAATCATGAAATAGAATGAGGGGATCTGCTCATTGCGAACACGTTGCTCAGCCTCAGCCTCCATCCAGCCTGAGGAAAGGAATACTGATCATGGGCCAGACAAAGTACTTGTAAAGACAACTGAGATTTGTGAAGCACTTGAACAGAGCTTCTTTGCTGGAATTGAAAAAAAATCACTGCAGAACCTATACCAACATGGCAGCAAAGCTCTGCTAACAACCAATCAAGCTCTGTACTTCATTTTCTAATTAATCTATTTCTGTGTTGAGAAATGGACTTCTATCATTCTCGATATTTTCTCAGAAACCCCAATATATTAGAAGTTGCATATATGATAATGGAGCCAGGGTAGAGGTTAGACCACTACGCCAAAACTCAAATAGATGTGAAAGAAAGAAATAGATAATGCTGCTGAAAAGCAAGCATTAATGTGATTAATTTTATCATTCAATTACATTTCATGGCTGGTGTGCTCTCCCCAAAGCAGTGATTTAATCTGAAAGCCTAATATAGGCTCAAGACGAACAGAGAGTCTAAATAGATAATATTTAGCGAACTAATTTTAAATATAAAGAAAACAGATAAGAAGGAATAAACCAGAGGGGACAAAAGCCCCAGAACTCCTTCTTGTTGGAACTGATTCCCAAAAGCCAGACTTAAAGAGAGTTAATATTTTAAGAAGCTCAAAAGACCCATGTGGTTTGGTTCCCATAATTTCTCCTCTTTTATGCACCTCCACATTTCGGAACACAAATTATGTAGTAATTCATTCTTTATAGTCTTATTTCCAATCATTGTCATTTGGGATTTTCTTGGTCTAATATACACACACTCCTGTAAGGCTTGCCACTGAAATCTTTTAAACGTTGGCTTTGGAACATTCCTAAATTACAACCCAGCCCACTGAAATCTGCACTGATTTTATCAAATCGGCTACATGTTCATTCAGGAAGTGTTCCAAGTCCTTTAGCAGCATGGCCCTGGGTATTCAGAATTCTTAACAGGCCCTGATCCTGCCAAAGCTACCGTATTTCTTTGATTGTAAGATGCCATTGATTGTAAGACACACACTAATTTCAGCACCACCAACAGAAAAAAAAAACCTAAGACGCACCCCGTTTTTAGAGATGTTTATATGGGGAAAAAGTGCATCTTAGAATTGAAGAAATACGGTAGTTATGACTATATCCCACTGAAAGCAATAGTATTTATGTTATCTAAATTTAACTTTTTTCCATTGGTTCAAATTAATGTGTTGAATCATCATTAACTTTGGCCTTACTGCAGACACTGTGTCTATCACTGAACTCTTTTGCACAAAAAGGTAGGTAAGATAAACGTAAAGGAATGGTCCTTGCAGCTACCTACCCTATTTCTTCGATTCTAAGACACACTTTTCCCTTCATATAAACATCTCTAAAAATGGGGTGTGTCTTAGAATCACGGGCGTGTCTTAGGGTTTTTTCCCCCCTGTTGGTGGTACTGAAATTAGTGTGTGTCTTACAATCAAAGAAATATGGTATAATAATATGAAGGGTTGATTTATGTGTTTGGTGGTTTGGTTGTCCCAGTGATGTTCAGTGACACTTTCTAGGACCAGGTAGGTACATTGTGGGATATGTACAGGACAGAGATATATGTGCCCCCAGACTTCATGCTGCTGTGCACCTGATGATGCCCTTTTGGTGTGACACGGCCTTACATATGACTGCTTTAGAGCCTAATTCAGAGATCACATCACCATGTTCAAAGATCGTTGCAATCCCCCAAATAGGCCATATTCATGCATACAGCAATTGTGTGACGGGCATAATTAAACTAAATGGCTTCTGTATAATAATCAGGCAGAATATAAAAGTTGATGTGATATAGTGTAGATTCCATTGAAGCTCTCTTCTACATCTCACTTTTCCAACCCCCATACCATTCCGATTTTCAAGTTGGTATTGGGATAGGAAGGTGTTGCTTTCTGCTTCTTCTAAAATGTCCTCCATCTTCTCCTGATTATGAATTTCCAAGTTGTCTTTCTTAGGGTGACCATATGGAAAGGAGGACAGGGCTCCTGTATCTTTAACAGTTGAGTTGCATCAAAAAGGGAATTTCAGCAGGTGTCATTCGTATGCCTGCAGCACCTGGCTAAATTCCCTCTTCATCACAACAGTGAAAGCTGCAGGAGCCCTGCCTAGCATGACCAGATACAAAAGAGGGAAGGGTTCCTACAGCTTTCACTGTTGTGATGAAGAGGGAATTTCACCAGGTGCTGCAGGCATACAAATGACACCTGTTGAAATTCCTTTTCTATCTAAATGTTAAAGATACAGGAGCCCAGTCCTCCTTTTCATATGGTCACCCTAACTTTCTTCCAAAGCAAATAGATGTCAATCAATCAATCAAATTTATTACGGCCAATGGCCAGCATGTAGGATTCATTGTGATGGCATCAAAAAAGTGAGGTTTCACCAGTCATCCACGGTATATCCCGAGAATAAAAACTGCCCAACTTTTCTGTCCTATTCTGAGCATAATTTGCCATATACAGGCCTATTATTTCAGCTTTTTTCTTGGGCAATGCAAATTATAGCTACTCCCTAAAGAAAAACATGCTTGACTATAACTCTGGTCAGTATTTACAAGTAAGCAGAATTAAATCATAGTGAAGCTCATAAAATCAACATTGATACTGCTAAATAAGTTCCATGCCTTGGTAAGTGACTTTCGGATGCTTTGATGTAGATGGTGTAGGAATGCATTTGAATACAAACCAACTAACATTTTAAAAACTTCCCCAGGCAGGTTGCTTATTACGCAACGCTATGATTAAGCACGGATTAGCTCTAGAAGAGAAGCTGTGAGTTGACAAATGATGATAATTTAACTAATGACTTAGGTAAGGCGGAGGTATTTGATTACTAAAAATACATAAAGGCTAATTGTTTCATAGCTGAAAATCAGAAGAAATGATTAATTTATGCCCAACTTCTGTGACAGAGGCCACAAACCTATGAAAACTTGTTTGGGAATGAGTCCCATTGAACAAAGTGGAAATTACTTCTGAGTAAACACATATAGGTTTGTGTAGGGTGACCATATACAAAGGAGGACAGGGCTCCTGTATCTTTAACCATTGTATTGAAAAGAGAATTTCACCAGGTGTCATTTGTATATATGGAGAACCTGGTGAAATTCCCTCTTCATCACAACAGTTAAAGCTGCAGGAGCTATAGCAGAGTGACCAGATTTAAAAGAGGGCAGGGCACCTGCAGCTTTAACTGTTGTAATGAAGAGGAAATTTCACCAGGTTCTCCATATATACAAATGACACCTGCTGAAATTCCCTTTTGCAATAAAACTGTTAAAGATAAAGGAGTCCTGTCCTCCTTTGTATATGGTCACCCTAGCGTTTGTGCAGAAAATGAACTTAATGTAAACTTCTTTATGAGTCTATGTAGCTTTGGGCAGTAGCAAACTATAGTTTTCTCAAAGGGCACTGCTGTCTATGGTTGCTTCCACACTCTGGAATTGCCATCCTTGGTTCACTCTCTTTACTGAGCATCCAGATGACATAGTCATCAGATTGTCTTCTACATTTTTTGGTGATAAAATGCAGTTGCTGCTTATCCTGTCCAGTATTTATAGAATTATTTTGCTATTAAAAACAGAAAACAAGAGGAAATCTTTAATTAAAACTTCTCCCCCAACACAGGAACAGAAACTGAAATCGGGGCAATTAAGAGAGGCTGGTCAAGGGGCAATTATTTACTAATCTCCTAGTCAGAATCAACAGGAAATAATAAAGTGGGTGGAACTTGCAGGGAAATTTTCTTTTACCTCAAGTTGCCAGGGATCTCTACTGAACAAAACTTGCTTGTGGTAGGAACTTGGCCAAGGGAAGTAGTTAATATCACACTTTCTTATAAATGTTGTGTGGAGCCTCAGTTTTAATTGTGCCTTCAGATAATTGCATAAAAACAGAGCTTCAGCAACGCTAGAGAGTTCTGCTGTGGAACCAACCTCTGATAAAAAGATTTTACAGAGTTTTTGTTACCTGCAAAACCTGCTTGAACAGAGGGAGCAATGGGATGAAAGAAACAAGTGGGTACACCATGGGAAATTAAGTCTCTCAAACCATTTTCAACTCTCCTCAAAATGATCATCTGTTTGTTTGTTTTACTCTGTGATACAAAACTCATGTTGTAGTGGTGCTTAGTGACAAAGTAAAGCCTCTCTATAAGACAACAGAAGAACAAAATCTCTTAGGAACAGACAGGGTTTTGGCAGAATGTTATTGCCAACTCTCCCATGTACATACAGAAATATTATTATTATTATTTATTTATTTATTTATTTATTTATTTATGAGCTCCATTGAGGCACCTGGTTAGAAGACACTTCTTTGCTGCTCTTCTGCACATGTAACAGCACTCTGCAAAGATTTCTCACTCTGACAGGTGTTCTTCAATACCCCTTGGGAGAACCCAGTAGGAGTACTTAAACATAAGCACATGGCTGAACGATGAACTCTGTTGTCACCATGTACTTGAATGACTGTTTTCTTCTAAAGCCCTATTCTGCTAACTTGCCCTCAAACCTCTTAGGGAACGGAGAACCCAGCCAACAGCATGCTTGTCAAACGAAATGCTTTGGTAAAGGTGAAAGTGATCAGGAGAGTTGCAACACTTAGGGCTCATTTACACCAAGCAGGATATTGCACTATGAAAGTGGTATGAAAGTGGTATAGAAAAGGCAGGCGCCACACTACTGCTCTATAGCGGTATTGAAGTGCACTGACAACTGTTGGGACCCATTGACACATACCATATGCAGCTTTCATACCTCTTTCATAGTGCTATATCCTGCTTGGTGTAGATGTGTCATGGACCCCAACAGTTGTCAGTACACTTCAATACCGCTATAAAGCAGTAGTGTGGCTCCTGCCTTTTATATACCGCTTTCATAGTGCAATTCCTGCTTAGTGTAGATGAGCCCTAACTCTTTGACTGCTTTTCAGATGAGAATGGAAAGAAAGAGACATTTCTCGTAATGCACTAGAGTTTATTTGATGTGAACTGCTCAGAGAGCTTCAGCTATTGGCAGGGCCAGCCCTATAGGGGTGAAATAATCGCCCCAGGAGGCAGATGTTCAGAGATGGGCAACAAGGTGTTGGAGGAGAGACCTATGTACCTCACGGCCTGCCCTATGCTTCCTAAGTTAGCTTGTTGCCTTCAGTTCAATGCTGTTCCATTATCAGTGTTGAAGAAGCAATCAAGTCAGATTTTGGACATGAAATGGAAAAGGGTACAGTCTTGTTCTTCACCTCAGGCAGCAAAACGTCTTGGCTATTGCATGGAATAGAAATGAATTACAATGCAATAATTAAAATAAATAAAAATACTATAGAATTAGGTCTATATGTTCAAGAGAACCTGTGGTTAGGAATGTAAATACACTGGAGGTGCATTCCTCTTTGATACTTATACATTAAAACCTGAAATAAGTGAATATTATTATTATTATTATTATTATTATTATTATTATTATTATTATTTATTTATATAGCACCATCAATGTACATGGTGCTGTACAGATAACACAGTAAATAGCAAGACCCTGCCGCATAGGCTTACAATCTAATAAGTTGTAGTAAACAATAAAGAGGGAAGGAGAATGCAAACAGGCACAGGGAAGTGTAAACAGGCACCGGGTAGGGTGAAGCTAACAGTATAGAGTCAGAACAAACTCAATATTTGAAGGCTATAGGGAAAAGAAAAGTTTTTAGCTGAGTTTTAAAAGCAGTGATTGAGTTTGTAGTTCTCAAGTGTTCTGGAAGAGCATTCCAGGCGTAAGGGGCAGCAGAAGAAAAAGGACGAAGCCGAGTAAGGGAAGTGGAGGTCCTTGAGCAGGCGAGAAGCATGGCATCAGAGGAGCGGAGAGCCCGAGCGGGGCGATAGTGTGAGATGAGAGAGGAGAGATAGGCAGGAGCTAGACCGTGAAGAGCTTTGAAGGTCAGCAGGAGAAGTTTATATTGGATTCTGGAGTGAATTGGAAGCCAATGAAGAGATTTCAGAAGTGGAGTGACATGGTCAGAGCGGCGGGCCAGGAAGATGATCTTAGCGGCAGAGTGGTGGACAGAGACCAGCGGACTGATGTGAGACGAAGGAAGGCCAGAGAGAAGAAGGTTGCAGTAGTCCAGCCGAGAGATAACCAGTGCGTGAACAAGAGTCTTGGTAGAAGAGACAGACAAAAATGGTCGAATCCTGGCAATATTATATAGGAAGAAACGACAGGATTTAGCTACTGCCTCGATGTGAGGAGTAAAGGAGAGCGAGGAGTCAAATATAAAGCCAAGACTACGAGCTTCCTTGACCGGAGTAAGCGTGACATCGTTGACAGTAAGGGAGAATGAGAGGTGAGGAGAAGGTTTAGGAGGAAAAACAAGCAATTCAGTCTTTGCCATGTTAAGTTTCAAACGACGATGAAGCAGCCAGGCTGAGATATCTGAAAGACATGCCGAGATACGATCGTGAACATCTGGAGAAAGTTCCGGAGATGAAAGATATAATTGTGTATCATCGGCATACAGGTGATATTGGAGGCCGTGAGATTGAATAAGCTTGCCCAAGGGCAGCATGTATAGAGAGAACAACAACGGGCCAAGCACCGAGCCTTGCGGAACCCAACTGAAAGGGGAAAAGAGGAGGACGAGCTGCCGTTAGCCGACACACTGAAAGAGCGACCCTCTAGATAGGAGGCGAACCAGTTATAGACAGAGCCACAGAGTCCAAGGTCATGGAGGGAATCTAAGAGAAGATCGTGATCGACCGTGTCAAAGGCTGCGGTTAGATCAAGGAGAATAAGAACGGAATAATGGCCTTTAGACTTGGCAGTAAGAAGATCATTGGTGATCTTGGTAAGGGCTGTTTCAGTGGAATGCAAAGGACGGAAGCCAGATTGAAAGGGATCCAGAGCAGAGTTATTAGAGAGAAAGTCAAGACAACGAGAGTAGACCAGACGTTCCAGGATCTTTGAGACAAAGGGCAAGAGGGAGACAGGTCGGTAGTTAGACAGGGATAGTCGATCAAGAGTGGGTTTTTTGATAATGGGAGAGACTGTAGCATGTTTAAAAGCAGAAGGAAATGAACCAGAGGACAGAGAAGAATTAATGATGTGAAGCAAGGACGGGAGGATAGCGGGGATAAGATTAATAAAGACGCGAGAGGGAATCGGATCACGGGAACAAGTGGAAGGCTTCGATGAGCGCAGTATTTTAGACAGTTCATCAGCTGAGACCGAAGGGAACGCCGAGAGAGTTGAAGGAGGAACTGACAGGTGAGGGACAGGAGCTGGAAGCGGAGCAGAGCACCAGAGTTCCCTCGCCTTTAGGTGTAGCATTTCTCCCAGGATACTAGGCAACTAACTTTGGTCTGCAGATTGGACTGCAAGGTCCCCTATTTTATTTTTTAAATAAACATGAAAAATGTTACGGCCCCAGGTTCTCCTTTCTGTTTCTGAACCTGCCACTGGTCAGTTGTTCAGTGAGTAGGAAGAGAAGGAACAAGTATCTTCCTGGCCTCATCCAGTCTTCTTACACTCACACAGACTCACTCTCTCTCCACCCTCGCCTCTAACCTTGCTATTTCTCTCCCTGCTGAGCCCTTTCCTCACTATTTGTCTCTGTTCCCTGTCCCTAGCCTTCTTTCTCTTTCTATATAGCCCCTAGCCTTGCTCTTTCTCTCCCATTCTCCCCTTGATCTTGCTGTCTGTCTTCACTCCCAGCCTCTAGCCTCACCCTTTTTCTCCCCCCATCTGTTCACCTCACTTGTTCTCCCCTTCTTGGCCTCCCCAGTTCTCTGCCCTCTACCCATTTGGCTTGCTATTTTCCTCTACCTCCCAGCCTCTAGCCTTGCTGTCTCTCTGCCTGCCTAGCCAGGCCCAACAGCAGCAATGATGTAACTAGCCACATCTTCCATGGCAGACATATTGCTGTGGTGCTCACAGCACTTTCTCAAATTCCCAAATGTGTCCATGGGTGAAAAAAGGCTAGCGATGTCTTCATTAGGTGGCCTTGAGACGCCCCTATTCTCTCAGCCTTGGGGCCCCACTTTTTATTTACATTCTGGGATCAATAATAGTCCTGTTTAGGTTTTCACCTGAAGTCATGAGGGCTAAATGTGATTTCCCAGGTTTCATGATGGTGCAGAGAGTTTTACTTGCTTGAAGAGAACATGAGTAAAACTCCTCTTCTGTTCTCCCTGCTCAATGTAGGGGGGCTGGGAACTGAGGGGGCAGGCACAGGAGGAAGCCCCGCCCTCTCTTCAACTCCCTCATGAGTTCCGGCAAAAAGGCTAATTTGGGCCTATGATTTGGGATTGTTAAAGAATTACCAAGAGACTGTGTGTGAATCCTTCTGAACTCTCTGAAGTAGTATATAAATGCTGTATTCCCTTTATAGTTTCAAGATTTACCATGATGATGGGAAGTTAATTTGTTTTTGTTTAATTAGGCAATTTTTTTTTTGTCTGACAGTTGTATGACGGCTTGAAATAATGCATATTCATTTATTTTTTAGGATCCTTTCCCTCCCTTTAAAAATAAGAACACGAAGTCTTTGCTCATAAACAAGGTCACCTCTTCTGGCAAATTGACTCAAGTATTCATAGATAATATGACACAAGCTAATCTTCTTTTCTCTTTACAAGACATTTTTGTTGAAACCTAGAATTTATGCTTAATACTGACACTGTTGGTTTCTCTCCTTAGGATTGTATAACCACCAGATGTCTCTAAAACCATATTCTCTCATAAACATTTTATGTCTTTGAAGATGCTGAAAATCTTGGATTTATATGACTGTTATATCTGTCTACCCAGGGATCAAAAACTCTATTAAAATTATCCCAAGTGCAGAGTCAGAAAATTTATTTAGCTGAGCAGGTAAGTTTAAGAATTTTTAGGAAGTCCTTATTTAATCTATATGTTTTAAATTCTAATAAAATGGTTCCCCTCTGAGGCATAAAATGAAAACCCCTTTGGCTGTGGTTTGATTTTTATTAAAACGGCAAGTTAAATATACTGTGAAAGAGGGTGGTGCCCCCCACAATTTCCCTGATGAAATACAGTTTCTTTATGCTTTGTCAAAGTTTATCAGGTTTTGTGGCTATGTTTCTGTTGTGTTAAGACATAAAAACAACATCTTCCCAGAAGTATTAAGAATGAGTATGACATTTCAGCTAATTATTAAACTGGTATCTCAGTTTTATAGAAAAATAACAACCTGGAAAAAATCCCCCAAGCCACCTAAGAAACACACATCCAATTCTAAATGCATTTCTCCTTAAGAAGGTATATGTCCTGCCTGGGCTGTAGGATGTTCGAAAGTGCAGATCAATCAGTCCAGAGGGCTAGGCAATAACCAGAGTAGTCACAAAACAGGCAAAGGTAAACAGTCAGTACGTTACACAGTCCAGAGGTCAAGAAACAGGATATCAGGCAGAGTCACGGTACAGGAAACATGATACAAGGCGGGTGGACCAAAGTTGTTCCAACACTTGCTGATTCCAAATGTAGGCTTCTATGCCCAAAGCCTGTTGGACCCCACCCAGAGCTCAGCTGCAGTAATCAAAGCTCTCCTTTCAGAGCCCTACTCCTGAGGAGACCCTTTCTCCCTGAGGAGACCTTTTCTGCAGGCGAGTACTCTGTCGCACAGGAGCCTTACTCGCCTGTTGCTTGAGGCGATGTTGCTCCCGGGGGTCAGGGGGTTGCTCAGCCTCTGCTTCAGAGGCAGAGTTCCTTTCTCCTGGCAGGGATGGTCCTGCAACTACCTCCCTTGAAGGCTCAGGCTCCTGCGGGTCTGATGGTGTTCTTGGGTCTGGGGCTTCAGCTTCTGGGGCACCCTGGGCTTCTGAGGCCTCTAGCTTCTCCTCTGAGGAGGACTCCTCAAGTAGGGGCATGACAGTATATATGCTTGCTACTGGAGTGTTAATAGTGTGATCCTAGTGGAAGCACAGTTTCTGGCCTAAATCAAGAAACTTGGGTCATAAATCAAGACATTTTCAGTGCTTGAAAGGTATGGTATCAGTACACCATCTCATTTCAAGTGGACAGATTTTAGTGGGTAGAAAGACAAATACTAGCACAAGTATTGTTCCACTGGGTACTAAGGAAGTAAGCATGGTTAGAACTGTAGCCAGTTCATTTCCTGGTCAGATATTGTTTGAAAGCAATTCACTAAGGATATTTTTTTGCAGTTATTCCCCCCCTTCTCTTTTGCTGGCATTGCACATTTGGGACACATTTAGGACTTGTGCAACTGTGATTTTTGCAAAGCGGTTCTAAATCATTGTTGCACATTGCATGCTCAGTTGCCTTAATTGCACATTGTCTTACCAGTGTAGAAGCACAGACATCATTATCAATTACCATAGATCTGAAGCTTTGTTGCACATTGTATTAACTGTGCCATAGAATGTTTAATTATGCTGCTTTGTTTGTTTTGCAGACTAAATAGTGATAATATCAAAACGGCTACCTCCTTGGGAAACATATCCAGAACACTGAATGTGTGGTTTTTTTGTTTGCTTTTGGAATGGAACATCACATGTAGCCATGGCATCTTTACAATTCACATATGATGTCTAAATTTGGCTCTGTTAGCGTATGAGCACAGTCCCTTGGATCCTGTGCGTATGTATGTCTGTGAACCCTGTTTTATTGCCCATCAATTGCATTCTGTTTACATTGTTTCAAGTAGAATACTAGACAGCACAAGGTTGAGAGAGAAAAATATGCCTAATGAAAGTATAATTTTCTGACAGTGTTAAATGATTTATCCTATTATTACCTTCAGTTCAAGTCATTAATGAGTTAATGTAGTGTGTGAATCCCAGACAAGAGTGATGAAAAATGAATGTTCTAATCAATATTTTGCAAAAGCATAAAAACTGGGTTTGGGGAATCAGTCATCGTTAAACATAGATAAAGGCCTAATAAATCAAAAATAATGGAATACTCCATTTCAAACTGGGAACACTGAAAAATTATGAGAGAAACAAAGTAATGAAGTATGAGAATGTTTAGAAAATGAAATTGTCATGGAAGGCTCAGGCGATGATAAACATAAACCCATCAGTGGGCTGTTCTAGCAGCAGTTCACTTAAGATGGTCTGTGCTTTGGGGCAGAGGAACTTCGAAAAATGAAATAAATGATTGTGGTGATACTTTAGTATATGCCTCAGGAAGCACTTTGTTTGTTCCATAAGGGAGATTATGCAGCGCATTATACTAAGCAAACAAAACCGGAAATTATAACTTCTCTTCTTGGCTTATTATTTTCAATGGAGGTGATTAACTTTGTTCTGCATGTTTACTTGTCTTTTTTTTCAAGTTAAAATGAAAAGTCTATAATTTGGAGTTCAATGCCATTGTAAGTTTTGCCAGATATTATGACATGATCCCAGTGATTTAGTCAATCCAGTTGACGTTGCGGCTCATAGGCTATTTATTTTTACTGCCTTCCTTATCTATCTTTTTTTTTATATATATATATTTATTTTCTACATTAATTAAACATACAACATTACAGTAATAAAAAATAAAAAAAATCAAACATCTGTTACATACATATTGAATAAACGTTGAGTACATATATGTTGAATAGTTATTACCTATAAATTATCATACTACAACATAATCATTCTTAACGCAAAAGTGCACCCCCCACCTCGGGATCTATTCCTGATTCCAAAATCTTATCATTTCTTCTACTGGCGGTTTCCCACTTCCCTTAGTAAACATAAATATTAGGAACTGTTTCCAGATTCCTTCAAACTCATTTATTTTAGTTATGCCTTTTCTCCACTTAATATTACAAGTCAGTTTATCATTAATAGCTATATCCCATACTTCTTTATACCATTCTTCAATAAAATATTCCCCTTGAATCTTCCAGTTCCTAGCTACCATCAATCGTGCTGCAGTCAGCAAACTCGATATCAACTCTTTAGTTTCTTTTCCACATTTTAAATCTTCAAATAGTGACAGTAATTCCTTATCTATCTAACTTTCTGACTGTTAGAGCAGTACGACAATGGAATCAGTTACCTAGGGAGGTTGTGGGCTCTCCCACACTAGAGGCATTCAAGAGGCAGCTGGACAACAATCTGTCAGGGATGCTTTAGGGTGGATTCCTGCATTGAGCAGGGGGTTGGACTCGATGGCCTTGTAGGCCCTTTCCAACTCTGCTATTCTATGATTCTATGATCTATCTATCTATCTATCTAGGTTGTGTATCAGAATTGTTTGAAATGAGACATTATAAACTTGAGAATCTGTGCTTGAGTACAAAATTCATGTGTACTGTACCATTTATGATGGTTGCTGTGTGCATAAATTGCAACTTTCCTATTCAGTTCCATGCAAAGAGCAAATAGAAAATGATTGGGAAAGTTACAACTGATATATGTGGGCATCTTTCATAACTGTTATATAAGTATATCTGCAAGTTTGGTATTTTTGAATCTGTTCTTCAATAGTTGTATGAGATGATGCAAGTGGAGAAAAGTTGAGTAGGTTAAAAAACACCATTCTGCAAGTCCATGGAATCCTCCTGGCAGGGGAGAAACTGGTCTGCTGTGGAATCCACAGGTTGGATTCATACAAATCTGAACTCATTTGGTTTCATTATGGATTTCTGCAATAGCTGAGAAAGACGCACACAATTGGCCCTGCTCTTTTAGGTGCTTCATTTAGATACTGCTGGAGCAACATGGGATTGGGCCATGGAGGCCTTAGCTAGACCTACCTGCTATCCCATGACAGAGGAGAGAAGATCTTTAATGCAAGATCCCTCCTCTGTCTACACGTGACACGTGGCAACCTCAGCAGGAGAGGCGTCACATCCGCCATTTTTTATTTTTTAAAGGACCAGCAACGCATGAACGCTCGTGCGTTAAAGGTAAGTTTTTTTTAAAAAAATTAAATTATTTTCCCCGCTCCCTCCACCCTACCCCCAATGGGCCCAGCTCCCAGCTCCGTGGCACCTGGTCACACATTCCATGGTCTCAGGCTTAGCCCAGGACTGCGGAAAAACTGGGGCCAAAAGGGAGGGCTATATCTCGAAGCAAGGGAGGGATGATCTCTCTCTGATCCCAGGATCCCCTGTGCATCACAGGGATGATCCTGGGTTTTCCCCGGGATAAAGCCCCGTCTAGCTATGGCCAGAGAAGCAGCCCCCATGTGCATCAATTGGGCCTGACTATGCAGCTGATGTTGAGTTTGCCATGAAGTTAAGTAACTGTGGTCGTGATGATGAATTAGGAGAATACTGGATGTATGAAAATGGGCATATTATTGGACAAAATGAAATGATACATGGAATCTCCAGGAGAAGCTCCTCCACCCTTTTTCCACTTTGGGCCTTACAAAGTGTTTTCAGACAGGGAAATTGCATTTCCTTGCGGTCACTCTGCTTCTTGCTTCTCTTCCCCATTTGAAATGAGCTGAATTACATGGGAAGAGAGCAGCGACCAAGTGGCCGGTTATTAAAAATCTCCCAGCCCATATAGCTGAAGGAGACAGCACCCTCTAGTGAGTGTTTTATAGCACAACTTTGATTGCATATCAGGAAATCCCAACAGATTTCAGAAGAATCAGGTTTCCTGAGGCTTATTTTTAAACGGATTATCTGGGAAAAGGAGCAGGAGATGTGTAGAAGGTTCACAACATCGTCAAAATGTCCCGTGAACCTCTGTGAGTGGGCATGCTATAAATGAGCATGCTATAAATCGCTCATTTACAGTCTGCTAAGGAGGTCTGTTATATGTGCTATCATTTTGTGTTACTAGACAGTAGCAGTAAGATTTTGGCCTTTCAAAGTGGTGGCACCTGACTTTTGGGACTCCCTTCTTATTTTATTTATTTATTTATTTATTTATTATATTTCTATACCACCCAACAGCCGAAACTCTCTGGGCGGTTCGCAAAAATTAAAGCCATAAAGTACAACTTTAAGTGTAAAACTTAAACCACAATATAAAGCCACAACCAGAATA
Source organism: Elgaria multicarinata webbii (assembly GCF_023053635.1). NCBI lineage: Eukaryota > Metazoa > Chordata > Lepidosauria > Squamata > Anguidae > Elgaria > Elgaria multicarinata. The sequence continues at coordinate 89,228,792 of NC_086178.1, read as the reverse complement.
AAACTGAGCAGCAATACAGAGATTTAAAAAACAGATTTAACATAGCGAAGTTAAAAGACTAGAAAAGTAAAATACTCGAAAAATAATAAAAAGGTCTTCACCTAGCATCGGAAAGTATAAAGTAGGTGCTAGGTGCACCTCTCTAGGGAGCTCAGTCCACAGCCGGGGTGCCACAGCAGAGAAGGCCCTCCTCCTGGTAGCCACCTGCCTCACTTCCTCTGGCAGGGGCTCACGGAGGAGGACATCTGCCTGCCTGACTCACTCTCTGTTTTTTCTTTAATTACTTAAATTTTTACTTAAAAACTCTTTTGAAAGGCTTTTTGTCCTCCAGGAGGATTATCTTAATTATATATTAAGATACATTACTACTATTATTATTGGCCCACCTGTTTACTTTTTGGAATTTTATGGTTTTATTTTTTGCTCACTGACATTTTTAGGTGAGCCATAGTAAAGATCCAGTATAGAACAAAGAGCAGGGACTTAAGTTTTAGAATGAGTGAATTAATTAATCATTCAATTAACCGATCAATAAAAGTGTGTGGTAAGTTTGTGTGCACATGAAGGAAAGATTCAATGACCAAGCTACCCATGTGTTAATACAAATGAAAGTATATTGAACTGCTCTTCTTTGAAGCATTATCTAGATTGCATTTGGAGAAGTGAGTCAAGTTTTGGCCAGCCCATTTGAAAAAGATTCAGATAAATTGAAAGATAAAAGAATATTCGGTGCCTGAAATGATAAATGGTACAATGGGGTTTCTGTATGGAGAAAATGGTGACACCCCAGCATGTTTATCTGTAAGAGTAAGAAGCAAAATTCTCAACGCATTTACTTAAAATGGAGAGGCAAAATTGTTCATGTATTTACTACTGAAACATTAAAAATTGCCATTTTCATGAAGATATTCAAATTAAACTTGGCCAAAGTTCACCACTTTTACACACAGAAAACAAACTTGACTGTGGATGCATCTGAGTTTGTCTGATCTAGGACTGCTTTTGTGAATCTTCCCCACACACATGAACAACCCACAAAGAATCAAGGCAGCTCATAAAACATGCAGTAAATGAGGAAATGCAAGAATTGCTGTAAAATTACATAGCTTGTTCATTCTAATGATATGTGTATGTGTAGTAACAGCCTTAATAGGAGACGTGTTTAGATTACAAAGAGGGATTCTGTAATAAAGGAAAGTTTGTCTTCAGTTCTCAGGACATTCTGCTAGTAAAAGACTGCTTGACTTCAGTAAGTGGAGACCTTGGGTGGCCACAAGGCCCTGCCACTGATATCATGGGCACCATTTTGGCTCCCTCCACTCTGACTTCTGTATGTTCAGCTGTACTGTCATTTGGTCTACACACTGCATAATTGGGTCTCTGAATTGCATTGAGGAACCTATGTGAATATGGTCAGTTTCCCTTCTCACCTTTGCTGGACATGAGGAGATCAAGGGAGTGGATCTGAGCAGGCATGAAGACAGCAGGGCCAGTGGATGTATAGCCATATGAGTGTGGCAAGGAAGTGTGGTTCCCTTCCATGTGGCTTCCCTCCACGTGGAAGGCTGACAAGTGGATAGGGCTTGTATCTCTTCCTACATGATTGCCTTGGTCTTTTCAGCCAAGCTACTGTGAAGGCATGTGGCAACCTGTTCAAGAGTTGGATGGGCAGGGTTTGGGAGCTGGAAGAATCATGGTTCAGTACAGGATGGAACTTAATTGATTATTTCTGAGTTTTATTAATCACCCTACAGCTAATAGCTCTCAGGTCAATGTGCAATAAATACACAAATAAAATCTATATAAATCAGATAAAAACAACAGAATAAAACAAACATTTTAAAGCAGCAGAATTTAAAAAGGGTATTTTAGAAAATCTAAAAATATCAAGGGGCAGTATCCAACTGTGCTATTCCGCTGACACAAATGATATTGTGCAAGGGATGTTGGAGGAATCCAGTTTGTGGGTGGGGTTTGAGGAGTGCCTGCCAGCTTGCCTCCCTCCCCTCCCAATGCCAGCTTGTGGGTCCCTGAGCTGGTTCGACTTGGTGTGCACCGAATCAGGCAAGCTTTCTGCTTTTTTTAAAAAAAAGAATTTGTGCAAATCCTTTACGCCTCTAATTTTATACAGATTGTACTACTTATGGCCATGATTTTGCATAAACACCAATTTCCATAAATTTCCATAAATGATTTGCACAAAATCATGGCTCATGGACAAAGAAGAAGAAGAAGAAGAAGAAGAAGAAGAAGAAGAAGAAGAAGAAGAAGAAGAAGAAGAAGAAGAAGAAGAAGACGACGACACGAGCTCTCGCCGGGTGCCCGCGGACCATCTGGCAGCTCACCTGCATGCCTACCAGGCTCAGGCAACCAGTGGCAGTCCAGCAAGAGGAACACGAGCAGGATGTGGGGGATTTCACCCATTCCTACATTGCGCTAGCAGAAACTAGGTTCTTAAATATGCACAAGAAGAGAATCCATTACTTTTGTGCAAGCCCAGCTGTGCAACCTATTGCATGTTATGCCTGCACAACCATTGTGCAAAAAGTAAAGTGCAACTGCTTGTGAAATAAAAAGGATTTATCAGAGCTCTGCTAGAGCTATTTGGGTGTGTGAAATGACACTGTTGGATACTGCCTATGGAGATAAAACTAATTATAGGCCTGAGAGAATAAAAAGGTCTTTTCCTGGTACTGAAAGATAACAACATATGCACCAAGTGAACTTCTCTGGGAAATGTATTACATCACTGACATGCTTTAACCTCATCTCAGTAGTTGATAGCAGCTGGTGATTAATTGGGATATTTTACATTGTTTTCAAAGTTTCAAATTGTTTTACATGTTTGAAATTTAAAGAAGTTTTTAATTTGTTGCAAGTTTTAACCATAACTTACTTTGCCCCCCCCTCCCCCGGAAGGCAAACCACACATTTACAAATAAATAAATAAATATTTTAGGGTAGGTTTAGTCCCAAGGACAAATGGCTTTTCAGGGGTTTAAGGTTGTTTTTAATGTTTTATTATGTTTGTATTTGGAGGTTTTCCTAATGTCCAGCTGGAATCTGGCTTCCTGTAACTTGAGCGGATTATTTCATGTCCTGCACTCTGGGGCTGATCAAGAAGAGACCCTGGCTCTCCTCTGTGTGACAACCTCTCAAATACTTGAAGAGTGCTGTCATGTCTCCCCTCAGTCTTCTCTTCTCAAGGCTAAACATGCCTAGTTCTTTCCATCTTTCCTCATAGGGCTTTGTTTCCACACCCCTGATCATCATCATTGCCCTCTTCTGAACCCCCTCCAGCTTGTCTGCATCATTGAAGTGTGGTGCCCAGAACTGGACTCAGTACTCAAGATGAGGCCTAACCAGTGCTGAATAGAGAGGAACTAGTACCTCGTACGATTTGGAAGCTATAGTTCTATTAATGCAGCACAAAATAGCATTTGTGTTTCTTGCAGCCACATCACACTGTTGGCTCATACTGAGCTTGTTATCTACAACAATTAGACAGAAGGTGGATCTGGATCTACTAATGAATCTCTGGGCAGGACACCGGCAAAGATTTCTGATTCCCAATTACTTAACAAAAGCAGCAAAATAATGACTCCTCTGTTGCCCTAAACTGGACAGCTGAAATGAAGAAAGGAGTGGATTTCTGTGTGTAAGGACTATGAGTTCCATTTAGTACTGGTACCCAAAAACAAATTCCTGGGCTCAGATTTCTTTCCTTCTAAGTATTTCTAAGTATATGTCTTTTGCTTCAGGCTCTGGTTGATGGATCTCAGGGGTCTAATAAAAAACAAAGTAGATTCTACAAGCCTAAAGTCTGGCCCTCAATGTGCTCTGGGATGACAAAGAATGACAAAAAAGCAGGGGCAGGGAGGAGGTGAGACACTAGGAGATGTAGCATTAAAGCATGTGCTGTAATTGTTAAATCGATTCTTTGCTGGACTTCTATCATTACTACTTAATATATGTTATTGCTAGAGGAACAGAAGAATTCCAACATGGACTAATGTGTGGATTAAAATGTAATTATCCTTTGGATTTTGTGCTTCCCTGAATGTTGCGATGCATTTCTCGGCTCGAATAATGTGCCAAACTGTGTTAAAAGCTGCATATTTTGGAATAAGGTATGTTTAGAAATGCATATGCTGAGATAATATAAATGTAAAGTTGGTGAGGAAGTCTGTTCAAAATATCCCTTTAAGTACTTATTTAAATACAAATTTAAAAATGAATTTTAATGTGGATTAAAAAAAAATCATGGAGTGATGCAAAAATGGGATGGAATTGATTTATGTTCTGGAAACAGATTGATCTCCCCATTCATACCAGAAATAGAGAAATCCATATAGGCTTTCAAACATACCTTTTGGGGCCACAAGCATTAGAAACATGCTTGAAAACAAACAGACAAACAGCAACCTGAAAGCTGAGGTTTTAGTTTGGCAATTTACTTTACACCCTAAACTGATCTAGAAAAGACTTATCCCATCAGTCCTGATGCTATTCATGTTTTTACTAGCATCACCAAGTTTTTGATTCTAGAGTTTCCCTTTTCAGAAACTTGTGGAATTTCAGAGGGGTATAACATTAACCATACAGAACATTTTTTAAATTAGAAATTACTAAAGAACTCACAGTTCTGCCAAGAGTGGATGGTAGAAGTATAGATCCTGTGACGTTTTACCTTCCATAGTAGCCAGCCCTGTACTAATCAATCCTTCTTATTTAATTTCTAGCCTCCCATGAGTCTGACCTGCCATGTACGATAAATTGCAATCAATTGCTGAGTCAGCTTGGAGCAGATTTTTCTCAGACGTTCTTGATTTCAGCAAATGTCAATACTGTTGTTAGCTAAAAATCTTTTGCTTCTGCTTTTAAAACTAGTATGGGTTATTTTATCCTTGTGTAAGTTGACAAAGCTAGGTTGGACTTTACTCTTCTGAGCGCACCACTCACAGATGTCACACAAGAGTGTCATGATGAGTGGCTTAGGTTGCAAAACTGGGGTGGGTGGGTGGGTGGAGAGAGTGCTAGTACGTTCCCCAGTGTGTGCACAGCAATCAGATCATGGTTCTTTGGTTCCTAGCTACTAGAAATAAATAAATAAATAAATAAGTTGGCTAGGGCAGTAAAATATGGTTTCTAAATATATCTCAGTGAATGGAGGCTGGAGGCTCCGATGTCTATGGGACATTGAATCCGCTCCAGGGCCAGATCTACACTAGTCTTATAACGTTGCTAGTGTCCATTTCTAACATTGTTATCTGTATCGGTTCTCTGTATCATGGGGCACACTAGCGTTACTTATGTTTAGCTGTAACGTTACTTCAGGGCACACTGATCAATCCTTTCAGTTGTTCTTCCTCTTCTCTGAGAGTAGCAGAGCTGCTCGGTTTTTTCGGGCCACTTCCTGCCTTGTTCCTAGCCAGCAGTGCAGGGCAATAGCCATAAGCACACACAACACCCCCACAAAACATCTTAACACAAGTCCCAGGGAATAGCCTGAATGCATAGGAGCCAGACACTTTGCTGAAGCTAAGAAGGTCTGGATCTGGTCAGGGTTTGGATGGGTGACCGAATTTGAAAACTTCCAGCAGCGCAGAAGGTGAGGTCTGTTTTTGGCAGCCCCAGCTGTTGGGATTATTTCAAACACACCATTTAAGCCCCGCTGGTTAGAGTTTTGGACTGGGAGCAGAGACCTGTGTTAATTTTCCTGCACAGAGCTACAGTGATCCTTTGCTTACCAGGACGTGAGTTTAGTGCTCCTCAGCTTCTTTGCAAAGAGGGGAGAAATGTAAAAAAATAAATAAAATCATAAAAATCAACGGATCACCCAATTCAATTCAAATTTGGTATGCTTAAAGCTCTCCCTAATATTTATTACTGTGCTGATTTTGGTGTCTTTATCTTTAAAGCTTACATAGATGTAAGCATTTGTTTAAAATCCTGCTCCTGCGCCCGCAGCAGTGGCTTGGAATTAGGGCGAATCTTTTGCAAAAGGAGCACAATTAAGGCAGGATGCATGGGAGTACTTCACAATAAAAGCAGATTTTAAGGTGGAAAACCTCTGAGTTGTTTGCATGCAATTGTCAGTGATTGCACAGTATAACGCTGGTGTGATAAAGCTCCAACTGCTGTAGCAGATAAGACAGCAAGCAGGGCAAAGCGAAGGAAGGAGAACAGGAAGTGGGCGGAGCTAACCCAGCAGCTCTGCTACTCTCAGAGAAGAGGAAGAGGAAAATTACCGATAGAACGAGGCACATGCATCAGTAGCAGCGCTACAACTAAGCAACAGCGAAAGGGGACAACGAAATAGAACCAGTAAGTACAACTCATTTACAACGTTAGAGACACAGGGTCACGTGACGCTGTGCGTCACAGTAACCCATTCATAACGTTAGAATAACATCAGTGTAGATTCCCACCAGGTTTCAGTCTGAACTCTAAAGGAGGTATCCAAGGTGCTGCGACTATTTTGGGGACAGGGTTCAGCACTTGGATAGCTCCTTCAGAGTCCTGACTGAAACGCGGAGCAGATTTCCCACCCCATTAACATTGGAGCCACCAGCTTCCACAATGCAGTGTGTGTTCACACTTAACATTTCTTGCAGCTGCAAAGTCTTCCCTGCATATGACTTACCCAGCTATTTCTGCCTGCATATGGGTATTTTCTGATCTCAGAGGGTAGCCGAGGGGCAAAACAGAAAATCAAGGACGAACAGCTGAGGAGAGGGCAACTCCCATCTTTTCGATTATCTCTCAAATCCCTTCATTCTATCCAAAGTTATGAAGGAAACAACCTCTCCCCCACATCCCTTTTCATTTCACTTAATTGGGATATGGGCTTGGGCTTCGGAGGCCCACGTTTCCTTCATAAAGTCCTGGTTCAGACAACACGCTAAACCATGCTGCTTAATTACAAAATGGTTAAGGGAATGCATTAACGTGAATGCATTCCATTAACCATTTTGTAATTAAGCAACATGGTTTAGCGTGTTGTCTGAACAAGACCAATGCGTATAAAATCTGTCTACGTAGTACATACCCACACTTATATTAGAGCTGTGCACAAATGTCCTCTCAAAATTCTCCAGAAGATTTGTGGGCAGAGAAATGAGGGGGGGGGGATAATTTCACAGAATTTCTCTAAGGGGAGGAGAAATTCTCCAACAGTTTCTCACAGACAGGACTCGCTACTAGCAGGGATTTTAGCTTCTTTCTTTTCTCCTAAGGATTTGTTTTTCCTGCTGCCACTACAAGTGTTGAAGCTTCCATAGTTTGGCATCATTCTCTGGGCATTATGTAATTTATTTTGGCGGTGTTTTTCAGCTTACCTAGTTACTGTGATGTGGCGAAGGGTGCTCTGTGAAATACAATGTGATATGAAAGCATATCATGCTAGTTACCCACAACTCAAAATTAGTACTAGAATTTGTGTAAATCACGTGGAATTAGTTATATTTCAGAGAGCAGCCAAGAATAAGATGCAGTAACATAATCAGTAAAGAAACTGCATTCTGAAAATTGTTAGTCTTTTATTAAAGATGTATGCATGGATCAATACACATTGTCTTCACTTCATTATCCTGTGAAAGTGAAATGGTGTTTTTGTAATGATAGCGTATAATGGCAATTATATAATTTTGGAAGGGTAAAATAAATAGGGCTTTCTCAATAGTGATGCTAATATTTCCCAAAAGACACTCACAGGATTTGAAAAATACAAACTTCCATAATGCAGAATAGAACCACAAAAACTTTTTTTTATTCTTAACTGACATGGTATGTGATAAATAGATCTTCATTCCACTCAAATAATATGATCATTAGTCCCTGTGCTTACTTTGCCAGTTAATTATATAATTTAGTGTTGGGATTTCTTCTTCTTTTTTTAAAAAAAGAGAGAAATGTGTTTTAGTTAGATAAATTTTGTTAGAAAGCTAATATCCAGATTTCTTTGATTGGTACATGCTGGATATTTTTATGTCAAGTTAATGAGAAAAATTAACATTGACACAGAAACCAGTTGATTTCTGATTTTGTGAACTGCCCAGAGAGCTTCGGCTATTGGGCAGTATAGAAATGCAATAAATAAATAAAATAAATAAATTATCCTAGAAATAGAAAGTTATTCAGTATTACAGTCCCAAACAAAGGGGGCTAAAGTAAAGGTTGGTTTACACATTACTTGATGGCTGCAACATGTATGAGTGGCATGTATGAATGAGTGATCACTTACTAAAATGTCACAATACTTCAAAATGCTAGTTCTTTATAGCCCTAGGGGGCCTTGGACCAGGAAACTTTAAGGATTGCCTCATCCAATATATTTGTCCCTGCACACTCACAACCATACCAGGGTCAGTACCAGCACCTGGCATCCTTGGGCAACTGCAAGGGCCCCAGCAGATCCCATGGCTTAATTTGTTCTGGGCCTGTGGCAATAATTTTAATTGGGGGGGGGGCTGCTACTCCAAGGAGCACTATTTTAAAATTCATAATTCCATGATGTAATTCTCTCTGGGGCATCGTGGTGGCTAGACCAAACCACCTAGCGCTGATTGGAACAGTGCTGTTGATATTCCCTGCAAGTTCTAGATAAGTTCCCCCTCAACCCTAAAGATAGCCCTGAGATCAACAGAAGAGGTCCTGTTCTGTATACTCCATCATTGAAGTTCAGCTGTAACTCGGAGAGGCCATGCTACCTTTGTTATGAACTGTCTTCTCTAGGTAGGCCTGCTTGGCTTTCTCACTGCCTACCTTCCTCCATTATGGCTTTTCTAGATCTTTTGGAACTGTCAGTTGACTGCTGACTAAAGGCTTTCTGCCATGTTCTTCTGGTGTTGTTGTTCTTTTATTGGTGCTATTTTGATATGTGATATTTGGGGTTTGTTAGAAGTATTTTTGCTATTAATGTTTTAGATTTTGATGCTTTTATCTTGGTTATACTGAGATTATATATACCGGCTATACTGTAATGCTTGATTATACTTCCCCCTGGATGGGGAAGGCAGAATATTAATGGTTTAATCAATAACTACGTGCATGAATAAATAAATACTAGGCTTTGATCCATAGAAAAAGAATTACACCAATTGGGAAGGGAAGGACAGATGGAACCTGGTCAGGGCTTTGTTTCCTCTTGTTCTTTCACGTGTGTGTGTGTGTGAGAGAGAGAGAGAGAGAGAGAAAGAGAGAAAGCAACTGATGACTCTCCAGGTTTTTTGGCCTACAGCTCCCATCATCCCTAGCCAGCATAGGCAATGGTGAGGAAAGATAGGAGTTGTAGGCCAGCGTCTGGATGGCCATAAGACACCCATCCCTGCTCTATTCCTTCAGTCACCTTCCTCTTTCCTTTGCTGGAGTCCTCCTTGCTAAAGCAGGTGGGTGCAGGGGAAGAGGTACGAGAAGCCATAGGTGCTTCCTTCCATGTTCTTGGCAGTTTCAAGCCATGACCATCTCCAAGTCATGGCTTGGCAACCCTAATGAAAGATGAGAGCCCCCCCATCTTTAAGGAGGCACTTTGGTGACGGGAGAAGCCTTGCACCCGCACTTGCCTTCCTTCCTGGTATCTGCATGGGAAGGAAGGCAGTGTGATTTTTCCTGCCCGGCGTCTCTTGAAAATTAAAAAAAAAAAAAAAGAAAAGAAATGGGGGGGGGGAGAAAAGGAATGGGGCCATTCTCCTCCTCTTTTTTTAATTTATTGAGCCCTATCTGCGGAGCTCTGCAGATTCATATACGGGGGGAAAAGTCTCCTCCATCTGGCTGCCCATTCCTCCGCATTTGTTTAAATTCAATAAGCTCTATATGCGGAGCTCCACAGATTCATATGATTAAAAATAAAAATGGGGGGGAAGGAACGAGGCAGCCAGAGGAAGATGCGAGAGGGAGTGCAGACCAAACAGCATTGGAGGCTGTCCGGTCCTCTCCACCCACCTGCATTTATATTTATTATTTGTTTCTGTGGAGCTCCGCAGATATAGATAATAAAATAAAAAATAAAGGGGGAGGAATGGCACATTCCTCTGCTCTTCCCCCCATTTTTATGTTTGTTTACTTCTTTAGAGCTGCGGAGCTGCCTCCACTGCCAAAAAGTCGGGGTAAATGCCTGACATTTTTGGAGTGGAGTTTCCAGGGTTTCCCCTGGATGGCTTCACATTTGCAGCTATGTCATGTGTCCTAAAACTCAAAACTGCATCGCATTTACGGCGGTGTAAACAAGCGTATAGACATGCTCCTGCTCTCTTGTTATGTTACTCACCTAAAATATATATTGTTATCATTTATTGAAACAGCTTAGGACCAGTCGTCATATGATGAATCACTATAGATCATTGGCTCCCCCCAACTCTGAAGGCAAATATCCTCACACCCGAGATCCAAACTGGGAGGTGATCAGAAGTAATGATCTGTGATGACACCCTCTGCAATGATTGATGTTAGCTGATTAAACAGGTGAGCTCACCCAGACAAAATTGACAGAGATGGCTATTTGTGTTCTTAAAACTGTTTACATTACGCCAAATTCCGGTTCCATTTATCATTCCAACCCCACAATCCTTTTTTTTTGTTTATAGGCTGAAAATATGAATAAACAAATAAAACATGGCACATTATGATGCAGTTTGTGCACTGGGTTTACAGATGCCGTGTATAATTTCCTTTCTGTTTTGTTTCAATCTAGTCCATATTCTATGCTGCAAAATTTGTTCCAGTAATTGACACAGTAATCACTCATCCTAAGGCACAGGGCCTGATCACAAAGAATATTACTTTAGTGAAACGATCAATCTCAGGCGTGGATTCATTGTTCTTGGACCCAAAGACCAAGAAAAAACCCACTCTAACATTAGGGCTGGTTACTAGGGGTGTGCATGGACCCCCCGCTCCGCTTCACTTCCAGATCCGCGATTTTCAGATCGGGCCGCTTCGCCCCGCCCCCGCTCCGCCCATTTCCGCTCCGCTCAGAGCTCCGTTTTCCCCCCCATAGGGTTGCATTGAAAGCTAAAAAAGTAAACAACTTTTTTTCTGTTCAAGTTAGAAACCTCACGTTTGGCACCATGACACCTCATGGACGTATACACACGCACGCCAAGTTTCAAGGCAATCCCATCATCCCCTGATTTTTGGGGAATTTATGAAAATCGGGCACCCCATTCAGACCCCTTTCCATAGCTCCGTCAATTTGCACGTTAGAAACCTCAAACTCGTCACCATGACAGCTTATCCATGTGTCCACATGGACGCCCAGACTCAAGGCAGTCCCATCATCCCCTGATTTTTGGCGGGGCTCTAACCTCTAACGCACCACCCATAACCCTAAGTCACACCCCTTTCGATAGCTCAGTCAATTTGCACGTTAGAAACCTCAAACTCACCACCATGAAAGCTTATCCACGTGTCCACATGGATGCCAAGTTTCAAGGAAATCCCATCATCCCCTGATTTTTGGGGAATTTTTGAAAATCGGGCACCCCATTCAGACCCCTTTCGATAGCTCCGTCAATTTGCACGTTAGAAACCTCAAACTCGCCACCATGAAAGCTTATCCAGGGATACATACGCATGCCAAGACTCAAGGCAGTCCCATCATCCCCTGATTTTTGGGGAATTTATGAAAATCCAACACCCATTCACACCCCTTTCCAATAGCTCCGTCAATTTGCACGTTAAAAAAACTCCTCAAACTCACCACCATGACAACTTATCCAGGGATACATATGCCGCACACCGAGACTCAAGGCAGTCCCATCATCCCCTGTTTTTTTGGTGGGGCTTAAACCTGCAGACCTCTCAATGGGGCCATTTCAAAGGAAATCCCAACATGCCATGAATTGGGGAGTAGAGATAAACCTATGAATCTTCTTCCACACTTGAAAAATGGATTTGGAACTTCCAAAAGTCCAAGTGAGCACAGGAAGGACTTCTCCCCTGAGTCAAAGCCACACACACACAACATCCCTGCAAGGCAGGCAGGGGAGGAGAGAGGGAAGGCAGGCAGGCAGGCAGCAGACATTTCTGGGGGCATAAGGAAGTGAGCCAAGGATAAGCCAGTAATGCATATAAAATGGAATAAATAAATAAATAAATAAACGAAGGAGGGGCGGAATTAAAAGCAGCAGTGTTGCTTAATAAACAACAAGAAGAACTTTTTAAAAAAGGCTATATCTGTCTTTTACCAGCAATAGGGGGACGTGCCCAGGGGAGGGGGAAGCAGCAGCTGCCAATTTGACTGGTGGTCAACCAGTCTTTTAAGAAGCAAGGCTGTCAGTTCAACTCATGATAGGCATCGCTCCACCACTAAGAGAAGTAGACCGCTCACTTCAACTCATGATAGGCATTGCTCCACCGGGTTACTCTCTTTGGAAGGCTCTGATGGCCTTCCAAGTACAGGAGAGAGTGAGGGCACGTCCACATGGGATGCCCTAGGGGAGCTCATCCTCTTGCACCACATCTTTTCAGTTGTTCCCCAAAGTTAGGGTGGGTAGCAGTGCTCTCTTATTATTGGCTTAGTATATGATTTCAAGTTGTGTTTGTGCATTTGGTGGGGCTACTGTTTTAAAAAACACTGGGAAAAGTCCATTCAGATTAAGAAAGAGAAGTTTCCCAGAATCCCAAGTTACCCGTTTTGCCTATCCCCTCCTCCAACTTTGGGATCATGTGATCATGACCGGGAGTTGACTCTGCCCCTCAGCAATCGAAAAGGTAATCTTTTTCCCGCCTTTACCCTACTTTTTAAAAAATTCTAGCGCGCGACCCGCACCACACAGAGAGCTGAGAGTAGTCTCAAAATGATCCCCATCCACGACTCTCTGAGCACATGAACTTTCAGAACGATAGCTTAAAAAACAACCCAGTTATCCCCGATTCTTTTCTGCAATGCAATCCTATGGGCGAAAACCGCCGTTTGACCTGCGCTGTCCCTGTTTGTAATGTTCGTTTACCCGATTTTTTAAAAAATATAGCACACGACCCGCACGACGCAGAGAGGTGAGAGTAGTCTCAAAATGACCCCCATCCACGACTGTCTAAGCACAAGAATTTTCAGAATGATAGCTTCAAAAACAACCCAGTTATCTATGGGCGAAATGTTTCAAGATGGCGATCGGAGCGGTCCGCCTGAAAGAGGAGCTCCAAAAAATGGGCGCTTCTCTTCGCCTTGCTTTTAGGGGTCCGCGGTCCGCTTCTACTCCGCCTCTGGGCAAGGCAGAGCAGGCCAATTCGCTCCTGCTTCTGCGATTCTAATCGGAGTGGAGCACATGCCTACTGGTTACCCACTTTTTTTTCTTGGCATGTATCCTGGGCCTTGAACAGCTGCAGGTCAGCAAAAATTCAACAGGTATGGTTTTTGCTATTGCTGTCACATATCCCCCTGCTTTTGCTCTATTAAAAGTCCTGGTGCCTAGGGTAACCATATGAAAAGGAGGACAGGGCTCCTGTATCTTTAACAGTAAAGTGGAAAAGGGAATTTCAGTAGGTGTCAATTGAAGAGGGTGAAATTTCCTCTTCATCACAACAGTGAAAGCTACACTAGCTATAGTAGAGTGGCCAGATACAAAAGAGGCCAGAGCTTCTGCAGCTTTAACTGTTGTGATGAAGAGGGAATTTCACCCTCTTCAATTGACACCTGCTGAAATTCCCTTTTCTACATTACTGTTAAAGGTACAGGAACCCTGTCCTCTTTTTCATATGGACACCCTACTGGTGCCCATAAGGAAGGAAGGAAGATGGAAATCACAGCCCCAATACAAATGACCCCAATACAGAAAGAGTCAATCTTTTAATCGTCACAAAACTGGATAGGGCAGGAGTCCACTGTGCTTAAGACTTTTCCTTTTGCTGGAGCAAGACAAAGGATGTAAAGTACGATTGCAACAAGTAAATCAATATTTAATTTAAAGAATGGCCAGTGAACCCATCCAGCCTTGGAGTTTTACTTGAAGACAATCTTTTAGCTGCTTTTTATAGATAATAGAGCTTTGAATGTACTTGGATATTTCTATTTGCTTTGAGGCCTATGCAGCAATTTGAAGATTGTGCCATGAAAAGAACAAAACCTGCCGCTGATGCCCTACACAGTCCTCAAATGCAACTTCAATGTATGTTTATATATATATTACTTATTTTGGTTCCTGGTTTATATTTTAAATCTGTAGTAATTTCTGCATTGCTGCTGATTTTATCCTGGCTGTGTTTTTATATTGTATTTTATATTATGCTTTTATACTGTTTGTTTTATATTTTGGATGGTTGTTATGGTTTTTATTTTTGCAATGGGAGCAGTTACCTAGGGAGGTCGTGGGCTCTCCCACACTAGAGGCATTCGAGAGGCAGCTGGACAGCCATCTTTCAAATATACTTTAAGGTGGATTCCTGCAATGAGCAGGGAGTTAGACTCGATGGCCTTATAGGCCCCTTCCAACCCTACTATTCTACGATTCTGTTTATATTTACATATACCATTCAAAGATCTTGGGAGTAGTGACTGAGAAAGATCTATAGCTAGATCTAGGATTAGGCCAGACTACATGACCCAAGGTTTTAGAATGGAAGTGGACAGACTTCGAGCTTGTGGGATCTACAGTACTTTGGTGTTTTCTTTTACTAGAACGCCACAGTCCACTAACTACAGACAGGTGCAAAATGGGGGGGGGAGGCAGTGGGGAAGAGCTAGATGAAAAATGTTGATTAAGGGAATGGAGCTGATTATCTACTAACACATGAGCCATAGACAGGGTTGCCCTGCATATACTAGTCTCTTTCTGAGTTATTACAGATCAAGAATTAGCAAAACAAAACATTTTGCTAATCACATAGAATGTAGCAACATGCGCTACTTTTCCGTACTGTTGTGTAAGCACACATATCTGCCTCCCCCACTCAGGGGAGGGATTATCCCCCTTCATGGAGGGGCTAGAATTTCAGAAGATAATGGGTTCATTATCTTCATTTCAGATGAAGGTTTTACATCCCACACCCCACCCCAGACCTGAGCTCTGTCGTTCCAATCCAAATCAGGGCCACATACACTTATACAAGAATAAAGACAACTATAAAACATAGGAGGACAGGGCTCCTGTTCTTTTCGATAGAAAGGGGAATATCTCCTGAAGGACAAGTTGCACCTGCCTAAGTTCCCTCATCTACATAACTACTCAAAGCACAGGAGGACTGTCACCTTTGAACTTATACAGAGGTTTTGCATATTCCACCATTTATTCATGCTTACTCTTGTTTCTCCACATTTCAGATGGATACAATAAAATTCTACTCATCTCCTTCTGCAGATGACCAGTTTCTGCTATGTCTGCATGTACACCTTAAGTTATCACTTTTTAATTGGTTATCTGTTTATTCGCCCATATGTTTGTTTGATTGCATTTATATCCCACCTTTTTTCCTCCCAGGAACCCAAGGCGGTGTACATAATCCTCCTCCTCTCCATTTTATCCTTACAACCACAAACCTGTGAGGCAGGTTGGGCTGAGACTCTGAGACTGTCCCAAAGTCACCCAGTCCAACACTCTAGCCACTACACCCCACTGGCTCTCACATGCAGCTATTGGTCCCTAGGTGCAGTATAAACAATTTGATTAAAAACATATACACATGGAACAAACAATACAACATTTCATAATATAATGTAACACCAGCACAGAGAATAAAACATACTTAGAGAGCTACAATACTCCTATAGGGTATGGATCAATATGGCTGCCTACAGATAAAAATGTGAATAGGAAGGTACTGGACAGCTGAGGGTGATCATTCTAGTGTTCTGGAGCCATCACACATACTTAGCAAGCACCATCTTACAGACTAGGAAGTTAACTTTAAGCAGGCTCCAAACTCACTATGGGCAGGGTCACAGAATTATAGAGTTGAAAGGGGCGCTGTAGCCATCTTGCCCAACCCAGTGCTCAATGCAGGAAATAAAAAAACTGGAACATTCCCAATGAATGGTTGTCCAGTCTCTGTTTGAAGATCTCCTGTGAGGGAGAGCACCAATGGATCTCATTGGTGAACCGCTTTTACCATCAAGAGTTTCTCTTAATGCTTAATCAAAATTGTCTTTAGATTAAGAATGTTGGATCTAGTCCTCCCTGGGGCATCAGAGAACAAGTCACTTTGGACCATATGAAGCTAACCTGAAGGGGATTTGTTTGCTGGCGTTAAAGTTATTGTCTTTGAGAAGAGCCAGAGAAGAAAGGTAATTTCAATTTCCTAAGGGTCCTAGAGTCTCTGAGAAACAGATAATCATTGATACATGCAAACAACTGGTGACAAGGCTTGCTTTATAAGAGAAAAGAAAAACCTTTGTACATGGTTGTCACGAGGCTTCTTTAATTCTACCTAAACATTAAGTTGTCATTCTAGGTTATGATGTGTTGCTGGAGTCTTGCTGGTATATATGTTTACAGCCGCTGAATGTGATTATTGTTTCTAATAAAAGGTCTTGATATATTAATCTTGTCTGCTAGTACCCCTTTTCTGTAAAAATAATGCGTGCTTCTTGTTGCTCTTACAATCTTGCTTGAGCGCTGTAATAAAGTTGTCATGCTGAATGTATGATTGACCACTTTGCATTGTTGTAACTGTTGTTTTTGTATAATAATTGTTTGACTTTATGGCTGCAGTGGATCAAGTTTACAAAGGTACCATAAGGTTTTGTGACAGCATCTCATATCATTGTGTTGTGTCTGGCTTTAGTTGGGGGGGATGTTGCTTTCCCTCTGTTAGTTTGTTTTCAATAACTTCTGGAATACCAAATTCCCCTTTCTGCAGTTCTTAGAGAAGTAATGGAATCTCAGTAGCTCTGGGCTCCAAGGCTAGAGGATATATTACAATTACCATGTCAATACTGCTTAAGGCACCCTCCCTTTCACCCATAAAATTGAGAACTACTCATCCAATGGAGCTCTGCCCCTTACATTGTGCATCTCCATGCCTCCATCAGCCCATGCCAGCACAAAGATGGAGCGTGGAGATTTGTGACTCACAATGCGATGGCAAGGATTTGAACATCCTAAACGTTGTGGGTTGGTATGGAGATGGCTTGCCATGCTTCCGGCAAGACAGCATTTGCCCTCTGTCAAATGTATCTCCAGTATGCTCCAACCTGTAGCCTAGGCACCACATTTACAGAGACCCAAGCAAATACATGGAACGATAATCTGATAGCCCATTTTGAAAGCCACTATAGGTCAGGGCAAGTGCAACTCCTATGGCGTGTCATTTCAGAGGGAGGGTTAAGAGAAAAAGCACAAATTATGCAAATTACTGCTAGAATCTGTGCAAGTTCTGCATATTGCAGATGTGATTTGCGCAACTTTCTATTTATGGAAAGTTTTTTTTTAAAAAAAAACCTGGAAAATGCAGATTGGATCTGACCAGGTTGTGGGGAAGAGAACTGAAGTTTGGGAGGTGGACCTGATGAAAGTTCAGCGAGCTCAAACCCCTGGATAGATTCCTTCAACATCCCTACCGTGATCAAAAGGAGCACCTATGCATGAGCAGCTACTCATGCTCAGAAGCCCCTTTAGAGCGGTCTATGCTCTCACTGCATGCATGATGGAGGCGATGGATGCAGTCCCATTCAGCCACCACACACAGGACTAACACACAGGATTGTCGTTTTGTACATATGTCATAGATACAATTTTCAGAGCAGAAGGAAAAGTGTCTGAAAGAACCATTCCGATGCTGCACAAAAACTCAGCAGAAGAGTCTAAACTTCCCCTTTTCAGATGTACTCTGGGGCTGTTCAGTTTGACTGCAGAGCCTTCAACGGTGCTCGTAAAAGCATCTAACGTTCTCTGTTGCAGCCGTATGAAGTCTAGCATTCACTTATTTTCATTTTCAATGCCTATATAGTACTTAATACTATATTATGTAATACTTAATACATTCCTGCTTATTCGCCGCTTGACATAAATGATCCCCCCCTGCATTTCTTTTTCATTGGTGCTCATAGGAGCTTCAGCTAAAGCTTTGCTCCTCTTTTTACTTTTGTTCTCTCCTCTCCCCAATACTGCCGCGCTATTTAAGATAGTTGCTGTTTAAACTGTGGCATAAATATTTTATCTTCCCCCTTCCGAGGCTTGTAACTGTTATCCTAATTTTCCAATTGAGAAAGCAGAGAGGGCCTGAGATTTTCTAGTGTTGCAGAAGGTCTCTGCTCTCCAAGGTCATGTCTGATTTATTAGATCACAGTGCTTTTTTTTTTTCCAGGAGAAATATTTAAAACGATTTTCAAGCCAGTTCCTTCAAAGGCAAAATGACAGCACTCTCATAGTACAAATATAATACTTGGAATCAGAGGAGACAAAAATCATATATGTGCATTAGTAAATGGAGCAAGATTTGAGGCTAATCTACACCTCCAGACCTTTTGCTACAGAAGAAGAATGCTTCCGCATGTTCCCTGATCCTGCGATCGCCACTTACGGTGTCCACGTGAGTGATATTTACTGCAATTACAGGAATGCCATTGTGGGAGCACGTGTGTTCCATGTGTATTGGTAGAAGTAGGCGGTGCTAGCCAGATGTTGTGTACAACTGCTCTTGCCAGCATTGTGAAGTGCCACGTCACACCTGTCTACGGGGCAGAGGGTTTTTTATGAGTCATGCGCACATGCGCAGACATGCAGGAACATATGGGGGCATACAAACTCCATCGAATATGCCCTTCTGCGCAGAGCTATGGTTGTATTTAAACCCCCCCCAAAACCAAAACACTCACTAATGAAAAACGCCAATACCCATCCAAAATATGTGGCAGAAATGGTGGACAGGTCCACTCCTGCACATCTCTGATACCCATGGGCACGCCCCTCACAGCTGATTGGCTGTTTGCTGAGCCCCCAACTCGTGATGAACAGCAACATCACAAAGGTGGGGCATATCGCACACATCCTTCGGAATGGAAGTGGGAGAGCCTGGAAAAACACAACAAAAGCAGTCAGGGATATTCCGGCATAAATGAGAGGTGGAACGGAGATCACAGCAGGTGAACGTCATGTGCTCCTTTAGCGATGACTGGGCTACAATCCTGCAATAAAAGGGTGGTGTACTGTCCCCCTTGGACAGTTGGGCTGCTTCTAGATTGGGCTTGTATTGTGCAATTGCACTGCTTCATTCACAGAATTTTACAAGGGGTCCAGATGATGTCTTTAATTTGTACCTCCTGATCCTCCCCACTTTCGCTCTTTCTGACATCGGAGAGGGCATTATCGCGGAAAGATCTACAAGGACCAGGATGGGAGAATCCAAGATCAGATCTCCTCCTCCAAGGTCGGAGCTCTGTCTTCAAGGCCTGTTACCTATAGTTGAAAAAGAAAGGGAGGAGGGGAAGGATAGGCACATGTCTCCCTTTGAAAAGAAAAGAATTGGTATTGTTTATTTTTTTAAATGCAGAAGCCTTAGAGACATGCAGCTTATATAGGTCTATACCTTTGGGCCTGCTTGAAGTGAGAACTCACTGTTAATGTTAGATAATATTAAACATTTTTAGAGCAATTGCAACTTTTTGCAGAGAGAGAATATTACAGTACCCTGAAGGACGCAATCTAGGTTCCCCTCCCCACTGCCATGCAATATAAAAAGCTGGTTTTATCTGTTTAGATATCTATTTATTATCTTTTTATGTCTATACTTCCCCAACCTGGAGAAATTCTTGCAGCCACCCATGGGATGGAATCTTCTTGGGGGCATAGCTAAGGGGGTGGTTATGAGGAGCACTTGTACTTCAAACTGTATTACTACACTACTGCATGCAAGCACTACTTTGTGGAAAGTATGGGCATGTCTGTACCTGCAGGCCTTCCAGCGTTGGGGAGGGATGATCACAGGCTTTTCTGCTCCCGGGATCGTCCCCCCAAGGTCTAAAAGGAAGTGAGTCATCCCAGAAGGGAAGTGGGACGTTCTGGCGCAGTGTTATTTTTAAACACCAACACACAATGTTTGCGCAATGGTGCGGGTGCACTCCTGCACCAAAAGTATGTGTTGTTTTTTTTAAAAAAGGAACAACCCCTGCCAAAGACTGCTAAGAGCTGTCACAGGGATGGTAAAAATGCTGCACCCCACCCCCAATTGGCACAGAGGCCCTCACACAGCTCTGTACCTGTTTGAGGAGTCCCACTACTCACAGGGAGGAGGGATGACCTGGGAGCCTGCGCGATACCAGCTGTGGACCTCAGGGATGTCTGGGACCGCTGTAAAAATAGGGAAAACTGCATTCCCAGTTATCCTGGGAAAAGTGTGTGGTTGTCCCTGGATGACCCTGGTTGTCCCTGGATGACCCTGGGATGACCCTGTGCATCACTGGGGCCATGGCTAGACCAGGCCTATATCCCAGGATTGTCCCAGGATCATCCCTGTACATCCAAATGACGCACAAAATCTCAGAAGCAGGCAGGACGACCCCTCTATTTGCCTAGGATAATCCTTAGGTCTAGCTAAGGCCTGGGATGCACAGTGATGACCACGTGACCAGCCCGGGATAAATGGCTGGTGTAGACATGTCCTATGTTTAATGCTGGTAAAATAATGAATGATAATGATGTTCTGGGAACTTGAAAGCAGCAAGAATATTGTCTTCAGTTAAAAAAACCAAAACTGTTCTTCACAATTGGTTCTGAAACCAGAACATTTATATGCAAAAATGCTACAATAAAATTACAGCTTTTGCAGATTTAACTTGGAAGATAAATGGCTCATTTTGAAGAGTGTTTTTTTTAATTTACTGAAAAAACAAAGGGAACTATATTAAAAGAAGAAAAATTTGTGATTATACTGAAGAATGAATAGCTTTTTAAATGTAAAAACATATGGTTTGGTTATTGATACTGCACACATTTTCTTAAAATATTCCTTTAAGAGCACACTCCTATGTATGCTTAGGCTAAGAAAAGTCCTACAACTCCCAGCCAGACATGTTTGTCTAAGCATGCATAGGACTGTAGCTTAAATTGAGTGTTTTTTTCCTAAGGAAAGGCCAAATAGTAATATATACTGTTACAAAAACTGTGGATTACAACCCAATTACACTAAATCAATGAAAAGGCATCCAGATGCAGTTTTCAAAAGGAAGGTTTATTTTCCACTCCAGATACCAAGGAATCTTCTTTGCACAAAGGTCCTCCCCTCAGATCAAATGGGAGAGGGAAGGTCACGAACAGAGATTAACTCTTAGTTTTATACAGAGGGGAAAACATCCTACCCTTACAATTGGCTACCAGCCCAAATGTCACCTTTAGCATCACCATACATGCTTAGATAGGGAGAGACCCTGTTGACCTTGCAAAACTTCATTATCACATGATTCCCTTAGCAATGAATCCTGGGACATTCCTGCCACGTATTCCATTGTCTTTAACTAATCCCCGTCCACCACTCCCTCCCTGGTTCCCCCCTGAGCCGTGGAGAAAGGAAAAGGCATGTGTCTGCACAAGCGAGCGCCTGGTGATTTAACCAGAGGCTAGGGCCAACCCCTTACACCTGAGTAAGTGACCTTTTCTCCCCTACCAGGGAGTAGAGGGTCTATTCTACTCATCTAAATCACTTAGAAATCACCCAAGGATGGCATTTTGGGGCAGGGAAATGAGGGATCTTGGAAGAAGGAGGGGAGAGAAGATATGGGTGAAGGGAATAGTGGGAAATCAGTTATTTTCCATAACAATACTATAATAATAAAAATAAATTTTAACAAGGATAAAAATGAAAATTGTCCTCTCGAGTACATTCCTTTATTTAAAAGTTGATCACCATTAGCACTGAACAAAATGCGTTAAGAGTTCTGCATTGAGTTCTTAAATTCGTAGCTCTGTCCTACAACTTCCATCAGACCTAGCCTGCAGAGACAATGGTGAGGGATGATGGGAGTGGTAGAACAAAAACATTGGGATGGCCACAAGTTACCCAGCCTTGTGCTAAACACATTCCAGAAATACATGGGAGTTGGGAGTAGTATTCCCTGGGCCTTTCTAGGCTTCATGTTGTATGCTCTGGAGCCTTCTTTGTCTTGCCAATGGCTGGTGATCCGACTGCTCTTTTATGTGTTGTAGGAGTCTGACTTTAAAGACACAATCCTATGCAAGTTTAGACAGACAAAAGTCCTACAATTCCCAGCATTCCCCAGCCAGGGAGTTGAAGGCCCATGTTTTCTCTAAAGATTCATAGCACTGTGCCTTAAAGGTCTTACAGAGAGGCCCCTCTTTGAATGCAATGTTGGTTCCCTCGTTGCCTTCCCAATGCTGCAAGCCAGTCCTGCTCTGTTTGGGGGCCCTCCTGCACATTCTGCTCAGTGGGACCCTCATTGGGGACTTTATGCATATATGACATAAGTGGCATGTGAGACATGAAGCCTCACCTCATATGCTCTGGGACTCTGTTGCACCGGGGGAACCACACCATGGCCATATCCCATGTATTTCAGAACATGCCTGGAGCCTGACAGAATGCACATGGTCCTCGGAATATTCCATATGGAAGCCATATTTCTACTCTCGTTCTGGTTGGGGCACAACCCTACTCCATCCACAGGTATAGGGACCCTTTGTCTTATGCTGCATCTGTCCACGTAACTTGTAAGCAATTATATTGTAATGTGTGCACATCTACACTGAAAGTTTCTAGTTTCTAGTTATTTCTGGTTTGATAAATACATGAAACACAATGCATAATCCAGGCAAGGGCAAGCCCTTCAACTTTGCCTGGAAGAGTTGACTTCAGTGGGATAGTTAAGCACCTGTTTAAATCTTTCTTATATAAGTCAATGTGACTTTAAAAATACTTTGGTTTGATCCAGTGGTGGCACCCCAGTTGTGGAATGAGCTCCTGAGGAAAGCTCACCTGGGGCCTACATTGTGGTCTTTTCTACACCAGGGAAGACCTTTTTATTTTTTCTGGTTTTTTAGCCCTTCAGTTTTAAAAATGGTGGTATTATTATTATTATTATTATTATTATTATTATTATTATTATTATTATTTTATATAGCACCATCAATGTACATGGTGCTGTACAGAGTAAAACAGTAAATAGCAAGACCCTGCCGCATAGGCTTACATTCTAATAAAATCATAGTAAAGCAATAAGGAGGGGAAGAGAATGCAAACAGGCACAGGGTAGGGTAAAACTAACAGTATAGAGTCCAAACAACATCAGGTTTTAAAAGCTTTAGGAAAAAGAAAAGTTTTTAGCTGAGCTTTAAAAGCTGCGATTGAACTTGTGGATCTCAGATGTTCTGGAAGAGTGTTCCAGGTGTAAGGGGCAGCAGAAGAAAATGGATGAAGCCGAGCAAGGGAAGTAGAGACCCTTGGGCAGGTGAGAAACATGGCATCAGAGGAACAAAGAGCACGAGCGGGGCAATAGTGTGAGATGAGAGAGGAGAGATAGGAAGGAGCTAGACCGTGAAAAGCTTTGAAGGTCAACAGAAGAAGTTTATATTGGATTCTGAAGTGAATTGGAAGCCAATGAAGAGATTAGTATAGAAGTATACTATAGAAGTATAGTATAGAGAAGTGTTAGTATATTTTTTACTTCTTTGCACTGCTGCTGGCTTTTACTATAGTTTTATTCTGTTTTTAATGTATGGCTTTATATTCTGTTTTACTGTGTTATTGTATTTTATGGTTTTAAGATTTTCTTGTTAACCAATCAGAAAGCTTCAACTAATGGGTGGTATAGAAATGGAATACATACGTACATACATACATACTCAGTATTAAAAAAAAATCAAGTTTCTGTCCATAAAATAAATAAAGAATTCTTCATTGTTCTTAACCCCCTCTTTTATTTTAATAGACCTGTACAAAATTATAGTGGCCAAACTGGAAGACAGAATTAATGTTAACAAGCTGGTGATATCCCCTGCTGAGTGGAGAGCTGGACGCACAAGCTGTATAAACAAGGAAGTTTATTGAGCAATCTGCACAGCATTGCACACACACAGAGTAATAAATGAAATCGCCAACTTTGCAAAACAAAAATGTACCTTTCAGCCCATTTTTGTAACACCAAGGGATTGACACAAATCCTAGATTATTGGGTGTTAATCTAATTCCCGCTTTTGACATAGGTCGGCTTGTGATGATAATTCTTGCATCTGGAAATCATCTCTAGCTAAATTGCAGCAAATATTACAGTTATGAAATTTTTAAGCAAGTATAAAATGCGAAAATACCTGTCTAGTGCCATAAGTAGCACAGCTGTTGAGAACACCTGATCTTGCTGCGCGTGAGCCTGGCTTGCCCATGTAGTGGAATAGATCGGTTCACAGCTTCCCTCTGTGTGTAAACTCAGCATGTGGAAGGCAGATCAGCATCGCGCCAGCTGCCTTCACCCCCATTGTCTATGCATTCATCAGAATGTCTGCATAGGGGAACTGTACAGGGGGCAGCTCTCCTTTACAAGCATCCCATCAGGTTGACATCAGGGACAGGGCATATTATATCAGGATACAGGGTCAGCAGACATGGCTCTGCTTTAACCATCATGTTTTGAGTCTAGGGGCATGTCTACACCATGCCTTATCCCGGAGATCGCCCCGGGATCATCCCTATGCATCCACATGATGCACAGGGGAACCCAGGGCAGGGAGAGATGATCCCTCCATTTCCCCAGGATAACCGGGATGGCCTTTAGTCTGATTTCCCCCCACATTGTTGGGATCGTCCTGAGACGATCCCAACACTGAGAGGTGAGGGTGGCCGTCCTGGTTTTGTCCCGGCTCCTTATAAGTAAACATGAGGGGCCTGGAGCTGGGCATGGGGCACAGAGCCCTTTAGACACTCCATGTCCATCGGGGGTGGGGTGGGGTGAGTGGGATATTTTTTTTTAAAAAAACTGACCTTTTTGTTGGAGCGCTTGTGCACTCATCTTCAATTTTTTAAAAATGGTGGCCGCGACATCCTCCTTCCTCCCTGGACATCATGCGCCACACATAGACAAAGGGGAGGATTTCGCGATCAGCATATCGCGAGATCTTCCTCCCCAGTGTAGACACGCCCTAAGTGTGAAAGGAGGGTAGAAACAATGAGGATGTCAAATCCTTTGGTGGTAGAGTAGGCTGTTCCCCTTCAGGAGGGGGTGGGTGGATCTTATTTTTTTAATGCTTTCTCATTTTAAAAAAATCTCACTGCAAGGAAAACAAAAATAGCATGCCAGGGTAAAAGGTGTAGCTCAACCTTTTCTTATACTTCATGTTTTTACTTACAGGAGGTTTTCTTTCTTTCTTTCTCTTGTTCCATTTGGAAGAATTCAGTAATGCAATTCTTTACCTGTCTTGTGACGTTATATAGTTCTTTTGATCACTTCAGGATTCACCCCCAATGTCTGTGCAAATCAGCAAAACTAGAACTCATTGAGGTTCTCCGAATTCCACTTCGAAACTCCATCTGATTTGTCTTCATATCAGATTGTGATCTTGGTGTATTTTTTTTCTTTTCAAATGAAAAATCGTGCATACTTTCCCAAATGTACAGATCAATTGTGTGTATTTTTTTTTTAAAAAAAGTACACATTCTTCTCCCATTGATTAAGGTGTGTTAGTGTGCGTTGTTCAAAAGCATGCATTTTGTCATGTGCAGATGCATATTGTTGAACCCATTTTTGATTGTTTGTTTGTTTTTGGTTCATGAATCACTTTTCAAGTTCCAGAATGTACAGACTTTGACTTCAGATTGTGCGCAAGACTGCCATCAGATCCAGAAGGTGCAAATTAGGTCAATCCTGGGGAAAAAAACAAACTGAAATGAATTTCTCATGCGTGCCTACATTCTAGCACCTTATTCTACTGCAAATATAGACCAGGCTGTGGAAATAGCTGTGTTATACATTGCATAATAGTTTAAATATTCTTATATTCCCCCTTTAATCATACTTCCAGGACAGCTTTCAAAAAGAAGAAAATAATTAAAATATAAATACACCCCTTCCCAATAATAAACTAAAAGGCCACAAAATCAGAAAAGCAGCATAAAACAACATGATTAGAATTGTATCTAACAAGGTTGTGCGGCGTGGGGGGGGGGAAGGTCTTTGCTTGGTGCTGAAAAGACAATGAATTAGGTGTCAGGTGAGCTTCCCTGGGTAGAGCATTCCACAATTAGGGTACCACCATAGAAATAATAATAATAATAATAATAATAATAATAATAATAATAATAATAATAATAATAATAATTTCTTTCCTGCCTCTCCGTTTGGATCAAGGCAGGGAACAACAGTAAGTATAAAATACATAAAACTGAATTAAAAACATAGTATACATTATTAACACATCCTAAAATTCCACTGGACAGGCCTGCCGGAATAGATCAGTCTTTGTAGCTTTCCTAAATGCTAAAAGACTGTTAAGTTGACGAGTCTCCTCCGGCAGGCCATTCCACGGTCTGGGACCGGCAGAAGAGAAGGTCCTCTGGGTAATACCTCTCAGCCTAATTTTGGCAGACTGAAGTAGATTCTTCCCAGAGGACCTGAGTGTGTGGGGCAGACTGTATGGGAGAAGGCGATCCTGCAGGTAGCCTGGACCCAAACCATGTAGGGCTTTAATAGGCCCTACTCTGATAGCCTCCTGCCTCACTTCAGTTGGCAAGAGTACATATACAATGCCCTCACTGCTGATCTGACAATACACATGGAGATACACATGGGTAGATACACATGGAGATAAGTAGAACTTCAGGTTGTTCCACACACACATCATTCTGAAAGTTCCTGGGTCACAGTAAAAAGAAGTCAGGTCATTATATCCTTTCTGCAACTAATATTTTTAGTGGAATTCTTATTGACCGGCAGCGACATCCAGGGTTCCATTTTAACTACATTTGTGGCACAGGATGCTCTCTATGCACTGCCATGTCTAATGTGCCTGAAGTCATATGATTACCTGTAAGACAGGAACTGTTGCACTTGCATAGGTACACCTTTAAAGAGAACTGTACAAGGAAATGTACATATCACAACATTGCATTTATTTTTCACCATCCAATATTCTTTTAGGCGTGAGCCTCTTCTCCAGCTGGAACTGTTTCCCCCCCCTCCACCCCCCCCTTTTTGCAGGATGTCTTTACAGCTGCCTGTTCTTTGGCAGTTCTCTGCAGTTAAATTGCCTATTATAGCCGTGACTCCTTGTCCTGAGAAATGGCTAATTGAATGGGAGGCATTTCAGGCAGGCAGGAAACGGCATCTGCCAGGTGACCCTAACGCAGACTTCAGAAAACACTTAACAAGTTTGGCCAGATTGTCAGCTTTTCAGTTTGGTTTGCATTAACTTTTGGACCATCTCCAGATGTGATCTTCAGTGGTGTCATTTGGCTGCAGTCTTCTCTCTTGGTCTGAAAATGAAATCCCCCCTCCCCATCACGATTCTGTTTTCACTCTGACTCCTCCTGGTGGTGATGAGATGACTCATTCTGTGCAAAAGAGCAGGGCTGCAGAACCTCAAATGACACATTATGCCTGCAAAACAAAATGTTGAAGTTTGATGAGTGCTACTATTGTTGATGAATTGATGTCATAATCGGTGATTTACAGACAATATTTTGAAAAAAAATGTTGATAAAAGATAGAGTCTAGTGATGCTTGAGGATTTGATCATTGTGAATTCTTATACAAAAGGACCTGACCTGTAACCCCAGACTAATGCAGGCTGGGAAATAATCATCCTTCGAATTTTCCCCTTCTCCAGATTTTACAATGCAGTTCTTAGTTCAAAAAATGTTTTAAAATGCATATTTTAGGATGAAAATATGCATGTTTTAGATTTGTACATTTAGAAAAAAAAATCATCAGAACTTCAGTGTACCAGACACTGTTCATAGGCACTGGAAATGGTGCTAACTGCTATGGGAGAAAGACTGAGCTGGCCTCTCATCCTGTATAACAAAAGAGGGTGCTTGCTGTCTTGCCGGAAACAAAAGTTCCACTTATTATCTCTTATTGTTTTAACAAAAGATGGCTTTACATATTAATGACTGTCTTAAAGACAGGTGTCCAGGTTGGGTTTCAATAATCGGAACACATCGCAGGTAGTTGATTAGGTGCATTACCAGACATCTCTCTTGCTATTCAGCATTCATGTTCTGCACCATCTTACCCTCACCTTTGCTTTAGGGAATGCATTTCAGAAAGTCTATTAGAAACTGGATTGCTTGATCTAGCCTTCCATGATGGTTCTGAGCCCCAAATTTGTGCCTTTCTCCCACCTTTGCAGAAGGTGGGGATAAGAACATAAGAAGTGCCCTGATGCTGGATCACACAGAGGGTCCATCTAGTCCAACACTTTGTTCACACAGTGACCAGCCAGCTGTGAACCAGGGATCAACAAAGCAGGACACAGTGCAACAGCACCCTCCCACCCATGTTCTCCAGCAACTGGTGCACACAGGCTTACTGCCTCAGATACTGGAGATAGCACACAACCATCAGGGCTAGTAGCCATTGATAGCCTTTGCCTCCAGGAATTTATCCAACCCCCTTTTAAAGCCATCCAAATGGGTGGCCATCACTACTTCTTGTGGAAGTGAGTTCCATAATTTAACTATGCGCTGTGTGAAAAGTACTTCTTTTTATTTGTCCTGAATCTCACACCCATCAGCTTCATGGGATGACCCCGGGTTCTAGTATTTTGAGAGAGGGAGAAAAATGTCTCCCTATCCACATTCTCCACACCATGTATAATTTTGTACACCTCTAAAGACACCTTGGCCTTTTGGCTGCCTCAAAACAGAGTCAGTACTGTTTGCTCACAAGAGAGCTACTTTGTAACAAAGTGAGACCATCATAGCCTGGTATTGTTGACACTGACTGGCAGTGGCTCTCCATGGATTGAGGCAGGATTTTTTCCAGCCCTACCTGGGGATGTCGGGCATGGAAACTGGGACCTTCTGCATGCAAGGCAGGTACTCCTTTCTACACACAATAAATATTCACGTAGTTAGTCTCTCCTTAACTCTGATCCAGGAAGGTGTTCTGGGGAATCATCTTTGTGATTTGTTTCATAGTAGCATTTCAAATTGCTTGCTTTGTTCTGAGTGAGTGATGCATTGTAGAAAAGGCACAAGGAGTCACTGTCTTTGACAGCGAATGCAACATCTTTCTCCCATTTTGGCTTAAACATTCATTTCTTTCTTTCTTTTTTATCCTTGTGCTTCTTATGACTTCATGATGTCATGCTTTTGCAGGACCTTTCCATGAATGGAAGCTATAATTAGATGTCAGATGAGATGCCAGAGCAAACTCCAGCATCAGTTTTGAACGGTGCAGGACATGCAAGATCCTTTTTGCACAGCGTCTTTGTGCGAAATAATTTCAAACTTGGAGGAGACAGATTAATCCTCTTCCAACTTGGTAAAGCCAGCAGAAATGCCCAGAGAAGGTGTAGATTTATTCCCCTCTTAGGGCTCATCAAGCAAGATATTCCACTGTGAAAGCGGTATATAAAAGGCAGGAGCCACACGACTGCTTTATTGAAGTGCACTGACAACTGTTGGGGCCCATTGACACATGACATGTATTGCTTTCATACCTCTTTCATAGTGCTATATCCTGCTCGGTGTAGATGTGTCATGGGCCCCAACAGTTGTCAGAACACTTCAGTACCACTAAAAAGCAGTAGTGTAGCTCTTGCAGTGCACTTCAATACTGCTATGAAGCAGTAGTGTGGCTCCTGCCTTTTATATACCACTTTCATACCACTTTCATAGTGGAATATCCTGCTTGGTGTAGATGAGCCCCTAGTTTAATGCCCCATGGAAAGAGAAAATTCACTGTGTTAATACCTCTTTATTAGTGAGGGCTACAGAGCATGGGTGGTGGAGAATGCAGCAGTGAGAGGCGAGGACAGAAAGGCCCCATAGCCTGGGTCTAACTTATAGCCAAGGGGACCCAAAGATAGGCCATTCCCTTAAAAAAAAAACCCAACATATAAAGACACATGGCACAAAACCCCTGGTACCTACTGTATTTTTTCTGAAAGTTGGCAGATGTAATCGCCTCATAAAGCACTACTGTAGTGCAAGTACAAATGTCATCTAATTCTGACAAACAGAAAAGTTATAGCTGTTTGCTGCTTTCCAATGATGCACAACTGGAAGTGTGGCAATTTGGATTTCTGAATCAGGATTCAGATTTGGATCTGAGTCGAGCTGGTGGCCTCCGTATTTATCTGAGTGAAATTGGGCTATTTCCCAAAATACCGAATTGGGACCCAAACCAGATCTTGTAATCAATGGGTACCTGTACCAAGTCACCTCAATCTATGCCCAACACTATACCACATTTAGTCTCCAAGCGAATGAACCAAGATGGCTAGAAAAATGATGTTGCAGAATCATCTTAGAACACTAGCTTTATGATTACTGCCTTAGGATAACAACATTTTATTCTTGATTGTGTATACACACATTGGGCAACATTGTGCATTCCGGTTTACCAAGTCAATTGCTGTTGGGATTTGTATCGCTTGTTTTGATTTACATGAAAATAATTAGGATTGTAGTTCATTGTCTGGTTAAATGGCAATGCAGCTGGTATCTCACCATCCTGTTTTTCTTTAAAAGGATATTTATGGTTTTTATCACTGACTCCCTCTGGAAACTGGGAGGCTGTGAAACAGCAGGGCTATTTATTTAGCCAATGGAAGTCCTATGGGCATTAGCGTCTTCATTTAAACTTGGGTAATAAAGGGCAAGTATAAAATTTAACATTGTGGAGTTGCCATCTGTGCAGGCTGACATTTGCATTCTTACTGCTACAAGAACTCGGAATTGGACCACTCTTCTGTGGTCCTATTATAAAAAACACGCCATTAGCTAATCTGTATGCAAAACAGTAGGAGTTGAGACATAAATTCCAATTCTTGATTCTAATTTCTTGAAGGGATTCCCCGCCCCCACCCCATACTATAATGTGATTATTTTGATTTACCATTAAAGAGTGGGGCGTAAGGGTTGTGCTATGTTCCGTTTTGACTCTTAGATTGACTGGGGAGCTACGAAGGTGTTGCAAAATGAACATTCGTGCCTTACGGATGAACTATAGAAGTGTCAAGGAACAGGGAGACGCTGGTCTTCCATGTCTCATTCTCTCTCTTTCTGGTAGCATCTAGTTTCATATATTGGGTGCTATGACATTATCATCATCATCATCATGCTGTGCACTAATCCACAGCATGTCATACGTGCTTAACGTAATCATGTCATTTATTTATTTATTACATTTATATAACGCCCCATAGCCAAAGCTCTCTGGGCGGTTTACAAAAGTTAAAAACAATAAACATTAAAAAAGTATACAAAATTTAAAAACCATCAGAAACATAAAAACAACAGTATAAAACAACAGTATCCATTTAAAACAACAGTTCTGGGTGCTGATGGTTATGACTACCTGTGAGAAATTCATTCATTCATTCATTCATTCAGTGAGGGAAGGTGAAGACATTTAAGGGCACAATCCTATGCATATTTAGGCAGAAAAAAGTCCCACAATTCCCAGAATTTCCCAGACAGCATGGCTAGTGGATGGGGAATGCTGGAAGCTGTAGGACATTTTTCTGTCTGAACACACATAGGATTGCATCCTATTATTTCTTTTTAAAAAAGCTATCAATCTATCTGAAAGATAGAAAGACTAAAAACAGAGTATTAAAATATATTTTAAGCTGGATGTTTCAACTTTCACCTTCATCAGTAGCTGTGTATCAAGAGTTATCAAATGATGCAATGTAACCATGAGCCAAAATACACTTGGGGAGGGACCTGTTCAGAGCACATGCTGTACATGCAGAAGAGACCCGGTTCCATCCCTGGCACATTCCATCAAAAAGGATCCAGTAGAAGGTAGATGGAAAAAGCCTCTGCCAGAGATTGCAGTCTTCTGCCACTCAGAGTAGACAATACTAGGCTAAACAGACAAACTGTCTGACCTGGTATAAGGAGCAAAGCTACCTCTACTCATATATTTTATGTAGAAAAATTACTATGGGCAGTATCCCACGATGTCATTCTGCAAATTGAAATAGTGCTAGCAGAGCTCTGCCGAATCTTCCCATTGTGCAATCAGTTGCCCATTATGCTTGTGCTACCAGTTATGCAAGCACTTATGCAACGGGTTGCGCAACCGTGCTTGCACAAACATAACTTTATTTGGATTCTCCTCTTGCACATGGTTCAGAACTTAATTTCTGCTAGTGCAACACTATTTGTGCTAACGAAATGACGCAGTTGGATATTGTCCTACCTGTTTAGGCAGCTTTAAGACTACACACCCAATGGGAAAATGCATTCATTCAGGATCTAAAGTGAAAATGCTGCCATCATGAAGAACTGGCATCGTGGGAAACCACACAAAATTCAAACTGGCCATTGTATTTTCTGTGGAAAGCTGCCAAACTGAAAACTGAATTCCTACTGCAGGTATTGCATCTGATGATTCTGGACATTTAATGCTCTGATCCTAAGCCTATAATATTCTCCTAGGTATAATAATAATAATAATAATAATAATAATAATAATAATAATAATAATAATAATAATAATTTCTTACCCGCCTCTCCCTCTGGATCAAGGCAGGGAACAACATTGAATCCAAAAATATAATATACATAAAACTGATTAAAAACATAAAACCAATACATTATTAAAATCCTTTTAAAATTTGACTGGGTAAGCCCGCCAGAAGAGATCCGTCTTTATAACTCTTAAATTTAGAAAGATTATTAAGCTGACGGATTTCTCCCAGCAGGCCACTCCATAGTCTGGGAGTGGCAGAAGAGAATGTTCTCTTGGTAATGGTTGTCAGCAAGTTTTGGCTGACTGAAGTAAATTCTTCCCAGAGGACCTGAGTGTGTGAGCAGATTGTATGGGAGAAGGTGATCCCGCAGGTAACTTGGCCCCAAACCATGTAGGGCTTTAAAGGTAATGACCAACACTTTATACTTGGCCTGGAAACTAATTGGCAGCTAGTGAAGTGATTTTAAAATTGGTGTAATATGGTCACTCCTAGGTGTACCAATGACAAACCTGGCTGTCGCATTTTGAACTAGTTGAAGTTTCCAGGCTAGGTAGCCTGGAATGCACTCTACAAAGGTAGCCCTATGTAGAGTGCATTGCAGAAGTCGAGTCTCAAAGTTACCAGCATGTGCACTACCATCTTTAGGTCTTCCAACTCTAGGAAGGGGTGCAGCTGGCATATCAGCCGAAGCTGATAGTAGGTACTCCTGGCTGTCACATCTATCTGGGCTGTCATTTGGAGTGATGGATCCAGGAGCACCCCCGAGCTACGAACACATGTTGAACACCTTCCTCTTCCAACATGCAGTGAACTAGTGATAAACCCAAGATAGTCTGCCTACTTTCTAGGTGGTGGTGTGGTCTTCAGGTGGATAAAATGTATGCCTGATCTTGCTCTGCCTTCTTTCTGGTGTGTGGCTGGATTAGGCTGTGATAGATATTAGTTCTATCCTAAAACTGAATTAACAGCACCGTTTGTCAGATTCCATTAAGGCCTCGCTTCAACATAGAAAATTTAATTACCCTAAAATATCTAATGTGGTACACAAAATAATGTTAACTGTCATGTCAAAATTGCTAAGTAGACAGATCAAATGATTGAAGCTTGAGTTTCATTAGACAGTATATTACAATGAGTTTTACTTGAAAGATCTATTGCATATAATCTGCCTGACAGAAGCTAATTTGTGGCTTTCATTTAAGAAAGTTCCCGAATAAGAAAATATCTAGCCTTACACTCCTATTATGTTTACTTTCTTTTTTAAAGTGCCATGCGTCTTCAAAGCACACAGTTTAACCAGGCGAAGCTTTCTAATTTTCAAAATGAAACTTAATGTATTTCTTTAGGTACATAGCATGGTGTAATGGCAAATTTCAAAAAGGGTCATAGGTCTACTTATGAAAAGAAGACACAGTGGAGACAATATGAATTACATTTGGAAAGAAAGCATCTTGTGAGAGGTTTGCTAGTAATCTCCATAGGCGTCCTGTTTATTCTCCTGCTTCATACAGAAGGTTTAATTATCATGCTTCGTGATAATGTACCTCACAAGAATCTGGTGCGATAAAAAGCAACAGTAAACTTTCCAAATATGGCGTTCCTAATAGGTACTGATGTCCCTGTTGAGTGATAGTCCTAAAACCCTGATGAAACTTCCCACTGGGGTGATTAAAATGTCAAAGAGTCTGCACTCAAACTTTGAAATCATATTATTACTCCACCATAAAAAGTGTATTGGAAATTCCTTCTGGCTAGACTCTTGCCATATGACAGGCTATTCCTTTCTCAGCAATCACTTTACCCAACCCCACCTGTCATGTTCTCTGGCCTTGAGGGGGCTCAGAAGAAATGGGGGATTCATTCAGCAAACCATCATCTGCTACCTTCCAGGTCAGAGGACATGGCTTAAGCCTTTGCCAGGCTCCTCAAACTCAGAATCTCAAAAGGCCTCCACACATTGGTGAGACAACTCCTGTTTGTGGTGAGTTTCAACCATCACTTGCCAATGATCTGGCCAGGGTCCTAACAGGCCTCGCCCTTTGGAAACCTGCCATTACCAGATGTGATCTTGTCTCGTGTGTTCTTGCTTTATAAGATGTGCAGCCCTTCCAATCAGAACCCCTACTGCAATCCAGACTTGCCTGAGACCCCTATGCTGAGCTAGGGCAGGACAGTTTCCAACCCCTGCACTTCTGGCCAATTAAAAGACATTGGGGCCTTTCAAGCATAATTCTAGGCAAGGTTTCCCCAATCTGGTGCTCTCTAGATGTTTTGGATTATGACTGCAATCATCAGTGTAATGTTACACCTGTAATGTTGCATAAATGGCTGTTTATGACCACCATTTGCATACTAATCAATTTACGGGGGAAAAACATGAGTCACCATTTTTACACAAATGGTGACTTGCTGAAGAGATGGATGGCAGCTGGGTGCTTGTGGATGGGTCCAGTGAGGGCTGGGGGTTGGCAAGCAGGTCTGGGGCTTATGAGCGGGTCCGGGTAGGGGACAGTGAGCCAATGCAGCAGCTCACCAAGCACTCAGAGAAACTGGATGAAGGTGAATCCATGCATCCCTAGTCCTGAACTGCTAATCCCTGCCCATGTAGTGAGCCTTGTCATTACAGTTTCTCAGTGTAACATCTTCTGGCAATTGGCTACTTCTAGGCAGGAAGGAATAGAAGAGGGCTTCCCATGGCAATGGAACTTTGCTTGAGAAACAAGGGTTATCTGAGCTCTGGTGTCCTCTGTGTTTCTAGTCCTGCACTTTTGTTTTGACTCCTCTAGTTCTACCTTCTGGTTTGTCCACTGATCCTGTTTGCTCTTCTGACTCCTAATTCCCATCTCTTGAATAACTCCAGACTACTTACTGCCCATGGTCCAACCCTGAGACTAAGTAGAACAAAACCTTAGGATCCAAGCCAATGTCTTTCTTGTTCAAGACAGTATATTAATAAGAGCATAAGAATGTAGGAAGAGCCTTGCTGAATCAGACCAAGAATCAATCTAGTTCAGCATTCTGTTCGCACAGTGACCAACCAGCTGTCAATGGGAAGCAGGACATGAGTGCAACAGCAACCCCCCCCCCCACATGTTCCCCAGCAACTGGTGTTCATAAGCCTACTGCCTCTGATACTGGAGGTAGGGCTGCCATATTCTGAATCCACAAAACCAGGACAATTTTTTTTTGGGGGGGGGTTAGGTTTTTTTTTTTTTTAAAAAAAAACCCTGAGCAATATATAAAGGTCTGGGGAAAGCCCAATTTTTGCAAAGCCCAATTTTTCAATTAAAACATCAACAACTGTAAAACTAGACATCTTACATTCATTGCAACTTACAGTGAGTGACTCAGATGAGCCTGTGGAGGAGCAGTGATGCTCTGGAAAAGGTGCCAGATTGATGCTCCTTTTTCTCTGCTGCTGCCGCTCCACTAAGCAAGCTCAAGGCACCATTTTGGAGGTCAGAATTTCTCTGGAATCTGGGATTCTTGCCCAGCCGGTCGGGGCATTTCAGAATCTCTTGGAAATCGGGACATTCTCGGTTTTCTGGGATGTATGGCAACCCTAACTGGAGGGAGCATAGTGCCATCAGGACTAGTAGCCATTAATAGTCTTCTCCTCCAGGAATTTGTCCAACCCCCTTTGAAAGCCATCCAAATTGGTGGCAATCACTATGTCTTGTAGTAGAGAATTCCATAGTTTGAGTATGTGCTGTGTAAAGAAATATTTCCTTTTATTTCCCCTGAATTTTGCACCAATCAGCTTCATGAGATTAGCTGGGTTCTAGTATTATGGGAGAGGGAGAAAAATGTCTCCCTATCCATATTCTCCACACCATGCATAATTTTGTACACCTCTGTCATGTCTCCTCTTACTCACTCTTTTTCCCAACTCCCTCATAGAGGAGTTGTTCCAGAACTTTGATAATGTTAGTTGCCCTTTTCTGCACTTTTTCCAGATCTATAATATCTTTTTTTAGATGCTATGACCAGAACTAAGTGAGTCAACATACATGCAACTTATGAGTTAGATGAGGCTTGGAAGCTGCTGGGTTCATTAAGCTGATATGTAATACATAAATGGATCATGCAAAGTGTTTTTGACACATAATATATTTCAAGTATTGCTCTCCATTGTAGAGAGAAGCTTCTTCCCCTCTCTGTAGAATGTTATTGCTAATGTTAAGTCTCAGAGAATGGGAAATGCCTACTGGCAAAAGATAAACCTTCCCTTTCTTTGTGTCTTAGAATAAAATTCAGCCCTGCAAAAACTGGACAGCCTGAAGAATTTGAGGGAACTGCTTGGAACCAGTTTCCTTTCAGATCATGAGCTGTTTTCAAATCTAATTTTCTATTGATAAAATCAAATTGGGTTCTTGAAGAGGGAGAGAGCCATGAAAAATGTATTGAAAAACATCATCATTTACTATGTTGCTGCAGAAAAGGAAGGGAAGATAGAAGGAAGAAGAAGACAGTTCACTGTAGCAAATAATTTCCCTTTCACCCTCCTCTGCCCTTCTACTTCTTTCTTCTGTTCCAAGAGCAAACCAGTATAGCTGGGCCTTGTTATCGAAATTTCTTTCTTTTCTCTCTCTCTCTCCCTCTTTTTTAATATGAAAGTCTGCTTTATTGAACAGCCATTTGTTTTTCCTTTTTCTTTGGGCCGGTGCTAATCTGCTGTCCAGGGCTGTCAAACTCAAATTCCCTTTAATGAGAATACTCTGTTAATGACACATCTTAGCTAGTTAGGACTGTAGGGGCCTTGAAGATGCATTTCCTTTTAGTGTTTATCCTCATTTCATCCTTCTTCACTGCTTTTTCGTTCCATTTGCTTTTTATTTCTGGCACTCGTGAGTCTGATTTGCAGCCACTAATTTTTCTAGAGCCCTTCGCAATTTATGGATTAGGAGTGTGTATACATATTGTTGCTTTTCTCTTAGCTATTACATTAGTAGCTACTACGGGTAAGTGTATTAGACCAGTTCTGAGACAGTGATGCCAAAAAAGGCAAAGTGGTAGAACAGAGTATGTTGTTTATTTTAAAATCCAATGAGTTTTGGGCCCTTGGGTCCTTCCTCAGGTTGATTAGAGTTGCAGCCAGAGTGTTGACTGGGGATAGTTACAGGGAGCATATAACTCCCCTGTTAAAACAGCTCCACTGGCTTCCAGTTTGTTTCTACGCACAATCCAAAGTGCTGGTTATGACCTATAAAGCCCTATACAGCTCAGGTCCAGGTTATCTGAAAGGCTGTATTCTCCCTTACAAGCCTGCCCATGCTTTAAGATCTCCAGGGGAAGCCCTTCTCTCAGTCCCACCACCATCACAGCCACATCTGGTGGGAACGCGGGAGAAGGCCTTCTCGGTGGCTGCTCCAGTGCTCCAGAACTCTCTTCCCAGGGAAACTAAACTGGCTTGCTCCTTGATGTGCTTTCGGAGGCAGGCAAAGACTTTTTTGTTCTGACAGGCCTTTGGTGAATCATTGGGACCTCTGTCGGTGCCAAGGACTTTTAAAACTGTCATTTTAAATGTTTTAATATTGGAATATATTTAATATATTTTTAACTTTGTATATTTCTATTTATAGGTTTTAAACATATATGTTTTAAATTTTGTAATGCCGCCTTGAGGCCCAGCATTGGGCAAAAGGCGGATAATATAAGCCCAAATAGGGCGACCATATGAAAAGGAGGACAGGGCTCCTGTATCTTTAACAGTACTGTAGAAAAGGGAATTGCAACAGGTGTCAACTGAAGTGGGTGAAATTCCCTCTTCATCACAACAGTTAAAGCTACACTAGCTATAGTAGAATGGCCAGATACAAAAGAGGGCAGGGCTTCTGCAACTTTAACTGTGTTGATGAAGAGAGAATTTCACCCTCTTCAATTGACACCTGCTGAAATTCCCTTTTCTACATTACAGTTAAAGATACAGGAGCCCTGTCCTCCTTTTCATATGGTCACCCTAAGCCCAAATCACTTCCATTTCATGCCCACAGTCTCCAGAGTTCTGAGGGGCTTGAAACAGAAGACTGAAAGGCATTTGTCTAATCATCCTGAGGAAGGACCCAAGGGTCCAAAATGCATCGGATTTTATCATGACATCCTTTGTTCTACCTCATTGCCTTTTGGGGCATCACTGTTTGGGTTTCCTTCTTTTGGTTTCAGTTCTGTTATGGGCCTGTTTGGTGGAAGAGTAGTGGTGCCATGGGCAGGCTGATGTGAAGTAAAGGGACAGGGCTACTATACCATGGTGTAAATGTGCGGAAGAGAGAATTTCAGAAAGTACAGTTATTCACAACCTTTCTTCTCCATGACTCCCAAGAGTACAAGTCACCTTTGCTTCTGGCACCCTTGGGTGGATCTACACAAGTGCTTATTATGTTTTTTCCTACCACTGGAAATGTTTTAATTTGTGTCATTTTTAAATGTCATGGGGCACACTCCAGTAATGTCACGTTACTAACCTTTTGCTTTCCCAGTATTCATTGATTAGAGCAGGACACACTGTTTGTTTTATCGTTGTAGCTTGTACTTCCTCTTCGTAGCTGTTATCTTTGCTCTGCCCACTTCCTGATCTCCTGGCTTTGCCTTCCCCCTGTTGATTTTTTTATGATTTTTAATGGAAATTAAACAAATGCTTACATCTGTATCAGTTTTAAAATTAAAGAGTTCAAAATCAGCACAGTAATAGCTATTAACGAGGGCTTTCAGCATACCAAATTTTAATCAGATTGGGTCATCCATTGGTTTGTTATGATTTTTTAAATTTCCTCCCTCAAGCCCTTTGGACCTTTTAAGTGCACTAGTTTTATTTATTTATTTAATTTAGAATAGGCCCCGGGATCATCCCTGTGTGTCCACATGATGCACAGGGGATCCCGGGGGCAGGGAGGGATGATCCCTCCCTTTCCCCGGTATAGCCGGGATAGCTTTAATCCCGACTTTTCCTGTGGGATGATCCTGAGACCGCTGGACATGTGGTCAGGTGTCCCGGTTTCTTCCTGGCTCCTCGTGAGTAAACTCGAGGCGCTGGGAACTGGGTATGGGGCACGGAGCTCTTCAGAAGCTCCGTGCCCATCAGGGGTGGAGGGGAATGGGATTTTTTTAAAAAACGTATGTTAGCGATGGAGCGCTTGTGTGCTCACTTTTGATAAAAAAAAGCAAAATAGTGGGTGCAGCATCCTCTTCCTCATGGGACGTCACATGCTGCATGAAGACTGAGGAGGAGGAACTCAAAATCATCATATCACGAGATCCTCACCCTCCAATCTCTAGGTCTAGACATGCCCCAAGCTTCTCATTTTCTTTCTGAGGGATGCTAAAAGTGCACCAGCTCTTTGTAAGAATGAAGCCCCCTTGAAAAATATGGAGTGGTCCATGACTTTGAATGTGGAAGATCTGATTAA
Source organism: Elgaria multicarinata webbii (assembly GCF_023053635.1). Classification (NCBI taxonomy): domain Eukaryota; kingdom Metazoa; phylum Chordata; class Lepidosauria; order Squamata; family Anguidae; genus Elgaria; species Elgaria multicarinata. Next base: position 89,188,867 of record NC_086178.1, on the reverse strand, counting down.
AAATCTATTTTAATGTGTTTTTAATGTGTTTTTATTTTATTTTATCTTGTACACCGCTCCAACATTTTGAATGGGGAGTGGTATATAAATATTGTAAATAAATAAATAAACAAATAAATCCCAATTCATCCAGGACTCACTTACATGGGCAAATGATATTCTCTCACCTTTCTTTTACAAACTTTTATAAATAATAAACTAAAGTGATGGTGATGATATCTAACATGGGAATGATTGAGTTTTTAGGCTACTCAAAAGTGTCCTATTTTATTAGGTTACTCAAAAGGTTGGACCCCCAGAGTCCTACAAAACTGTCCCCTCAATAGTCAGGGGCCTTGCTGAGTGGAGTGGGCTGTGGAGGAAGGGGCAGGTTGTAAAAAATCTGGTAGCAGCACTTCCTGTGAGGGAAGCAGCAGGTGCCTCCACTCAATTTCCCATAATCTTCCCCTTCCTCCTAAGCTCCACAACTCTATGGCCGCCTTCATTCAGTAGGGTCTCCACAACCTCAAGCAGCATTTTCGGGGTCTCTCGGGGCTCTCAGGGACAGGAGGGGCAGGAAAACTGGCTTCCATTCACCCCATTCAACGGATGGACATCTGGATCCAACCCAAAGTGTGCAAAATGTTCTAGAAAATATATAGGAAAAACACACGATAATAATACAATTTGTCCCTAAAATGTAAACACGTTACAAACAACAGAGAAAGATAGAAGGCCAGAATAAAAATAGATTATCTACGTAGAATCACAGTGGCCCAGCTCACATGGTTGTAGTCAGAATAAGGAGATATTGTAACTAGTTTCAAATGTGTGCACATATTTGTGAAGGAGTTGTGAAAGAAAGAAATGTTTCAAGCTCCTGTTAATGTGTCAGAAAAAACAGTAGGTTTTTTTGAGCATTATTTCCAGCAGAGTTCAAATGTCAGAGCAAACTGCATGAAAGAAATAGTGTTAACTTGGTTGGTTCTGTAAAGCAACGAGTCCATTAGCTTCTCTTATTTCTGTCAATATAGGAAACAAACTCTAGGCAAAACCAATTAACTGCATGTGTAAATATCATGTAGCAAAAAGAAAAAAGGAAAGGCAAATCAACACATTCTATTAGATGGATGGAGATGAGAACCAATGTTTCAGATATTCATGGGCTTTATATAGTTCTATCTCAATATTTTTATGAATATTTATAAAAGGCAGATCTCAACTAATAATTAATTTAGTGTGAGAGCCAGTGTGGTGCAGAGTGTTGGACTGGGACTCAGGAGATCCGGGTTCTAGTCCTTGCTCGGCCATGAAACTCACTGGGTGACTTTGGGCCTGTCACTGACTCTCAGCCTAACCTACCACACAGGGTTGTTGTGACAATAAAATGGAGAGGAAGAAGGTGATATAAACTATCTTGTGTTCCTTGCAAGAGGAAAAAAAAAGTAGGATATAAATATCATCATCATCATCATCATCATCAACTGTATGACTGCCCTTAGAAATTTTTCTGATAGCCAGTTTTTCCCCCTACATGTCAGGAGTATTCTAAAATGCATAGGTTTCCATCTGAAGAACACTGGACTAAAATGTATATATGAATAGCTAATTAATTAGGTATTTGTAGGACTGGGATAAATGCATTTTCAAAAGAGAGAATGCAAAATAAAGCAAAGTTTTTTAAAAATGGAAAAGAATCCCAAAATATGTTTTTTTTTTTTAAAAAATAAATCTGTCAATAAAGGAAAGCGAAGCTGTAATGCTTCTTTATTCCCTAGCATCAATCAGCATTGTTGATGGAATAAAACATTGACAGCATCAACCAGACACTAAAATGCCGTTTCAGAACTAGTAAGGATGCTGAGATGGGAGATATATGTCATGAAATGTGACGGATCAGGTGGGAGAAGGATTCTCCAAAACTGGAGTGGAAGTGATCTTTTCCCAATGAATTACTGCTTGCCCCAGACAATTAATCAGACAATTCCCATTGATTTAGATGATGACCGATGGGACTTGTGAACAGAAGCTTGTATCACAGACAGTGGAATATGAACCCACAGTGAAATAACTGATGGGTGGGTGGACTTCCTTGGATAGGCAAATTACCTTCCCAAGCTTGAAAGGGTATGTAATATTTGCACAAATGGGATGATTGATACTGACACTTACAGAAGCAGGGCAGCATGCAAATGACACTCGAGTTGCAAAGAACTCTAATTGGCCTTCATGGCATTTGCCAATTTGTGTTTCAGCGTTCTCAAAGGTTGTTCAATGCTTGAAACGGATGGGTTGCTTTGTAAGTAATGGATATCCTGCCTGTTTGATAGTGGTGGTTCTCATAGTTCTCCCTGCTCTTCCTGCACATGGTGGCCCCAATCTGATTGCACCCCCATGCTTTCACTACATTAAAGCAAGAAGAAGAAGAAGAAGAGGAAGAGGAAGAGGACGAAGACAAAGAAGAAGAAGAAGAAGAAGTTGTTTTGTGAACCGCCCAGAGAGCTCCAGCTATTGAGTGGTATAGAAATGTAATAAATAAATAAATAAATAAATAATAAGAAATAATGACCAGTTACCTGCTACACATTAATGTAGTGTATATAGTTTAGCCCTGAGACTGGGAAACCTGGGTTCAAATTAGGGCTGTGCACTGCTTCATCTCCAGATCCAAATCCTGAGGGACAGTGGGACGAATCACTCTGGATCCAGAGGGGGTCAGATCCGGGCCAAAACAGCCCAAAGCATGGCAGGTTGGGCCCAAAGCACTTTGGATTGCTTCAGCCTGATCCAAATTTCCCCCTACTTGCCACCTAGACATGTCCTCCAAGCCCCCTGCTCCTTACCCGGACCTGTCGCAAGCACCGGCAGCTCTCCGCAGCTCTTCGAGGGTCACCATTTTTAGTGTAGTTTTGTAAAATCCTCTGGAAATGGTGCCCATAAAGCAACCATGTATGCAACATTACAGGCGTGAGCGGAGGGAAGGGGGCTGTGGGCACCCGTCCATCAGTCTGGCCTGTTGGATGTCTGAATGATTCGGACATCTGAATCCTGCTTCAATTTCAGACCAGGTCAGATCTGTGCTGAGGTGATCCAAAGCAGCCTCTGAGTGGATGGGGTGTGTGTGTGTCCATGTACAGCCCTACTTCAAATCCATGTTATTCCACAAAGCTCAGTGAGTGATTTTGTGTCAGCTCCTCTTTCTCAGCCTATCTTCACTAAGAGGTTTGATGTAAGGATAAACCCAACGAGGAGAATTAAACTTATTATTATTATTATTATTATTATTATTATTATTATTATTATTTCTAATTCTGTGTTCAGTGTCCCACCTAGTTGAATGAGACATTCCCAAATCATTATGCGTAGGACTGCAGACTTCATTACGTTGCAGACTTCATTACATTGCAGTCTTTTTTCTTGCTTTGTGCTTCCCTAGTCTGGGACTTTATTTATTCTAGTTCTCACTCATCATTAAGCGATGTCCATTGTAGTTGCGTTAAGGCATGTCATGGTGCTCTTTCACATGTAACAGAACTGTCTTTGGAGAGATGCAGAAATAGGCCTGCTTATTATTCTAAAAGCAACGACGCTTTGGAGGAGATTAAACCGATTTGTCTTTTATTTGTAGTTACGGCAATCTGCTTGAAAGGGATTGAGTTTTAAACGCTGCATGTTTGCTTGGTCTTGCTGTGTGTATGTGTTTTGGGCAGCATTCTGGAATAGTCCTGCAATGAGATTCATCTGTGAACCAAATGTGATTTTGAACTAATGTACGAATCACAGTGGGATCCGCGATACTGCAGTACTGTGTTTACACACCATTTCCAGACTTTTTGTGTGTGTTTTAAGTGTGGCTTCTACTGAGAAGCATTGCTGTGTCACAAAGAATGATGTGATCTATTGCAGAAGGTTGGGGTAGTCTTTAGTTTACATTCAGCTCTACAGGGCTAATCTTTCATGGTAGGGAATCAAAATGGCTCTGGAGGGTCAGCATAGGGGAGGGGAACCCAATTTCCCCATCTCTACTATTGGGCAGTTGGTAATGCTTGCTCTCCTTCCCTGTTAAGATTTGCTATTTTCTGCAAAATGAATTTAAACTCTTCCTTTGTGAAGGAGAGTGTATGTGGACCGTTTTTCTGTAAAGAAAATGGTATTGACTCACTGAAAAGTTCAGCAATGCTTATATGATCACAACGGCAGCTTGCAATTTCTTTGCTAAGCAGAGAAGATATTTCTGACACCTTTGGGTCTCCCTCCCCTTCTAAAATATAATGATTTCCTGAACAGGACAGAGTGTACCTAGTTTCTTCGTTTTGTCTGTTTAGATGTGTCTTACTTACTGTGTAAATAAAATAGTACCCCTTTTAAGGGTGAATAGAGACCCTTAATGAATTATTTGCTGCACCTTTTTTGCAGCTGTTCACTCCCAGTCCCTCTTGATGGCATTCTAAGCTGTATACAACATTCCTGTTTTGATTGCAGCAAGTTGGCAAATCTTTATACTGAAGTTTGAATGGTCAAATCTTTGCTGTCAGTATGAAGAACATGTCTATGCAGAATTTGTTTCTATGACTAATTCTTGTTGCAATGGGTTAGGAAGTATCTGAGTTGAACCATGGGCAGCAAAGAAGATGGGAAGGGTGGGGGAGAGATTGGCAGCTATCAGGAAGAAGCCCCTCTCTTGCTAAAGGTCTTTTGTATTATTTGAACTTTCAGCAATCTTAGCTATACATTTTCAAGAAAGGCATGTGAAAGTAAATCCATGTGGTCCCTACTAATTTCTAGCAATAGTTGTACAGCTGTCCACAATACCAAGATCAGATACCTGGAAGCCAGTGTGGCGCAGTGATTAGAGTGTTGAACTGGGACTCAGGAGATCTGGTTTCCGGTCCTCACTTGGCCATGAAGCTCACTGGGTGATTTTGGGCCAGTACCTCACAGGATTGTTGCGAAGATAAAATAGAAAGGGGAGGACTATGTAACCTGCCTTGGTTCCTTGCAAGAGGAAAAAGGTGGGAAATAAATAAATAATAAAATATGGAATATTTTATTAGCCATAGGAAGAAATCTGTCATTTGTCTCAAAAGCCAATTCACCCGCAAGCTCTCCAGTGAGAAAACAGGTACCCAATGTTGGGATTAGCTTTATGCAGCAGAATATGTGGGCTTGGAGTTATAAAGAATACATGAAGAGAGCCTGGTGTTTATCTTAAAAGACAAACATATTTCTTGGGAAAATACATGGGATAGGAAAGCCTCATTCTGTCTAGTTAGAATGTGTTTGTGTGCGTGTAAGAGCAGCTGCATGGCAGACCTTTGTTGAGAGAGAGGGGATTGTGGGAAAAAGACAGGAAACGGAAGTGATGGTAGTCTAAACAAAGACATGTTTAAAGGATAGCAGAGAGAAGGATCAGGCAGGGACTCTTTGCTAACTATTACTATTGGTGGCCAATAGACATAGCGAGACAATGCTTATTGAAATTCAACTTCTAACACCCAAGGCCTGTGAGTCAAATGTCATAACAGTCATGAATTCACTAATGGCCTTACATGACTGCTAACTGGCTCAGATTTTGACTCGGCTGAGGAATGCTAGCCAGATCTGTCAGAGGCAGATGGAGGCAGAGGTACTGGAAACTGATCCAGACTGTAGCATCATGATCAGGCTTGAGCCAGAACCCAAGTCCATTGAATGGGGGATACTTGAGCCAGGGTCCCCTGAATTGGGATCTCTGGAGTCTGTAACCTCACACCCACTCTCTGAGGCACTGTGAAGTAGTGGTTAATTTTGAAGTGCAGGTGCTCATCATGACAGTCCCCAAGGAAAGGCCAAAAATGTATGCAGTTGTGTTGATCCATATCAACAAACCAATTCTATCAGTTTTCATCTCTATCAGGAGCAGGTCTCCTGTATCTTTAACAGTTGCATAGAAAAGGGAATTTCAGCAGGTGCCATTTGTATATATGAAAAACCTGGTGAAATTCCCTCTTCATCACAACAGTTAAAGCTGCAGGAACTATACTAGAGTGACCAGATTTAAAAGAGGGCAGGGCACCTGCAGCTTTAACTGTTGTGATGAAGATGAAATTACACCAGGTTCTTCATATATACAAATGCCCCCTGCTGAAATTTCCTTTTCAATACAACTGTAAAAGATACAGGAGCCCTGTCCTCCTTTTCATATGGTCACCCTAGTCTTAACTGCCCATTTGAGACTAGGACAGAGCAAAATACTTTGCATTATAACAGGAAACAATATATTGTGCTGGGGAAAGTCCCGTCCGTCCGTCCTCCCGGCTACTGTGAGGATGGCAGCTAAGCTTAGAGGGAAGTCTAAGAGGGGTGGCAGATAACATCAGCTACCCTGCTAATAAAAAGTGCTGGTGCTTTCTCCATGAAAAGAAGGAAAGGCGCTAGGCTCCAAGCCACAAAGCTGCTCCTTGAAGGCTTTCCACTCCTTCAGGAAAGGTTGGAGTCTGGGAGAAGTGATCTGGCCCTGCAAGAAGAGAAAGCTTCATTGACAGCCTTAGATTTCTTTGGAGCAAGTTATTCACTGGGAGCTCTCCCTGGTGCTGCCTTGCCCCATCATGCCCTGTGGGCTTCTCATCACAGTCAGGGGCAAGCCACTATTTCTTAGCATTAACCCCACAAGGGGGGTTTAAGGAAAAAGGGTTGTAAGTCTTATTGAGGTAAGGCATATTAAACACTTTGAAAATTCAAAGAAGTTAAATAAACAAGTAAATGCATAGCTTGCACACATTCTAAATATGTTTTGAAATACATAGGGATTTGGTGCCCTTGGTCTTTTAAAATAGAGGTACAGAACCTCATGCCTGCGGGACAGTCTGGAGTCCCAATCCAGCCTTCTGGGGTTGACCAATAACTACTCCCTTTCCCTCTGATTATTTAGTGGATTTGTGGTTTCGGGTAGATTTTACCCATTCCAAAAGGTTGAAATGCCTCTCCTAAGGGTTAATTCCTGGCAGAAAGAGCTTTCAGCTGAACTATGCTGGTATTTGGTTTTTTTTGGCCCCACCCCTTTTGCATTTGGTCCCACCCACCTCTAGAATGAGGCCTCCGAGAGCTTCTCCAGAATGGAAACCAGTCTTTGATTGGAAAGATATTCAACACTCCTGCTTTAAACGTTGCAGTATACACTCCAGATCTTTTATGCCAGGGCTGGGCAGACTTCAGGTTTGTGGGTTCTGCAATGGGCCTGTTCAGACAACATGCTAAGCCATGTTTAGTCCGCTAACCCTTTTGCAGCAAATGGTTAGCGAGCGTGTTGAAACCATGGTTATGTAGCCACTGTGGCTAGGAACAGTTCACATGACACACTAATTCTTGGATCATGTGACGCACTCAGTCATAATGATTAGCTCAAAATGCTTAACTGCCCAGGCTTAGTGTGTCTTCTGAACAGGGTCTTTTTCTTTGTTGTTTATTAGAACCCTGAGATCCACCAATTGGAGCAAAAGACATACATTGGAATTGAAGGATTCTGAGCCCAGGAACTTATTTTGAACTGAATGCAGTATTAGAACTGAATGCAGCTCACAATTTGTCCACAAAAAATTCCACTTCTGTTTACCTCCAAGCCTTCTTAGTTTCAGCAATATACTATAAGGCAAAGAGGAGGAGTCAATTTGATGTTACTATCAGGGGTTCGAAATTCTTGCCGATCTGCTGCAAACCATCCAGAGATCTACCACTGGATTGTGACCTAGCTTCTGCCCACACACTTAGGGAAAGGCAAAAGGCTGGCTCAAGAAAAGGGGAGCCCTACACACCTATGAAAACTCCACCCTTAAATTTCAGGAACAGATTATGTGAGCTCACTATAGTCCATGTGCTTGTTGGAATAAACCTTGCGAAGGAGCCTTCTCAGATGGAACAATCTGGCTACAGGAGGCTTTGCACCCCTTTGCAGAGATGCAAATGCAAACCTCAGGAGGCACAGACTGCATGTGGATTTACGAGGCTTCCCAAAGAACATTGCATTCATGTGCCAATGAATGAATTGCTCTGTGTTCATTCTGGTGCAGGTTTTACTTGCTAAAAAAAAGAAAAGAAAGAGAAAGGACTAAAAGGACACTCATAAATAACATTTTACAGCTAGTCAACTCTAGTTCCTTGGCTCATTAAAACACACCCACCCACCTTTTTACGTTTCATCAAAAACAACATCAAAACACAGAAACATACCCTGTAGGAGTTTGCTTGCAAAATGAAAGCCAATAATACTCTATCTTTGTAAATTAAGGGGCTCTGAGATCAACATACTTAGATGTTGGGGTCATCTACACCAAGCAGGATATTCCACTATGAAAGTGGTATGAAAGCGGTATATAAAAGACAGGAGCCACACTACTGCTTTATAGTGGTATTGAAGTACCACTATAAAGAAAGGCCCTTCCTTCCTTTCTTTCTCTCTTCCTTCCTTCTTTCCTTCCTTTTTCTTTTTGATATAAGTGGCTACCTCCCCCCACCCCAACTTTATTGACTCTGCAGAATCTACATACATATATAATTCCAAAGAGGTTAAGGTCAATTTTTATTTTGTAGGGGTATGTCCTTACAATTTCTTGTGCGCTAATTGCATTTAGTGAAGTTGTCCAACGTTAACATGGAATGCTGCTTGCCAAATGTTGACAAATGTTGACAAATATTCCTTTTTTTGTTGCCTGTAGTGTTGGATCCTGTTCCGTATGATGGCTTTCTTTGATTGTCTTTAGCCCTGTGGAGTTTTATATTTGTTTTGTATGGATAAGAAGAATGACAATCTTTTTTTGTTTGTTTATTTGTTTGAGGTTTTTTTAAAGCACATATTCAGGTTGCAATCCTATACCCATTTACCAGGGAGTAAGGCTTATTGAATTCAGTGGAGTTTACTTCTGAGTAGACATGCATAAGCTTGAACTGCAACTATGACCATATGAGAGGGCTTCTGTATCTTTAACAGTTGTATAGAAAAGGGAATTTCAGCAGGTGACATTTGTATGCATGCAGCACCTGGTGAAATTCCCCCTTTATCACAAAAATTAAAGCTGCAGGAGCGCTTCCCTCTGACAGGTACAAAAGAGGGCAGGGCTCCTGCAGCTTTAACTGTTGTGATTAAATGGGAATTTCACTAGGTGCTGCATGCATACAAATGACACCTGCTGAAATTTCCTTTTCAATATAACTATTAAAGTTACAAGAGTCCTGGCCTCCTTTCCATGTGGTGACCCTAACTGTAAAGCAAAGCTGAGGACTGGCTTCACTGCGCGCAGAGCTTCTCCTATGGGCACATGCGGAGTGCAGCTGCTTCTCCTGCCCCATGACTTCTACCATTGGCGAGAGGACACAGGGCAGGCTGCAAAGCTGATCAGCCCAACTTCTCAGCCTACTGGGGCAGGCAAAGCTGCTCAGCCTGGGTTCACTGGTCCTTTGCCTTCCCCAAGAAAAGGCAAAGGATGAGTGAAGTCCATTCGTGCAGTGTTCGTAGGAGTTCCTGCAAATGCCAAATGAATGCACAATTGCCACTTCCCCACAAATAGTTTGCAGCCAGCACTCCTCCCCACCCCATCTGTGATTGGAGATAACAAGGACACCATTAGAGATGGGTGTCCAGTTGGGGCTTGAGGTCCAGCGATTTGTCACCATCTCAGATGCCAGTACTCCCCAAGACCTAGCTGTCCCTAAAGCCTAGAGTAGCCTCTAGGGCTGGGAGGTGGAGCTTGAGGAGGCAACATAAAGGGAATTGAAGCCTCCATGTACCAGATGAGCAACCTTGGCAGGCTTGATTAGACTCATGGCAGAAGTTGTCCACTCATGCTGTAAAGGCATACTCAGAAGTAGTGTTCAATAGTGTTTACTCCTAGCCAGGTATGTATAGGGTTGCAGTCTCACCAGGTTTCCATAATCACTGCAACCCACTGTGGCTTATTTGAGCCATGATGACTTGTGGCACATACTGGCATAGACCAGGAGAGTTTTGATTATTCAAGCCACAGCTTTTGAGGTTATCTGAACCTGGAAAGGATGGTTTGTTGATGTCGTTAACAAACCACCCAGAAACCATGGCCTGTTTTACATGGTTTGCTCACCATCCTTGCAGGTTTGGATGACATGAAAAGCCGCGCTGGTAGATTAAGTATTAAAAATAGCTACCTGCATGTGCCACAGCCCACTGTGGGCTGCTTGATCATGCAAACCAGCTCATTTCCTCTTTTATTTTCATAACTTTGCATAGTTGTGAAGATTTTACACATGTCCAAAGTGTGAAAATCCTACACACGTAAAAGTAACTATTACTGTTAATATAGTTGGAGTTGAGGATATTATTAGAGTGGTTGTGTTTTTTATGCAGGGCAGTACATGAACAATTGGGGACTTGCACCCACTTTGTGATGCATTAAATTAAACCATATATTGTTACATTCTCAGTAGAGAACCTATTGAGGAAACGTTTAAAAACAAATATGTTATTTGACATTTTAGCGTTATTACTCTTTTGTCCTGAATTGCCAGTTGTTGTTTTTAAAAATCGAATAAACCTCAATTTGTGCCTGATGTTGTTCTTTCTTTGTTTAATTCACTCTTTAAAATGTTTCTTTTCTTGTAGAATACTTTAAGAGGACAGTGATTCAGAATGACTGTAATGTATTGGAAAATGGAGTAACTTCAGCTTTCGAAAGGTGAACTTCTGAACTTCCCTCCAATTACTCCTTAGCCTCATGTTGTGTGACATTTGTTCAAGAAGTAACTTGACAACATTAGGAAAAAAACTCCATGCAAAGCAGAATAGTGCTTTGGACAGTGCCTCAGATTGAACTTTCTGCCAAATCGTTTGGTCTTAAAACATAATCAAACCAGGTTTTAGAAATTTAAGTATAAATTCATTTACAGCACAATCCTATACATGTGTCTCTTCTGGAGCTCAGTGCTCCCATCTAAGTGGATATAGGATTGCAGCCTTCATTCTTATAAGACAGAGGTTGAAACCTTGTGGCTTTCCAGATATTTTGACCTACAACTCCCTTCATCCATCATCAGTGGCTGTGCTAGCTGGGGAAGGGTAACCATGTAGAAAGGAGGACCGGGCTCCTGTATCTTTAACAGTTGTATAGAAAAGGGAATTTCAGCAGGTGTCCTTTGTATACATGCAGCACCTGGGGAAATTCCCTCTTCATCACCACAGTTAAAGAGGGAATTTCATCAGGTGCTGCATGCATACAAATAACACCGGGCTGGAATTCCATTTTCTATACAATTGTTAAAGATACTGCCCTGCCCTCCTTTCCATATAGTCATCCTAAGCTAGGGTTAATGGGAATGTAGCCTAAAATATCTGGAAGGTCACAACTTTCCCACTTTCCATACAAGGGCACTAAATGAATTGAATGGCAACTCACATCAAGTGTCCATTTTCTCTGAGGTGTTAGCCATTTAGCTTGCCATCTTATACATGTTTAGATAGAAGAAAGTCCTACAATTCCCAGCATGCCCCAGCCAGCATGGCTAGCTGGAGTGATGCTGCAAGTTGTAGGATTCCCCCCCCCCTGTCCAAATATGCATTGGATTGCTACCTTCCACCCAGATTTTCTAGCTTTAACAATCAATCAACTTATTGGTGATTTCTACACTTGCCATTTCTCCCTTATTGGCACCATTTTTTACATGTTCATTTAGTCCTGAGATGCTCCTCCCAAACTATTCCTGTGTTGTTGTTGTTTGTTTATTTATTTCATTTCTATACTGCCCCTTGGTGTAAGATGGATCCAGGAGAATCCCCAATCTATGAACATGCTCCTTCAAGGGGAGTGCAACCCCATCCAGAACTGGTTGAAAACCCTCTGTTTCCTGGTTTCAGTCCCCTTTCTAAAAGGTACTGGCTTATAGTTATTTAAAAAGCTTGCTCTGCAATAACAGCACAAAGCTTTCAGGTGTGAAGTGTCAGACTGCAGTCATCTCCAATGGAGGGGAGCAGAGGTTGTTAACATGGTTGATGGTCTGCAATCCTGTGTTCCTACATTAGCTGTGCAGTCTTTCATTCTCACTGTCTTGTCTCATCCCACTCGCTACAACATGGCCCAACTTGAGCCCACCAGGAGAAGAGACTTCAGGGTAGTGGCCCCCTTTCTGTGAAACTCCCTGCCTCTGCAGGTCAGGCAGGTACCAACACTGTGTTGTTTCCGGCACCTCCTAAAAACCTTGACTTACAGCCAAGGTTTTCATTGGCATTCTGCGTTTTTTTAGTATAATAATGGTGTTATAATTTTTGTAACTTTTAACTGTTTTAATTCTTATGTTCACTGCTCTGGAATCTTTCAGATATGGAGTGGTATATAAATTTGTAAATAAATAAATAAACTGAGTGCACAGAGATTCCTCTTGCTATAAGGACAGGGGTACCAAGTTCTGAAGCAATTTGAAAGGAAACCAAATTCAGGAAGCAGGAGAGGCCAAGGTGGTATCTACCTGGTAATCACTGTTAGAGCATTATTGTCCACAAAGGGCTTCCTGTTCCGTAGGGCGACCATATAGAAAGGGAGGACAGGCCTCCTGTAGCTTTAACAGTTGTATAGAAAAGCGAATTTCTGAAGGTGTCCTTTGTATGTATGCAGCACCTGGTGAAATTCCCTCTTCATTGCAACAGTTAAAACTGCAGGAGCCCTGCCGTCTTGACCAAATTCAAAAGTCTGCTGGTTAATCCAGCTGTGGGATGAGGAATAATGTTAGAATATTTGATATTTTAATGCTGTTTGAAACAACAAAAAAGAATTAGCTCCCGCAAGGGGCTTACTGTAGCTGAAAGTGCTTATTAGGCATCAGAGTACTGCTATCCCTGACAAGGAGCCCCTGGAATTGCAAACCTATAGTGCATAAGGCGGTGAATGGATTTCACCCAGCTTTGTTCAGCTTGATCCACAATATTACATTCAGTAATAACTGTGTTCCCAAAGCTTATTTCCAAGGGTTTATGAAAATAGGGCTTTAAATGGATCGTGTATCAGCTACAAATATCAGCATGTTTGAAGGGGAGGAATAAACTTCATTTCAACACAGCAGCCTTTGTGTTTATTCGAAATTCCTGACAGCACAGTTTACCTGAAGTGTAAAGAACTATTCTGAAGACTTATGTTTTTACATTATGGTGTGAGCACAAAGTACTTGGCAATAACTCAATGACTCCAAAAACAAAACTATTTCCCATGAGCCTCAAATCCCTTGTTTTCTGTACCTCCCCCCCACCTTCTTCTACAGTATCGCTCATGGAAATTAAAGCAGAAGTAGAGGTGTGGAAGCACGCAGCACTTCTGTGGATTTGAATTACGAAAACGTTTCAGCCAAATTACAAACAAAAAGAATGCGATTTTCTGGTTTATTTGCTTGGCACTGTGGTGGCCATGGAATGCTCTTCTCTGTCAGGCTGGTGGTCTGGAGGCCGGCATGTAGCTACCATTTAGGTAGCTGTGCTGGGAGCAAGTACGCAGGTTCTTGTCATGCTCCTACTGGATGAATGCTCTTCCGTGGAGGAGAGCCAGAGCTCCCAGAGGCAAACAATATCTAGGAGCAGCCATAAGACCATGATGAGCCTGGACCTTTGGAGGAGATGGCTGCAGGTCTATCCCCACGAGAGGAGGGAAACTCTGCCTCTGAGATCAGTGGCATTGCAAGAGACAGGCCAAAACAAGCACTGTTTGAAGGAGTGCCTGTTTGTATAGGAAGGTTCCTCATGCGTGAAGGACTCCTTGTGAGTAGGGCCCTCCTCATGAGGAGGGCTTCTTCCAGAAGCCTCTGATGTGCTGCATCAGACCCTGCTTTTGGACTGCCCTTCCTCTTGACTAGTAGTACTGTGCTTCAGATTTTTGCTTTCCTTTTGACTTTGCTGGGCAGATTTGCACCATAGTTTGTTCCAGAAGTGTCCTTGATCCAGCCACAGCAGGCAGCCCCACTCAGTGGGGCCAAGCAATAGCCAGGGCAGGTTCAGGACCAGGTGGAACTCTATTGGCTCCTTGTGCTGTCTGTCCCAGGCCAAGCTGGTAGTTTAAATACTGCCCCCTAGCCATCTATAGTGGTGGTGCAGCACAGAACTGGACAGCAGCTTCCTCCTCTAGCTTGCTTGAAACCAGGGTGGTGCAGGAAGTAACACACCTGGGACTTATTCCCAGAATTCCCAAGTTCAAGAGACACTGTACAAACATACCAGAAGTAAACGGAGGAGATTTGGCTTGGGCCTAGAATGAATTGCTGAGTGGTGAAGTGCATGTTTGCTTATAAAAAAATAAATCTTGTTTGGGCTTTATTTATAGCTTTATTTATAGCTTGTTGCCTGACAATTTATAGCTGGTGCCTCACAGTCCATGGAACTTGTAAATCTTGGGCACATAGATACACTCACTTGTAGAACTTGGGCACCTAGATAGCACCCCATCGAACAAATCAGGACCAGAATATTGAACACAGCTTCAGTCACATGAATGGCCCTCCACCCCAGTTCCCCAAAACCTAGATAGGAGATAGCATATGCCACTGGGTGGGTGGGTGGAGCTTGTTAATGCTGCTTTGCTTACATCATCACTGATTTCCTTATATGTATTCTGAAGAGGCGCAGGTAGAACCAGAGAACAATTAATAATGATGGAAGCACTTAGTTCCTGATAGTGAGTCTACCTGTGTTCTGTTCAGAAAACTAGTTGTCTCTCATTGTTGTCTCCATCAGTCCCCCACTGCCATAGTTTCTACTGCTCTTGTCACCGAACTGTTACTGCTGCTCCTTTCTATGCCACCGCACTACCTAGCCAAGATATAGGTGGCACCATTGTAGAATCAACTTGGCGGAGCTACTGTACCTGCTGCAATGAACAATAAACTGTGCTACAGCCTCATTGTATGGACATACTTGGAGGTGAACATGGCTTTGCAAGAATCAAATCAGGAGAGCTCACTACCCAGGAGTAGGGTGACCATATGGAAAGGAGGACAGGGTTCTTGTATCTTTGACAGTTGTATAGAAAAAGGAATTTCAGCAGATGTCATTTGTATGCATGCAGCACCTGGAGAAATTCCCTCTTCATCACAATGGCAGCTATACTAGAGTGACCAGATACATGAGGGCAGGGCTTTTGCAGCAAGTGAGCCCTCTATGGAGACTCAGGATCTCAAGCATTTTCCCATATTGCACACCTCACAGAGCCAGATACATTTGCAAAGGCAAAATGGCTGTGCAGATGAAAGAATCCTTTGTGGCCAGGTTCAAGGTGAAACTGAGAACTCCTGAGTCATTTCTGAGTGGTTGGATTATGTGCAAGTCCCATGTCATTTCTTGGTAGTTGGGCCCATCACAGATCAGGCGAAAGAGCTGTGGACTTTAAATAGTGAATGCAGGTTGCTATGGAACAAACTGCAGGCCATAATGCACAGCATGAGTGGACAGACGTTCAGCATATGCAATTTACTCTGTGTTTCACTTCAACCCTAAGGGCCAGGTGCAAAATGGTTGCTGAAGAAGGCAGAAACAGAATTGCAGAACTAAAAACTCAATTCAGGAATTTGCTATCATTACCTGAATGGGAACTTGCACATGCATGTACTCCTATCCTTTTCAAAGCTTTTTTTTAAAATTTCAGCAGCCTCATTTATGTTGGAAAAAGCTTTTTGTTGCCCCGATTTTTAAATCACTGGGAGCCAGAGAACCTTGCTGAACACCCAGAGATCTACCAGTAGATCCTGATCTACCTTCTGCCCATCCGTGATTCACAGTGAGACCTGGATCTATGTTGGATCTTCGGGATAACATGACACTACACTAATGATATGATAAAAATTTGCCTGAGTTCTTTAAAGTAACACTGAAAAGGCTCAGATCCTTCTTTGAATTGCAAACCATTGTCAATGTCAGGAAGAGAGATAATATACTCAGTAAATTTGCATTTTGTGGCAGGGAATAGAGAAAACATTCACTTTGAAAGTCTGATTATCCTTTTCATACCTTTATAGTACAATTAAAATCCACTTTAAAATCATTGTCATAAGAACTTTTTTATTTTGAAAAAAGAATAAGTTGAAGTGTTGATGAGACGATTTGGAAACTTTAAAACCATAATTATAGCTGGGAATAACAGTAATCAATGCATATCACTTTGGAGCTCTTTAACTCATGAAAGGAATACATGCAAGGCAACGCTTTTGCCATTAACGACTCCATTAATATTGCAACTTAAGTGTCCACAAGGTTTATGGTTGTTAGAAATATTAATAGATAGAAGCTGTCTTTGGCACACTGGTTAAGTGGCCAATTTGCTAGTGAAGCTCACTAGAAACAGACTGAAGCTCACTAGAAACAGACTGAAGCTCACTAGAAACAGTTGGGGGTGTTCCCCTTCTGTGCTTGTATTTGCATATTTATGTTATATATAAGCATCAGTTGGAATCTAGTGTCATTTCCCAAAATATTTATTGTATTTGTATCCCACCTTTTTTCCTCCATAAGGAAACAAAGGCGGCAAACACAACCCTCCTCCTCTCCATTTTCTCCTCACAACAATCCAGTCAGCTTCTGTATGTGGAATTTGGGCAGGGTGGGGCATCACATTGTCCTTCACCTCAGGCAGCCAGGCCTGCTTCCCCGCACCCCACCTGCCTTTACAGGAAGCAGTGTTGAGGTGGTGCTGGTGGCTTTTTCTTTTCAAAAGCCCAGCATGCAGAAGAGAACATACTTTTCCTGTCCTACTCACAGAGCAGTGGATGAAAGGAGAAAACATTTAATACTCATCAGGTTTTTAGGGGAAGGACAGTGGTGCTCACCTTGAAGGTGATGGGCCTTCTCCACTGGTCTTATTCATGTCCCTTGATATGTAGAAAACACAGGAAATACATTAAGCTAAAATGTCTATAAAACTGTTTTTTAAAAAATTTCCCACTTGATAAAGCAAGATGACATCAAAACAAATCAGAACAGACCAGCCATTTAACATACAGTATTATTATTATTATTATTATTATTATTTATTTATTTATTTATTTATTTATTTATTTATATAGCACCATACAGTAGATAACCTCTACCAACAAAGGTCCACAGTCCATTACAAAACTATGCTGCGGTTCCATTGATGAACTATGCTGCTTATGATGAACAGAAAGATTTTGCTTCGCAGTGTTAGGATTTAGAAATCTGAGACATTTCAGTAATGACTGTTCACCTGGGAATGAAGTAAAATCACAGCAGCAATAAACCTTGATAGCCGTACTGAAACTTGATTGGATTTTTCCACTGTGGGGTTCTTTCTGAGGCAGAAAGTTGAAAATGCATGTCTACAGAGCAGGGAAAACACACACACCCCTACATTAAATAAAACTACAATATGCTGTGATGTAAATTCAATGTACTGCTTGGGAGTAAATTAAAAAAAGAATGACTGGGAATGAATATATATATATATATATATAGAGAGAGAGAGAGAGAGAGAGAGAGAGAGAGAGAGAGAGAGAGAGAGAGAGAGAGAGAGAGAGAGAAGAACACTTTCCAAAGAGAGAGAGAGAGAGAGAGAGAGAGAGAGAGAGAGAGAGAGAGAGAGAGAGAGAGAGAGATCAGTTCCAATGCTAATAAAAAAGAGATGGGAACACAGTGTTCACAGTGGGAAACAACATATGGCTATGTTTTACTTCTGCTTTTTCACAGCATTTTATTCCCACCCCACCCTATCTCTCTGTAATACAGCTTGCCCCAACCTAGCACCCTCCATCTGTTTGGCATTACAACTCCTATTAGTCCCAGCCAGCATGCACAAAGGCCAAGGATGATGAGACTGAAATATCTGGAGAGCACCGGTTGTGGGGAAACTCCTTCAAACAATGGTCTGGGATGATCAAGGGGCTGGAGGATCTCCCATATGAGGGAAGGTTACAAGAGCTAGGATTGTTTAGCCTGGAAAAAAGGAGGCAAAGGGGAGACATGATAGATGTGTACAAAATTATGCATGGTGTGGAGAATGGGGATAGGGAGACATTTTTCTCCCACTCCCATAATACTAGAACCTGGATTCATCCCATGAAGCTGATTTGTGCGAGATTCAGGACAGATAAAAGGAAGTGCTTCTTCAGTGCATAGTTAAATTCTGGAATTCACTACCAACAAGATGTAGAGGTGGCCACTTATTTGCTTGGCTTTAAAAGGGGGATGGATAAATTCCTGAGGGAGAAGGCTATTAGTCCTGATGGCTATGCACTATCTCCAGTATCAGAGGCAGTAAGTAAAATACACCAGTTGCTGGGGAACATGGGTGTTTCACCATGTCCTGCTTGTGGTTCCCTGGCCGACAGTGGGTTGGCCTACATGGATCTTTGGCCTGATCCAGCAGGGCTCTTCTCCTGTTCTCATATGCAGAAGATCTGCTGTTTGTATTTTGTTTAGAATTCATTTATTTGTTTTTGTATGTGACTTTATTGAGCAGCATATTTGTGCCGCAGTGATAGGATAGAAATGGAGAGTGAAGAAAGGCTTGGATGTTAGAAATAATGTTAAATTAAATATCAATTCAGAACTGGTTAACAAGCATAAAAGAAAATGAAAGAGGGAAAATCATCATCATCATCACAAATTGCCTAGATAAATTTATTTTATGAGGCATTTAATAAACATACGAGACAAATAAGGAGGAGACTTTTTTAGTGGGTGGGGGAGGGGACTCTACTTCATGCTAAAATACTTTGTGTGTGATTGATTATATACACATATATATGAAAGTGAGATATAGTGCTATAATGCCATAATGCGCTTTTCTACATGAGGCATTTATTGTGCACTTGTCATTCCTTACTCTCATGGTCATTTAGCTGTTTAGATGATGTTGTGACCTTGCAGTTTTGCTTTTGTTTCTGAACAGCACTTTTGGTGAACTTTTTCAGAGGAGGGAAAAACTGATATTATTTGTGAAAGTGTAAGAAAACGCTTTTTTCTACTTGTGTAATTCTGCACTAGTACATGCTATTCTGCTGGCAGCAGAGACTGTTAGATGCAACCTATTTTTATCATTTCTTTTTAAACGGCACTATTGCATTATAGTGTTAGAGCACTATGACACTAAAACATTAAGTTTTAAAAATAGCCAGGAAAGCATTTAACTGCAAATTAAAAGATCAATGAAAAAAATAAATAAATCAGGTCATAACATGGTGCCTACTGCAAAGGCTATAATGAGGATGTGCTATTCAGTGGTAGGTTCATTTTCCTTATCTGTCACTCCTTACATTAAACCACTGCCCTTTTAAAAAGATGGAAGAATAATGCAAAAGGCATCTACACCTGTGCCAATTGTGCTGGCCTTCTGCTCTGATTCCCTCCCCCGTTGACATTCTGCCATCTGATACAAGATCGATAAACCACATGGAAAATGCAGGATGGCAATGATTGGATGATGGGGTTGTTCAGTTGCCTCATAAAAAGTGATGAACAAAGCCCTGGTGTGGAAGTACTCTGTAGCCAATCAGCCGTGGAGATTTAGCGGAGGTGAATGCAGAATGACAAATGCTAAACAAAATGGAAAAACAGAGCACATAGAAATACAACCCACTGCTGCAAAATGTCTTAAATTAACAGGTATATTTGCTAAGCACTGTTCAACTACTGTTGTTGCTGCAACCTTTTATGCTCAGCAGGGTTTTGCAAGAATAAATACCTCCAGAAATCTTGACAGCTTTACTTTAATGTAACTGCTACTTTTAAAAAACAATATTTAATGTTAAAATGCATTCATCATACCATTTGTTTGTTATGTAAGCTTTCATTTTATGGGAGCTTAAACATGGCTCCTTGAATCATTAAAAGTGCCCCTTTGAGTTTATTCCTCCTCCCTATGAAAATTCCTTTGAAAAAGCAATACTGTGGCCTGATTCAGACAACACACCAAACCATGCTGCTTAACCACAAAATGCTGCATTGCATTCCCGTAACCATTTTGCGGTTAAGCAGCATGGTTTAGCATGTTGTCTGAACCAGGCCTGTATGTTATAGCTGGGCTAAGGCCCAATATGTTGCAATGGCAGATCTAGGCCTACCTCATCATAATGGCCTCCACCACCAGTTGAGCTTCCACTCATCTAAACACCATGTTAGGCTTTCTCCTTTCTGTCCTGGACACCCTTCTTATAGTCCCTTACATTCATAGACCTGCCATCCCAAAGGAAGGAGCTACTTTAATTCTGGTGAGCACAATAAGGCCTGCAATCCTATTAATTCTCTTGGGAGTCAGTCTCACTGAACTCAGTGGGACCTACTGTATTTCTTCGATTGTAAGACACCATCGATTGTAAGACGCCCACTAATTTCAGTACCATCAACAGAAAAAAAGCTTTGATTCTAAGAATAATAATCGCACCCACGATTCTAAGACGCACCCCATTTTTAGAGATATGGGGGGAAAGTGTGTCTTAGAATCAAAGAAATACAGTACTTTTTGGGAAACACTTCACATTTCCAAGAAAGTCTCTAGAGCTGTCAGCAGAACGATCAGAGCACTGAAGCTGAAGCTAACACTTGCTTTCAAATAGGCCTCCTAAAACAAATTCTGGAAATGGTTACCCATACTTAAGGCTGAAGATGCAGGGGGAATGAAGACCTTTATACTTAAGATGGACCCAGCACTCCTATGACAAACAGGTCTATTTCTATTTTTGTTGGATCGCTTTACTCAAGAGTTCATTAACTAAAGCAAGGAATGGGGACAACCTGAGGCCCTCTAAGCGTTTTAGCTTACAACTCCATCAGCCCTAGCCAACATAGTCAAGTTGTAGAGCAAAATATTTGGAGGGCCACAGGAAGCTCTTTCAGAAACTGGATCAAACAAAGTAGACCCAAAGAAGTGATGCAAACTTTGTCAAGAGACATCCTATAGTAGTCTAGGTCCATACGTAGTGATTATTGATGGTGGTAGTGAAAGCTTCATTCCTTCCTGTCTTTTTTTGTTATCTCAGCATCACTGGGGATGTTGGAGGAATCTGTTTGAGGGGTGAAGTTTTCTGAACTTTCAGCAGTTTGCTCCCCCAGACTCTGGCTTGCTTATCTGCAAGATGGCCCAGCTCAATTTGCACCGAGTTAGACCAGCTTGCAGATTTTCATTTTTTTTCAGATTGCCATTTATGCAAATTGTGGCATGATTTACATAAATGTTGACCACAGTTTGCTTAATTTGTGCAATTTTTGCAAATATGCTTAATTTAGCTTTGGCTATGGGGCGGTATATAAATGTAATTTCAGGTGGGATTTGTGCAAAATTAAGCATATTTGCACAAATTCATCATGATTAAGCATATTATGTCCAAAATTTACATAATTTATCCAGATTGCACCTCTAATTTGCATAAATAGTGATTTAAAAATCTGAGAAAGTTTCTGGACTTGGAGGGAAAAACCCACAGCTCAGCTTGCATATGTGGCAAGCCCCAAAGGGGCTGGATATCCCTGCCAGAGCCATCCCTAAGTATCACCAGAAACTTGGGCCAGATCTACACCAAGCAGGATATAGCACTATGAAAGTGGTATGAAAGCAGTATATAAGAAGCAGGAGCTGCACTGACAACTGTTGGGGCCCATGACACATACCATATACCACTTTCATACTGCTTTCATAGTGCTATATCGTGCTTGGTGTGGCTCCTGCCTCTTATATACCGCTTTCATACCGCTTTCATAGTGCAGTATCCTCCTTGGTGCAGATCTGGCCTTGGTAAACCAACTTGGTAAAACTCCTGCTAATGGGCAGCATCCAATTCAGCACGTTACACTAGTGTAAGCACCTTGTAGCATAATGTCAATATTTATTTATTTATTTATTTATTACATATTTATACTGCCCAACAGCCAAGGCTCTCTGGGCACTTTACATTAATGTTTGCTGGCATGACAGTTTTCCAGAAAAAAAACTGCTGCACCAGCAAATGTTATTGGCATTGCACTTGAGACTGCTCATGCTATCTCTAAGTAATTTATTTAGGCGTCGTGCTGAATTGGATATTGCCCAATGTGTTCCCAAGTGATGTTGGAATGTGCATTTGGGTTGAAGTGCCGTGGAAAGGAAGAGGACACGAAAAAATGTGGAGAGGCATGGTTTTAAAGTTCAGGAAACCGTTTTAAAACCAGAATTTTTAAAATTATTTTTTATTATTATTATTGCATTTATATCCCGTCTTTTTTCCTGCAAGGAACCCAAGGCAGTGTACATAATCCTCCTCCTCTCCACTTTATCCTCACAACAACAACCCTGTGAGGTGGGTTAGGCTGAGTCTGTGACTGGCCCAAAGTCACCTAGTGGGTTTCCATGGCTGAGTGGGGACTAGAACCTGGATCTCCCGACTCCCAGTCCGACACTCTAGCCATTACACCACACTGGAATATTTGTGGACACTATGGCCACAGCTAGACCTAAGGTTTATCCTGGGATCATCCAGGGTTCGCCCCTGCCTGAGCACTGGATCCCCTGTGTGTCACCTAGATGAACAAGTTTGACCCCTGGACGATCCAGGGATAAACCTTAGGTCTAGCTATGGCCTAAGTGGCTAAGTTAATAGATAGTTTAGGGGTCCCCAACATTTTGGGATTGATGGCACACTTGGAATGTTGACAGAATCTCATGGGCACTCTCAGTAAATGGCTGGCATGTGGGTGTGTGGCTTTGGCCATTCACAAAATGGCTGCCATGGGTGGCGTGGCTGATCACAAAACATCCATTTCCTAGTAGGTAGATGGTGAAACTAAAAGAGAAGTAACTTTTTCAAGAACCGAAGTACAAGTCAGAGGTGGGATATGAGCTCCAAAATACAAAGTCATTCTTTTGAACTCACAGTTTTCTGCTCTGGCACCCATTTTACAGACGGCAAACTGATAAGACTGGTGTGCATAACAGCATGAATTCTAGTCTTTTGGGGGGTTCTGTTGGCATATCTATTGTCCCGGTATTAACTAGAAAACATAAAAATATTGCATATTATTGTCTCTGACTCATGTGGAGTTATGATTAGAGATTAGCAGAACCAGCCAGATCCATTCTGGCAAACGGTTTGGCCGACGTAGATTTTTAATCAGAACATCCACCAAACTTTTGCCCCCTGATTACAAAGTTCAGCAGGTCTGCTGCCAAATTTACTAATGTAATGAAGCTTCATGCTTCACAGAATCAAGGATTTTGCAGGACTTGTGTAATTCCAGGAGTAGTTCCACCATGAAATTTCATCTGGTAAGGATTGCCAAGGCAGACTTTCTAATTTAATGTTGGAAATCAAGCACTGAACTGAATAATAATAAGAATTTCAAAGGATTTTAGATAGCTTCTTCTCAATAACTCTTATTCTATCATATTGGTTGAACAATAGCTGCTCGGTTATCTGGTAACATGGCTTAGCAGCATGGCTTTGTGTCTTTTAAATACATTTCCAGTGAAACACCAATAAATTCTAATAATTCATTTGCCTAAAACTGTCTTATATGAACTTATTCACTCTGTATCCAACTGGACCTGGACAGACTTTTCACTCATGGTGCAATCTCTTTATAAATCTTTCCTTCTTACTTTTTCTGGGTAAATAAGGAGTTTTAGTTCTTCTTTGTCGGCAAGATTCTGATAAATATCGGAACTCAGTGTTTTTTATGCTGCTGCCTAAGCTTGCAATTTGTCATACTTTGGGAACACAAATATTACATTAGAATGTACAATGAAATCAGTGCCTTTTCCCTGCAGCAAGAAGTCTTTTGATTATTCTGTAGATCCATTTTCCTTTCTCCTAGAGCAGCTTCCTGCTTACCTCATATGAGCAAAAAGTACCCAGTTTTCTTTTAATATTCTTCAATAGTGTGTCACTGTGTTATATAATCAGTAGAAATCAGGTTCCCAATGCCAAAATGACTAAAATGTTGCATACATGACTGCCATTTAAAAATAAATTAACCAACAGAGAGGAGGAGATAATGGCCCAATGCACACACAATGCAGCTGCTCTCTAACTGTGGTTAAGAGATCAGAAGGGGACTACAGGGCTGCTTCCTTCCCCCAGATCCTCCATTTTGACACAGAAATTCCTCCTACCTTCCCCTTATGGCCTTAACCATGGTTAAGAGATACATCTGCACTGGCCTTAACCATGAATAATGCTAAATAGGTTCCATATTAAACAGGAATTATATCAAACGCTGAGTTGGTGGGAGTCAGCTAGCACAGCAGGTCTTTCTCCCTCTCTGCCTCCACCTGAAAATCTGCTCCAGAAGTTTGGCAAGCCCTCTAGGGCAGATTTTGAGTGTGTGTGTGGGCGGGGGGATGGGTGCAGGTGGGAGAGGAGCCCCCCTCATGGTTCTGCCAATGAGCTGTTTCCATCAGTGGAATATCATAATTGTACAGAAGCCTAGAGTTTGCAAATGGGCAAACCCTGGTTGCCCATTTGTTCTCATGGAATGCCTGACTAGCATTAACCATGGCTAAGGTGGGTGCAAATGGAACTTTAACTGTGGTTAAGATCACTGGAGGAATGTCAGGCAGCAAGAACTTGCACCTAAAAGGGGAGATGATAAAGGGAGGCACCTGGGATCCTGCAGCTTACTTTTGATCTCTTAACCATGGCTAGAGACTGGCACCAAAGCAAAATGATGAAATGAACAAAGTGACCTTTGGTTCAACTCCCATTTATGCCATGTCTATCTTGGCTCAACTATTTATTTGTAGGTTATTTATTTGTAAAATGGAAATAATAAGTACCCTTCTTATAGGGGGATGTCATGACAACAGCAAGATGAATATTGAACAAACATTGGACCAGTTCCCTGGGGTGGAAGGCAGGGCACATGGAAAAGTCGTGGAGTCCGCTTTGCTTCTCCAATAGAGGAGCCAAGGGGACTCCACCACTTCACTTGGCTCACCTCCATCCAACAATGGGGAAAGAGGCAGGGCGCGCAAAGGAGACTTGGCTAACTCCCTTTGGATTCTCCAATGGAGGAGCCAAGGGGACTTAGCCACTCCATGCACCCTGCCTCCTTCTCCCATCACAAAAAAAATCAAGTGAGGCTGCAATCCTATTCACTTATCCAGAGTGAGTCCCATTGAATTATGTAACAGCTTACTTGCCAGTAGAGGGACATAGGATAGCATGGTAAAGCATTAAAAGTACATTGCTGCATTAAAAAACAGCAGAACGACTCAGTAAAAACAGAGTCCATCACAGACAAAAACACTAGAGTCCTTGGCTTCTGGAATACAAATCTTTTCATGCCCTGTTTAAAAATGGGAAGGGAGGGTGTCTGGATTGTGATGCAATGTTTATAAATGTGGACAGAGCTAGAGTGGCATTTGGATTAAGTGTTAGTTCATCAAACAAAGAAAGACCTCCTCTGAAAGTAACACCCTGTCTTTCATACATTGTGATAAGGAGGAGAGAGCTGGCTTTTCCCCCAGTATCTGTAACAATTCTGTAGAATCCAATTCTCTGAAAAGGTTAGAGCACACTGCCCCATTACTGAGTGACTAGAGATGGTGAATAATTCACAACACATTTCACACTATGCCAATGGACATGGAAGATCATGGCACAGATAGAAAAGATACTTTGTTGATTCTTGTTTCAAACTATAGTGTGTTTTTCGGAATGAAAGATAATCTCTCTTTAAGTAATGAGAAATCCACTACAACATTATATAAATTGTTCCAATGGTTCATTGCTGGAACTCCCTATCGCTACAAATTAGGCAAGCGGCAACCCTACTGAAAACATACCTTTTGGCATTCCTGGGATGGTAATCTTGTCCTCCGTATGGAGACTTGCTTTTGTATATCACTTAGAAGCCTCTTTAATGTAACCAATTCATAAATATCACTTAAAAAGAAATAATATGAAGAATCTATGTCTTTTCTACATGGAGGCATTCTAACATTAGTTTTCATTTATTGGTTCTTAGCCTGCTAAATTAATGGACGCAGGCATCAGAAAGCTCTTCTGTATAAGCATATGCACGCATGCAGATGTATTCTGGACTGTGGTAATAAAAAAGACCGAGAGCTTCTCTTAGATAAACCTGATAGATTTAAAGAACCAGCCTCCTCAACCCTTGGATGATCTTTTTTGCGGATTCGGCTTTGTAGTATGAACGACAGAAGAAGAGATTTTCAGAACGAAATTATACAGAGCAGGAATATTACTGATGCCTTTTTTGTGAGATTATTTTTGGTATTTTGAAGCCATGCATAAGGAAACCCTCATTTTACGATTCCATGACTTGACATTTTCTCCAAGATTGTGTCAATGGCCTCTAATTCACGAATTGCTTCAGGTTATTGAGGAAATATACTCACTCTCTAAAATTGTGATGCACAACGTTACTTATCAGCTCATAAACCATCTTGAACACGATAGTCAGTCGGAACATTCTATTATGGAAATAACTTTTCCTAAATAAAAAAGGAAGCCATTGGAGTGCTTAAAATCCAGCTCTTCAGCCTTGAAGACATGGGTATTTTAAAGCTTAACCTTTAAGCTCAATTATCTGTGAAATAAAAAAAAATGATATTCAGGAAGAATTATCTGAAGATAATGCCAAAACTTTCAAAAAATAATAAAATAACACTCTGGCACTTTTATACTTTAAAACTCTACATATCCTAAAATCCTCTCTCTGCTGTCTTTAAGAGCCGGAGTTCAACTTGACAAGTTAACTTTTTCCAGTACATAACTGTGCCAATTAAGAGGCAACTGCAAATATACCTTCCATATAACATAGAACTTTTTTTCTGGGCCTATAGGGGTATCACTCCCTGGACTTTAATAGAAGTGGGGACAAGATTTCTCTTCCCAAAAAATGGCTTGGGGGTGGGTGGGAAGCCCTGAGGGGAAGCTCCCCCCAGCTCCCTACCAAGGACCCTTGGAGCATCAGGATCCTTGGTGGCTGGTGAGCTTCACCCCCCTATAGATATTTTTTGGTAGGGGCCCTCCTCCTACCTCTGTTGAAGTCAATGGAGCCATATTGCCACATTGACTTGAATAGAAGTGGAGACAAAGGCCCCCACCAAAAAAAGAGCTGGGGGTTGGACAAGAAAAGTTAGAATCCAGAGAAGGAGAGTCTCCCAGCATTTTTTTAAAAAATCCATGGCACTATGCAGTGGTGCCATGGACACTTTTTCAAAATGTCAGTTGTGCCTGTGCTCCCCAAAATGTTGTCTATCCCTGTTACAAGCTGTGGATTAATTTCCGAGGATTCTCCTAGGTGGGCTTGTCTGCTTGCATTCTATACTATGGCTAGGATCCAAAGACATACTTTTTGCATGCCTAAAGACTTAGCACACCCAGTGGAACTGATGACCTCATGCCATATGGCAAACTGCTTTTGAAACTCACCTCCGTTGTAAAAGAAGTTAGCTCTTGAGACAGGGCTGCCGTTGAAAAGGGTGTCTAAATCTCCAATGGGCATTTCATTCTCTAACCATTTCATGATGTCTACCCCAGCTTTCCTCTAAGGAGCTCATAATGGCATATATAGTTCTCCCCTCTTCCTTATCTTATCTTCACAACAACCACGTGAGGTACATTCAGCTCAAGAGAGTGACCCAAAGTCATATTGAACTGACTATGGATTTGAACCTAGGTCTCATAACAGCCTGGGTTGCCAAGCTGATGGGACCAAGGACTGAATAATAATAATAATAATAATAATAATAATAATAATGATGATGATGAAACCAGCTGAGGCAGAAGGTAGAACTGGAGCTATTAGTAGATCTTGGAGTCATTTGCAGGGATTTCTGACTACCAGTTGTTAACAATTGCAGCAACAAGACGACACCCTCCATCCCCTGCATTGGTTGCCATTTTAACTTCTTTGCCCCCTGAATCTACTCCCCCATCACATTATTTTGACTAATAGCTAGTGCCAAACTTTCAATAACAATTACAAACGATGATGCTGACATTGGGCACACTGTCTTACCCCACTTTCTAATTTAATTTGTTTGGACAAATATTGATTTATATAAATAGTAACATTCTAGTGATCCAACTGTGAAATGTATTTCTTAACCCCTTTTTCTTCATTACAACCTTGAAGTGCCTTTGCTCAACACTATGTGATACCTTTTTGCATTTTTTTTAACATTTATCTCTTAAATTATCAGATCTTGTAATATTTTCTTTCTTTCCCTTTAATGAATCTAGCTTGGTCAAAAAGTTTTTTGGTAAGACCTCTAGGCTAAAATTGTCATAATAATTTTTAAAATCCTGGTTTAATGATGTCACTGGTCGATATGATCTTAAAGGATCTTTGTCTTCTTTCAAAATTAGTGGTTTTCTTGCACTTCATCAAGACTCTAGAATCTTATTATTACTACTTCCTTCATTAATTACTAACAACAGTATCTCTACTACCTCCTCTTTAAATGCCAAATAAATTCCAGAACTGCTTGACAACTGAGAAGGCAGGACATTGTTGTAGCCCTCTGCATTGGAAAAATAAAGCACAACCCTGCTCTAAGCTGGCTTTTGTCCATTACACTTCCTATAGCTTCACCCCAAATACTCTGGAACCAGAGGCAATCTTCTCAGTAGTGAAGAGCTCAGTCATGTTATATTTGCAGAGGAGATGCAAACTTCCTTTCTTATTGTCATGTCTTGTGTTCCACTCATCTGGATCATGTCAGTACTTTCCGGCAATGTGTCCTCCAGTCTAAGAGCATCATCAGACGAACGTTTTATAGCATGCTCATTACTGGCCACTCATGGATGTTAGCAGGTCCTTTTGATGATGCCCTCCTGTGTGTCTCCCATTCCTATTCTCAATTTTAGATCCACAAAACAAACCTCTTTTAATCTGTCTCTTCTGAGGTTGCGCTATAAAATGCTCACTAGAGGACACTGTCCCCACTGAAATCTACAGGCCACGTGAGTGCTGGTCTCTTCTAAGTGAAATGTGCTCATTTCAAATGCGGAAGAGAACCAGGAAGCGAACCCGTGGTAAGGAAACACAATTTCTGACCCTTCACACCCACCACCATCTCATGATCCTCTAATACTGGAGCCTACCATGGAGCAGTGGTTTTGCAGTGGCAACTGTAATCATCGTAATTGGTAATGCAAAAAACAGGTGCTAGCCTTAACCAGAACTAAAATGTAAATAGCAAAGAAGTTAAGGAAATAGGTAATAGAAAAAAATGTATAAAATTTAATACAAAGTGTAATTATCAAAATTAACACTTAATATAAGTTTGCAAGAGCTCTTCTAAGTGAAATGTGCTCATTTGAAATGTGGAAGAGAACCAGGAATCGAGCTCACAGTAAAGAAACACAATTTCCGGTCCTCCGCACCCACCACCATCTGATGATCCTCTAATACTGGAGCCTACCATGGAGCATTCAAAGGCAATAACACAATAAAAATCTTGCTCAATCATCACAAAAAGCATAGGCCAAACATGTTTGTGATGACTGAGCACGATTTTTATTGTATTATTGCTTTTGAATGTGTATAATAAGTGCTCTTGGAAACTTATATAAAGTGTTAATTTTGATAATCACACTTTGCATTAAATTTTATACATTTTTTGTATTACCGATTTCCTTAACTTCTTTGCTATCTACATAATCTTAATTGGTTCTCCGTCTTGTGTTGCTGCATGAAATGGCAACTTGTCCAACTAAGACAACAGTAAAAGAAGAAGCCCCCCGTATTTCTTTTACAGTGGGAGAGCTGCCATCAAGCTTGGCAAAGCTATGAAGCCCAAATGCTAAACAGAGATGGTAAACTCAGTTATTATTATTTTCGGCTCATGTTTTACCACATGTGCCTGTGTAGTAGCAGGAGAAAAGAAAGCTGAGTGAAAAATGCATTTTCTGCTCTGGGTAATGAAACAGCAACTGTCAAACCAGTCACTCATTGGTGCACAAAGAACATTGCTGATGCAAAAAGAAATGGGAAATGGTGTGTTCGTAAAGCAGGCTTGAAAGACACTGAGAAGACTCCTCTTAATAAAATACAAACACCCAAAGCAGGTTTGCTCTTGCAATCTGAGGAAATCCATAAGTTAAACAGGGAAGAAACCTCTGGGGCTGGGATGGGGAAGCGGGGAGAGATGGGAGAACTCGAGCCATTAACATCGTTTCTCTGGGGTTATAAGATAACAATCTGACGGCCTTGTAAAAATAAATGAGCACAGGCTGCATCAAGCGTTGCCTTTCAGCTGAACCCTAATGGGCAAACCACAGTGAATCTGTTTGTTTTCTTGAGCAAGCCCTATGGGTATTCACCACCAGAGTTCAAATGCCCGCAATAACGGAGAGCGGCAGGAGCAATGCCTCCAGAAAACTTGAAAAGGGCAGCATCTCTCATTGCTTCGAAAGCATCGCTAGGGGAGAACTGGGAGACCAAAGCTGAAACGCTGAAAGATGCTTGCTCCCGTACCATAACTCACATGTAATAAAAGACCACCGAGAGGCAAAGGGATACAATCAACAGCAGCCACCGTGCCATTTCAAATGGCGGTGGAAGGTATGGAGGGTTGCCTGCTCTCTCTCTCATGCAGAAAGCTGCCTGCTCTTTTACGACTAACACTTTAAGGAGAGGACAGGCATATCACATTCTCACTGACTTGCTAGTTTAGAATAGGGATGGATGAGAAGTATGTTCCATTGAGATTTTTAATGTGAATTTGCCTTTTCCCCCCCTGCTCCTGATCCAACAGGCAAGTCGAGGCACAGTTGCCTACCAAAATCTGCATGTTCCTGAGCTTGGAGATGCAGTTCATTGGGAAGAAGTGGAGCTGATCCGTGGTGAGGACTAGGCACAGAAGTGATGCAGGCCAGCAGCAGAACTGGGCAGCTGATCATGTAGTTTGGCTCAGAATACCCCTTCCTAATAGAGCAAATGTGGTGTAGTGGCTAGAGTGTTGGACTAGGAGTCAGGAGATCCTGGTTCTAGTCCCCACTCAGCCATGGAAGCTCACTGGGAGACTTTGGGCCAGTCACAGACTCTCAGTCCAGGATTATGTATGCCACCTTGGGTTCCTTGGAGAAAAAATGGTGGGTTATAAATGTAATAAATAAATAAATAAATAAATTAATTAATTAATAAATAAAATTAGGCTATTACATGAACAGGTTGTAGGACTTTCACAATTCTTTACATAGGGAATGCTGAAGCTCTCTTAAGGCCTAAGGAATACAGAGTTCTTTCCCCTGAGGCTTCTGTGGGCAAGAAGAGTAACAGAAAGGAAATGGATGTGTTTAGTGTTGTCGTCCAAATCAGCTCCCTGTGAGTAGCCACATGTGTCAACAAAAGAAACACTCCAGTGATGGTTTGAAAGAAACTTTACTTTAGGAATAAGTGACTTTCCATCCTAGGGTAGGATGGCTCAGTTCAGCCATGTGGTCAGCCACCCATGAGTCAGGGAACAAGAAGAAGAAGGAAGTGGAGGGAGGAGACAGGAAAGGGAAAAACCAAACATCCCAGCAATCCCCTCCCACCTTGTTCAGGTACACATTAACCCTTTAGCCCCAGGTTGAGTGACCTGTAGCCTGAGTTCTGCTAACATTTAGGTGGAACTGAAAAACAAATCTGGGACTGACCTGTATTTTGGCCAGGTCACAGGATAATTGTGTTCTAGAAGAACTCCAAGTGTGTGGCTTGCATGTGGGTGTGTTGGGGGAGAGTGGGATCCATTTAAAGCTGAATCTATTATATTGCCTGTGCATTACTTATGTATTTAGCTAAGCTATATTTAGTTTTGTTTGGCCCAATAACTGCCCGATCAATTGTGCATTTGCAGCACTTTTGCAATGCACATGTTGGTACATTTAGAAGCCCACTATCAGGAACAGTTGTTTGGGTGTGTGGAAATCTTATCATATTAAGACATCACCCAGCACATTGAAAAGGTTATGTTGGAATCCTAGTATATTTATTTGGAAGTAAGACAGAAAGCCCCTGGGGAAGATATGCTCCCCTCAGAGATGTTTCTCGACAATTTAAATTGGTGGGCTCCTGTACTAGCAAAACTCTTCACATATGTCAGCTCCTCAGGTAAAACACCTAAGGGATGGGAATGAAGCATAGTAGTTCCAACTTTAAGAAAGGGGATGAATCTCTCCCAGCCAGCTATCTTTGAATCAGTCTTTTGGATGTTTCATCCAAATTGTACACATGCTATCTTCTGGATAAAGTTGAAGCCTGGGTAGACAACAACAATATTATTGGTGTTGAACAAGCAGGCTTCTGACATGGGAATGCTTTGTTCTAAATCATCTGAGAGAAAAATATGCAGGTGCCCTGAGGAAATATCTATATGCTGCTTTTGTTGATTTGACTGCTGCCTTTGATGGGATAAATAGGGAGATCCTGTGGAGTAAACTATGGAGACTTGGGATGGACGCCTGTTGACTTTAATCAAGAATTTGTACACAGGTACCAAGCTCCAAGTGGGGGGTAAGCAGGGAAGGCCAGCTGTCAGGGGAAATTGACTCAACCAGAGGTGTAAGACAAGGCTGTTTGTTAGCTCCCTTGCTGTTTAATATCTATGTGAATGACATCATTGAACAACTAATTGATAACTAATTTCCCAGTAGCTATCGGCTCACAGAAACTGAACATATTGTTGTATGCTGATGATATGGTCCTTCTATCCTAAACCCAAATAGGCATGAGGAGACTTTTAAAATTGTTTGAGGAAATGTGCGTAAGGAACAGTTGAGTGTGAATTATGCTAAGACCAAAGTTATAGTATTCGGTAAGCATGCAATTCAACATAAATGGTTCTTAGACGAACATCTCCTGGAACAGTCCAATAGATTCAACTACCGTATCTGGGGATCTGTTTTGTTCATGGAATAGCCATTGGGAAATTAGTAAACTAAAAGCCCAAAGTCCAACACTGTGTTGAAATTTGCCAGTTAAGGGTGGTAGCAATGTGTTGCCAGCTCTAAAAGTTTTTGTTGCCAAGGTTATCCCTTGGGTGATTTATGGGGCAGAAATTTGGGGTATTCCAGAGCTAACACAGCTGGAGTCAGTACAGAACACTTTTATACACGTCTTATTGGGACTGCCAGCAGGAACACCTACAGTCTATCTGCAAGCAGAAGTGGGTGTAATGCTAATTCTATATTTTATTTTGAGCACCTTTTTTATTATTATTTTCTAAAACTGAAATATTCTGTAAATGAATTGGTTAAATTGTGTATAGCAGAGCAGGCACATTCACCATCTCAAAACACCTGGATAGCTAAAAGTAATTTTTTCTACAGAAATATGGGCTTGATCCAGATGCCCTTCTTGTTGCTGGAACTCATTCTAGCAGACACAAAATCAAAGTTCATCTCCAAGAGCTATTTGCAAAAAAAGGATATGGAGGCTGTCTATCTATGCCTACCCTTTTTAAAAAATGGCACCACAGGATAGAAAAATACTTGTCTGATCTAAATCCACCTCTTTGCAGGGCATTCACTGCCCTGCGCTGCCAGACAATGAAATCAAACTTTATGGAAGGCAGGTTTAAGAAAATCCCCAGAGATCCCCAGAGATCTAACAAGCGCCTATGCATCTGTGGCAGCCAGTCGGTAGAGGACACCATGCACTATATGCCACACTGTAAACTGTATGAAACACCTAGGGAAAAATGTTTAGAGAAGCTCTTAAGGGTGATTCCTACCCTCAGTGATATGGACAAGGTCAAATATCTACTGTCCAGTACAGACAGGTTTGTAATGTTTAACACAGCCAAATTTGCTGTGAAGGCTGCTCAGCTTAGACAAACACATGTGGCCAGCCTTGAGATGTAAGGTTTTAGTTGTATGTGCATGTATGTTTTAATATTTTAACATGTAAGGTTTTAGTTGTATGTGCATGTATATTTTAACATTTTATAACATTTTGTCTATTCTTTTGTATATGACACTCTTTTATAGTCTGTGCATAACTTTTGTGTATGTAATTGGCTAAAACCTGTATTTGGTTGCCTTCAATAAATAGATTGATTGATTGATTATTTGGAAGTAAGGCCACATCATCATCATCATCATCTATATAAATAAAAATGAAAAAGACTGTTTGTTACTGTCGTTATATCTCCGAAAGTTCTTCACCGATTGCTTTGAAATTTTGACACAGCGTTGCGTTCGAATATGCGAGCGTTGTTATGTAACTATGTTCTCTATGGGGTCAAAGGTTTGTCTTAAAATTGAAGAAATAGGCCTCCTCAAAACCAGTCCTGCTGATCATTGTGACATCACCAACCAGTAGGCCAATCCGCTGCCTCTGCCTCCTCTCCTATTTGCATGTACTCTCGCAATTAGCTGAGTGAATATAGATGACACACCTGTGACAGTTACACGTTCTGAAGAAAGGTAACTGCCAGGAGTTTCCAGTAACCTCCTCACCGTAAAAACATGCTTTTATATCTCCGAAAGTTCTTCACCGATTGCTTTGAAATTTTGACACAGCGTTGCGTTCGAATACGCGAGCGTTGTTATGTAACTATGTTCTCTATGGGGTCAAAGGTTTGTCTTAAAATCGAAGAAATAGGCCTCCTCAAAACCAGTCCTGCTGATCATTGTGACATCACCAACCAGTAGGCCAATCCACTGCCTCGGCCTCCTCTCCTATTTGCATGTTCTCTCCTATTTGCTCTTATAGGTCATTGTGACATCGCCAACCAGTAGACCAATCCACTGCCTCTGCCTTCTCTCCTATTTGCATGTTCTCTCCTATTTGCTTTTATAAGTCATTGTGACATCGCCAACCAGTAGGCCAATCCACTGCCTCTGCCTTCTCTCCTATTTGCATGTTCTCTCCTATTTGCTCTTATAAGTCATTGTGATATCGCCAACCAGTAGGCCAATCCACTGCCTCTGCCTCCTCTCCTATTTGCATATTCTCTCACAATTGGCTGAGTGAATATAGATGTCACACCTGTGACAGTTACACGTTCTGAACAAAGGTAACTGCCAGGAGTTTCCACTAACCTCCTCACCGTAAAAACATCCTTTTTTAAAAACCAAACAATCTGCTTTACTTCATCCAAATCATGCCTCACAGAAGATCACACTTAGGTTGTCGTACTCGCAGAGCGGAAGCACTGCGACGAGAAATTGCAAATCAGACTGAGGAAGAACGGGCATCAGCAAACAAGAAAAAAAGAAAAAGAATGCCTAAAATACGTGCCAAGGAACCAGCCAAGCAACGTTCAGCCAGACTTGAGGATGCACGGTTGCGAGCACAGCAATCGCGTTCTACAGCTTCAGATCTGCTTTGTTCTCAACAGAATGAACGCGACAGGCTGAGAGCGGCTGAAAGACGTCAACAAGAAACAGCACATCAGCGTCAAACACGACTCCGTGGTAAACAATCACACGATTACAATCGCCTTGCATTCCGGTACAACCCAGCTGATGATTATAGTTTGAGGCGGCATGTTCTCATCGGCACTATGACTGAAGTGTGTCCTTATTGCAAGGCTCTTAAATTTAATGGAGAAACAAAAGGAATGTGTTGCGCTGCTGGAAAAGTTAAACTGCCTCAACTTGGAGAACCACCAGAGCCATTACAAACTTTGCTTGCCGGATATACCGCAGAATCAAAGCATTTCCTATCTAACATCAGGAAATACAACTCATGCTTCCAAATGATGTCGTTCGGCGCAGAAATAATCACAGCTCTATTTATGCCAACTTTCAAAGTCAAAGGACAAATTTATCATCAAGCTGGCTCCTTCCTTCCGTTTCAAGATAGTCAACATAAATTCCTACAAATGTATTTCATTGGTGATGGCAATGATGAATTGAATGCACGCTGCGGAATTTATACCGGCATAAAAAGGTCCATTGTTTCAAAACTGCAACAGCTACTTCACGAAAAAAACAATTTAGTACATTTGTTCAAAACAGCAATTGACATGATGCCATCTGATATACACAAGATTGTTATTCATGCTGACAAAACGCCTTCTGAAGAACATGTGCGAAGATTCAATGCTCCAACTATAGACGAAGTGGCAATTGTTATAGTTGGAGATCAATCTTGACAGGACCTTTCAAAGGTGAAGATGTCCTCATTCCTCGCATTCCTATGATTCCAACAGATATGCCATTTCAATTTAAGAGATTGCAATTCCCAATTCGATTGGCATTTGCAATCACCATCAACAAAGCTCAGGGCCAATCTTTAGAATTGTGCGGTTTAGATCTAGACACAGATTGCTTCTCACATGGACAATTATATGTTGCGTGTTCTAGAGTCGGCAAACCAGACAATCTCTATATCTACACAGACAATGGAACAACTAAAAATATTGTATATCCACAAGCATTGTGAAATTAAACATATTAGAAACATCTGCTTTGTCTTTTCTTTCTTTTCAATTTAACCAGACTGAGCCACAGCAACGCGTGGCAGGGTACAGCTAGTAATAATATAAAAATATAATAATAATATATTTATTTGTTACCCGCTTCTCCCTCCAGATCAAGGCGGGGTACAACATAAATGCAACTGCCATAAAATACATATAATTAAAACATTTAAAATTAATACATTATTAAAAGCAGCATATTATTAAAAAAGGCATATTAAAATTCAACTGGTAGGCCTGCCAGAAGAGATCAGCCTTTATAGCTTTCTTAAAATCTGGAAGATTGTTAAATTGACAAATCTCTCCCGGCAGGTCATTCCATAATCTGGGAGCGGCAGAGGAAAAGGTCCTCTGGGTAATAGTTGTCAGCCTTGTTTTTGTTGACTGGAGTAAATTCTTCCCAGAGGACCTAAGTGTGTTAATTTGCTCTAGATATATTTACATAGGGTTGGTGGTCAATGTGAAAACAAACATGAATGCTAGTGAGCTCTCCATTTGATCACCTGCAACGTCACTCGTTATGAGCTACTCTTTGGCCTTGCTTGATTCAGAGATGCTGGAAAATCATCTATGGTTATTACAATTGTGGTTGCTTAGTAACGCTGACTGAGCGCAAGCAGCATTCACCTGTTTTTCTGTGCTATTTTGAGGGCTGTTTGTGACTTCAAGGCCTGAAGGAGCAAGAATCATTGTCAAGAGGATGTTGGGTAAAACAGGGAACACCAGACCAATGTCCCCTGAAGGGCTCTTAACTAGGCAGGGTGCTAGACCAACTGAGTGCCCAAGTTCTGCCCGTTAGAATTTGGAAGGTGTGGAATCCTTGGTGACCTTCCAATGCACTTTATGTTTCCTGTGGTAGACATTTACTGGAGGAGCTGAATTCAAGAGGCTTGAAGGGTTGGAGAGGCACTGAAGCTTGGGATGCCTTGCTGGAAGAATCTGAAGGCCAAGCCTTGAACATTGACAATCAGGGCTTAGCTGAAGCCCCCTCCATTCTGAGAATCAACTCCTGTGAAAAGACCCCCCCTTTACTGAGTCTGTGGGGGACATGTAAATTAAGGTGAAACCCTTCATTCATCGTGCAGGGCTGAGGTTGGAGAAGGCTACATCTTCCTACATGATTAGCTGATGATGTGGTGGGGCTGTAGCTCAGCGGTAGAGCACAAGATGCCTTGCATGTTGAAGGTTCCAGGATTAAGGATCATCTGTCAATTTAAGTTTCTCTCCATTTGTAATTTTTCAAATAATAAATTTGACTTGACTCAAGTACCTAGATGATGATGATGATGATGATTCTTCTTCTTCTTCTTCTTCTTCTTCTTCTTCTTCTTCTTCTTCTTCTTCTTCTTCTTCTTCTTCTTCTTCTTCTTCTTCTTCTTCTTGAAAATCTGTATATATTTTTGTGCACCTTTCCCCTAATACCTGTGTCTTTGTACACAACTTTGCCTGTTACACACACACACACACACATTTTTTTGCAAGCAATTTTCTTAATACGCATTTTTAACATTACTTTCAAGAAAATATGTCAATTTTGGGTGCACTTTCCCCTCAATCAGATTTTTTGTTTGGAGAACTCCATTGCAAAATGCAGAAAATGTGTATTTTGAAGGATAACATAAGGTGTGTGTATTATTTAATCATTTATTTATTACATCTATTTGTAATATAGATGTATATATTTTTTCCTCCAAGGAACCCAAGGCGGCATACATAATCCTCCTCTTCATTTTATCCTCACAACAACCACCCTATGAAGTAGGTTGGGCTGAGAATTTGTGACAGGCCCAAAGTCACCCAGTGAGTTTCCATGGCCAAGTGGGGACTAGAGCCCAGATTTCACAAGTCCCAGTCCAACACTCTAACCACTACACCGCACTGTCTCTCAACAGTGTGAACTGAACTGAACACATTTCTCCCCCATCCCTACCCAGCTTCAATATCCAGAATCTCCAGGTGAGGCTGGGAAAGAATCCTGTCTGAAGTGCTGAAGAGTCACTGCCTCTCGGTGGACACATATGAAAGCAGTATATAAAAGGCAGGAGCCAAACTACTGCTTTACAGCAGTACTGAACTGCACAGATGACTGTTGGGGCCCATTGACCCATATATATAGTGCTTTCATACCGCATATATAGTGATATAGTGCTTTCATACCGCTATATCCTGCTTGGTGTGGCTCCTGCCTTTTATATACCGTTTTCATACCACTTTCATAGTTCAATATCCTGTTTGATGTTGAAGGCAGATTCCTATGCTTCATGTCTTGCTGTGGATTGTAGTGAGGGAAAATAAAACTCAATCCACAGCATGAGAAGACAGGAAATACACTTTCAGTGTTGCCAATGCAATGGTGCATGCTTCCTGTCTTCCTACACTGTGCCGTGAAAGTTGCCCCTCACAGTGCAGCATGGCAAGACAGAGGGGGCTTAGCTAGACCAGCGTTTATCCCGGGGTGAACCCCGGGATCATCCCTGTGCGTCTACATGATGCACAGGGGATCCCGGGATCGGGGAGGGATGAGCCCTCCCTGGCCCCCGGGATACAGTCCGGGACCATGGAAGGTGTGACCCATTGCTGTGGCTTGACCTCGCTCCACGCGATTACTTGCGTGGAGCCGGGAGCTGTGCACGGGGCGCAGCGCTCCTCAGGAGTGCTGCACCCATTGGGGGTAGGGTGGGGGGAGCGGGGTAATGACATTATTTTTTTAAAAAGCCTTACTTTTGTGCATGAGCATTCATGCACTCTATCTTCTTTAAAAATAAAAAAAATGGCGGGCACGACGCCTCTCTTCCGGAGGTTGCTACTCCTTATGTGTAAATGAGGGTGAGATCTCCCATTAATCGCAATGCAAGATCACTACTCCTCCCTCCAGGATTATCCGGTAGGTCTAGCTAAGGCCAGGGTGTCTCTCTCCAGTCTTTTGATAGTGAGTTAAGTCATCTTTAAACAGTTTCTCTTTTGAAAATGATTCTGCTGCCCCTAAGGCCCTTGTCTTCTCTTTGTTCTCTGAATGGTTAGGATCACTCAGTAAGAGAGAAGAAAATGCCACTTAAGAAGCAATAGGGCAGTGGCGTGTCTACACAAAGGGTCTGCCCCAGGGTGGATTTGCAGTAGCAGCAGGTCATCTACATGATGCAGCCGCCATTGCCAAGCCATCCGGGGGCAAACTCTGGAAACTCTGCTGAAAAGAAGTCGGGCACTTACCCTGACTTTTTTTTTTAGCAGTGGACGCTTGTCACAGCCCATGGGCCCCCTGATTGGTTGCCATGGGCTGGACAAGGAAGGGGGCAGACCTACAGGAGCTCAGGAGAGCACTGTGGTGAATAATAATAATAATAATAATAATAATAATAATAATAATGGGGAGGAGAGGAACAGGGCCCGTTCCTTCCCTCCTTTTTAAATTTTGTTGTCTGTATCTGCACAGCTGCGCAGATATAGATAATAAAAATTAAAAGGCGGGAAGGAACAGGCAGCCAGAGGGAAGTCAGAAGAAGGAGAGGTGGTTCTGGCACCCGGCGTCCCTCTCTTTGTCCTCCTCTGGCTGCCTCATTCCTGCCCATCCCTCCCGGTGCTCAGCGCTATGGGGAAAGTTCGCACTTGCATTCCTTCCCATGCAGATGCCAGGAAGGAATGCAAGTGTGGGAGCCAGGCACCTTGCAATGCCATAACACCACTGTCAGGACAGGGACCAGGGGCCTCGCTAGACCTGCCGGGATAAGCCAGCAGGGAGGCGGGGCGATGGCGTGCTGACGTTAGCGCGCGCCACCCTGGCTTCCAGATGTGGGACGTGCAGGGACATCGGGATCCCTGCAGCGTCCGCCATTTTTAAAAAAAGTTTAAAGGGGCCACGTGCGGCCCGAAGACTCCGGACCAGGTAAGTCTGTTTATTTGGGCGGCGGTGCCCGGCGCTCTCTCTCTCACCCGCCCTCCCCCCTTGCCATCCCCAATGCCTGCTTTCCCCCCTGTCCTGCCGGGTCCGGCCTTCCCCCTACCCCTCTCTTTGCCCCCCCAGGCCGATGGGCACAGCGCTCGTATGAGCGCTGTGCCAGGTCCGTGGCTTTTCGTGGCTACTCGCGAGTAAGCGAGTAGCCGCAAAAAGCCACGGATCTTCCTAGACGTTTCGCAGCCCCGGCCTGAGGCCGGGGCTGCGAAAAAGGCGCGCCATAAGCAACTTCGCTTATGGCGCGTTAGAGGAGGCCTCAGTGCGGCCTGGGGCCGGATTCCCCTGTGCGTCATGTGGAAGCACAGCAGGGAAACTGGCTCTCAAGGCATGCTAAGGCCTCGTCTAGCAACACCCCAGGTCACCAAAATGGCTGCAAACAGCCACAAAAAAGCCAACAAGTTGTATATTTAGGGTCTGGAGGATGGGGAGGGACTTCATCCATAAAAATGCACAGATTTTGCCCACTAAAAGAAATGTTCCCAATTTCTTTCAGTGAGCAAAATCTGGAGCAATCCTACAGCCACAGTTTCAACTAATTCAACTAAGTTTAACTCACTGCAGTTAAAAATAAATGCATATTATTTTCCATCGTGATAAAAAATATATATAGCAGCCACGATTATGTGGGTAGGTGGGTGTGGGGAAATAAAATACTTAAATTAAAGATAATTATAATCAGGAGCACCCGGGGCCACATAACGTCCCTTGGAAAATAATAATAAGTGTCATTAGAGTATACTTAACATGATTAACAAGTGGTGGGTGGACTTACCATACCAAGTTGAAGATTTAAAACAGAGAATAATTAGCAAGAGCATGCTCTGGCACACTCCCAAGAGTGCAGTGTGCCATGACATAAAGGATTTTAGAAAACATTAAGAGCAACATCTAAGTTGGAAATGCAGGCAATATTGGAAGGGAAATTGGATAAATACGGGAGATAGATTTTTATTTTGGAACAAATTGCTTTCCAATGGCTATAATGCATCCCTTGACACGGCTCTCCAATTAAATATTTAAAGCAACAAATGTAATGTCCTGTATTTTACATATCAATTGATGTTGTTAACCCTCT
Source organism: Elgaria multicarinata webbii (assembly GCF_023053635.1). Classification (NCBI taxonomy): domain Eukaryota; kingdom Metazoa; phylum Chordata; class Lepidosauria; order Squamata; family Anguidae; genus Elgaria; species Elgaria multicarinata. The sequence continues at coordinate 89,147,526 of NC_086178.1, read as the reverse complement.
CACTTACTCCTAAATAGATATATACCTGCAAGAATGCCCAGACTACAGTATGCTGACAGTATTGTGGCACTATCCAGTGGGGAACAAGTGGGCTTTAACTTGCCAAAAGCCTTGTGGAAGAACAGAAAGCCCAATGTTTCAGTTCAGGCATGAAGTACTTAAAGGAGTGGATGGGCCAGGTTTATGCTCTCTCGTTATTGGTAGTGATAGGTGGAGTGTCACTTTGATCACTGGCAAAATCATGGGTTATAAGACATGAGTGCAGAAGAAGACAAGGCCTGCTGGTATTCAGTGGCACACTAACTCCAAAACTTTGAGGTTGCATTTTAGGAATGCGCGAATCAGCAAATTTCAGCTTGTCAACGTACTCCAAATCCCATGTTGCGAAAGTTGCCTGTTTTGTACACATTTCCCCCCCCCCAAATGTATGCATTTTCCTGTGCTAAATAAAGCACTTTGTGCACATTTTTGCGAGTATACTTGTACGAATTTTTAAAAACATATCTTCGATTTCTATGCATTTTTCGGGGTTGGGTGCAAATTGCATCTCAAAAACTTCAGAAATGTACAATTTTCAGTCACAAACAGTGTTCTCATTGGTTTAAGTGAAAATTAAAGTGCACATCAAGAATTTCACATTAAATTGTGAACTGAACATTTTTTTCACTGATCCCTAAAATGGCCCTAATCAAGGAATTGCCCAAGGAATTGGATTTTTTGGGGTGGGGGGGACAAAACAAAAAACCTCCTTTCATGGACCAGTGTGGCTGTCTTTATTTTTAATATAGTCGGTGATATGCTTATGGTCTTATGAGTATGCTTTCATTAAAAGATGTATGAGGATAGAGGTCAGCGGGCAAAGCCAGCAGAAGGTATAACATCCTGTGCATATCAATTATGAGCTATTAGCTTTAAATGAACTGGAACATTAAATGTGCAATCAGGAGACAGACAGAGGAGACAGTCTTAAAAACTTTTTCTTTTTATCCTTGTCCAGTTTCTTAGGTACATCTGTTTCCTATATTTTGACAGTGGCATTTTTTTTTATACATGATAGAGTTAGTTTGATCTGAAATGGTCAACAGGAGCTGACTTTCTAACTCTGTTAAATTCCTTTGGGAAATCCAGGTGTTTGTTAAACACTTTATGCGTTCCCATAAAAACAGTGGGATTTGTGAGGTGGCCTTCATACCACTTCCACAAATTGCTTGGGTTAAGAGGATGACAAACTTCTAGCATAAAGGATTTCTTTATTTGCAGACAATTCCCCAAACCTCTCTCTGGGTTCCCATCATTCACACATTCTAGTATGATGTGGCATGGGTTGACTTTTGTGACACCTGTCAGAAAACATAATTACAAAGAAATTACATCCAATACATTTTATATTTTTTTAAAAAAATGAAGTTGAAATATAAAAGCAACAAAAAAGAACATGCATAATAATTTAACAAGATCATGCAAGAAATAAAAGAGCTCATGAATTACAATTCTTAGTCCATCATGATATGTTTGTGGAACAGCTAGTGTTAAGCACCCTGGACAATATCAAATCAGCTGTTGCGCTTCTGCTGGTTGTGTTGCATTCATGGGTCCCTCCATGAGCACCACAGGAACTAGCACTTCCGAATGAAATGCTGGAAATCAGAAATGCTCATTTCTGGAACGGGACAGGTCAGCGGAGCTTTGGGAACTGCTAGGTTACTTTGGGAACTGCTAGGTTACCATTTTGCTTGCGCTAGCTCCTGCTATCATGGTGGCAGTCCTGGGTGCTGCCCCTTCAGCAGAAGCTCACCATCTAATGAAAGAATAAAAACGTTCGTATATAATGCAAGTTATAGACAGTACTTACAAGTTATATACAAGGAAGTACCCATGTTGCTTAGCTAGACTTCTTTCTTTTTCTATTGGCAAGTGAATACTTGGAAGGAAATATCACTGGAGTGGAAAATGAGAGTTCAGCACTCTCATTTGTTCTGTTTTGTTTTTTGCCCCATTCTCATCTTCCCCTGAAAATTATGAAATTTGTCAGTCCCACCATTATTATAAATACAGTCATAGGTGAACGCCATGAGGCAACATTGTGATGAAAGGGCATTGCCTAGACTTGTCACTCAGAGCTTTGACCAGGTAATGAAGGTGGGGGGTGGGGTGGGGACCCCTTTGGGGCTTGCTGGAATCATACACCCAGAGCCTTGGGCCTTGAGATGCAGTAATGACTCCAGCGGGGGCTTCCTCCATATTGAAGGTTGTGGCCAATTGCGAAGGGAAGGAGGCTGTACAGTGCTTTTCCTTCGAGGCAGGATTAGTCTCACTCATAACTAGGAAGTCATGAAGAAGTTGCAAGGCAACTAACCCAGGTCTGCCGCAGCTGATGAAATTGCATCACAGATCTCCTTTGGTAACATTAATAAAGCTGTGACCCTAGTTAACCTAAGGCACGCGTCGCGTCCCTTTATTCCGGGTGTGGGCACAGTTGACCTTACGTGTTGTATGTATCTCTCTCTCTATTAGTACAGCTACTTAAGCATCAATTACTGTGTCAGAGCAAGATTGTGTGAATTATTGATTGCAGGGTTGCTAAGCCGAATGACGTCTGGTGCCTGGGACTTTTAGCATCCCTTTATCACCTACTTGTAGTTTTCCACGCAATTGACTGACCAGAGTCTCCATTTAGAACCAATACTCCTGATAGATACTGCAATTAAAAAGTGCACACTTCAGCAAAAAAGAAGAAGGCAAAGTCATTAAGGATATTTAAAAAGCAGCATTTCAGCATCTTACCAAGTCCTGAGGTTGATGCTACTCAGAAGAAATAAGGAGACAGAAGGCTTCATTTGTGTATGTTTTCCCCAAATGGCTTTGCCTAAAGTTGCCTGGACATACTCCAGAGTTGTGCGTACACAGGGCTGAGTGGAAGAAGAGGAGATGGCCTTATTTCATTCCTTGATGTGGTACAATTCAAAGATATCTTTCCTGTCCCAACCTTTCTGCTTTGGTGAAATCCACAGAATAGCCTGAACATTACATTTTCCTTGTTCCTGTTTAACAGTCACGGCCTTCCAAATGATTCACAGTTTGGCTTTTTTGTACTGCTTGGTTTTTTTGACCATATGTTGAATGGAGTATGGCTTAAGATGCTGCTGTGCCAATTGCCTCAAACTTACCTTTCTGACTGGGTTCACACAACACACGAACCCATACTCAGTCATTTGGGTGGCTGTTGAACTGTGAGTTGTTTGTTGTACTGTGGGGTTAGTGTGTTGTCTGAATCCAGGACATTTTCTGCAGGGTGGCTTGTTAACCTTGTAGTGTGACTTATTTTTCTTGAACAAGCCACCCTGAGAATCCATGGTTTGTTGTTCAGGGTGGTTAACAAGGCACACTGCATAGTTAATAAGCAATGCTATGGAAAATGTCCTTGGTTCAGGCAACATGCTAACCTGCAATTCAACAACAACCCACACTCAGTCACTGATTATAGGTTAGTATGTCGTATGAACAGCCCCAGTATCACCAAATAACTAAGCATTTATTATTACATTTGTGATACCATTGTGCTACGTTCTGTTAGGAAAGTAATATTGGATGGCTGCCTTTAGGGGTTGTTAGCTTGGGAGACTATCAAAGACTTTACAAGAAAGCAATCACGTTCAATGAAAGCTTGGAGAGAAGGACCTATTTGATTTAACATATTCTTGGGATCCACACATTTTCAGACTTCTAAAACCATGTGCTCATCTCTGCAAGTATTTGGAGTAGATTTGTTTCAAAGCATCCACATTCACATATTCCTCCCCCTGTTTTTAACTGCAACATTCTTTCCTCCTCCTGGCATTGTCTGATTCTGCTAGCTGTGAAAGCTAAGCTAACCAAAACCTGAATCTGGGATCCATGAGAATCACAAACAAAATCTGAGCTGTAATTTTCAACCATGTCTAGAACAACTGAATGGAGGGCATATATTCCTCTTTTCTGAAATAGCCAGAGCCTCAATTTTGGGGACCTAGGCCAGATCTACACCAAGCAGGATATGCTACTTTTAAAACGGTTTGAAAACTGTATATGAAGTGTCCTGGGCCCCAACAGTTGTCACTACTGTTATAAACCATTTTAAAGCAGTAGTGTAGATCTTGTCCAACTCAAGATGCTTTCGGTCTTATGACTCATGCACCATTTCCAATGGGCTCTTCTGCTAGTTTTGGCTAGTGTAAGGAAGCCAAATGCCTTCAAAATGTATCTTGACAGGAAATGAGCAAATCAGAATGGACAAATCTGTTTCACTTTTTATAACAGTCGTGTTTTTAAAGCACGAATTTGTTCCATCCCTTTTCCGTATCAGGTTGGAATTTTTTAAAACTAAGGATGAAAATTCACATGCATTTTTGCATGAAATTTCTCCTACAATACACTTTTTTTTGCAAGCACTTTCCCCTAACATATGCCTTTCTGCATGCAACGTCCCCTAAAATCTGCATTTTTGATCAGAGAACAATATCGCAAAATCCAATGGTTGAAAACCTGAAGAATAATTTCTCATAATTGTTCGGGAAGTGTGAATTCAGTCCACTTAAACAAATTTCACCCCCTCCCTAGGAGCAAAGTAAAGAAAGCTAACTACCACTATCTTTCAGGTGGAATAATGTTCCTTGTGCAATGTTCATTTGTTCCACAGGTGTTCTGATAGGATGATGCCTGCTGGCCTATTGCTTTTTTGAGCAGATTTCTGTTCAGCATTCCAGGATAGTTGGCTGGTGTTTCCTCAGCAGAAGTTCAGCTAATGGCTAGGAGCCAGTTGCCTGACAGATGAGGAACCTCTCTATGGCTTTGGAATGAGATACCCCTCAGAGCTTGAGGAAAGCATCACCTCTCCAATGGAGTAGAAAGGTTAGAGGTTTGCATGTGAGAAATTGTAGATGGAAGTTTGGAAGCAACTGAGGCAGAAAAAGGTAGGGAGTGAGTGAGTGAGAGAGGGAGAGAGGGAGAGAGGGGGAGGGAGAGGGAGAGGGAGAGGGAGAGAGAGAGGGAGAGGGAGAGGGAGAGGGAGAGGGAGAGAGGAGAGTTTCTGAGTTGGCTGGAATGAAAGTGGAGCCCTGGGGTGAGGAGAGGCTGCCCAAATTGCTCTTTGGGATAGCAACTGCCTTGTACTGGTGCTGTTTGCCCCCACTTACGCTCTGCATGTATATTTCTAAATAAAACAAGAAAGGCACCAGAAGATTCCAGTGTGGTATCATCCAAAGGCACTCTGTACTCAGCAGAGTGGGGTTCATGAAGGAGCAGCAGCAGTAGCAGGAGATATTCCAATGCAGTAGCAGTATATAGGTTTAGCACAAGTGATGAATGTGGAGGTCACAGCTCAGGTGCTGAGCCCTATGGGCTCAATGTTGGAAGCTGCCGGTACCATCAGTTATCACAGGACAAGGAATGCAGGAATAGAGGACTCAGCTGGGGAAACCCAGGAATAACAGAATAACTGTCATTTATGCACAGGAATTATCATGTACTCTCTCCCCCCAGAGGCTGGGTTCTATTATTTATTTATTAAATTTATATACTGCCCCATAGCTGAAGCTCTCTGGGTGGTTTACAAAAGCTAAAACACAGTGGACATTAAAAGTATACAAAATTTTAAACCATCAAAAATATATAAAAACAACAGTATACAGTATCCATTTTTAAACAACAACAGTTCTGGGGTCATTAAAAAACAAACTAACTTAGCATATGTTGTTCAATGCCTGGGAGAAGAGAAAAGTCTTGACCTGGCGCCGAAAAGATAACAATGTTGGCGCCAGGCGAGCCTCATCGGGGAGATAATTCCATAATTGGGGGGGCACCACTGAAAAGGCCCCTCTCCCTTATTGCCATCTCCAAGCTTCCCTCAGAGTAGGCACTCAGAGGAGGACCTTAGATGTTGAGTGCAGTATATAGGTAGGTTCATGTCGGGAGACTCTAGGGTAAAAATGAAAAGAAGACACGGATGCTATAGGCACATTTAAAATAATGTCAGTTTTGGCTCTGAGCCTCATATAAGCTGCTAGGAGAGCCTCCTCCCACCTGGTGCTCTCCAAATGGGTTGGACTACAACTCCCACCACCCCTAGCCATCAAGTCCATTGGACAAAGTGATGATGGGAGTTGCATTCTCTCACATCTGGAAGCTGCCAGATTTAAGAAGGATCTTTTGGGATGCCTTTGACGATATGGCTATGATAGTTAAAGAGGTCTGATCATTTTCTCTGAAATTCCAGATGTCTGAGAAGCTGCTGCTCAAAGGCCCATTTGGTAGACCCAGAGAGCATCCTTGCAGTGTTAAGATGCTGACTTGGACCCAGTTTGTAAGGAGAAAAAAGTAATTTACAAGGAGAAGCAATGTTCCACCAATTTTTAAAGGCGCAGCAGAGGCTAAATGTTAAATAAAACATCCAGGTGGATGAATACATATGTAAGATAGCCATAAGTAATTCCAGCACCTCTGCCTAATAAGCCTAGATAAGAGGAAAACCTCCAATTTTGCATTCTGCCATGAATATTTAAAAATCCTGTTCACGGAGGCAAATACTGAACTGAAAATAACTAACCATCTCTACTCGTGGCATGAAGTAGAACTGTCACTGGCACCCATCTACTGACAATACTTAGCAGGAATAACATTCTCATTAGGGAAAATGATTGTGTTTGTATGCTGAACACTGCCGTTGATGTATTATTTACATATTGACTTTCTCATTAAACAATAGGCATTACAGCATAATTACCGCCCCACAAAGGGGATACTGGGCCAAAATTTCCCCTACTTTCCATGTTATCAAAGGAGGACTGAAACTAAGTGACTGAGAATGGAAAGCTAAGCTTCCAAAGAAGACATCATTAGAGATGGTCTAGCAGTCAGCTGCTTGCACAAATGAAGGCAGGTATATTCATGCTTAGTGGTAGATGCAGCAATGGCTCTGGGAAACAAGTGACAAAATTCTTACAGAGCAGTTGGTTATTAATACACTCAGCATTGCTCATGGGATACAAAAGGGCAATTCTTGGCCTGCCAAGTAAGCATTCCCTACATTGGAAGATGAAGATGTACAGGAGACTCGGGGGATGTCTAGATGGGGCGATATCCTGGGGATCATCCTGGGATTGTCCCTGTGCATCCACATGACACACAGGGGATCCTGGGAGCAGGCAGGGAAGATCCCTGCATTTCCCCGGGATATTGCCCTACACTTTTGTCCCAGTTTTTCCTGCGGTCCCAGGATGATCACAAGACCACGGGACATGTGGGTGGTTTGTTGTGGCTCCTCGCGAGGAGCCGGGCACAGGGCACAGGGCAAAGAGCTCCTCAGGAGCTCTGTGCCCACCGGGGCTGGGGTGAGGGGGAGCGGGAGGTTATTTTTTTTAATTACCTTTGTCGCTGGAGCGCTCCTATGCTAATTTTCGAGAAAAAAACAAAAACAAAATGGCAGGCGCGACATCCTCTTCCTCCCAGGATGTTGCATGCTGCGTGTAGACTGAGGGGGAGGAGCTTGTGATCAGAATATCACAAGAACCTTCCCCTACACCCCCTGGTCTAGACATGCCCTTGATTGTCTACTGTAACATTAAATGGCAGTTGGGGTCTGCATCATCAAGTTACAGTCCAGTCCTAGGGTTGGCCCTACCCACAGTCACATGGGCCTAATCTACACCTACAGCCCTTTCGCAAGGGAGGCAGGGTGGTTGTGAGTTTTCCTGCTTCTGGAATCAGCACTCACAGGACAGACGTGAGGGAAGTTTTCCACATTTTCAGGAGTGCCATTGTGGGATGACAGGTGCCCTGTGATGGTACTTCCACATGTGGATTGGGAGAAGTGGGTGGGGATAGGCATACTATGTGGCTACGGGGATGTTTTTTTAAATGACTTGTCAGAGATGCGCATGAACGCAAATGCACAGCTACACATGGGGTGGCTAAGGAGTCCGTCAAATGTGTGAGGCTGTGCAGAGATATGGTTGTATTAAAAAAATGCACACTCTCGCCACCACAATGTTGGGTTATTGTGCCAGAACTTTTCTCTCTCTGGAACTCTGTTTGTGCTCAGAAACAAACACACATCACGCAGGTCTTACACAGCAGAGCTGGTTTATTTCCTTCAGGCTTCTGTGCAGTTCAATTCAGATCAGTTCAGATCAGCACACTGAGGCATACACAGAGAGCAGTGATCATAGAGCAGTGATCAGTAAGCAGTGATCAGTTCCATTTTACACAAGTGAGAAACTATATACAGATCTACACAATTCTTATCTACATTACATACAGCTGTGATGAGGCTAACTTAGAATCTTGGCAAGGTTCCCAGAACAGCCTCTATCTCAAGGTAATTGCCCACAGATAGACTTTCTCTGTTTAACCCTGAGATAGCCATACACACACAATTTTAATGACTAAGCAAGTATTTCTTTTCATATACTTAACACACAATACACCAGTACACGTCCAAAACATGTGGCAAAATGGCGGCTGCATCCACTCCCACACACCTCTGAAACTGTTGGACATGCCCCTGACAGTATTGAGCTGAAATGGAGAAAAAATGTCTTTTGATATCATGTTTTGGAATTAGACATATATTTGTTCTATCTCCTTGTGACGTAATTCTGATTTCAGAATCCAACAAACCATTTCAAGAAAAGGGTCTATCAATTCTAGCTGTCCATTTTTTTTAAAAAAAAATAAGTATTTGTCATGTATCCATACTTTATAATGTTTTAGCATGCAGTCCTACGAATGTTAAAGAGAGAAAAGCCCTACAATTCCCAGTATGCCCCAGCCAGGACTTTTCCCTCTCTAAACATTCATAGGATTGTACCCTTAAAGTAGCTTAAGGGTACTTAAACTGTGCCCCTTCCTAGAGTTGGAAGACCTAAAGACTAGTGCATGCGCTGGTAACTTCGAGGCTTGACTTCTGCAATGCGCTCTACATAGGGCTACCTTTCTGCCTAGTCTGGAAACTTCAACTAGTTAAAAATATGGCAGCCCAGCTGGTCACTGGTACACCTAGGGGTGACCACATTACACTAGTCTTAAAATCTCTTCTCTGGCTGCCAATTAGTTTCCGGGTGAAGTATAAAGTGTTGGTTATCACCTTTAAAGCCCTACATGGTTTGGCCTTCTCCTGTACAATCCACCCTGCACACTCAGGTCCTCTGGGATAAATCTACTTCAGTCAGTCAAAGCTAGGCTGACAGGTATTACCCAGAGGGCCTTCTCTTCTGCTGCTCCCAGACTGTGGAATGGCCTGCCGGAGGAGACTCATCAACTTAACAGTCTACTAGCATTCAAGAAAGCTACAAAGACTGATCTCTTCCAGCAGGCCTATCTGGTGGAATTTTAAGATGTTTTTAGAATGTTTTTAGGATGTTTTAACAATGCATATTATGTTTTAATTCATTTTTATGTATTTTATATTTACTGTTGTTCCCCGCCTTGATCAAAATGGAGAGGCGGGTAAGAAATAAATGTATTATTTATTTATTTATTTATTTATTTTGTGGATATTATGAACCATACCAAGCTTGAGAACTGGGACATAAAAGTCTTTAAGAAATAGATAATATATATATGTAGCTGTAGAGCCTATAGGGTTGCACCACAGTCCTAAATGTACTTATCCAAAGTAAGTACTCATGTGGTCAATAGAATTATTATTATTATTATTATTATTATTATTATTATTATTATTATTATTATTTCTATACTGCCCCATAGCCACAGCTCTCTAGGCAGTTCACAAAAGATTAAAAGATTAATCCTATAGGTGCAATTCTAAACAGACGTCCCTGGGAGTTAGTCCCATTGAACTGAATTGGATTCACATCTGAGTAGACCTGAATAGAAATCCCATAAGGTTGCACTGCTAATCTTATATACTCTTTTACTGTATACCTTCATATTTACCTGCAATCTATATTCTGCATGCCCTTTCATGAGAATGAAAATTCATAATTGTCAAAGCCTTCCTAAGAAAGCTGGCTTTCTGCATATCTTTAACATCCTTATCCAATTTGCTGTTTTACCACCACCACAACAAAAATTCTTCAGAGTCAGCACTACCTCTCCTCAAAAAGGGAATTGGGACATCTTCTCATTCCCTTTTTTTATTCTCTAATTGGGAGTAAATTTTCAACTTGGCAGTAGATATTCCATGAAAATCTCATTAACATTAATAAGGGATGTATGTGCCCATAAGCCTCTGCTCAGGAAGATGAAAATTTACCCCTTGCTTTCAAATGTGTGCTTCAAATTGGTTCCTTTGCAGCCAAAAGTTATTTAATCCTAGCAAAAAATATATATTATATGACCATTTAAATATTGAGAGATGCATCTCAAGTTGCATTATTTTCTGTTTAGAAAGTCATTTTCATTTTCAATGGCATACCTGTGTGAAAAAAGGGTTTGAAAAAAGAATGAGAGAGAGTATTTGATAGGCAATAGTTGACAAATGTCTGAATAAAACCCCAGCGCAGAGGGGCCCGAGATAGAAATATAATGTTGTCATAGGCTTGTCTTCATCATTTGTAGAAATTTCCCAATAGGAGGGAGAATTTTGCCTAAAACACGGCCTTGTTCAAAATCCAGGCTTCTACATACTGTAAGACTCTCATTGCTCCTTGGAGGAAATTGACCCTATGAGGGCCCTTTCATCACATCAATATTTAATTCTAGACGTACTAAGATAAAAAATTCAAGTGAGAATTGTTCTCTGTTGGGTTACAAGGACACACTCACATACAAGGAGTTTTAACTATGGCTGTCTGATTTAAGAAAAGGTAAATGTTGTCCCCAGATCCCATAATCAGTAAAGGAATGCAGAATCACTCAGCATTTAAAGTGATTTTTTTATTTTTACATTATTGTCTTTCTTCCCTTACAGGAACTAATAGAAAACAAACAATCAGAAACCCCCCAAGCTGTCCGTTAAATCCTAGCACATCTCCTCCACTCTCAGGAGGAGAACAAACTCGAACAGCTGCCGGGATTATAAAGGCTCATTGGCTCTTATCTGATGGATAACTTGGACTCTTGCTAACATTACATACACTGGGGGCCCATATTATTTTTTTACATGTTGGACTGCCTTTAAGCAATGAATAGCACAGACACACAATTCTGTCCACTAGGAAAAGAAATATGTTATTAAAGAAATTTAATTGCTCTCTTGGAAATGCTGCAATATAACACATTTGCCCTATACATATGTTTGTGAAAGCCCATGTGCATACACATAACATGCACACAGAAATGTATGTTGTGATATTAATAAATTAAAGCACTTGGCTTTGTTGCAATGAGTATTATAATATCCAAAACCGCCCAGAGAGCTTCAGCTATGGGGCAGTAAATAAATGTAATAAACAACAACAACAATAATACACACAGGCACACACACACACACACACTGTGCCCACTAATCATTGCCTAAAGTAAACTTTGATGGGTTGTGGCTTAATTTGTTTATGGTGTATTATCTAGTAAAGTGTGCAGTTGCGGTGCGTAGGTTTATAAATAAAAGATGAGTCATGTACAGTTTGGATTTAAACAGGGACACATTTATTTAAGATCTGCAAAGGGGGTGATACCATATAGGGCATCCAGTAATGCCTGAAACAGGCCCATCTAAGTTGGGTGAGCCATTCATGGCCCGTGGGTTGGCGCTGCCACATTCACCCTCCCCATGGGCCTGCCCCTTGTGGGGTAGGGAGACCTTCCAGTGTCATCCCCAATGCAGGCCGCAGGGCTCTGAGTGGGTGAGAAGAGTTGGCCACAAAGGTAAGCCTTATCTCCCAGCTAGGCCGTGGAGCTCACAGCTGAGAGCCTCAGAACTTACCAATCACCATAACAGTGCCTGAATGCTCACCAATCCTAAATTCCTCTCTGGAATGCCCTTACCTAGCCGGAGGGCTGGGCAAATCTGGTAATAGGTGTGGGCCAGATGGGAAATGTAGGCCCCATTTCAAACTGCTCATTAAGTATTTTTTTTAATCAGTTCTAAATACATATGAACCAGAACAATTTATAAAAAAGAAAATGGCAAGCACTTTTTCCCCCCCAAATGTATATAAGACATCATTTCTTCACATTTAGAAATGCACATTCTACCAGGGGGACTCAGAGTAGGCCTCTTCAAAATCGTAGGCCCATGCCAACTGGCCCCACTGCCCCCCTTCTGCCCAACCCTGCCTAGCCGCCTATAAACAAATGTGACCAAATTGAGAATCAACAAATCAACCTATTTAATACTCCCTAGCTGTCTTACAGTGTGCAGTAGGCGAAAAAACTCATGAGCAGTTCAGAACATGAGTAAAAAATTCCTACTCTGCCCCCTAATGGCAACCAGTAATCTCACACTGCCCACATGGAGGGAGCCGCACAACAAAGATGAGGCTGGTATGGGTAAGCCAGCTTTTATATACAAATAGACCCCACCCAGGCTGGTGGCACCATGCAGTGCTCTGCCAAGGCTGGGGGGCATGTCTCCTCTCTCGCCCCCGCCTGCAAAGGCTTCGCCACGCCCAGGCTGTGCTGGACATGGAAGAAATGCACCTTTTCTCTCCCTTGACAAAAACATGGAATGTTAAAACTGCCGCGTTACGTACTTGAAATCCTGTGCCCAGTTCCCACTGGGAAGATCTGCTGCACAAGCCCCATTAAAATAAATGGACTGTTTGTGGAACTCCCATTCATTTCAATGGGAGTCGTGCACTACATCATTCCCATAAGCAACTGTAGTAATTCCCAGAATGCACTTGTCTTTTAAAAGAAACTCTGATAGCAAAATTCCAACATCTATATTAGGGCAATACCTTTATTAGGCCAACCCATAGTTCACAAAATATTGCACAAGCTTTTAGGCTCTTCAGAATGCTTTATCAGTCGTAATGGTAAACAAAACAAGTGGGCCGGGAGGGAAAATCCTATCTAGTTGTGGAAGGAGATGTCAGACATTCAAATTTGCTTCTAGTGGGGGCTGCAATGGCTTTCATTGGCATTAGGCCTGTCCCTCAGGCTGCTGGGGTGAAGAAACAAACAATGGTTCATCCCCTATTTTTGAAAATATTAAGCTGTTACCCAGATCTGTCTCCATCTGTAAACAAAACACAAAGGATCCTTTGCAGGTAGAAAACAAAGGTAGAGAGAAAATAGCATCTTTTGCCCTTTAAGTGAGCAAAGCTGTTCTTCTGAGTATTTTTTTTTACAAGTCCTTTGCCCCATTCACTCTTTTTTATTCATTTCCTCAGAGCTCACGAAAAACTAGTCAATATCACTGAACTCCTGTGAGTTGTTCGAAGCTCTGTTTTGCCTCAGTGGATTCTTTTCATCTTACTTCATGCATCACCTTCCATTTGACTGTCTTGACCCTGTACTGTCTGCTGCTGTTGGATCTTCAAGACAGTGATTAATATGCTGCTGGCCATCTTGATCTTTCCACTAGTCATTCTGATCTCCCCCACCTTTTTTAAAATCCACTCGATCTTTCCCTTCCCAATCCTGGGCTTTTCCACTTTGCCCTCTCAATGAGCATCAACATTCACGAAAGCTCACCTGGTGCTCACATTTATACTGAAGAGTGAATCTGGAGTAGGATTTCCTGTGCTCATGCAGTTGTAATGTGATGATCTGAACACCTACCTTATGAACATCTTTTGGGGAATGGGAAAAAGAGAGTTATGGCTGCAACAGGCTGTTCATTTCAACAAGTACCAACAAAAACTATTGCCATCAGAGCTAGTGCCTTCTCCGTTGTATCTGGATTTCTCTTAATTTACAGCTTTTCTACCTGCGGCTCAACATTCCATACTCATGCTTGTTTATGGGTTCTTTAGGTGACAAGGTGACATCATAACCCTCCAGTTTCACTTCTGTGTTTAACCAGCACTTGGGTGAGGTTTTTTTTTTTCTTTTAGAGCAAGGAAAATGTGGCATTTGATTGTGAAAGTGAAAGAAAGTGTGATTTCTATTTGTGTATTTGTGCTATTCTGCTACAGCACAGTGCCACCTAGAGGTTATTTAGTGGGAAAGCAGGAAAGGAAATGCATCCTCACGTAGTGCTCAGATCTCAATTCTGTGCCCAAACTGCAGGCAGATGCAGCAAATTTACAGCTGATTAACAGCCTCAAGCAGAATGAAGAAAGGAATTCAAACAGTGCACTGGAGGAGAACCAACCTGCCCTCCTCTTTCGTCAGTGAGACTGTGCCTCAACACACACGCCCAACAAAAAAAATTGGGATTTGCTGATAGTGCAAGGACAGCTTTACACAGGGATGGAGGAACAGTTTTATTCTCCATGGAGGGAAAAAATAGATTTTCCCTGCTCTAGAATAAGATAGAAAAATGTGGGGGGGGGGGGAGAGAGGCGAGATGAGTGCAGAACAGGGAGTACCATGTGAGTACCATGCTGCAAAACCACATACCAAGCATGGCAAGAGTGTGAGAAATCACTGGTGTGATGGAGCTCTTGGTGTAGATGTGGGCCCCAACAGTTGTCAGTGCAATTCAATACCACTATAAAACAGTAGTATAGATGCTGCCTCAGTATCTATGCAGTGATAACGCACTGATATCTGTACCTAGGCTCTATCCTCCTCCTCCTCCTCCTCCTAAAGGGGGGGGGATCTACCCCTGCCATGCCTGCTACAGATGAGAGTCTACTGGCTTACCTTTTTTGGGGGGGGGGGCTTTCGTTTCATCCCATGATCTCACTCTTTCCATCTGCTTTCTAAGGCCTTCGGACCTCTTATAGGCCTACAACTTTAAGTCCCCTTCTGCTCTGAACGATTTTGAATGCCTCAGGTTTCTCACACTTTGATAAACCTCTCCCCTCAGCCTGCCTAAATCCTCCTCATATTTATGCCTTCAAGATTGCCTCTTATCCAGCTTCCAGACTCTCTTCACTTAAAAACTGATTTTATATATATGTAAGAGGGAATGAAACACAGCTACTTACTGACTACTTAACCAGAGAAATTGTCTAATAGAGGCACTATATTTCTCAGATGTGACTAAAGCCCAGCTCTTATCTAAGCAAGTCACCAGAGAGCAATATTAGTGCATGCATTTGTAGCATAGCTTTTTCACACCTTAAAGAGTGCAATGCCTATTGAGGAGTAAATCCCACTGAG
The DNA here is from genome assembly GCF_023053635.1 of Elgaria multicarinata webbii. Lineage (NCBI taxonomy): Eukaryota > Metazoa > Chordata > Lepidosauria > Squamata > Anguidae > Elgaria > Elgaria multicarinata. Next base: position 89,132,373 of record NC_086178.1, on the reverse strand, counting down.
TTGGAGCTTTCTCCCATGTAAGTCAATATAGGGTTGCAGGCTCAAGCTGTAATCTCAAGCCAAACTAAATGTTCTTTTAAATATGCATAGTGGAACTATGAATGCTACTTTTATTTGCTCTGCTGCAAGCATGTGCATCCCTGATTTGGATCGGGTTCATGGCATTTCAGGAGAAAAGTGTTTAAGCACCCCCACATCCATTTTTTGTTCTGAAATCCCAACCTCCACAAGGGGATGTTCAAAAAAGAAAGAGGTCTTCATTGATTCTAAGTAGGGCTGAGCATGGTTCCCCTGATTCGCCTTGGAGGCCGGTTCAGAGCTCCCAAAACAGCCCCGATTCGATTTGGGGTGCTTCGGGGGTTGCCCACCTCGCCGCTGAAGTCGAGGCAAGATTTGCCCCCACCAAGGCAACTTGGCCTTGCAAGTCCCTGGATACCGGCTGCGCAGCTGGCACCGAGAAAAATCAGGAGCAAGGCTTGCTATGAATCCTTGGGACTCACCTCCCTCTCTCCCTGCTCACCTGCTGCCACCATCATCACTGCTGCCACCATTGCCTCCTCCTCCTTGCTCCTGCCGCCATCACCGCTGCCTTTGCCACCACCGCCACTGCCTCCTTCTCCTCCTCGCTCCTGCCACCATTGCCACCACTGCCGCATCTGAGAACCAGGCCACGGTTTTAAGATATCGTGGGGGCTCTGATTAGTACCTCTGTAGCCACCGTAGTTTGTGACCACACAAGTACTAAACTAGGGTGACCATATGAAAAGGAGGTCAAGGCTCCTGTATCTTTAACAGTTACATAGAAAAGGGAATTTCAGCAGGTGTCATTTGTATATATGGGGAACCTGGTGAAATTTCCTCTTCATCACAACAGTTAAAGGTGCAGGAGCTATACTAGAGTGACCAGATTTAAAAGAGGGAAGGGCACCTGCAGCTTTAACTGTTGTTATGAGGAGGGAATTTCACCAGGTTCTCCATATATACAAATGACACCTGCTGAAATTCCCTTTTCAGTACAGCTGTTAAAGATACAGGAGCCCTGTCCTCTTTTTCATATGGTCACCCTAACTAAACTGTTTAGTACCTCTATGGCCACAAACTATGGGGGTCACAGAGGTACTAATCAGAGCCCCCATGATATCTTAAAATCACGGCCTGATTCTCAGATGCGGTGGTGGTGAAGGCGATGTCAGCAGGAGCGATACAGCAGCAGCGGTGATGGTGGCAGGAGTGAGGAGGTGGTGGCAATGGCAGCAGGAGCAAGGAGGCAGCAGGAGCTGGTGAGCAGGGAGAGCAACCTAGTGTCATTCGGAAGTGTCCCGAATATTTGGTGCCCTTCAGCTTCAGGGCACCTCAGACTGACCCAGAAAAGACTCAGAACCGAAGCGAGGCAGGCCGAATCAGCCCATTTCGCCTCAGTTTCAGGGACTCGGCCTGAGGCAGTGCACAGCTCTAATCTTAAGGTAGGTTTCAATTGTCTCACTGCCAAGATCTGCCTTGAGTGCAAAGGAGGAATATGAGTCAGCACAGAGCTCAGCATAATTCAAGTATGTTGTTGTTGTTGTTATTATATACTGCCCCATAACCAAAGCTCTCTGGGCAGTTACAAAGATTAAAACACCAAACATTAAAAACCGATATACAAAATTTAAAGCAATAAAAAGCATAAACACAGATTAGATACTATTCACTTAAAACAACTATTCTGGGTCAGTTAAAAACTCAACATATGCTGTTAATATCTGGGAGAAGAGAAAAGTCTTGACCTGGCACTGAAAAGATAACTGTGTTGGCACCAGGCAAGCCTCGGCGGGGAGATCATTCCATAATTCGGAGGCCACCGCTGAAAAGGCCCTCTCCCTTAAAGCTTCCCTGTTGAGCGTAGTGTTCACTGTTGTTATTTACAATGAATGAGAGAACAGGTCTCTGCCCCAATGGGCATACATTCTGCAAATGCTGCAAAGGAGAAAATGCTGCAAGGGAGAAACAGCAGAAGGAAGGAAAATGGAGGTGATCTAAGCAGAGAGAAAAATACATGTGTTCCCCCTCTCCACCCAGTCACATGTACCTCAGCTTAGCTCTAGTAGGGAATCAGGACAAGGATTTTTGGGGAAAGGGAGGCTCTTCTGATTTGAAGGAAGTGACATTGTAGAGGCTGTCTGGGAAGCAGTTCCATGCATAAATCAGTGGGATTCAAGAATGGTTCAATATATGCTGAATTTTAGCCAGTGTTTCTAATCTGTTCTCCAATTGGGCGGCGGGGGGGAAGGGAATCAGGTTTTCAGCTGCAGCAACGGTCAGTCTGAAAAGCAGGTCAATTACTGTCACAAGCATAGCAAGTTCAAATTATTATTGCATTAGGAAAGTATGCGAAGTTGTAATACTGCCAGATAAGATCTCCTAAAGCTGGCCTGGTTTGAATATATCACATCAGTTAAAACGGGCCTTTCAGATATGCGAGGAACCAGTTTGCCTTGCAGGTTTTCATTTGTTAGCTTAAGATTTCAATAAGAAAGCAATAACTTGTATTTATAAAAGAGAAAAGATCTCTCCCCCACTCCCTGTGTATCCAATAACTTATTAAAAGCAGTACACTCATCAAATGGGATCACAATCCAACACGCAACCTCAAGACATGCATACTCTTGAGTATATGAGAGAAGGCCAGTGTAACATCCAAGAATTGGCTTGGTATAGTCCTATGACATGACTAAAAGTTGGTACAGAATATGGCCACCTGGATATGGGTTGGGGCTGAGAAGTCAGCTCATGTGATACTGATACTATGGCATCAGCACTGGTTGTCGGTGTGTTTTCGAGCCCAATTTCAAGAGTTGCTTTTCTCCTTTAAAGCCTTGAATGGTTGGACCCAAGTTCCTTGAAGGATCACTTCACCTGCCCACACTCTGAGCTCACCAACCAAGGCCCATCTCATTTACCTTGTGCCAAGTGCAATTAGACTGGTGAGTACAAAGGAGAGAGCCTTTTTGGTAGTGGTCCCATACCTCTGCAACAATGACCTTCCAATGGGGGGTTCATCATGCCCCTTCTTTGCATGTCTACAAGAAAGCTCTGAATTCACTTCTCTTTTGTTAATTTCAGAGCTGCTGTTTCATTTATAAGCAATGTCTTTAAGGTATTCTGTTTTTCTGTATTCTTTTTTAATCTTGTATTATTTGTTTTTATCTTGAACAGTGCCTTGGGAGCGTTCCTTTCTTAAAGTGGCCTAAAAATAATACTAATACATAAATGTACTCCCTAAGGTTTTATGTAGAGAATCACTTGCTTGTCTGCTTGCTTGCAGGAGAATCCCCGACTGTTGCAGATCCAGTTACTTCAAGCTGGAATTCCATGGGGCATGGTGTGTGTGTGAAGGCCATGTGGGACTAAAGCAGTGGAGAAGAAGCAGGAGCATTCCAATTTCCTGCATAGAATGACTGGATCTGGATCGGAACTTGGCTATCAACAGATTTCGCTTTTATTCAGTTGTTGCAACATAGGAAAGAATCCAACGGGGCAATTCCACCCCTGCCATTTCTCTTCTGCCCTGCCAATTCCATTGGCAAGCGCCCTCTACCCCCGCTCAATCAATGGCAATTCAGTACTTCCATACTCAGTATTCAGTATTCAGTACTCATTTCAGTACAACCTGAAATGAGTGCAAAGGCTAGTTTCTGGAAGGAGGCAGGTTGGCACAGAAGGCGTACATAAGGGAGCGTCGTTGACCTGCCTCCTTCCAGAAACAAGTGTTTCTGCTCATTTCAGTACTTCCTTTAGCAAGCACTAAACCTTCCTTGCGTAAGTGGTGGATCTTGTTTCTGCAACAGAATTGGTGGGACCCACACTTGTGGAAGGGCATCAGTTGGGCAGAAAGGGATCAACAGCCCCACTAGATTCTGCCCATAGGTCCCAACCATTTAAATATATCAAAATATGCATTGAAATGTGTATTTTGAGGGGAAAGTACACTTTTAAATAATACTTTGAGAGAAAAATACATGGTTCTGTACATTAAAATGCATACTTAAATGAGAAGAATTTAAATAAATTCTCCAGACTGTGGTAGGAACAGAATGGAGCAGGCAACTATGCGAAAGTGACATGGACTGGAAATTGACCCTGTGTCAGTATCACACCCAGGTGGTGAAGCACTACCAGCATGGGAGGAAGCTGTGTAATGGATTCCCACACACACTTGACACTGGAAGGGTATGGGAGGTACACAGACCTTGGACAAGAACTCCCAGCAAACCCACGGGCACCAGGCTAGGCAAGGCCGCTCTTGCACCTCCTCTACTAATTAAGGGAAATTGACTCCTGGTTTGCACAGATAGTGGCTTTAATAACCTCAAACTGTAGGGTATCACAATCCCATGAGTGACCATCTCTGGGGTAATTTACCTAAGGCTAAGTCTTGTTGTGTGAACACGTCTATCTAGGGATGGATTACTAGAAGGAGATTTTCCACTGGAAAGCCGTCATATCAATCATTAGCTTGTGCTAATGAAAATCTCTGCTAGTGGCTATCTCTTATTGACTGCAACTGCTACCAGAAAGCCATTCATCAGGATAAAAACACACTCGTTCAGAAAATAATGTATGCAGGCATTCCCTGCATTGTGGCACTCTGAGAAACTAAAGTGTAATTATTTGTATGTGATCTATCACATCCCGTAATTAAGTTCTAGAGAACCGTTTTCACATTAATATACAGCTATGAACGAGGCCCTTCGTTACTTAGTGAAGCAGCAGGTCAGATTATTAATCACTAATCAAAAGTGCATCGGAAATGATTTTGACAATGCAGCCTGTTCATTGAGTGGGACGGCATAATTGTATCATTTTAAATCCAGCAAACTTATCCATTGCCGTCTGGTTTCTGCCAACACCTATAGGCATATAACCCTTACTGATATGACGGACTGAAAAAGCCCGTTAAATATACCCAGGAGCTGAGGAGCCTTATGACAAAGGTGAAAGAAGAAAGTGCAAAAGCTGGGTTGCAGTTAAACCTCAAAAAAACAAAGATTATGGCAACCAGCTTGATTGATAACTGGCAAATAGAGGGAGAAAACGTGGAGGCAGTGACAGACTTTGTATTTCTGGGCGCAAAGATTACTGCAGACGCTGACTGCAGCCAGGAAATCAGAAGACGTTTACTTCTTGGGAGGAGAGCAATGACAAATCTTGATAAAATAGTTAAGAGCAGAGACACCACACTGACAACAAAGGTCCGCATAGTTAAAGCAATGGTATTCCCCATAGTAACCTATGGCTGCGAGAGCTGGACCATAAGGAAAGCTGAGCGAAGGAAGATAGATGCTTTTGAACTGTGGTGTTGGAGGAAAATGCTGAGAGTGCCTTGGACTGCAAGAAGATCAAACCAGTCCATACTCCAGGAAATAAAGCCAGACTGCTCACTTGAGGGAATGGTATTAAAGGCAAAACTGAAGTACTTTGGCCACATAATGAGAAGACAGGATACCCTGGAGAAGAGGCTGATGCTAGGGAAAGTGGAAGGCAAAAGGAAGAGGGGCCGACCAAGGGCAAGATGGATGGATGATATTCTGGAGGTGACAGACTTGACCTTGGGGGAGCTAGGGGTGGCAACGGCCGACAGAAAGCTCTGGCGTGGGCTGGTCCATGAAGTCACGAAGAGTCAGAAATGACTGAATGAATAAACAACAACATAATTGTATATCAAGCTTGTGGAAAGGATTTGGTAAATGAATGCATTCCACTGGCTCTTGTTTGTCAGTGGAGGCTGGTGGCTCTGATGTCTTGGGCTGGTGAATCTGTTCTGGGTTTCAGTCAGAAACAGAGAGGAATCTAAAGGAGATATCCAAGGTGCTGAACCTGCTCTGGGTTTCAATCAGACCTCAAAAGGAGCTATCCAAGGTGCTGAACCTTATGCGGGTTTTTACTAGGCATTGCTCACCCATTTTCAAACATAATGGTTAGAAACTTGCTTTCTTAAAAAGTGAAAATGGAGATGATGCTTAGCAAGCTGAATTACTAATGCACCCATTCTCACACACCCCTCCCTCTGCCACCCCCATGATTCCACAGACTCATGGCATATACCAGGGATGCAAAGCCTCTTTCAGCCCAAAGACTGCATCCAATTTTGGAGAGGCTTTCAAGTGGCACATTCCAGTGGCAGGCAGGTTTAAAAAATACCAAAATGCCAACATGTTTCGGCTGAAAGCTCTTACTGCCAGCTCCTAAGTGTTAGGAGAGGCATTGGAATCTCTTAGGCTGCTTACTATATATTATAGCTGGAACAGAGAGAGTGATAGGCAGTGAGCCAAGACCAGCAATTCCCAACTGTGTGCCCTCGAGATCATAATCACTAAGACCATGCTGGCTGGGGGTGATGGGAGTTGTAATCCAACACATCTCGAGGGCACCAGATTGAGAAAAGCTGGCTGAGGTCTTTGAAGAAAGCAAATGGGGTTGCAGAGGACATTCTGCTGTGGGTGCTCTAACAAGGAAAGCAATACTAGAAGTTGTGCGATGATTTATATCTAAAGATAATGGAAGAGGAAGTGGAACAAATGGGAAGTGGGAGTGTCCTGTTCATTTCCATAGCAGGAATCAGTGGGCAGGAATTTACGTTCTTAATCAGGAAGGTATGGGAAATTAATTACTTTTAAAAAGTCTGACAGTAAAGATTACTCAGTCACACAATCACAATGCAGGCTGGAAACTTTCTTATCTCAAAGGCTTGGTTGGTGACAGTGTGCTGAAAATAGCAATGAGAACAACAAGGAAAAGTGCAGCTTTTACAAAGGATTGGAATGAAAACAAGGGATCAATGAGTACTTTGTGGAGCTTAACACAGGAGCACTTCATTAAGGCTAGCTAAGCAATCCAGATTGCAACTAGATAGCTCTGGCCTATGGCTAGGCTGGCATAGAAATTCAAGTACACACTACTTCCTGCATGATAATTATTTTTTGTATCTTGCCCTTGGGGATATGGGCCAGACTGAATTGTCTCTGGGTAGTTTTCCATTCAGTTCATCTTAGTATGGAAAATACTGCTTTCTGCACTTGACTAGCAAAACAAATCTCACCGAAAGGAAAATTTCGAAGTGAATTCAAAGTTCCTGCTCCGATAAAATGTCTGGAAAAAATGTTAATGGAGCATTAGATAGTTGGAAAAAACTTTGGGGTTTTATTACCCACTGAAGCAGGTTAATACAATGGGGTGCTAATGTCCTGGTTGATTCTCTTACACCCTGCGAATTGCATTGCGCAAGTTGAGTTAGTGCTTTTGGGGCAACCCAAAAGAAGTGGAAACACTTCTTTATGGATGGAGGAAGGTGGACAGAGCTTTCATAAGGGAGCTCCTCTGGCTTGCCTCTTTCTAGAAATGAGCGTTTCTGCTCATTTGGAGGCTTCCCCTGGGAAGTGCTAAATCTCCCTTGCATAAATGGTGAGTCCCACTTCCACAATGGAATTAGCAGGACTCACCCCTTGTGGAAGGGAATCAGAGGGGCAGAAAGGAATCAGGATGGCTGTAAACGCCCAGCAGGATTCTGCCCTAAGAGCACTCAGTTTACTAATGGAACCACCAAATAGTGAAACCACCACATCTCAGAATGAACTTGGGGGTGGGGGGTGGGAGTTGATTCAGAAAGGTGAGCTCAAGAATTTGTCTCAAAGCTGAGACCATTACAATGCATTGTAAAGACATCATTGACTCTCACTGCCCTACATTACACCGCATCACACTGACACGCACTACAAAGGTATTGTTGAATTACACTGGTTTTTAGCGAGATGACCTTGTCCAGCAATAACCGACACTTAGCAAATTATTTTCAGGTACCGAGTGGACTCCACAATAGTAGTTTGAGATATTTTCTGATTCTGATGGGGCTTATTCATTAAACTCCGTGTTTATGTTTTCTGTAACAAGGCTCGTCCTTGAGGGGATTCATTGTGTGGAACCAGGAGTAGAAGAAAACTAGGAGTAGAGGACCCATTAAAAGAGAATAAATTGTAATAGCTGTCTGCAGAGCCTGCATGCCAAAAATTAAAAGTCCATGCCCTGAAATATAGTGGCCAAATGGCCAAACGTTGCAAATGTTTAGAAGAAATGTTGAAATTACAGGGGAAACATGGGATTTAGTTGTGTTTTGTATCAGAGATTGTATTTGATTTGGAGATTCAGAATAGGGCTGGACATTTTGGTTTCTCCCACTTTCTTATTCTTCCAATCTTTAGTTCTGTTCATCCCAAACCTTGATAACTTTCTTTGTACAGTGTGCATTTGTGAGACAGAGGTCAGTAAATAAAGAGACGACACACGGAACCTTGGTTTAAACAGAGGCACATTTATTAAAGATCTGCAAAGGGGGAACCTAAAGGGGCATCCAGTCTGGCATAGTTTTCAGACCTTTCTGAGTAGGGCGAGCCATTCATGCCCCGTGGGTTGGTGCTGAACAATTCACCCTCCCACAGGCCACCCCTTTTGGGGTAGAGAGACCTTCCGGTGTCACCCTCAACCCAGGCCACAAGGCTTAAGATGGGTGAGAAAGGTTGGCCTCAGAGGTAACCCTTATCTCCCAGCCCGGCCACGGGGCTCAATGCTGGGAGCCCTCAGGAATCACCAGTCACTGCAACAGTGCCTGTGAATGCTCACTATTACATAATCCCTCTGGATGCCCATTCCTTCCTTCCTATCATCAAATGTGACCAAATTAACAAGCAATGCCAAATCAACCTATTTATACTCCTAGGCTGTCTTACAGTGTGGAGTAGGTGAAAAACCCATGAACAATTTAGAACATGAGCAAAAAATTCCTATTCGGCCCCGAATGACAACCAGAGAACTCACACTGCCTACAGGGAGGGAGCCACATGAACAAGAAGGAAACTAGGAGGGGTAAGAGCCTATTTATAGGCCAGGTTGATACCCCTCCCCACATGGTGGCACCACCTGCTCTCAGCCAATATCGAGGGCACGTCTTCATTCTTCCTCCACTCACAAATGCTTCCCCACACCCAGGCTGTGCTGTGCATGTCAGAATGGCTTTTTGGTGTGTATTTCTCCTAATATATCCCTTTTGCATGCTGTTTTGCCTGATATCAATATTTTTTTCAAGGAACTTTCTTTATATAGTGCATTTTAATGTTACTTTTATGCACATAGATAGATAGATAGATAGATAGATAGATAGATAGCATTTTTGTTTGCACGTTCCCCTAATACACATATTTTTGGTATGCTTTTTTTTTTTATTGGAGAACTCCATTGTAAAATTTGGAGAATTTGGACTTTCTAAGCTGAATTTCAGTTTGCGTATTGGTTTAGTAGTGTAGAAATAGGTAAGTTCAGAACCTCCAGGTGGCATAAGCATATGGTTCTGACCCAGATGGGCCATGTTTCTGCCACAGGGCCTTGAATAAATGGAGATGTTCCATTTAAGTGACAGGTAGCTCAGGCTGTGCTTCTTGTTTGCTAGCTTGGCTCCTATTGTTGGGTAATTGCTTGATGTGACAAGAGACAGTATGATTTGTCATGTGGTAATGGATGAGGGCATTCCTTAAATTCACATTTTTAAACCATCAGGGATGTTATCACTAAGATTAATATAATGTCGCCCTTGTAATGTATTAAACCTTCTGTGCAAATGGTGTGCTTTCTAGAGCATCTATCGAAACTCTCGCATTATGGTGGGAAGTGCTTCCTCTCCCCAGGGACCTACTCTTTTTTATAGGAGAAACTCAGGGGATGAAGCTGACTGCATTGAGATGGAGGAAAACCCACCCCTAACCCTGACATCCAAGTGACCAATGGCTGAAGTATTGCCTGCATCTGAACTGTTTGATCAACTACATCTTATACTTTTTTCTATAGCAGTGGTGTTGAACCTTAGGTCCGTAGGCCATATCTAGCTCACCTGGGATCCCAATCTGGCCCTCAGATGTCCCCACCCTCTTCCTTGGGTCCCACCCCCTTTCCCCTTTGTCCCTGCCCCCTCTTGTCTTTGACTGTGCCCACCACCAGAATGCAGCTCCTGAGAGCTTCTTGGTCTGGAAGAGGTTTTTCACCCCTCTTCTGTAGGGGAAAATATCAGCTTTCACTTCTGTGGGAGATGGATAGTTTTGGGGATGCAGTTCAGATGGGGAAAAACCTGCTAGTTTAAAACAAGGTTTCAAGCTTCACCACTTGCATATTATTTTCTAGAAAGAAGCCAGGAGAACTGTCTTAAGGTATAGAACCAGAAGGCACAAACTAGAATGTGATGGAAAACAGACTCAAGGTCCATGACTGAAGTCTCCTCTATACTAATAGTACATTTATTTTCCAAATGCGGATCCTTATGTAGCCAAAACTGAACCATCCATGTACAAGAGGGACATATCAGTAGGTTTGTTAAATTTTACAAAAGTACATTTAGAAAAAAACATTTAGGGGAGGGGCAAAAGAACCCAATGAGAACTGAGCATGCTCAGTACGCGTAGGCCGATTCTTGGGGGGAAATGGGAAAACAGGAGGAAACAGGAAATGGAGTAGCCTGGCAGAGGTCATGACTGTGGCTTGGATCGATGAAGAGGAATTCTCCACACTGCAAAATTCTGATATAGGCCCCTGTTGTACTAAACAAAAATATGGTTAAATAAAGGAAGAAGAAAGGATCTCAGTGATCTCAACCCAGCTAGTTAGTTACTAAGTCCTACTGAAAGCAATGGGTCTTGACAAACATACACCCAATTCATTTCAATGGGACTTCAGCTTTACTATTTTTAGCTGGCCAGAGTCCAGAACCATTGATCTGAAAACAACACATCCCCGTCGATCTCTCCAAAAGGAGATTGCCAGTGATGTATTTCCATCAGGTGCACAAAAGGTTTTGATGACTTGCCCGTCAGTTGGAATTTTGTTTAGAAAAGGCACTTGACTTCACTTCTACGCTTCCCCTTTTCAAAGCAGCTAATCTGCACCCAACACATCACACATTTGCATAATAAACAATGATATGGCTCATGAAAACGATCCAGACAAAAACAAGGAGCTTTCTCTATGCAATGGGGCAATGCAGGCTTCTGCAAAGGCACCTTGTTATGGCTATGTGTGTTGCTTTAGATATGGGGTGAGCTCTTTGATGATCAGAAATGCCAAACTCAGTGCCAACTCACGTCGGTGTGTTACATGCACTGAATCCATTTTGGGTACTTTTATATATACCCCTGCAACTCTTGGAAATGGCAGAAAGAGTTTAGGATGTAGTTCAGGCCATTTAAGAGGGATTATTAGTGCAGATTATAAATAGATCCAGCAATGACAGAAATGAACAAGAAACTACCCTCTTGGTTGATTGGAATTGGGGAGATAGGAAAAAAAATTCCATGAGATAAAAACCAGTGGCAGAGGGGCATAGAGATGAAGAAAAACAAAAAGAAGGGAAGTAATCTTAGAGGAAAGAAAAAGTCAGAGCTGCTGGAACTGGGGAATTGTATGAGAGAGCTGGACCAACGAAAGTAAGGCCTTTTCTACACCTAAGGGTTATCGTGAGAAAATGGAGGGTTGGTCCTTGCCTGCTCCTTGGATCCCCTGTGTGTCACTTGGATGCACAGGGATGATCCAGGGGAAAAAGGCAGGTGTAGAAAGGGCCTAAGTTATTGCTTAGATAAGGAACCCAGATAAAATAGGGACAGAGGGGGAATCCGCACGTCGTTCTCAGGGTGCTTCCATCTGCCCCCAGTGCACCCCGAAAATGAGTGTGTAACTTGCCTGTAAAAGAGCTGGGGAAGAAGCGTCCTTGCCGCCGCCGCCGCCACCACCACCCAACTCCCTCCTCGCCAGCTGGGACGGAGAGCTCAGCAGAAGAAGGCAGGGTGGAGAGCAGAAGAAGCGGAAGAAGCTCTCTACCCCGCCTTCTTCCCCCGAGCTCTCCGTCCCAGCCAGCAAGGAGGGAGTTGGGTGATGGCGACGGCGGCGGCAAGGACGCTTCTTCCCCGGCTCTTTTACAGGCAAGTTACATGCTCGTTTTCGGGGTGCACTGGGGGCGGATGGAAGTGCCCTGAGAACTACGTGTGGATTCCCCCAGAGACTACTGTGGTTAGCTGGATGTGTTTGTCCCTGGTTGTTTTATTACACTATTGTTCATATGGTTCTTCAGTAAAAAATTAAACTTTGTTATTTGAAACTCTGAAGTCCCTTTTTTTGGGGGGGGGATGTACTCACCCTACGTCTACTAGCCAGCTTCACACACTATTTAAATTTAATATCTGAGGCCCAATGAGTTCTAAAACTGATTTGGTGGAGACTCCCAGAAAGAAAATGATTTCCACCTGGTGACAGTGGAAGAGGCCATAGGAAGGGAAGAACAAACAGGAATGTGAACTCACGTTTTTGTCATTTTCCTTTCCACTCACAGGACAGGGTGTTGCCAGTCTATGACCGACTCAGAGACATTCTTAGTAAATGAAAGTGATGGGTCAATGCTTTCCACTGCAGCACATGAACACCAAGGAAAAGAAAGGGGAGAGAAAGGGGGACTCCTGTCAGTTATGTCTGGCAAGCTAGTGGAGCCAAAGGCAGAAGTGGGAGCTAGGCAGAGCAGTGGTGGGTGGGGCTAGTGGTAAATCAGCTGGAGGTCAGGGAAGCCAATAGGAAGCCAGTGGGGAGGGAAGAGAGAGGGCAGCAGGAAGCCAGTGGGGGATGGGGAGGCCACCTAGGGGCAAAGTGGAAAGTTGTGGACGATTGTGTGCTTGTAGGTCTGGCTGGATGGGGGCTGCATGTGTGCAAGGAAGAGAGGAGAAGCTAAAGGCCTTGGGGAGGATTTTGGAGGGATCCTGAAAAAGAGTGATTGTAGTGATGGCCACCAATTTGGATGGCTTTAAAAGGGAATTGGACAAATTCCTGGAGGAGAAGGTTATTGATGGCTAATAATCCTGAGGGCTATAAAGTGTCTCCAATATCAGAAGCAGTATGCCTATGAACACCAGTTGCTGGGAAACATGGGTGAGAGGGTGCTGTTGCACTTGTGTCCTGCTTGGGGTTTCCCATGGGCAGCTGTTTGGCCACTCTGTGAACAGAATGCTGGACTAGATGGAACCTTAGTGTGATCCAGCATGGCTCTTTGTATGTTCTTATGATACACTGCCTGAGTTTATCCACGGTTTCATCTTTTCAAAGACACGAGAACTCATTCAAGCAGAAAACTGAATAATGCCATAAGCCCATTATGGCATTGTAGCCCTGTGACCAAAACCACTGTTTGGAGAGCCTCCTCCTTTGTCATTCAGAATAACGGGGGTGGGGTGACCCACATAGATTGAATGGCCTTTGTGCTACTAATACCTAGTAACAAAATGGAAGGAGACGTCAAGATAAAGGCTTCACCTCTTGATGACAAAATGCCATACTTAGCATTTAAAAGTGTTAAGAACAAAATAATAGAAGGGAAAAGTGTTCTCTTAGAGTGCTCATCTACTTAGCTAACACTGTTTAAAACCCAGTGTTAGATCCCTAATTAACAATATCAGGGTGCGGCTGGATCTCAGCTATAGTTGGACAAATCATCGGGCAGGTTCCTTTGGCAGGAGCAGAGCTGGAAAAGCTGTCATATTGGCTGGTGCAGGACTGAGCATTGTGATAGTTCATCAGTCACACTTCTGGTAACACAACTCATGAGGTCTTCTAGATGTCGTTGCGTTTTTGGATTCCTGCTTCTAAGCAAGGGCAGCTTGGCTTGTGTGGCAGCTCCAGTGGGATAGAGAGGATCCAGAGTGGCCATCTGTCCTCTTTTACAGAGGACAGTCCTCTATCTGAAGAGATGACAGAGGATTGTTCTCTATTTTGAAAGGCTGTCCAGCGAAGTCTGGTTTTAAGATAAAGAACCCTAAGAAGGAGCTGTTGATGGAGAACTCCATGGACCCTGTTCCTCTTCACCCGCTCTGCTCAATATCTGAGGCCTTGCCTGAAGTTCCACGGCTGAACTAGGTACATACATAGCCAAAAGGAGCAGTGACGTTTGGGTCGTGGGCCCCACATTGTGGAATACTCTCTTCAAAGAGGCTCATTTATTTTTAGGCATCTGGTCAAAATATTGGCCTTTAGTTAATTGTTCTTTTACCATTGTTATGGTACTCCTGTTCCTCCCTCATTGATGATTTGTGCCATGTGAATTTTTGAAATTTTATTGTTGCCATATTTGTACTGATTGTATGACATGTTACACTCTAAACCACTTGGAGGTCACTCATGGTATAGGTTTTTAAACAAACTAACAAACAAACAAAGTGTCAGTGGGATACTAGATATAAGCATATGCAGGCAATTTATAGTTAAGTAGAGTCATGTAATCCACTGTGATTCTAGTTGATGTTGCAAGACTGCAATCCTACCAGCTTGAATGTTAATCTCATTGGAACTGTTGGCAGCTACTTCTGAATAAACATAGCTAGGATTGGGCTGTAAAAAGGACTCATGAAAATCATCTTAAATCCAGCAGGACAATAAGCTAAGGCTGCAACACAGCAATTATTAAAGTAAATGATAAGACTTTAATTGATTGTAATGGAGGTGTTTGGCACACTAATAACTGAGAGCTAAAACCACAGTACTCAAAAGTCTATTTACAGGTGCTGCTTATATGCATCAGATGTATATACACCAGCTTCAGCTGAAACCCGATGCCCAAGTGAAATTGAGCCTCTGTGGACCATTTCTGGTGCTTCTCAAGGTGATGCTGGCTTTCCTCCCAAGTGACATGAACTGAAGCTGGGCCGTGCATGAGGTTTCATTTGTAATTTGGCTTCTGAAAGGCAGACAGCACGTCTCCAAAAATAGTATCTCTTATATTCCTTTTGCTAAACCAGGGTTGGGCAACTTGCGGTCCTCCAGATGTTTTGACCTACAACCCCTGTGATCCATCACCATTAGCTAAGCTAGCTAGGGCTCATGGGGAGAAGTGGGTTGAGTGAGTGACAGGTTCATCTTCTAATCATAGGACATGTTTTACCAGGGGATCTGTAATTGCTGTGCTTTGAGCAAGGGCAGGGATGGGACCATGAAATGGATATTCTTCCAATGCTATCGATCTTCACTATGAAACAACCCTTAAATTGTCATCATAACTTCCTAGCCCCTGAAATTTTGTAGGTTCCTTGCTTGGAGATATCTTTAGAATTTCATTAAAAATGCCCAAACACCACGGGGGAGGGAAAGGGAAGAGAGAGGGAGCAAGTGAGCGAGCGAGCAAGAGACCTTAAATACACCATATAGCTTGTATAGCTAATAGTTTAATAGAAATGCTAATATCTGGAATGGAGCAGGTTTAATGGAGCATGGCCAGCCTGTCCTGATCCAGAAAGAAGCATTTCTGTTCATCTCAAGGCTTCCTATAGGAGATGTTAAATCTCCATTGCACAATGGAATTGGTGGAAGCAGCTGCTTGTGCAATGGCTCCATTGGATACTGCCCATTCTTCACACAATATATAATTCACTTACAGAAATCACTGCCACAGGATTTGGTGATGGTGACCAGCTTAACAAGAAGAAAACAGAGATTAGGGATGCTGGATGAATTTACTATTAGCACATTCCAATACAAACATATGCCTGCCCGAGACTTGAGATCTATTGGAGGAGTCCTTCTCCGCATCCCACCAGCACAACACATTTGCTATGATGGGACAAGGGAGAGGGCTTTCTCTGTTGTGGCACCCTGACTGTGGAATGCCCTCCCCTTGGAGGCCTGACTGGTGCCAACGCTGACTTTATTTCGGAGCCAAGTGAAAACATGGCTTTTTAACAAAGCTTTTAATGGTTGGATTCACTATGCACATTGTTTTAACTGTTTTAATAGTTTTACTGCTTTAAAATTATATATTGTTTTAACTTGGTTTATGGTTTAATTTGTTTTTAGCTGTGTATATTTACTGTTTTTTATACTGTATGCTTTTATCTGTACGCCGCCCTGAAATCTTATTGATATAGGGCGGGATATAAATGTTTTAAATAAATAAATAAAGTAAATAAATATTCTCTGAAATAATGTGTGGATTAGAACCTAGTTATTTACACATTCCCATATGTTAGGCTCTGCTTAAAACACATGCTAAAATACGTTTAGGAATTCTAGTTTTTGAGAAAATGCTTTTACACGACTACATTTTGAGAGAAATACATTGAGAAACGCATGTTTCAAAATTCATATTAAAATATGTGTATTTATTGTTATGCAGTTTTTTTGGGGGGAAATTGCAAATGGAAGCAGAAATGGGGCATTGCTACATTTCAGAAGCAACTTTGAATTGGAGGCAACTCTTTTGGTCAAATGCTTTGGAAATCATTGCCCAGTCAACAGGCTGGTTACATTATAAAATGGTTCTACCCTAGGAACCCAGGCCAGATCTACACCTTCTGTCAAATCATTACAATCCCATCATGGTAATGCTATATCCCTCTTGCGCATTTATACCTCATAGGACATTTGTTGACAATGACATTTGTTGTGGCATTTTGGATAATGTGGAATAAAAAGCAGGAAATAACACCATGAAAGCGGTATATGGAATGTGTAATGTGACCCAACAGTTACCAGTGCACTTCAGTACTGCTAGTTTTGTAGATCTATCCCCACTTTAAAACAGTCAGGTGCTGCCTGGTATGTTGTTTTACTTCAAAATGATATCATCTGAGAAAGTTCTTGGAAGGTGGCCAAGGATAACTCAAGTTAAAAAGCAGCCAATGAGTCCCTTAGCCACCCATACTTCACTTGTAGACTGTGCCAACAATGGTTATTGAAGGTTGATATGATAGTTATGCTAGGATAGCATACAAAAATTTCTGTATTTGTTGAATAAATGTAGTAGAAGATCCACCACATCATTTTCATTTTGCCCTTTTGCACACCCCAGGAAGGACTTTCCGATTCCTTACTTCTTGAAAGCTTTCTAAAGGAAAACACAACATTTTCTGTATCTTGCATAAAAATCCCTAATACACAGCTTAGATGACCATAATGCACTCAGCACATATTTTCAAAGGACTATCCATAATGGCAACAGTATTTATTTCTGAAGTAGTAATAGCTGAATGAGATCCAAACATGGTGTTTGTGTAATGTGGGTTATTTTACCCAGTGTGTCCCTTTGCATTTATCAGCCTCATCTGTTCCTGTTTTTCCTTCTTCCTCAGGTTCCATCCAATGAAGTATCATTAGTAGAGTTGTGTTTTTCTTGTGGAAAAACATCTAGAAGAAAGAAATAATTCCTTTCCCCCCTCAATTTTATATTCTATATTACAGTACACTGACATGAAAAATAAGTTTCATGTTAGAAAGACTAGACCAGAACCTGGATGAATATTCACTGATGGTACCAACAACAAAAGTAAGAAAACTATGCATTTTACACCCGTTGTTTACATATGTTTATTTCTAAGTCGCTTTGAGGCCATTTCTACACCTGCCTTTTTCCCAGGGATCATCCCTGGATCATCTCTGTGCATGCAACTGACACACAGGGGATCCTGGGAACAGGCAGGGACGATTCCTCCATTTTCCTCAGATAATCCTTAGATATAGAAAGGGCCTAAGTTTAAAGGAGATTTTTTTTCCAAGTAAGAGTGTTTACGGTCACAACCTTTGTCAAATTGTTTACCAAGGATATCTATTTTAAGCTTCTGTCTGTGAATCTTATAATGAAAGGAATGTAACATCATGCATCTCCAGTTGGTGCACTTTTGTGCCAGTGCCATTCATTTCTGTGATGTTGCACCAGTGGAACGCTTTGAGCATGTAGTCATTATTATTGTCACCTTTAAGGATCGGGCTATGCTTCAGTGGAGAAGTGGAGCATTCAAATAGGTTCATGGAAGTACCCTTTAAACACATTTACAGAATGTTCCCTCTGAATGAGACATCTAATGAGTTTGCCTCCCCATTTCAGAAAAGTTACATTCGGTGTGAATGAAGAATCATCTGCCATTGGCTCTCCATGTTCTCACCCAAAGTCCATAACAAGAAGTATGAAAACAAAATACAAGCATAGGATATTCAGTGTGGGTATGGGTGGGTGTGTATGTGACACCCCCTTTACTCATAAATGCCAATTCCCAAGGTGCTGTCACTTTCCAGTGTGACTAAGGCCAGATCTCCATCAAGCAGGACATAGCACTATGAAAGCAGTATATAAGAGGCAGGAGCCACACTACTGTTTTATAGTGGTATTGAAGCACACTGACAACTGTTGGGGCCCATTGACACTAACCATATACCACTTTCACAGTGCTATATCCTGCTTGGTGTGGCTCCTGCCTCTTAGATACCACTTTCATACCAGTTTCATAGTGCTATATCCTGCTTGGTGTAGATCTGGCCTAAGGAATGGAAAACAGGATGAAGCCATAGAGATAAAAGATTAGAACTATGCAGAGAAGGCAAGGGCGGGGAACCTCTTTTAGCTCAAGGGCCAACTTCAACTACACAGGAGCTCTTGAAGGCTGCTTTCCAGGAGTGGCTGTGGCTAAAGGCAAAAATCAAAAACAAAAACCAGACCCATCTTCAAGTATAACCTGATGGGATCTAAGCTGGCAGTGACTGAACAAGAAAGAGATCTTGGGGTTGTGGTGGACAGCTCAATGAAAATGTCAACCCAGTGTGTGGCAGCTATAAAGAAGACAAACTTCATGTTAGGCATTATAAGAAAAGGAATTGAGAATAAAACTGCTAGTATCATACTGCCTTTATACAACTCTATGATGCAACCACATTTAGAATACTGTGTACAGTTCTGGTCACCACACCTAAAAAAAGATTATAGAGAAAACATGCACACACTGCAAACATGCATATGCATTCATTCATAGTCAAACACCCCATGCACCTCATTCAGACATCAGTACACACATTGCCAACATGAGCGTGTGTGCACGCGCACACACACACACACACTCAGGATCACCCACTCCAAAACACACACATGCACACATCCATTAACTCAAACACCCCATGCACCCCATTCAGACATTAATACACACACTGCCAGCCCCCCCACATGCCGCACCCCCCACCTTAATCTTACCTGCTACCTTCTTCTTCTTCTTCTTCTTCTTCTTCTTCTTCTTCTTCTTCTTCTTCTCTTCCTCTCCTCCTCCTCCTCCTCCTCCTCCTCCTCCTCCTCCTCCTCCAGAGGATCTGTGCTGGTGGCCCACAGCCCATTGCCTCTCATCACACTGGCACTTTTCTTGGTTGCCACCAGTGCGATGAGAGGCAATGAGCAGGGCTCTGTTTTCATTCCCTGTCCCGGGTTGCTGGGCCTGGGCCAGCAGCGGCGCCATAATCCTTGTGCCGCTGCTGGCCCAGCCCCAGCTGCCCGGGGTGGGCAGCGAACTGAGCCCTGTCCCTTGCCTCTTGTCGCCCTGGCAGCGCCAGGGTGATGAGAGGCAAGGGAAGGCCTCCGTTTTTGCTCCCCATCCTGGGTGGCTGGGCCAGGCCCAGCTGCCCAGGATAGGCAACAAAAACTGAGCCGCCTAGATCGGTGCTTGGGGCGGGGGCTGGGAGACGCATTCCCAGAAGTCTGGAATGCATCTTCCAGCTCCTCCTCCCAGCACTGATGCAGGCCTTCTCTTGTACACTGGTGCCAGCACGCAGGAGAAGCCTAGATCGGCGCTGGGGGGAGGACCTGGAAGATGCGTTCCAGACTTCTGGGAACGTGTCTCCCAGCCTTTTCCCCGGTGAATTGGGCCCCAGTCCTGGTTGCCCCGGAGACCTCTGTTTTTCTGGAGGTCTCCGGGGTTTCCCGGTGCATTTGGTCACTCTAAAATCAACTTACTTTATTAGTGCTTTGATAACCATCTTCAGAGAAGGCTATCTAACACTGTTTAAGTACAAGCACTCCTTAATGCTTTGTGGTACCCTTTCACTGTCCTTTCTATTATAATGTGATACACTCTTTATTTTTATGGTATGGGGGCCTCTGAATATTGATACAGTTTAGGGCCTTAGCATGTCTTAATCCAACCCTGGTCTACTGTAAATATAAGTCTGGATTCAATATTAGCAAAATAAAATAAAAAGTGATTTAGTGGTTTAACATGCATATTTGTTATGGCCTTTGAAGCCGCAAATGCAGTCCCTGACCTGGAAATATTTTGTTGCTATGCATCACAATCATTCAGTGCACTACATTAAACTACAATGTTTGTTGTTCTTATTTTTTTTTAATAATACTTCTGTATCACTTGATATAGCAAAATTTCTAAGCGGCTTATGTGGCAAACATGATGTAAGATGAATAAATGAGGGGTTGGGTTGGATGGCGACAGTAAACTCCTTCCTTTCCAAGGAAAAGTGAGACTCAACATTACAGGAGTTGCTGCTAAAAGTTGCTTTACTGCAGAGACTGAGCCAGATTTCTAGCAAAGTAAGCACAGGTTGTAAGCACAAGCCTGTTTTATTGAGCAAGCATGTAAAGGTTATTAAAAGTGGGGAGTGAATTAAAAGAAAGTTAATCTCTTTAGTGCTGTCTTAGCAGCATTAATGACACCCCCTATAGCTAATCTTTGGTCACACTATTAGTCTATAACACTAGATGCTGTAAATCTTTCGCACTGCTGTTAACTTTGCCACTACTTTGTCTTATTTTCCTTTTCTCCTCAAGTTCCAGCTGATCGGAAGCTTGCCAGGTAACTTTCCAGAGGGTTTCTTGGTTGGAGGAACGGCGCCTGCTGAACTGTGTCACGGATTTGCCACAATCATGGAGGATTTCAATATGCCAGGATTTTTGTAGCAGAGATGTGTAAGCTTAGAGCTGCAAGATTTGCCCATGAGTTCTGTTTCTTGTGATTTGCAGTAGCGAAGCTAATCTTTCTTCTTGCCTATGCTTCATCTTCATTTGACATATATCACGTCAATTCTGTAGCAGGCTTAGGTGACAGTACTATCTCCAATGATTCTGCAGGTCCCATTCTTGACTCTGTTGCTGCTATTGAACTGATGCTCATTACAGATTTAGTTCCAGCTGTGCTGCCAGTCCTTCTGACACTGGTTACAGTAGTGAGAGAAGGAGGATAGGCAAGAAAGATACTGTGATGCCTCCACCTCACACACAAGGCTTTGACGCACACACCTCCCTCAGGCTAAGCACCACCACTTAAATCCTGGTTGTGCTTTTTATACTGTATTTTGTATTTGTGTTTTTAGACTGTTGTTTTATTATGGTTTTAATTTTTGTGAACCACCCAGAGAGCTTCAGCTATTGGGTGGTATAAAAATGTAATAAATAAATAAATAAATAAATATACCCGAGGAAGGGGTTGTTATTATTATTATTATTATTATTATTATTATTATTATTATTATTTATATAGCACCATCAATGTACATGGTGCTGTACAGAGTAAAACAGTAAATAGCAAGACTCTGCCGCATAGGCTTACAATCTAATAAAATCATAGTAAAACAATAAGGAGGGGAAGAGAATGCAAACAGGCACAGGGTAGGGTAAGCAGGCACAGGGTAGGGTAAAAAGAAAAGTATAACCTTTCCCTTATAGCAGAAGGAAAAGGTAAGGAGATTTGGAAAAGGCTTTTCTGTGAATATAGCAGGGTGAAGGTTTAATGTAATGTGTTTATATATGAACTAATAGAGCAGGAGACACGGCCAAACTGACGCGTGGCTTTATGGTTGCAAAATAAAGAAAATATTTATTGTTGTTTACAGTTCTTAGTTCCTTCAAATTCTATTCAAATCCTGCCTATTCTTAAGAATTCTAGTAATAACAATTCCAATAATAACAATCCTTAGTCCTTATGATCTTATTTTCACTCACTCCTCACACAACTCCTGACAAGAACACGCACAGCTAAACACATCTACCTCCAAACCCAATCACCAACCGAACACACCTCAGACCACTCAGCATCCTCCCACTTTCCACAGCATCAACAGCCACACCCACTCAGTCCAACATTCCGTACTCTCTAGACATATTCACACAGACATACCTAAGATAATAGAAATGTGGGTAATGCCACAGCAATGGGACCTTTAGCCATAAAATTACTGTGGGCTGCCGTACATCCTTCTCTTGCTCCTCCCCACTCTCCCAGTGTGAAACATTCTGGGTGGTATGTGAAGCAATCTCTTAAGAATCAATGGCCTCATCTACACCAAGCAGGAAATAGCAGTATGAAAGCGGTAGATGGTATGTGTCAATGGGCCCCAACAGTTGTCAGTGCACTTCAGTACCGCTATAAAGCAGTAATGTGGCTCTTGCCTTTACATACCATTTTCATAGTGCAATATCCTGCTTGGTGTAGATGAGGCCAATGTGTTGCATTTGTTGAAAAAAGCAGCACAAACCATAGTTTTGCTTGGTTAAAAACATTCATGGTGCCAGGCATTTTTTTTTAAAAAAGAATATTTTCCTTAATACACTAATCTTTTTTTTTTAATGGCGTATTAGACACCAGGGCCATTTCTGTACCTGCCTTTCCCCCTGAGATTGTCCTGGGATCATCCCTGTGCATTCAAATGACCCACAGGGTATCCCGGGAGGAGGCAGGGATGATCCCTCCATTTTCTTGGGATAATCCTTAGGTGTAGAAAGGGCCCAGGTTACAAAAGAAGTCCACTAGCCTTTCCTAATCTGGTGCCCTCCAAATGTTTTGGACTTCAAGTCCCATCAGCCCCAGCCAGCATGGCCAATGGTCAGGGATGGTGGGAGTTGTAGTCCAAAACATCTGGAAGTCACCAAGTTGGGATAGAGAGGGGAGAACTGGAGATGATCAAGTTTGCTGAGATTCTCTGAACTCCATTTCACTGAGCAGTTCAACTGGCTCCCATTTTGTCTGTCACCTGTTTTCCATTTAGTTCAAACAGGAAAGGTGCGCATTTTCATGCACAGTTTTCAAAAGTGCACACTTCCTCCCTGTCGGCTAAAATGTGAAAATGTGTATTTTTGGGGGGGGGGAGGGGGGAAATGCACATTTTAAAGTGCACATTTTTCAAGATACACATTATTCAAATGGGATTGCAAGTTTGAGAATTTGCAAACTTTATCCCAAAAGAATACCACCCTGTTCATGTTTGGGATTAAAAGTAGGGCAAGTTTGGACAGATGATTTGTGAACGGAAATGTAATTCTCATACAGTCCTAGACTGGAACAGGCTGATCCACAGCATAAGCATGCCAGCTTAGAGTGCATTTTAAAACATCCGTCTAACTCAAACAAGTTCCACCGTGAACATAATTATACTCTTCAAGCCAGCTGTGATGAAAAGTTCAAGATGACTCACCCAGCCACTGTGACTTCTCAATAAGAAACATGAAATCCTAGCCTGGTCCTGATGATGTGCCAGGGCCCTTGCCCATTTTGAATCTTCATCTTTAAATCATGAAGAATTCGTCTTCGATAATCATCAGCCATCAATTTTGCTAAGTCAACACCATTCATTCAAGTCAGTTTATGAAAGTTTCTTTACATGGAATGATGGGTCCCCAACCTTTTTGGGTCAGTAGGTACATTTGTCAGGGGGGCTCTCGCAAAATGGAGTGCCATGGTGGGCATCGCCAGTCACAAAACACTCATTTCCCAAGAAGGCCAACTGGTAAGATGAAAAGAAATGTAATTTGCCCAAGAACCTAAGTACAAAGCAGAGGTGGCATCTGAGTTCCAAAACTCAAAGCCACTCTTTTGAATCTAAATAAAGATGGTGCTGGAGGATATGATGGTTTGCATCATGCCAGCATCTCAGTTTAAAAAACTAATAATTAAATCTTAAGAAATAAAATAAATATCAGCAGAGGCAGGGAGCCTGGTGGGTGCCAAGAGCTGTCTTTGGGCATGTTAATGCCCTTGGGTACCACATTGGAGACCCCAGCATTCAAACAATGAGCTAGTTTTGGTGTGAAGAAACTCCAAGGAACTCCACAATTCCACGAGCCTTTTCTGTATGTCTCTTATCATGTCTCTTTGAACATGACAATCTGCTGATTATGAGCATTTCTACATGAGGCTTTTATTGCATGCTTGTGGTTGGTCTCTCACAGATGTTTACAGGTCCTTTACATTATGCCATCAACCTCTAGAGTGTCTCCTGTGCTTTTTGGGTTTTATCCTGCTTTTAAAAAGTTAGGAGATAAGCCAATAAAAATGGTAATGCGAGATATTGACAACATTGTGCTATAATAAAGCCACTAGATGGCACTGTATAATGAAAAATATGCAACATTGCCTAGTTAGGAAGTTGTCAATTCAAATCACATGTCAACCATGCAAAGAGGCCCATTGCAGTCCCTCAAAGAAACAGGAAGCAGAAACCCCCAGTAAAGATGTGGGATTTCAGTCTGGTGTGGTGAAGCCCTATTTCTTGAACAACCCATTTGAGCCATTTTCTAGCTTAGAACACTTGAGGGTGGGTGGGAAGAGTGACTATTTGTTTCCTGCTAGTTTGATGGAAAAGGAGGCCATGAGCAAGAAACAGAAATATTTGGCTCTTGCCCTGTCTCGCATATACGTTGAATATCACCAAAGCCAAAATGTTCATTTGGATGCTCTAGTTAAACATGTCAAAATCTGATCATATGTCAGCCAGCCACTTGACAGCAGATGTTATAACTAATTTAAAGACATCTACCTAAATGAGAGTGCTGAAAGGCGGCATCAATTTTTCATGCTAATGCACTTCAATGCATTTAAATGGGCTTTCTTCCACAGATATGCAGAAAGAAAGGGCTAAATAAAACCAGTAGTTAACATGAAGGTTATAGAAGACACCACTAGAAGGACATGAGTTAGAAAGAAACTCCACAGATGAAATATTTCGTGTTTGAAAGATCAGTTCACGGCTTCCTCTCTGTGTCAGATGTGTATATCAAGGGCACATAGAGAGGTGTTCCTGGTGGCTTCTACTCAGATTGCTGTTTTCTTGTTCACTGAAGGGAAGGGTTGATTTTGGTGAATTTATGCTTCCATCATCCTCATGTTCAACTGACCAGTTATTTGTGGAAGTGAGGGCTGATTTGATTGTTGGAGCCAACAGTGGCCTACAAGATTGGTCTGTCAGATTTGTGCCTGATTGTTTGTCATCAGGGAGATGTGTGTGTCAAGTGTCCTTTTCCATACTCGTGCCGTACTTTAAGATAGAAGTTGGGGAAAGTAATGTCCCATTAGTTTTCTCATTCCTTCCATTGGCTGAAGCACAGTACTAGATCAGTGCACCATCAAACATTTGCTCCATCTGAAATGTGCTAGTTAACCTGCTGATTGTGCCTGTTCTGGCAGAATCTAACTTAAAGTCCTACTTAAAGTAGACCCATTTATTTCATTTAGTCTACTCTAAGTAGGACTTTAGTTGGATTCTACCCTCTATTACAGCCTATGCTGACATACTATTTATTTCTTGGATGCTCATAAAGCAAAAAGACGATTTAACACATCCATGCATTCAGCTGGGCAATGAAATGACAAATCTACTTTATGCGGAAATTAAGTATCTTATACGGCTGGGAGCAAAGGAGCCTTTCCTGATGTGGAATGGAAAAGCTATTTTACACCTCGCATGAAACTAAGGAGAAAGCCCTGTGGTGGCTGTGAATTTGTGCTGTGTTAGTTATATGACACAGACACAGATTCACAGCCACTGTGGGGCTTTACTGCGAAGCTGCGCTTTGAAAAAGTCAGGGACTTACCCTGACTTTTTCAGTGGGAATGGGGTCAATACAGCTCTACCACTGTCTGACCACACTCCAGGGCCGATCTGGGGGGCGGTCCTAATGGAAGGCGACTGGCAATTGGTCTTCTTTCACCAGGAAGTGGACAGGGGCTCCGGTACCCAGATGACTACCAGGAAGCCCAGACACCCTCCTTGGCATCGGGATTACCTGATGGCAACCCAGTAAATAAAACTGCAGGGTTTGGGGGCAAAGTGGTGCCAACTCAGTGAAGATAGACCCTAAGTCAAATATTGTTTTGCTTGTGCAAACTCTTGCACAAAAATCAGGTAAGCTGTAGAGCCCACCTAGTATTATAACACTGTGCAAACTCTTCCCCCACAAGCCAGAATGAAGATACCAGGCACAATGGGATGGATTGAATTCTGTATTCTTTAAACATTATTCCATTTATATCCTGCACTTCTCCCTCAGGGCAGTGTTCTTCT
This sequence comes from Elgaria multicarinata webbii, assembly GCF_023053635.1. NCBI lineage: Eukaryota > Metazoa > Chordata > Lepidosauria > Squamata > Anguidae > Elgaria > Elgaria multicarinata. The sequence continues at coordinate 89,106,240 of NC_086178.1, read as the reverse complement.
GCCCACCCCTTTATCCTCACAACAATGCTCTTGTGAGGATAAAATGGCTGAGAGAAAGTGACTGGGTCAAGGTCACCAAGTGAGCTCCATGGCTGAGGATTCAAATTCACATCTCTCCAGTCTTAGTCCAACTCTCTGACCATTATACTACACTATATTGATTGGCTTACGTGACCTTATGTGATTGATCTGCATTGGCCTTAACTAATTAGATGCTTTATCCTAGCTTCTAAATTTGAGGGCTAGGAAGCAGTACCTGCTGTTTAATATTGTGAACTGCTGAGAGATGGAAGCTGTAGTCCAAATGATCTGGAGAGCACCAGGTTGGGAAAGGTTGGACCTGTGCCTTGTACTACAGCCCTTCAACAAAGTGGAGGGAAAGTTTCTGGGCTTTCGTATACGAGGCTGTTAATCCACTGTATCTACTTTCCATTTTGTCACAGAATTGAGATCTGTGCACTACACAAGAAGCATTTCCTTTCCTGCTTTTCCACTACATAACCTCTAGGTGGCACTGTGATATAGTAAAATAGTATAAATACACATGGAAACAGTGTTTTCTTTCACTTTCAGAAATAATACCCTGTTTTCCAGTTCTAAAAAAACAGACCACTTCACCAAAAGGCTGTTTACAAACAGACACAAATCTGGAGGGTCACAAGCACCAACTAAAGACCCAAGAAACAACCATGAGTACTAGGGAGAAATGATTGCACAATAAATGTCTTGTGTAGAAACACCTCTCTTTCTCCACCCACCCACTCAAGCACGATAGGATAGTGGACTGGAGAACAGTATTCCACTGGCACATCTGCATTTGTAGCCCAGCACTAGTATCTATTTTCTTTCTCTTCACATTCTTTTGGACTCAAGTCATAGCAATTTTGCAGGTGAAAATAGTTACCATTAACAGAAAACTGTTTGACAGTCCCCTAACTCTGGCTTGTTGAGACACAAAGCCTCTGCTCCAAGGATTATTGTTAGACCCATATTAAAATTTGACTTCAAGAATCCCAGGTTTAAAGATTTTAAAATATTATGCTAGAGCAACAGAGCATGCATCTGTTCATGCAAATATACAACGCACAAGATGATAGATAGCTTGTATATATCCTCTGAAATCATATTCACAGTGATGTTTGCAGCATCTTTAAATATGGAATGGTTTAGGCATCTGTTACAGAACTAATGTCAGGAGAGTATTAAGCATAGTTGATGTATCAAATATAAAAACATTCTTAAGGAGGAGTCAGAGCTTGAATGAGAACTGGCTGGTTTAAATTTAGTCCATGTAACGAAGAGATGGAGAACATGGAATGAAAAACTTTAATGAGAAAGTGCAAAGTTCTGACCTTGGCCTCCAACCTGATTAGCAAGATTCTGCAAAGTCTCCAGGTTTAATCAGATGGGTTATTGTCCTTTGATTCTGATGAGCGAAAATCTCATCCCAGTCTAGACAAAGGGCGGCACCTATTATGCTTTCTCTGAGACATGTTCACTGTGAAGTCCTGAGATGAGGCAGCTATAATTCTCTTGTAGCACAGCTGGATTTCATACTGATTAGCTATAAGATCAGCTGAATACATTATAACAAAATCAAGCATATCTTTTGTTAATCCTGATGTTCCACACATAGGGCATGCCTACACCAGGGGAGGGAAGGGGGGAGGATCTCATGATATTTGATCACAAGATCCTTCCCTTTGTCCACACGTGGCACACAATGTCCAGGGAAGAAGGAGGAAGTTGCGCCCGCCTTTTTTCTTTCTTTCTTCTCCCCCCCCCCCTGAAGATGAGTGCACGTGTGCTCCAATGAAATGGTCAGTAAAAACAACAACCCCAATCCCATTCCACCCCAATGGGCATGGAGCGCCTGAAGAGCTCCGTTCCCTATGCCCAGCTCCTGGCTCCTCGCATTTACTTGCGAGGAGCTGGGATGAAACCGGGATGGCCACCCACAACTCCAGCAGTCTTGGGACGATCCCGAGAATGCAGGAAAAATCGGGTTAAAAGCCATCCCAGTTATCCTGGGGAAATGGAGGGATCATCCCTCCCTTCCTCCAGGATCCCCTGTGCATCATGTAGATGCACAGGGATGATCCCAGGACGATCCCCGAGATAAGGCATGGTGTAGACATGCCCAAAGTAACTCAGTCAAATCTTTACTGAGTAGGACAGTAAATATCCCAGGTATTCAAGGCTGGAGAGGCAAAATTACTTACAATATGATTCTATTACTGTTTACTCAACAGAAAAAAATCACCTAATTCAAGGATTTACTCTTAAGGAAGAGAAGGATTGTGGCCTTAATCATAGGAAAGACAAACTCCCCCCCCATCACCACTACACATCTGATCTGCAAGAAGTTTGGAAGATTTTCAGCCCAGATGTTTATTTCCCAACTGAATAATGGATTTGGTACAAATTCTATTATCTGAAATCAGCAATGGAAAGAGGACTTGCCATATCATAGCAAATCAGACATGTTAATGCTGGACATCTTTTTCGACCCTTTGATTCTGTGATAATAGAGGGTATAATTTCAGATTAAATGAAGATCTGGGGTTGTTTTGGTGCCTTAATACAAAGGTTAAGATCCCAAGCACATTCCCTTAGAGTAAGGCCTTAGCTAGATCATCCCTTCCTTGCCCTCCCCTTTGGGCCCGCTTTTTCCATGGTCTCGGGTTGAGACCATGGAAAAATGTGTGGCCCATTTCCGCAGTTTGACCTGGCTCTGCGCGATTACTCACGCGGAGCTGGGAGCTGCGCCCATCAGAGTTAGGGTGGGAGGAGCGAGGAAACTAAATTAAATTTTAAAAACCCCTTACCTTCAGCCCACGAACGTTTGTGCGCGCCATCTTCTTTAAAAATAAAAAATGGTGGGCGCAACGCCTCTCTTCCTGAAGTCGTCACGCCTCACGTGTAAACGGAGGAGGGATCTCACATTAATCACAACGCGAGATCTTCCCTCCTCCGTCGCAGAACAAAAGGTAGGTCTAGCTAAGGCCTAAGTGTCATCGGAATATCAGTGCAATGCAGCAGCTAGAGTGTTAGGCCAGGAAGGTCAGTCATTACATATGGAAAAGTCATATGTCTCAGCCTAACTTACTCAGTGTATATTTAAAGTGTGTTCAATGGGGCTTGCTTAACCGCTGGGAAATGTGTGCAGGATAACACCATTATAGAATGGACCCTGTGTTTTTTTCTTGGAGGAAAGCTGGGACACAAATGTGAAAAAGCAATGGGACTTCCAAGAAAGTGCAATTCAGTGAATAGGGATTGTAACTATTTTCAATTCATAGAGTTGATGCCAGATTTGACAAGCAAATATTCAAGGTTTTGTTTTGTTTTTAAATATATTTACTTAGAATTGTAAAGCCCACCTTTTAGGCTATAGCAGTTGCATGTACTAAAACAATACAATGTGCATTATAACATTCCACTTTACTTTCTTTTTTAAAAGTCCCTCATCCTTAAGGGCAGCCTCCTTTTAAATCCATGCAGCCAATGCCATCATGTTGTGCGTCAGATGCAATGCAAGGCCAGATGTACACAAATGCTTTTTATCACTAGAGAAGTGCACGGATAACTGTTGGGGCACATCACACACTCCATATACCACTTTTGTAGAGTTATTTTCCACTTTTTATTCCATATTGTCCAAGATGGATGTCATTGGGTGTGCTATGAGGTATAAATGTGCTAGGGGGATATAGCATCACCATGATGGGATTGTATTGGTATGACATGGGGTGTAGATCCTGCCCAAGGCTAGACCTAGCTGAAAGTTCGGAAGAGAGGAGGGGTGATTACGCATTGTGAATAACGCGAGATCCTGCCCTCGTTTACACATAAGGCATGACAAGCTCAAGAAGAGAGCCGTCGCACCCGCCATTTTTAACATTTTCTTAAATGGCCGGCTGCGCACCAATGCTCGAGTGGAAAGATAAGGGTTTTTTTTTTAAAAAAAAATGATTTCCCCGCTCCCCCCACTCTAGCCCTGATGGGCGCAGTGCTCCTGAGGAGTGCGGTGCCCCGTTCGCGGCTCCCAGCTCAACGCGAATAATTGCACAGAGCCAGGAAAAGCTGCGGAAACGGGCCACATGCTCGCAGTCTCGGACTCAGCCCAAGAATGTGGGAAAAAGTGGGGCCAAACGGTAGTCCTATATCCCTGAGCCAGGGAGGGTTGATCCCTGCCTGAGCCTGGGATACCCTGTGTGTCATCTGGACGCACAGGGACGATCCCAGGTATCACCCTGGGATATAGCCTGGTCTAGCAAAGGCCCAAGTCTAGTAACCCTGTTGGGGATATTCATTTATTGATTATTCGACGTATATCCCGCTTAGATGCAATATCCCACTGGATATTGTTGTTTTTATGCTTTTGATGGTTTTAAATATTTGTATATTTGTTTTTTAATGTTCACGGTTTTTAACTTTTGCCCAGAGAGATTCGGTTATGGGGTGGTATATAAATGAAATAAATAAATAAATAAATTTTCTTCCAAAGAGCTTAAGGTGGCCCACATGATTCTCTTCCTTCTCATTTTATCCTCACAACAATTCTGTAAGGTAGGCTAGGCTGCGAGAGGGTGACAGATCCAACATCACTGCACTGGGATTAATGGCTTAACTGGGTTTTGAACCTGGGTCTCTCGAATCCTAAACCAACACTGTAATCCAGGGTAATAATAATAATAATAATAATAATAATAATAATAATAATAATATATTTATTTATTACCTGCCTTTACCCAGGTCTCAACACCTTTCCATCACTTACTGATCATTTGATGGTTTCCACTCATTCTAAGAGGCTGAAATCTCTCTCCCAAGGCTCAGGCGGTAGCTAGACCGAAGGTTTATCCCAGGATCATCCAGGGTTCATCCCTGCCTGAGCACTGGATGCCCTGTGTGGCACTTAGATGAACAGGTTTGACCCCAGGACAATCCTGGGATAAACCTTAGGTCTAGCTACGGCCTTAGTTGCTAGCAGTAAGAGCTGTAGGTTAAATTGTGTATGTTTTTTTTTAATGTTTTCTATGTTGATGTTTGATTTTATGTTTTGTAATGTTTATGTGTTTATTTGTTTGTGTATTAGAAAAATAATAAAACATTTAAACTCCAAAGAAAACGTGACCTCCAGTGGAAGCTGCCCTGATGGATGAATGAGTTCTGACTTTTGCATTCAGCAGTGCTTTTCCCCCTATGATAGGTATAGATCAGCAAGGTTTGGAAATGTTTAAACTCATCCATTTTTATCCCTATTCCCTTAGCAGATTTTGTTTCCTGTGGTCTCCTTTGCCAAGACCCTCCCAAATTTCATCTCTTTGCTTTTTTTTATCCCAAAGTGCATTAATTTGCTTGGAATGCCAATAAAAAGTGTGTTGCAGTTGTAATGGCATTAATCAACTGTTGCCTTGAAACACATTATTTAAATGCTTCTGTCCTTTGGAATGGACACCATCTGAATATGTATGACCCATTCAGCATTGCTGGGGAATTGTTCCTGAATGTGTAAATTAGGATTAGCAATGCAGAACCATTGTGGTTTTACTCCATGCCTGTTTTAAATGCCTGGGAGAAGATTTCCTTCTTTTTTGTCAACACATCTTGTTTTAGCTCAAGCTACCATATCTTTTAGAATTTACAATTCAATCCACGGGTTTTTAATTGTGTAAATAATTCTTTTGCAAAACCGCCCTTATCTCGCTTCTCTTGCCTCAAACAACTAGTATGAAAAAAGGAACTAATTGCAAGATGGCCAGATGGTTTTCTTTGTGCAAGATAATAGTGGACACCAACTGAAGGAAGAAGCCTCTAAATGTTTTGCAGATGGATTGCTGCAGCAAATAAACAGGGCCACTCACATTGTTTAGCAGGCTAACAGAACAACACAGCAAAAGTCTGCAAGATTATTCAAGCGACTGCTACCAGGGCCAGATCTACACCGAGCAAGATATAATACTTTGAAAACAGTTTGAAAATGGTATATGGAATGTGTCCTGGGCCCCAACAGTTGTCAAGATCATAATAAACCATTCTAAAGCAGTAGTGTAACTCTTGCCCAGTACTAGTCATGGATTCAAAGAACCATGAGCAGAAGGGGGAAAGGTCTTAGTGTTCATGTTCCATGCCAGCAGATGAGTTCTCACACTATAGTGCTGGAAAATGTCTGGGGTTGTGTTGCCGCAAGAGTGCAGGACTTTGGCTGTGTAAGCTTCAGATTCAGCGGCCATTTTGTGTACAGCTGTACTGTGAGGAGAGAGAAAAAGTCCTACAACTCCCAGCATGCATTGCAACCAAATCAGAGTATAGCATTTGAGTGATGATGCGGCATATGGATTAGTGAGGGTTATAGGTGGGGATCTGTTGCTGCAGTTTAGGAGGGGAGTGTGGGAGGGCGGAAGGGGAGAGAGTCGCAAGGCGCCTCCCTTCTCTCATCGCTCTCTGGCCTTATCTACACCAAGCAGGATATTTCACTATGAAAGTGGTATGAAAGTTGTATATAAAAGGCAGGAGCCATACTACTGCTTTATATCTGTATTGAAGTGCACTGACAACTGTTGGGGCTCATTGACACATACTATGTACCGCTTTCATCCTGCTACATCCTGCTTGGTGTGGCTCCTGCCTTTTATATACCGCTTTCATAGTGCAGTATCCATATGCAGAAACTCATGCCTGGGTTCCAAATCTGCCTCTCTGGGAGGGGGTCCCCTGAAGGCCACACCCCCTCCACAGCTTCACCAACCATCCCCCACCCACATGTTCATTGATGGTTTCCTGGCTCTTGTGCTGTTTTTAAAATCGTTCTAAAAGGTAGAAATATCTGAGGCTTAGGGGGATTCCACACGTCGTACTGAGGGCAATTCCATGCGCCCCCAGTGTACCCCCAAAGCGATCGTGTAGCTTGCCTGGAGAAGAGACGAGGAAGAGGCGTCCTTGCTGCCGCCGCCGCCCACCTACCTCCTCGCCAGCCGGGTCGGAGAGCTCGGCGGAAGAAGGCAGGGTGGAGAGCGGAAGAAGCTCTCCACTCCGCCTTCTTCCGCCGAGCTCTCTGACCCAGCCGGCGAAGAAGTAGGTGGGTGGGTGGCGGTGGCGGCAAGGATGCCTCTTCCTTGTCTCTTCTCCAGGCAAGCTACACGATCGCTTTGGGGGCGCACTGGGGGCGCATGGAAGCGCCCTCAGTACGATGTGTGGAATCCCCCTTAGTTACTGACAGTAAGAGCTTTAATCTAAACTATGCTGGTACGGTGGGTTTTTTTTTTGCCTCTGCCCCTTTTGCTTTGGCCCCACCCACCAGTGGAATATGGCCTCCACAAGTTTCTCTGAATAAGAAGCATGGGGTTGTTTTAGTTACATTAATGACTTCACCCCCTAAGTTAGTTGCATTAATGACTTTACTCCCATTGATTTCAGTGTGAACTAAATTCAGCTAATTTGGTTTGGATTCAACTGACAGTGAATAAGGAAGGTACAGGCTGCACCATTGAAATTCTAGTATGTTATGGGGGGGAAATCTTGAAGAACCTCTTTGGATTTTGGGAGTCATGTTTTTCATGTGATGCTCTTTCCACTAGCAGAAATAAACTTTCCACTAGTGGAAGGGCATGTTTGGTACCAAGCCATTATTATTAGTTGTCAATCACTGTAAACAAAGTAGATGTATAAGAAGCTGTGATCATAACATTCTCATAAACAGAAAAAACTTAAATAGTATAATATAGATCAAAAGGTCTTAAAATTAACTATATTGGTTTGTGCCGTTATTAATAAACTACTGAAGGTTTCATGTCATTACATATCAATTTTTCATAGCATGATTGTGAAAGATGTGCAAAATCTGTCTCTTTGTAGCTACTGAACATTTTGCCTTTTTGACTGCTGGGATCACATGTTCAGGGTACTGATTCATAAATGCAAAAATGCAATCTTGCTGATCCAAATCTCTATTGTCCCTTGCTTGCAATTATTATCTCCAATTGTCTTAATTGGGAAATTGCTTGCACATGTTTTTTTTTTGCTTGTTTTGCAGATTTAATGCTCATATCCTCACAGCCAGTTCCTGTTCTGGAAACCTCTCTGCAACAGTGAATATTTCACGCTAGGTCTGGTGGAAACCTAGGCCTTAGCTAGACCTAAGGTTTATCCCCGGATTGTCCCTGCCTGCTCCCGGGATATCCGGTGTGTCATTTACATTAACAGGGATGACCATGGGACAATCCCAGGATAAACCTTAGGACCATAGCTAGACCTAAGGTTTATCCCAGGATCATCCCGGGTTCATCTCTGCCTGAGTGCTGGATGCCCTGTGTGGCACTTAGATGAAAAGGTTTGACCCCAGGACAATCCTGGGATAAACCTTAGGTCTAGCTATGACCTAGGTTTAGCTAAGGCCATAGAAGCATGCGCACAGTATCCCTAATGGCAATTGTCAAGGCATTGGAGCAGGGATGTCTCTTCATAAGAATGAACATCCTGAAGTCTAATTTTTATTTCAAATCTACAAGAGCACATGTATGCAAATCTCAGGCGCATGACGCTTGTATTCTTGCTGGCCTGAAATTTTTCATAAGCTTTGTCTCATGGCTTGTGGCAAAGTAGCTGTCTAAGTCCTCCATCACACACACAAAGATTGATCCAGTGTGCTGTGACCCTAGAATGGATGGAGTGGTAAAATAGTTAATCACAGTTTGTGCTCATGATGGAGTGCTCAAAGGCTTGTGTTGCCAAGAGCACAGTTGAATCTGAGCAGAGGAAAAACTTCAGCCTGATTAGAAATGTAGCATCTAGCCACCCACATGAGACTAAATTTTAGTAAAACTGGATTGCCTCACATACAAGTTTCTCTGAAATTACTGCTCACTGCATCTTTGCACAGCCAGTGCACATGCTACATTTTTCTACATCAGGGCCACCAGTCTGAATTGAGACCCTAGTGCGAGGGGTACAGGAGCTTTTAAGATCCAGATTGGGGGCCCTACACTGACTCTAGAGTAAAAATAAAAAACAGTGTAGCTGCTATTTATTACTACCTAATAGCTGAAGCTCTCTAGGTATGGATCAGAAAGAAGACTGTTTGGCCCTATGTGACCTAGTTTCATGTACAGACAGAGGAATCTGTCAATTTGAATTTCTCCTCAGTCATAGGGTGACCAACTGTCTGGTTTTGCTCGGACAGGTCTAGAAATCTGTGCCCCCGACCAGGGTTCAGGAGGGAATTTAATATTTATTAAAATGTCTTGGAAAGTCTCGTGGCGGGGGTGCGGAGCAGGGTGCGCATCTTCTGGGCTTCTGGAAAGTGCACAGATTGGCCACATCATTAGTGTGGCTGGGAAGATATCTGTATGCCCAGATACACTAATGGCATGGCCAATCTGTGCACTTTTCAGAGGCCCAGAAGATGCGTGCCCTCCTCCCCCTGCTTGCGCCAATTGAAGCTTCTGAAAGAGCCTCTTAATGCAAACAGTAAGAGGCCCTTTCAGAGGCCTCAATTGGCACAGCGAGGGGAGCAGTCATCTTCCCTGCTTCTCTGTTCCAGGAGTCTGAAGTCTCGTGAGAATTCCAGGATGACGTGTCAAGACTTCAAACCACTCATCCCAGTAGTCTCATGAGACTTTTGGGAGAGGCATGGTGCATGTACGTGTGCCAAAGAGAAGAACGCTGGCTGGCTGGCTGGCTGGCTGGCTGGCTGGCAGTCCACCTGTCATGGCAGCTCACAGGAGGCAAAAGCCAAAAAAGAAAAGAAAAAGGAAAACCTCAGTAGTGATGCCAAAAGAGCCAAAGTCAAAGGGGTAGAACAAAGGATGTAGTTTATTTATAAAAGCTCACAGGAGAAACAAGCAGCAGCAGCAGCTGTCCGCTTCCCTTTCCACTTCATCGTGTGTGTTGTGCCACAAATCACATCCCCCTGCTGGCAGTGCCCAGCACAGCACCTGGACCCACATGTTCACTTGATTTTTCCTAGTATTGCAGGCCCATGCGCTGCCTGTAAATGGGGGGTGACTGTATAGTGGTGAGTGATTGAGTGCTTCTGGGGGGGGGGGAGATAGGAGGAAGAGGCAGTTTTAGCTTTGCCCCCCACAACCTGCAAAATGTCATCCTGAAAATTATTGTGGTTTTAATGTCCTTAGCTACACGTATGGAAAGGTGGGATATAAATATTTAAAGTAAAGAAGCTTTTTTAGATGGCTTTGTTTAGTGCTTGTGGATTTTTACTAGAGCTGAAGGATGTATTTTGCTTGTGGATTTTCTAACATTTAAGTTGACTTATGTTTTAATTGTAATATTGTATTGCCATTTGTAATATACTGTACGAGGTTTGTAAGCTTCATTAACTGAAAGCTTATGGGGAGGGGGCTTAGGATACCATTGGGAAGCCAGCAGGGAGCAATGGGGGGGAGTCCTGGGAAGGGTCGTGTGCCTGTGCTTGAGAAAGACAGAGGAGAGGTTTGTGGGCGATCCAGACAGGTGGGGTTTAGATGGATCCTGAAATACAGTGAGTGTGGCTTTTCATGTTCTTGTACTAAGGAGAAGGGAGGGATGTGTGTGTCTATACAAGCATGCACATTTAATGGGTACACAGATTTTTTGCTTGTGTGTGGATGGACAGATGGATCTGGTGTGTGTGTGTGTGTGTGTGTGTGTGTGCATGCGCATGCGTGTGTGAGAGAACTCATGTATAGCATTGACTGTTCAACTTGCTTAAATTCTATCACAGTGAAGATTTATTATGAATGGCAATATAAATACTAATGGCCTTGTAAGCACCTTCATTTAAGGCTAATTACCATAAGACTACCATAAGAAAGAACTAACTTATTAACAGTATAGTCCTGTATTTCATCTGATCAAAAGTAAGAACCATTTACTTTAACGGAACTTGCTCTCCAGTGAGTGAGTTCAGATTGCGACCTAAATATGCTTGAAGTAGCCAGTGAATAAGCTGGTACATGCACATGAGTCTAAAGTCTGGGTAACCTATTTTATAAAGTGAGAATAAAGGGTTAAAGACTACATCTTTTAACCTTAGGTGCTCAAAAATCAACTCTGAGATGGTGATTACATTTAAAAAACAAACCAACCCAAATCCACATTTGATTCCTGTATTCATTCTAGTGTGACATGATTAATTAAAGGCACAATCCTATGCATGTTTAGACAGAATAAAAGTCCTACAACTCCTAGAATCCATGGCTGGCTGGGGTATGCTGAGAACTGTAGGACTTTTTTTTCTTTCTAAACATGCATAGGGTTGCACTTTAAGTGAGTTTAAAATGTGAAACTCCTCACATGTATGGAATCTATATGTCTATCTATTTTTCTATCTATCTATCTATCTAAAATTCCTCTAGTATCAGGAATGAAGCAACTGTCAGTGTGGAAGGTGTTTTTTAAGATATAAAGGGGCCTATAAGACAATTACATCCAGCATCAAAAATTGCTTCATAACACCATTGTAAGCTAGTACCTGATTATGTAGAGAGAGGTACCCGGCCAGTTACTACACTTTATTTATTTATTTTTATTTATTTATTTATTTATTACATTTTTATACCGCCCAATAGCCGAAGCTCTCTGGGCGGTTCACTTTGCCATTATAGGCAGTGTGGGGAGGAGTGGGTGGACTGGCTGCTGACATATTCAATGATGTGCTGGAGGCCTTCTTTACCTGTTTATTTATTATTTATTTATTTTATTACATTTATATACCACCCCCCAGCCGAAGCTCTCTGGGCGGTTTACAACAATTAAAAATAGTAAACATTAAAAGTATACAAAATTTTTAAAAAACATAAAAACAGTATAAAAACAACAACAGTATCCATTTAAAACAACAATTCTGGGGTCCATTAAAAACAAACTTAACGTTGTTAAATGCTGTTAAAATGCCTGGGAGAAGAGAAAGGTCTTGACCTGGCGCTGAAAAGATAACAACGTTGGTTGTTGCTTTTTCCAAGCTGCCCAGGCCCCTTATCTGGGTCAAGGGGACAGAAGTGGTACTGCAGCAGAAAGGGATGGGAGCAGCAATGTTTGGACTAGGTAATATGTGGGTGTGTAGTGTGGTTTGGCTTGAATTGCTTCTGTCTGGATCTCCTTGGCTCTGAAAGCATCTTTCTGGACTGTACCTGCTGGTTACATGATACACAAGGCCAGACTGTAGTGGGTGTATAGTCCTCCTTGACGGGGGTGGGGGAGTTGTTGCACTTGCTAGAGAAAGGTGAACAAATGTGAAGAGAAGCATGTGTTAGTTTATGAACAAGGACTAGCTGCTTGGTTCTAAGTATTTGGCATGTTACTTCTCTAGTATTTGTTTCATGACATTAAAGCCCAGTCCGATGCAGGTTTAGAAGCAAATCCCACTGTATGTGAAACTTAGGCCATTGCTAGATGAGGCGTTAGCGCGGTGTGAGGCCCGGTCCCCCTCCTGTGCATCCAGATAACGCACAGGGGATTCCGGGGTCAGGCCGGGCTAACGCCTCCCTTAACCCAGGATAAGCGGATTCACTTATGGTCCGGTTTGTCCACAGCCCTGGCCTCAGGCCGGGGCTGTGGAAAGTCTAGCGACTTCCGTGGCTTTTCCCGGCTGCTCGCTTACTCACGAGTAGCCGGGACAAGCCACAGACTGGGCACAGCACTCCATAGGAGTGCTGTGCCCATCGGGCCGGGGGGGGGAATCACGGGTGGGCGTGGAGGGGGCATCAGACATGACGGACGGGGACAGGGCATGGCGGAGGGGGGAGAAGAAGAACGGGGATGGGGGCAGGGCGTGGCGGAGGGGGGGAGAAGAAGATCGGGGATGGGGGCAGGGCATGGCAGATGGGGGAGGACGGGTGAGTGAGTGGGCAGGGGGGCATCACATATTGTTGGGGGGGAAATCAGGGGGAGCGGGGAACCCTTTTTTTTTAAAAAAAGCACTTACCTTTTCCAGCGGTGCGCTCCTGCACACATGACCCTTTAAACGGCGGAAAAGCGGAGCGTGCGACGGGGCTTTCCCTTGCCCCATCGCGTGTTGACGTGTGGAAAAGGGCGACGGTGTGCGCTAGCTGTAGCGCGCCGTCGCCCCTCCTCCCAGACGGATTTTCTGGTAGGTCTAGCAAGGCCCTTAATTCTGGATAAATGTCACTATGCATTTCAGTAAAGTTGTACCCCTGGAGATTAGATGTGCGGGGGCCAGGGCTTTTTCAGTGGCTGGCCCCTGGTTATGGAATAATGTGCCCCTGGAGATTAGACAAGCTCCCACTCTCAATTGCTTCAAACGCCTTTGTAAGGCGTTTTTATTTTCACAAGAGTTTGGGGAGGGGGTGGTTTAAATTGGCGTTGAGGGCTTTTAATGGTTTGAGGGTGAGGGTTTTAATGGAATTGTCTTAATGTGGGTTGAGAGTTTTAATGGAATTGTTTAATATGTTATTGTAAAGCACCTCGATGCCAGAAATGGTGAGGCGGCACTATAAAAATGCTTTAAATAAATAAATAAATAAATAAAATAAATAAAGTTAAGTATATCTTTGGGTGGGGGGGAGTCTACACCAGCCGTGTATTGCAGGACTGTATCCAGTCATCACTAACGGGCCACATGACGTTCACCTGCTCCCACGATGATCTTGGCTCCACTCTCAGTTTTCCTGGAATATCTCTGACTGCTTTTGTTATGTTTTTTCCCAGCTCTCTTGCATCCATTCTGGAGAATGTTTGCGGCGTGCCCTCCCCTTTGCAAGGTCATTGCTGTTCACCATGTGTTCTGGGCTCAGCAAACAACTAATCAGCTGTGAGGGGCATGTGCATGGGTATCAGAGGTGTGCGGGAGTGGACAGGTCCATCATTTTCGCCACATGTTTTGGATGGGTATCGGCGTGTTTCACCTCTAAGGTTGGGCATGTTGGAATGAAGTTTCCCAAATATGGCCACCCTACTCATATATATATCAAAGTTCTTTCAATTTCATTTATGAAGAAATTTGTAAACCCTTATTTAAAAAATAAACCAAACACAATTATCACTCAATCACACCAGCCAAATTCAGTGTCCAGCTATTCCCACCATGAAGAGGGCCATGTTGTAACTGCCTGCTGCATTAAAGATGTGGAGCCTATTAGAAAAAGAAGCGGGAAACCAAATTCAGCACCAGAAACATGGATTCAAACCCAGACGTTTAAGAGCAAAGAACTCAAAGCCTGCTATTGAAAAGCCATTCCTTCTTTTTAATTAATTTTAATTTCATATAAATCCCCTCACTTTACACAGCTGAGAAGCTATACCTTTTCCTGTATTCTGCCGCTTCAGACTGGAGGTCTGACTGGAGATCTCATAGTTCCTCGCACATAGCGAATGAAATCCCCGCATATAAAAAAAATCAGTGAAACAGGAAGAAGACTCGTCTGGGACCATCCCCTTCATGACATCTTATTTTCTTTTTCTTTTGTTATTGTTTTAAGAAATAATTTACATATAATCACTTTTTTTGTCCTAAATAAAACCTTATGTTTTCTTAACCCATATTAAACATATCCATTGTTACAAATTGACTATATTGGTTCCAGTACTGAATAAATGAAGTGAAGTTTTTTTTTTGGAGGGGGGAAAGTCATGATCAGTTACACCTTTCCTTCCCTTAACAATGTGTAGTAGGTAGTAATTTCGTTCTGTGTGCAGGCAAGTACTGTATGGAAGAATAGACACACAGCCTTGTCTTCTGTTTGTGTGAACTAGGATTACTTCTTTTGGAGTAATTTGAGTTTGTGTGTGTGAGCACACGTTGTATGGTAGTGGCTAGTTATTATAAAGAAGAATGAATATTAGTATTCAGAAGCTGATGCAGATGCATGCATATTAATTTTTTTTAGTAATTAAGGCAAAACAGATGGTTTGTTTGCAGCATTTTAAATTTTTGCTCCATTTTATTTTGATTCATTAATGGTGACCATAAAATGGTGCGACGAGGCACAGAAATCAAAAAGCCAAACATGCAAAGCCAATGATAAATAGTGCTTATATTACCCAAACCCATAAAAATTAACTAGTAAACATAGAAAACATAACTGTCAAATTATTTATAGCGCTTCCCTTCGCATAAATATTTCCAAACATTGGCTGTAGATAACAGGTGCTGTTGTCAATAAGCTTCTGTGAATCACGGCACTTAGAGATAAAAGGGAATCACTCAAGCTTCAGAATGCTTGGCAGTAGAAAATTATTAAGAACAGAACGGGTTGCGGGGGCAGAGAGCTCTTGAGTGTTTTTGTACTTCATGTTGTGGAACATTGGGTTCCTTAAATGGATAAGCACCTTGCACTAAGATTAAATAAATGACAAAAATACTTAGAGCCCAGTCCTAATACCTCAATATTGATGGGGGAACTTCTGTGCGGTAGAAGCCCCCCACTACACCTGAGTGATTGGAAGTGGCTGGTAGCATTTCTCCCACCAGTGGTAGCTTTTGGAAGCCATGAAATCGGGTCTATTGTGTTTGATAAGGAGCTGTCTTTGGATCTGTTGGATCGGAAGCAGCTCCGTTCCCCTAGACTAGCGATCCCAAACATTTTGCAGTTGGTGGGCACACTTGGAATTTTGGAAGAGTGTCATGGGTACTCTTACAAAATGGCTGCAGTGGCTTGCCCATTCATAAATGGCTGCCATGACGGGCATGGCCAGTCACAAAACACCCATTTCCCAGAAAGCAAACTGGTAACTTGCCCAAGGCCCTAAGTACAAGGCAGAGGGCGGGGTTTGAATTCCAAAATACAAAACCCAAATAAAGATAAGTCTGGTGCAGTGCTTCAGCCTGGTGGGTACTGAGAGACATCCATGGGCACCATGTTGAAGACCCCAGCCCTAGTTGGACCTAATCAGTTATGCCATCCCTGGAGCTGGTTCCATTGTTGCTAATGGGGAGAAGATGTGAAACAGGAGAACCTCCAGCCTGCAGCACTTCCTTACATGTTTCTAGGGGTGGAGTTTGGCTGGAGGAACCCTCCAAACAGGAATCTCTGACCGGAGATAACAGTGGGGAGATAACAGTGGGGATCTCCTTGCACTGTCCCCCCTAATGTCATCCAGACCGCAGAGGGCCAAATGAAGGCACTTTTGTCCTCCATCTAAAAGCAAACTGTTCCCCACCCATTGAACCTGGGGCTTTCTACATTTGAAGTCTGGGCTCTGCTAATCAGGTGTCTTCCTTACATATGACCCAGATCCTGGAGGACCACTGTCATGTCAGAGTAGACAATGCAGGGCTTGACTGACTAATATGTCTGAACTGATATAAGGCAGATTTATATCTTTATTTACTTATTTAGTACATTTTATGTCCCATCTTTCTTCCATAGTGGAAGTCTCTCGGGCAATCTCAAAGCCAGACACTGATGAGACCCAGACTTGCTTAGCTACATCATAGTGGGTGTATCATATTACCTTGCCGTGTGCATGAACAATGGGCTAATTCAGCCTTCCTCCATCTGATGCCCTCCCATACAATTTGGATTATAGCTTCCATCAACCCCAGCCAGCATTGCCAATGGTCAGGAATATTGGGAGTTGTAGTCCAAAACATCAGAAAGGCTGGGGAAGGCTGGGCTAATCAGCATATTGTGTGTACCTTCTCTATAGCACGGATTAATTCTAAAAGGAATATATTTGAGAACTCTTGTGCACTGGGAAGAAGACGAAGGGAGTGGAATATCTTTTCTCTTAACAGTGGAATGCCGAACGCTGAGAAAATAGCTAAACCTGAACAGAGATTTCAGGATCTAGTCCATGCTGTTTTATTGACACTGTTTTGCAAAAGAAGTATGATTTATTGAACTCTTTATCTGTAATTGTTATGATTTAAATAGAGGGCTCATAATTGATTAGCTTTATCTTTGTGAGTTAGGGAACGATGCCATAAGACACAAGCAGCTGTATCCTTTAACAAGAGAAGATGAATGTCTTGTATAAAAACAAGCTATTATATGTGCTGTTTATACAACAGCAGAATTTAAAATGTAAAAAAGAAGAAGCTGCCAGTCAAAATGCTGACAATGTACAATGCTCTATGGCAAACTGAAGCAACTGGCGTAGGCCACATATCCGCACAGTTTAATATCTGTCCATTCTTCAGTTTGAGGATAATTGGGATGTACAATGGCAAGAAAATCAGTAGGGGGGCACTTATATATCACCAAAAAAGAGGGCACAGAACAGCATAAAAGGTGCACATTTTATAGCACCAAATTTAGACATACTGAGTACAATTTACCTAGAAATACAGTACATCTCACTATGGTGAGGAAGGTTGTGTGATCAGGTGACCTGTGTGACCTGTGTGCCTTGCTCAGTTTGCTGTCCATGTGTTAATTGTTGATGGTTCTTTATCTCTAAACTGGACTCAGACTTGACTGTCCTTTGACAGCCTTTCAAACAGAGGACCATAAAGCAGGACACATACCTGTCCCATTCATCAATGTTTTGCAAATTTGTTCTCTTATACAGGAGTCAGACCTTGCCTTCCATGGGGATTGTGAAGTCTATGGAGCAATTATCTGTTTGTATATCGTTATGGCTCGGCATGCAAACAAAATTATTCCTATTCAAAGCTCTCCCTGGATTTTGAGGTTCCAAATGACTTGCTTTGTTTGCAGAGTGGCACCAATGTATTAGTGATGAGCTATTCTTCCATTTTTGATTGGCATCCTTTTGTCAGATTGTTGCACGTGCAAAATTTGTTTACCCATGTCTTGTTTTTCCATATCTTGTTTTCTTACAAGTTATTGTTGGCATGAGCACATATAAAATCACAAAAGGGAATCTTGATGTAATTGCACAGCTGAATCAGAAAACTTTTTGGCTCTATGACTGAATCAATGTACACAGAGGCACCAATTCCAAAACCAATTCCAGAAATTCTGAAAAGGTGGAAGACAGAGTAGAACCAAGGGCAGAACAAACCAATCAAGGAAACCAACTAAGCAAAAGAGGAGAAAGTTGTGCATTGCAAGAGAATCCAATTAGAAACAACGATCCCATTTACATGTAACACCAATTCGTGGTTTATTTAACCCACAAATAGGTGAGTGGGAGTGAACAAATATGCTGCCACTAGAATGCTCTTCACTTCTGCTTTTAGTAAAAAACCTATGATCTCCCCATTTGTAAATTGTGAGCATGGCATCCAAACCTGGACACCCTGGATTGTTTAAGGATTAAACAACTGCAAGATAATCCAACAACTGATCATAGGTTAACTCTGGGTTGTTCTACCCCTAAACAACCCAGGGTGTCTGGGTTCAGACATCATGGTCACAAACTATGAATGGTAGGTTGTTTACTGAAAACTTATGCTCAACAATCCAATAGTTTGTAATACATTACATGTGAACCAGCTCAGTGTCTTCTTTCCTTTTTAAAAAATTAAAAGCCATTCTCTCCCCTCCCCCATCATACATGCATGTTTTTATGCATATTGAGACCAATAACTGAGACAAGTGATGAATGTGGCATAGATTGAGATTTGCTGGAGATTCATGTTTAGAGAGAAAACTGGAAACTTAGACCACATGGAGTAGACACAAAGAACAAAGATCACTCTAAGTATTCCAGACATGCAGGCATTGGCTAAGTAGCTGAGAGCTCACTGTGGATTTCAATCCTCATCTAGCCTGCAGCTGCAACATTGCACAGAACTAGAGCTAACATTTAAACTATATCCAACAATACCAAAAGAGATGAGGGAGAAAAGCATAATGGCTTGGATTGGAAGCTTTCTCTCTACTCATGGAAGAAGAGTTCCATATGTGGAATTCTCCATTGTCAGATGGAAGCTCATTTCAAAAATAAAAGACCGTTGACAGATGTTCTTTATATGCATGCAAAAGTTAATGAAAAAAAAGAGCAGTATGTTAAAGAAGCCACACTTACCAAAATGTCCAATGATCTGTTAGTTACCATATCTAAGGATTGATCTGCTGTTCATATTCTGCTGCCTTTGATGTAATCAGTGATTCTCATTCATTGTATCTTCACAAACTCTTGGATCTCATTATAATGTCCTTTTTGGATTCTCCTCTTATTATTAAGTTCTTTGTTTTGTGTTCACGTTTTTGTTAAAGGTCTCTTTCTTGTTCATCCCCTTCTGTTGGTGTCCTTCAAGGCCCAGTTCTAGGCTGTCTTCTTTTTAATGCTGTATGCAGATGATTAAGCACCACATAGTGACCACTTATAACTATATGCAACTGTGGCTGCATACTCCATAGGAGGCAGTCAACTGCAATGACCAGTCTTTGGGTGATGTTTTTTCCACATGGATATCTGCTGGTCATTTCTCTCCATTCCACATGGATACAGCATGATGATAAGAAATCCCCATTCACAATGTGGTCATCTAGATATCCCCACCTTTATTGGTGATCCTGACCACTTGTGAGGGAATGTTCATGTGCAGCAGAATGTGTCTAGAGCCCCCAGACCACTCTGCATTCAGACAACACGATAATGGCGGGGTAATAATCAACTCGACTGTTGTTTATCCAGGAGGTACTCCTCACACAACATAATAATCAACTGTGGTGTGGATTAGGATCAGCGTTGAGTTGACTATTAGTTTACGCTGAGTTGACTCACTCATCTCCCCCCCCCTCTCCATGCTCAGTCCTCACGTTAGTATCCCATCAACTATTGCTGCCAAAAATCTATCCTGCTGGCTGGACTAGAGCAACAGCCACTGCTTTGAACACTCTTGCCTTTCAACTCAGCCAAATAACCAACCATTGGTTAAAAAACTCCCTCCACACAGCATGATCATGCCGTGTGGAGGGAGTTTTTTAAATAACCCACCATGGGCTATTTAAACCACCATTGGTCATCATGTTGTTTGAACCCAGTCTATGTGTGGAGAATGGAGCAATCCTTAAAAATAATAAGTAGTAGACTATTGTTGGCCAATGCTGTGAGTGACCTATACAGCGACCTCAGTTTCTGTGAAAATAATGCTGTATTTTTCCTTATATTTCCTTTCTCCTCCCCTCCTACAATTGGATCTTTCTTTAGACTTAAATCAGAAATAACCTTAAATTACACTAAGTTAATGATCCAATAACAAATGTACTCTTTTCTCTCCTCAGGAAGCTCTTACTTAATTAAAGGTTTCTAAACGGGTTTTGCTAAGCCCTGAATTAATGCTGCAAATGGCTGTTCTGTCCACTTTTGTATTACATTTTTTTTCTTGTTTCCCCGGATTGTATCATTGACCTTAAGAACTGTAGGGGACACTACCACCTCACAACTCTGCCACCCCAGGATTATACCACCAGTGAGATAAGAGTCCTCCTACTGTGAAAAAAGAAAGAAAGCATAAGTAAACAATCCTATGTTGAATATCTACAACCCACCAAATGATAAAACATAACATGGTTTATAGTCTTTCCTGGTAATATTCAGGCAGGTCCTTAATAGGAGGATATCCCTGTGCTTTTAGTCCTTAACCATGTGTAGCTGTTAATGAGGCACAAAACATTAACACCTTTTGACTACCAAGCCCCAGTGCTACCATCTGCCTAAATACAACTGTTGAGCAGCTGACCCAGAAGGGTTTCTTTGTCTATAGCACAAAGCAACAATGCACATTATGCTTCACTGCATGATTAATATAACACAACACAACATTATTGTATATAGCATCTTTTGTGAAAAATGGCATTCCAGGTGCTTCCTTCAGTTAATAATGGACTATGGTGGAGATTAACAATACACAGTAGCAGGAGGAGAGAGTAAGTCAGAGTCATAGCAGGACAACAGAAAATGGTAAATTAACAGTATTTATTTAGCCAGGGGTGTGTGTGTGTGTGTGTGTGTGTGTGTGTGATCTAGTTCTATATCTTGGTTTTAACTTACAATGCAACCTTGGGAAATGGAAGCAGGAAGCTATATCACTTGGATGCCTTGGGTCCCCAGTTATATCCACATGTCAGAGAGTTTTACATCTCTGTAGCCAAACTATTTTTCTTCTGTCAAGTATGGTTTTCATGCCACAAACAGGGGCAAGAAAACAGAGAACACAGAGATTAAGAGTTTTGTTCTTAAAGATGAGTTTGTTTTAAAAATGACTTTCAAGTGTACGTCGCAATATTTTTAAGTTCTTTGCTTTGTACATGCACACTTCCTTTTACGGTTATGTCCCACAGTTGCAACCAGGCATTGTTTATAGCTGTCTGACACCCTTAACCCTCTATTTTATGGCTGAAGAGAGCAGCAGAAGGATAGGGAGAGAAGTTGCGGGGCGGCAAGAAGGGCAGCAGTAAGCCAGCCTGTGGGGATGATCAGGGAAGCCAGCAGGAACTAGGGTGCGAAGAGCAGCAGGAAGCCAGAGGAGGCTCTGGACTAGTCAGCTGGGAGCAGCCTAGGGGGTTGGGAGGGTTGTGTGCCTTAATGGATGGGGCTGCACATCTCTGAGAAAGAGAGAGGGAGAGAGAAAATACTGGGGTGGGGGATTATGGAGAGATCTGGGAGGAAAGTGAGCGTGTTATGTGTTTGTGCTTGCAGAGCAGAAAAAGGAGCAACCTGTGTGTATGTCTGTGTGTATGATAGATACATTACATTTTGTGTGTGTGTGTGTGTGTGTGTGTAGGATGAATGGATAGGGGCATGATTTGCGTGTATGAGAGAGAGAGAGAGAGGGAGAGAGGCCATTGCTAGACGAGGGTTTAGCCCGGGCTGAAACCCAGGCTCACCCTTGTGTGTGCAGATGATGCACAGGGGTTCCCAGGGTCAGGCTGGGCTAAACCCTCCCTTGACCCGGGATAACCAGATCCACTTTTGGCCCGGTTTTTCCGCAGCCCCGGGCTAAGCGCGGGGCTGCGGAAAGTCTAGCAGGTTCTGCGGCTTTTCCCGGTTATGCGGCTTACTCACGAGTAGCCGGGAGACCCTGTCACGTGTTACGTCTAGCTAGGGGTGACGGCCCGCGTTAGCTGCAGTGCGGCCTTGCCCCTACTCCCCACCGGATTACTTGGTAGGTCTAGCAAGGCCCAGAGAGAGAGAGAGAGAGAGAGAGAAACTTTATGGGTGGTGATCCAGAGTACGAGACAAAAAGAGATAGGAGAGAATGAGTTGACTGGGTGTAGGGACAGACTAAAATTAGTAAGGATTTCTAAGAATTCGACCGGTGGAGTCTATTGTCTACCAACTTCTCCAGAGTTTGTGGACCAAATCAGTTTTGGGTTGAGGAGGGATGAATTGGCCCACTTTGACTCAGATTTGGGGAGTGGCGCCAAAGTGAAGCGCATTGCTAACAGACAGGTCTGCATTTATGGGAAGGGGGAAAAACATGCCTACAAATAATTGGAAGTTCAAAAGAAGTAGATTTCTGTTAACAATTCATTTCATGATTTCCCACAGATGGCTACAGATGATTGTTTGCCTATCATATCTGACCAGGTGAATGACTATTTACAAACTTGATTTAAATATTAATTAGAGGCTTTTTAGAAAACAAAGCTTTTCCTTTGTGATCTAATATTTCCTTCTAGAATTAGTTGTGTGAAGTGTCTGCCTTGGAGTCTGTTTAGGCAAGCTCTCTTCGAGATGAGAGTCCTCTTCTGAGTGCACATTGGGTCTCATCCTTAGAGCTCCCAAGATATAGAAACATTGTGGAGGATGCAAAATGGTAGCTAGGCTGCCAACACAGTTGCAAAATATCATGGGGGCGGTGGCGGCGGGGGGGGGGAAGAGAAGCTGCGCTACTGCCATGGCTAATGGCAAACCCCACCTCTGAGAAACTGTTGGAAGATTTCTTGCTCCCCTGGAAGAGTTTGGTGAAATGGTCAGCACCAATTTCTCTGTCTACAAATAAAATGGGGAATTTTGAGAATCCATTTGTGCACAGCTCTACTTTGAACCAGAAACTAAGGATGTTGGAGATATACACAATGGAATCAAAGGGGTTCAATTTTTTATGACTCTGACCCACGGATTCCATAGCGGACTGGCTCTGACCCCTGCATCGGGTGGATTCCATGGACTTGCAGACCATTTTTTCTAACCTTTTGGAATATTGCACAAATCTTTGTCATAGAAATATATGCAAAAATAAAAAAGGCCAAAAGTGCACATTTGCCTCATAGGCTAAAGTGTGAAAATGTGCATTTTGGGGGGAATTTGCAGAATTGGTGGGACTTTGCCTTTTTTGCATGTGCAAATTTGGGCAAATGCAAATCTGGAAACAACAACAAAAAAGTAGTGCTACTCTGTAGGTGGGAAGACAATGGAACAGAAGGCCCCTCACAATCCTCGAAACACAGACAGAACTGATTTCACACAATTTGTTCATCCCTACAAGGAACCATCATGGGACAGAAAGAAAAAAAACCTGAAGATCTTTATGTATCTCTGTCGTGTTGCCTTGAGGTCTCTCCTGTACCAAGCGATCAACCCAAGCTCTCATTTGATGGCAGAGATGCTGTTTCCCCAGGCTTGTTTAGTAACAAAGACAGCCCATAACGTTAAGACAGAGGTACTGCAGAGAGTGCAAAGAGCGGAACTGGAAAAGATGAGTGCAGAATTACAAAAGTAACAAGAAAAGTACTTGGAGCACGGCTGACTTTGAGAATTAGAAGGACTACTTCAGTTGACTTTTTTGGATTTTAAAAAGGTGAAAGCTCTCATCAAGTGTGGAAAAACATCAAAAGTGATGTGGAAGAGCAGGCTGCTATTCCCTGAATCTTCAAGGCAGAACTTTAATTTCAGATGCTGCATACAAGCCCTGTGGCTTTGAGCAGCAGACATTTAGTACATTAGCTGATAATGTGTGGAGTCTGCCTTATAGTTATTAAAGTGGCAGGGAGAAAAGGGATCTTCCTCTTTGAGCAGCCAATACTCAAAGGTAAGTATGGGGCGCAACACTTTCCACTAATTCCTCCCACCCCTACTCATGAAAGTGAAGATTTTTGAAGAGCAAGAATAACCCCTTGCCTCAGAACGTGGGGAAGAGTGTGTGGAATTTCCCTTCATTATGCTCTGAAATGAAAACCAAGGAAGTTGGTTCATTAGCTTCTTTTAGCTTATTGTCGGTGGGCTTAGGTCATTGAACACATAGAATCATAGAATCATAGAATAGCAGAGTTGGAAGGGGCCTACAAGGCCATCGAGTCCAACCCCCTGCTCAATGCAGGAATCCACCCTAAAGCATCCCTGACAGATGGTTGTCCAGCTGCCTCTTGAAGGCCTCTAGTGTGGGAGAGACCACAACTTCCCTAGGTAACTGATTCCACCGTCGCACTGCTCTAACAGTTAGGAAGTTTTTCCTGATGTCCAGCCGGAATCTGGTTTCCTTTAACTTGAGCCCGTTATTCCGTGTCCTGCACTCTGGGAGGATCGAGAAGAGATCCTGGCCCTCCTCTGTGTGACAACCTTTTAAGTATTTGAAGAGTGCTATCATGTCTCCCCTCAATCTTCTCTTCTCCAGGCTAAACATGCCCAGTTCTTTCAGTCTCTCTTCATAGGGCTTTGTTTCTAGACCTCTGATCATCCTGGTTGCCCTCTTCTGAACACGCTCCAGCTTGTCTGCGTCCTTGAATTGTGGAACCCAGAACTGGACACGATACTCTAGATGAGGTCTAACCAGGGCCGAATAGAGAGGAACCAGTACCTCACGTGATTTGGAAGCTATACTTCTATTAATGCAGCCCAAAATAGCATTTGCCTTTCTTGCAGCCATATTGCACTGTTGGCTCATATTCAGCTTGTGATCTACAACAATTCCAAGATCTTTCTCGTTTGTAGTATTGCTGAGCCAAGTGTCCCTCTCTCTCCCTGTTTCTCTTTCCCCAACTCCATATGTTCTGCAACAGCCTTTACCCTCCAGATGGCATGGGCTACACAATCCGTCAACCCCAGCCAGCGGGGCCAATGGGGGTGTCATCTAATATATTTGGAGGTTGCCAGGCTGGGGAAGCCTGCTCTATGATTCTATTTGGGCTTTTTCCTTCTGAAGTGTAATATGAAAGGTGCAACTATAGCAAAACACCCATAGAAATATGACCAAAGAAAAGTTTGGTGTCCTTCATACCAAGACCCATTCTTTACAACAGGGCACCCCAACCCAGTGGCCATTGGTGTGATAGCACTCACAATCACCTTCAATGATACTCGTGTGGTGCCAATGGCACCTGCAAAAAAATCATTTTGTACCATATATATATATATATATATATATGTATGTATGTATGTGTGTGTGTGTGTGTATAATGCATACAACTTTCTAGCAGTTATTTATTGATTCAATTCATTTCTATATTGCCTATTAACCAAAGCTCTCTGGCTGGTTTACAAAAATTGAAATTATACATAGGCTTCAACAAAAGTGGACCAAATATCCAAAGAAGCATCCATTTGAAGGTGGTGTCTGCATGCCACTTGTTGAAATACTGAAAACACTGTAAGGTCCTCAACCCACTGCATTATAGGAGGTGAGATTTATCTTTATCCTCTTTCCCCAGGCATACGTTGACACATCTTAATCACCCACATGTTTAGTTTTTTTTAACGGTTTTTAATGCTTTATGTGTGTATGTTCTGTGTTTTAGAATTTTAAATTTTGTATGCTCGTTTTTATCTTAATCTTAGAATTTCTGTGAACCGCCCAGAGAGCCCTGGCTATGGGGGTGGTATATAAGTGTAATAAATAAATAAATAAATAAATAAATCTTTCCAATGTTGTAATGTCTTTAAGCTGTCACAGGGCGCAGAAAATCCATTTATGCTGACCCTTTGTTAATATCCATGAAGCAGATAAATAAGTTAAAAGAGCTTGTACACCAGGTAATATTAAAGATGGTTGCAGTACAAAATTTATCTGTGAAATAACCTCCTCCCAAAAAGAAATAATGACTAAATATCACAAAAAAATGTTTATAAGAAACATTAGCTGTATTACACCACCAGTAATTAGCCATATTAGATAATCCCATATTAAAGAGTGTCCAATAGATATGAAGCAAATGTTTTTTGCTAAATAAGACACAGCCTAAGTTCCATACAGGAAAAAGTAGATGCCAAAGTGGTGATCCACTGATTAGGCATTTTGTGGTGGTGTCCACAGCAGTTTCTCAAATTTCCACACATGCCCATGGCTCCAGAAAGGTTGGGGCCCCATGCCTCGTATTGTATGGAAGCAAACCCTGGTTATACACTCTACTTATACACCCAACAGGGTTCTGTCCCAGAGGGTCTCTGAAAAATGTGTCTACATGATATCTTACTTGCTTCACTTTTATTTTATCTACATGCCCCAAATGGAATATGTGGAACTGCAGAAAACAAAAAACAATTCAACAATTCTTAGCAAAGTTTGCCAGGTGCTAATTCTAGCTGGCTTTGAGCCTGAGGGGAAAAATCCAAAAAAAGAAGAGGCCATTTCAGACACTGTTTCCTGATCATATGGTCACCACAGTAACTGCACAAGTAATTTTAGTTCAATACCCCATCTTGAAATGGTTCATGAAACAAGTCTCTCTTCGGAAACCCAGCAATATCCATTCCTGTTTTTCCCCACTTGTGCAGAAAAAGGCTAATCAAAAATTAAGCATTCATTAGTTAATTATCAGAAGTGGGGCAGTATAAAACAGAAGATTGTGTTTAAGTATGAGAGAATCTGTTTTCATGACAGCCCCCGTTTGTATAAACCCTATAGTTAAACAAAGGCAAAATGAGGCATTGACTATTCTTGTGGCTATCACAATCACTGCTGAGTCGTCCTTTGCATCTCATCCTCTGTGTAGAAAGAGGCTTTTGAGACCTCCCTTTCTACCCCCTCTCAAAGCTGCTCATGACAGTTGAGTGACTCCACCCACAGGGCAGTATTTGGTGTGATGCGTGGAGCTATATCAGGAAGGGAATATTGGCTGTCCACCCATGAGGACCTTTTCGGTAGTGGCACCCCAGTTATGGAACAGTCTTCCCAGAGAGGTTCACATGGTACATTCCATGTGGTCCTTTTGGCCTCAGGTCAAGACATTTCCATTTGCCCAGGCCTTTTAGATAACTCATGTAATTTAGGACTCTCAGCTTTAAAACCTGTGTGTTTAATTTTGGGCTGCTGTGAGTTTTGTTTTGTTATCATATTTTATTTAGCTTTGGTTGATGTTTTATGTTTGTCTTATATTTAAAAATGTTTTCAAGTTTGTTTACAGTAAGCCACCCAGAGACCTTTTTAAATAAATAAATATAAAGCCTTTGTGCAGGCACATAGACTTTTTTGAATCCAATCCAGAGTACATTACTAAATAGGCCTCAGACAGTGATGTCATTATACTCCATCACTGAAGTGAGAAAAAAAAAAGATGAAAGCATTTTTCTACCATGTTTGCTGTTATGACAGAGGCAGGCACATAATGAAATGCCTTAAACTGAGGTCCCGTCAGACTTCTGCCAGTTGTTTTGTAAGGATGTTCCCTGAAAATTTGTCCTTTGCAAATTTTCTAAATACAATGATTTTTTTAAAAGATAAGAACAAAAAACTGTAAGCCACTTTTAAAGTGTATGACAAAAGGAATAAAAGGGACAGAAGCAGCATTTGGTGTGAAGTGTTTTCAAAGTAAATCATTATTAACAAAATTCCCCCTCCCTCACATAACTTCAATGATACAATTTGTTCATTGCTTCAGGAATGCACAGTTCCCAGGAGAGAATATTTTAGAAAATCAGGGTTACAAATAAACTGCCAAACTTGATTAAAATAACAAAAGGGAGCAGCAAAAGCTTGAGGCATTTTTAAGAAGGTCAGAGAATTTTCAAAATGATCTCTATTATTTTGGTCCAATACATATATAACTGAGCTAGTTTGATATTAAAAACCACCAAAATTGGCTTTTTTGGGGGCAGGAGGAAGTTGGTAGCAAAACAACAAGAACATGCAAAATTGGGAGGATTATTTTTATATTCCTCTCATAGAGTCCAATCATCTAATAGAGGGATCACCTTCAAGCTACATACTATCTTAAGGCATTAGGGAAAAGCTGTTGCTACAAAATTTGGGCCTTAGCTAGACCTAAGGATTATCCAAGGCAAATGGAGGGATTATCCCTGCCTGCTCCCCGGATCCCCTGTGTGTCATTTGGATGCACAGGGATGATCCTGGGACAATCCCGAGATATAGGCCTGGTCTAGCCATGGCCTTGGTTAACCTGGAAAAGTTTAAATGATAAAGAATTACATCATCAGTATAAAAAGAAGAAAAAGCAAAAAGCTAATTTCATACTACTTTCCCCCTCTTCCTTCCCTCTTTCCTGATAGATTTATTTGCTAAAGTAATTATTCAAGGCATTCAAGAATGTAAGCAAAGTGATGCTGGACTAATTCCAAGGCCTATTGAGTCCAACATTGTGTTCGCACACTGGCCAGCATAGGGATACTGGAGAAATCTGCTGTGAACTCAAATGGATTCCTAAAACTCCAACTTCTGGTGTCTGCAGCAGACTGGCCAGACTAACCGCCTCATCTGTAAGAGTTCCTGGTGGGTGGCTCTCCAGCTTTTGAAAAGAGAGGATAGACTAATGGTGGACACCATTAGCCTATCGTGGAAAAAGTACAGCTATAAATGGTGGATTTTATGCCATTTGTGACCTTAAAGCATTTACTTTTATGTAAATATAGCTGAAACGACTGCAATTTACATAAAAGTTTAAGTGCTTTATGGCCACAATTGGCCATTTATGGCTGTAATTGTCACACACTAGGCTAGTAGTGGCTTCCATTAGCATCTCATGTCTTTCAGAAAGCCAGAGAGCTTCTCTGCGAACTTCAGCAGACTCAACAGTGCTCCAGGGAAATCCATGGGGCCGCAAGTGGCCTCACAGCGGATACTCCCTGAAGTGGACATTGGGGGTGTTCGCTCATCTCTAAGCCAACCAGATGCTTACAGAAAGACCGCAAGAAAACATGAGGGCAATAACACCCTCCTGTTCTTGTTCCTCAGCTTAAGTGGGCTTAAAAAGCCTCATGGGCTCTGCTCCCGCTGCTGTCAATGTGGCATATATCAGCTTGCTCATGCCAAGTACGCCTAGAGGTTGCCCATCCCCTGGACTAAAGGGTGAGCTCTTGGTTAGATGGTCACCATCCTAAACAGTGACCCATATCTCCCCACTGAAGGCTTGCTTATCTGGAAGGAGAAGTAGCAAGGGTTCACTTGCCACACATCCATGAACCTAAACTGAACCTACTTCTCTTAGGATTAGAGACAATCTTTGATCTCTGCAGGCACCATGGCTGCACTTCTTTTCAAGCTTCAGTCTCTTTCAAAACTGCCACAGAATAGCACACCTCATAATAAATAGAAGTGATCTGGCTGCTGCTGTATCTACATTTGTGTTTTAAAAGTTCCACAGGTAGCATACATTTTTCAGAGTGGGTGAGCTACAGCTCTTCACCAGGGGATCAAAGAGAGATGCAACCAATACCCCTTAAAAGAAATCCATGGGCACAAGAACATAAAAGTTCCACATTACAAGATTATAAATGAAGCAAAGAAAAGAAGCCTTTGAAAATCAAAGTGGAACTGTCTTCATGTCATCACATTAAAGAACTTGTACACTTTCCTCTTGGATGTATTTTTTTTAACCACTGCTGAGCAACATCACACAGACAAAGTTTACAGATTTTCATATGTGGTTTGAAGTTCTGCAGCTGAAGAGGCTGCCCTGGTCCTGCTGGCTGGTCCCGAGGCAATGGAGAAGTTCTCCACTGGATACATCCCTAGATGCCAGAGATAGTATTCAGGGACAGTGTACCCTTTTGGACCTTGTGGGACAGTGCTCTACAAAGCATCTTTGAATGCCAATATACAAGATGCTGCTGTAAGAAGGAAAACTAGGAGGGGGCTGTATTGGTGCACAAATGTAGATATTTGTTGAAGGGGGAAAGGTTTGGTCATGGCTATCAAAAGGAGTAGATAAAGAATGTCATCAATTGCTGATGAGCCAAATGTGAAACAGAGTTGACATTCAGAGGGTTAACAAGCATTTCACATGGCCTGGCTTGAAAATTACTCAATTCCTTTCATCCAGAGCTGCTTGAAAAGCATCACTTCGGTCCCCCATGGTCTGGGCTCATGGTCTACCTTCTGCCTGAGAATCAGCCTTCTGAAACACTTTGGTCTTTAGATGAAGCCCTGCTTCAGATACCTTGGACCCATCAGGCTCAAACCTTATGCACATTGACAAGAGCAGGAGTGGGCAAGTTGTAGTCCTCCAGATGTTTTGGTCTAAAACTCCCATGATCCATTGCTATTGGTGATGCTGGCTGGTGTTGATGGGAATGGTGGAGGGTCACATATTGTCCACCCCTCAGCTGACTGCAGCCAGATATAAGCAGGTTCAGTGCCACCTAGTGACCATTAAACTATAGATTGACTAAGGCCTAATCTACACCTGCCATTTATCCCAGGGTGGTCAGGAGGTCATCCCTGAATGTCCAAATGATGCACCGCTGATCCTGGGGTGAACCAGGGATGAGCACTCAGTTCTCCCAGGATAGCTGGGACTGGTTTTCCCTTCCCCCCCATCATCTCAGGACCATCCCGAGCTGTGTGGGAGGTGTGGCTCTCCCTCCCAGGGTCCTCCCTCTTCTCCATGAGTAGCAGGGCTCAGGAAATGGGCACAGAGCTGTGCAGGGGGAGTCCATGGACATGGATGGTGAGAGAGAGAGCATTTTTGCCACCTTTGGAATAGCGCTCAGTGTCTTCCAGCACAGAGTCTGCTGTGTTTTTAAACAAACAAACAAACAAAATACTCAGCTTAGTGCAGGATCATGCCCATGCAATTGCACAAATCTCTCTCTCTCTCTCTCTCTTTTTAAAAAGGTGCCTCAGAACATCCCTCTTTACTTGCTGGCGTGTGGCCCCTGAGGACGATCCTGGAAGTGGAAAACTCTGTGATCATCCCTCCCCACTCCCCAAAGGCCTGCAGGTGTAGATGAGCCCTAGGGACTGGCCCAAGACATTTTGATGAATGAGGCAGAGCAGCAAATGGTGCCCCACCCAAGTCAAGGTACATGTAGAGGGTTACAAGTTTTTCACCCCTGAATTAGTCATCGCAATCTGTTTGCTTAGAATGAAGTAACCCCCATTGAGTTCAATAGGACTTACTCCCAGGTAACAGTGTATAAGTTTACACCCTTACAGAACAATCATAGCTCATATGTATGCAGTTTTGGCACAGGCATCTGTGCCCTGCCATTTCAGTGTGGACAGGGTGGGAGGAAAGATTTTTTTATTCTTCCCTCCCACTGACTGTAGTAGGAGGCAATTAATTATATCAGCCCCATGGCTGGCATAGAGTTGCAGTATTTTTGTGTGGGCATATTGGGGAAACTAAGGGGTTTGGATGTGGTATACCCATTCCCACCCCCAACATGACCCTACATGCTTCCTAATTGGGAGTAGTTAGCACTAATAGATCCAGTGTAGTGTAGTGGTTAAAATGTTGGGAGTCGGGAGACCCAGGCGCTAGTCCCCACTCAGCCATGGAAAACCACTGGGTGACTTTGGGCCAGTCACAGACTCTCAGCCCAACCTACCTCACAGGGTAAATGGAGAGGAGGAGGATTATGTACACCGCCTTGGGTTCCTCGGAGGAAAAAGGTGGGATATAAATGCAATAATAATAATAATAATAATAATAATAATAATAATAATAATAATAATGCAGATTTCAAGAGGGGAGGACATTCCACATCTTTGAACAATGATGATTTTGCTACAAATCACTGCATCTCCAGACTGTAGGGTCAGGGCCGGCGCCAGACTATATTGCGCCCTAGGCAGGCACGTTCTGAAGCCGCCCCCCTGCTCGCTCACTCACTGCCCCTTCACTCTCCTGCCCACCCGCTCGCTCGCTCACTCACTGCTTCCCCCCCGCCCGCTTGGCCGCCCACCTGCCCGCTCGCCCGCCGCCCCTGCCCGCTCGCTGTTCTGGCTCCCCCCTAGCTCACATGCTACGGCTCCCCCCTTGCTCACCCACTCACCGCCCGCTCCCTCTCACTCCCGGCTTTGAAGCCAGGACGCTGGGGTTGGGGGGCAGGCCAGAGGCTTTGAAGCGGCGCACCTGGAAGTGGCTTCCTGGTGCGCCGTACTGAAGCCTCCGCCTCCAACCCCAGCATCCTGGCTTCGAAGGAGCCAGGACGCTGGGGTTGGGCGGAGGCTGGGGCAGCGGCTTTGGAACAGCACACCCGGAAGCTGCTCTAGGAGAGCAGCTTCCAGGTACGCTGTTCGGCGCCCTCGTTTGTTTGGCGTTCTAGGCGGCCACCTGAGTTGCCTCTATGGCAGCACCAGGCCTGTGTTGGGTCTGTTATGGAAAAGCTTAGAGGACATACCAAACAGGAAGCTAGACAAGAAT
The DNA here is from genome assembly GCF_023053635.1 of Elgaria multicarinata webbii. Classification (NCBI taxonomy): domain Eukaryota; kingdom Metazoa; phylum Chordata; class Lepidosauria; order Squamata; family Anguidae; genus Elgaria; species Elgaria multicarinata. The sequence goes on along the minus strand of NC_086178.1, from coordinate 89,073,883 downwards.
GTTATTCCCTCTCTTCCTCCAGCAAGAACAGTACAGAACAGCAAAATGAAACTCCTGACTCCAGCCAGATACAACTATGTCCACTAACACCTAGGCCCTTTCTACACCTAAGGATTATCCCAGGAAAATGGAGGGATCGTCCCTGCCTGCTCCTGGGATCCCCTGTGTGTCATTTGCATGCACAGGGATGATCCCAGGATGATGCTTGGAAAAAAGGAAGGCATAGAAAAGGCCTTAGTGACTACTGAACTATATACTGACTGGTGTGTGTGTGTTTTTTCACAGCACCAGATTGGTGCCGTATCCCTCGAAAACTATGTACTTCCCATCCCCTGGGGTGGCATCGAAAGGAAGCGTGGGGTTTCTGGGTGGCCATCTGGGGATCGGAGCCACCTTTGGCCTTTTCCTGGTGGAAGGCGACCAATCGCAAGTCACCTTCCACCAGGCACTGCCTGGTCATGCCTCTGCTGCAACTCCAGAGTGAGGCTTTGGGGCTGTCTTGATACTGTGTGTCCCTGCCTTACTCCGGAGAAAAAAGTTGGGATAAGTCCTCAACATTTTTTCTACACCGCTTTGGCGGAACACCACGGGGTGTGTGTGTGTGTGATTGCAGCAGTGTCATATAATCACGTTGCACCGCTGCGCATCCACCTGTGGCTTTCTGAGCATTTAGACAGCCCCAAGGACTAGCCAAAGACATTTTGCTGAATGAGGCAGAGCACAAATGGTGCCCCACCCAAGTCAAGGTACATAGTACCCAAAGCCAGACAAATTATTTTGGCACGTGCGGCAGAAAGTCCTACAATTACCTCTCCCCATTCTGGCAGGAAAAATAAAATATCAAATTAAATAAACATTCGCTACCCTTTCAGGACACCCAAAATCTGCTGCCTGAGGCAGCCAGTTCGTTCTACCTAATGGCAGGGATGGCCCTGATAATGACACTATCTGCACAGAACTATGGTTCTCCCCCTCTTCATATTTGTGTGCACAGAGTGTCCACATTCAGGAAACTTCCTTCACAAATTTAGGGAGTGGTGCCAAACCATTGTATATCACAGCCCCTGTTCAGATAACAAGCTAAGCCATGATGGTTAAGCATTTTGAGTTAAACATTATAGCTTAGTGTGTCATGTGAACCATGAATTAGTGTGTCATGTGAACGTTTCCTAACCATGGTGGCTACATAACCATGGTTTAGACACGCTCACTAACCATTTGCTGCAAAAGGGTTAGTGGCAGCCCTAAATCTCACTACCCTGTCTGAGTGTGAGAAAGTATAAATTAACCCACATAAGTCAGTTTTTCAGGTGGCACATTCAATGTCTTTTCATTTAAAGCAGGGATGGACAGTGTGTGGCTCACCAGATGGTTTGCCTACAACTCCCATGGTCCCTCACCATTGGCTGTGCTGGCTAGGGGTGATGGAAGTTGTAGTCCAAAATGTCTGGAGGTTCACAAGTTGCCCAACCTTACTTTAAAGGATTTTTGCTTGCGGATTTTTCATAGACTGTACTAAAGCATGTGATAATTTTCCTCCTTTTAAATTATTTTTTCTGTATTACCAACTTAGCTTGTCTGCAGACATTATCACAGCTTGTTAGCAAAGTTCATAAATTCATTCAGCATTTGAAGTATATATCAAAATGATCATTGCAATGCAGATTTAATGCAATCACTTTTTTTTCACTCCTTTCTTTAAAAAACAAAAATTATGTATTTTAGTGCTCACGAAAAGATTTACAGTGCGGAAATTGGGCCAGAACTACATAAAATTCTCCATAGAACATTGCCAATATTACTTAGCCTGCACTAGAATTGCTAAAATGCATTCCCCAGAAAAAAGAAGTCAGCTTTGTGAAATTGGTTTCTTTTTTCTTTTCTTTTTTATGGGGAGAAACAATAAAGGTTACTATAAAGTTTATATCATTCTTGATGTACAGGTCCTCCTCAATGCATGCACATTTACAAAATTATATGATTTTAAATTTGATTCTGTCCTGTTCTATGCTCCTTAAAAAAAAAAGAAATTACAGTATAAAATAAAGCCACATCAACAGCAGGCCAGTCTAGATAAAGCTAAATGCCTTGATAAGTAAGGGGCTATATAATGTAGTAAGAGACTGCATATGTATTAGTGCTGTACTGAATCCTTCCTCCCCTCACACACATTTCTTTTGACCATTCTCATTCAATTTGATAGAAAATAAATACTTTTGCAAAGAAATTCAAAAGAGAAATTCTCATAGGTTCTTGTGTTTACTTACATATGAGATGGTTGAAGAATCTGCATGACCGCCCTGTCTTTCATTGTACAATCATCTCTCAGAGAGCCTGTGGCTTCCTCAGATTTCCACACTTGCTACTACTATTACTATATTTATTTATTACCCACCTCTCCCTCTGGATCAAGGCAGGGAACAACTCTAAATAAAATATAATACATAAATACTAGCTAGCTAGCTACCCTATTTCTTCGATTCTGAGACACACTCCCCCCCCATATAAACATCTCTAAAAATGGGGTGCGTCTTAGAATCGCGGGTGTTTCTTAGGTTTTTTTTTTCCCTGTTGGTGGTACTGAAATTAATGTGTGTCTTACAATCGATGGCGTCTTAGAATAGAAGAAATACGGTATATGGTGGCTGCCTTCCCTTTCTTCCCTCACAATGCCCCGGAACAATGCTAGATACGAGACATTGTGGAGGATGTAAAATGGGTTGCTACTGTTGCCACTTGCACTGGCAGTGCAACCTAAGGGGAAAAAAGAAAGAAAAAGCTGTGTTACAACTCCTGCTAATGGTGAGCCCTACCTGTGAGAAACTGATGGAGAATTTCTCCTCCCCCTGGAGAAATTGTGGTGAAATTGTCTACCACAATTTCTCTGCCCACATATAGGGCATCATCAGATAAGCGTTTTATTCCATGCTCGTTACTGGGCACTCACGGATTTTCATGGGTCCCTCTCATGACGTCATCTGCCTCCCATGCACCTCCTGCCCCTTCTAGCCTTCTTCGCATGACAAAAAAAGTCCCTGGTAAATCCGAATTCGTTTTGAAACAGAACTTGCTGTGATCTCCTGTTGTGTGCAGGAGAACCAGTGTGATCAAAATGGTCCCCTGAATGGGCCACATGCACATTGTTTACTTCCTCTTTCCTCTCCCTGAGAAAGTGGAAGTTATGAGGGACAAAATTGCGGGTAGCAAAGTGTCGGTAAGGAAACACGATTTTCCCTCATGATGATGCTCATAGAGTAGAGAATTTAGAGAGACCATTTGTTAACAACTCTAAATATGTATCCTTAGCTAGATGGGTAACTCCATGCATGATTATCAGCCCAATCGAACAGCTAACACTGCTCAGATGTAGCTGTATTTAAAATGCTGCTTTCTCATGGACCAGCTGTTTCAGAGAGGGAGCTGGATTCAGTGGCTTAAACTTGCTAACTTTCCTTTCATAAAGAGAACAGGCCAAAGCACAGATTACATTATAGCTGTAGCTAGCAGCAGTGTCTTTTTCTTTCTTTCTTTTACTCTTGAGTAAGTGCAGGAACTCCAGTATGTGTGGGAATAAGTGTTCTTTAAACCTCCCCACCCACCCCAACAAACACACTGTGGTCCCAATCTAGATCAGCCAGATTGTCAAAATACTATATTGCCAAATAGTAATCCATTGGCTATACTGGCGAGGCCTGGTAGGGGTTGTAGGGACACAAGCTACTTGGCCATATAAATTAGAGCAATACATAAATGGCCTCTAGAAATTCTCCACTCTACTACTGGGCAGAGAAATTGGGGTATAATTTCACTGAAATTCTCCAAGGGATGAAAAATTCTTAACTATTTCTTACAGATAAGTCTCAGGGGTTGTAGCACAGCTTCTTTATTTTTTGTAAAGGTTTTCTGGGTTGTGTGCATGTGTGCACATGTCTTGCTAGCGCAAGTAGCAACAGCATCATCTGTGTTGGCAGGCTGGCCACCCTTTTGTATCCACCGCAACACAGGTGTGAGGGAGGCAGTGTTGTTTCTAGCTCCAGAAAGAGATGGTGCTAGTGCTGCACCTGTATCTGTCCTCCAATTTCCTGAACGTTCCCTTCCCCCCGAAAGAGACTTCCATTATTCTGCCTCATTTGTAGAGTGTTTTAAAATTTATTTTTGAGCTGTGCTTGACCTTATCTAATCACCGTGAAGGCGGGCCAAGGGTGTTATGTGTGTCATCCTTTCTGTGACACATTTCTCTTGCTTTGCAGTCTTCAGGCTGCCTCTGTTTCCTGATTTGAAAAAAAGCCCTGCAGGAGGAGTTGCCTCATGATGACTTCCCCTGGGCTTTAGTTGAAGAGTGGGAAGCTGGGGACGCTGCCAGAAAGATGAGTGCACAATGAAAGATGGGACACAAACACACACACCTCTTGGCCACCTCAAAAGTAAGGTAAGCACAAGAAGCACAAACCCAAACCCATGGGAATTTCTCTGAAATTCCCTTCACTGTTGGGTTTATTTTCAAATGCAATTTCTTTTCTATTAAATTGAATGAGAATGGTTGAAAAGATGTGGGAGAAATTTCCAGCACAGCACTAGTCTTAAGATATGGGCAGGCAGGCGTGGAGAGAGATGGTTGTACAGGTCTTTAGGTCCCATGCCATTTAGAGCTTGAAAGGTAAGCTAATTGGCCCGGGCAATGTTACTCTTTAAGAATCTGTGTAATATCATCCCATCTGGCTGTAACAATTAACATTCTGACAATGCACAATGAATTATAGTAATCCATCTAAGAGTTACCAGGGCGTGGGACACTGTGGCCAGAGCATCCCTTTTATGGCTACCTGCACCACCACCAACCAACTAATAACCCTGCTAAGCATGTTGGGGTACCATGGGTATAAATAACCTAAAATCAAAGTCTCTTCTCTGCTCAGAGATCTTAGTATATAACTCTTCATGCAGAAAACCTGCACCATCAAACTTTAAAGGACCTGAGCCCATAAAACAATCTGTTAAAAGACAAAGAGTTGAGGCAGGAAAACCAGTTCTTTCACTTTGTTATAAAATCTAGATCAAATGGTTATTTGAATTGACACTAGCCACCCGATCTACAAAGACCAGAATTCTTTTAACTCCTGACTTGTCTTGCCGCATAGCGTACGTCATGTCTAATTCCAATTTGAAGCTATATAGAGGGTTTGTTCCTGCTCGCTGCTTTCTTGTACTTGCTCTTCTTTTTGACTTTCATATCCTTCTATTTTACGGACAATGGGAGGGGAATAAATGAAACTCTGTTACGCTCATTGTTGGCTTGTTTGCTTATTCATGCATTTATTTGTAGTGTATTTGCTTTGTGAGATGGTGAATGAAAAGATCATTGTAAAACTGATTTATTTCTGGAAGTTGATTACTCTGCTCATCTATCCCATTTGACAGTTTAGGAGGTGAGGGAAAAGGAGATGGGAAGTTAAAATGGATGCCACAAAATATTTTGGGTTCGTTTTGAGAACAAAAGTGCTATAAAATGAAGGGAAGGAATGTTCTAAAGTGACGCGTCTACTGTGCCATCAGCTCATAGCACGGTATGCCTGTGAGTGGAGGCAAAGGTTTATAGCAGGAATGGCTTCTGAGTCAGTGGTCCCTGAAGCATTGATCATATCAAAAATGTAAGCTTTAAGAAATAGAGATTGCACACCGTAATGCTAAATCTATGAAAGAACATAACAAGCTGCCTTAAATTGAGTCATACCATTGATACATCGAGTTCTGTATTATCCACTTCCAGCAGGGAATTTTGTTTCAGCTCTTTTTGATAAGGAGTTGACCCAAACTCATGAATTTCTTCATATTCAGGATGGAAAGAACTTGAGTTTAAAAGAATTCAAACGTGGGAGAAACCGAAATGGTCAGATTCATTTAAACAAGCTCGGGTCTTTGACTGCTTCACTCTTCAAAGTCCAGGTTTGAATTACTCTGCATTCGGCCAGGTTTGTGGTAATGAATTATGGTTCCCATCTCTTTTTTTTCCCCTGACAGATGCCTCATTATTAACAGCTACACTGCAGGCAGGTACAACATGTACTTGATTGGTGTTTGCTGGTACGGATGGGTAAGAATTTTGCTTTTCGTGAGGTTTTACCACTATTCACAAATTTCTTCATATTCAAGATGAAGATTTTAAAAAATCTGAATGCGAGACAAAGCAAAACTGAACAGATTGGGCCATCTCTAACATCTGGCATTGCCAACGCAGCACCTGCATGCAATGTTATTATACCTGTGAGGCCATGGGAAGGGGCCTGCTGGGTTCTTGCTGCCTCCTGCTAGTCTCCTCTCACCTCACTGAAGTGAATGGATCAATTTCTCCACTGCCCCCAAATGGCTGGTGTGAGGGTGAAGCCCTGCGTTTACCATGGCCCCTTGGGGCAAGGGGTCTATTGGCCTTGGGTGGGATGCCCACTAGCTTTCTTTTCTTTTTTCTTTTGGCAGTGGAGCCTTTTCCTTCTATGTTAGTGAATGGAGAAACTATTCATTCATTCACTTGCACAGTTCCAGTTACTTGCACAGTGGGAAAAGGCTCCAGTGCTGGAAAAAATGGCTGGTGTGTGTGTGTGTGTGTGTGTGTGTGTGTGTGTGTGTGTGTGTGTGAGTGCTCCCCTCCAAAGGCCTTGGACCAATAGGCTTCACCCCACCATCTTTAAGACACCACAAAATTCTCAGCGTGAGGACACAAAAAGAACAATTCAGCTACCCCTTGGGCAGTTGCTTGGCTATTCTGTTTGTTGCAAAAAGCACATCTCTCCTTTCTGGCTTTCTCTATTTAACATAATTAACCTGGTTGTATTATTTTTAAAAGGTGAGATGCACTTTCACAGCAGGCCAGGTAGTAAGTCATGCTGAGCAAGCAGCCTCCCAGGGGAAGCCTAACCATTGGCAACCACCCTGTCAGTCAGAGGAAATGCTGAATCAGTAAACTTGATCTCTTTGTCCCTTGAAATTAGAGCAGCAAAGAAGAAGTACTCAGCTAGTGATCTTGTGGTGACCTTTCATCATTTGCTTTCACAATGGAGAACTTGACATCTTGAGATGTTGAGTGCGGGTGGCCTTGGCCTTGAAGTCCACCTCAAGTGAGAAAGACGAAAATATATTTCATTGTAAAACATGACCCTCATAGAAGAATTGCTTAGCCAAAGGTCTTTACTTTATAAACAGGGTTTAGGGTTTAAAAATTAATTGTTGAAGTTTTAAGTCATTTACCAATTGATGACCTCTGCATAAATTTACTTATGAGTAATGCAATAGTGTTGAAGGGAGGAAAAAGTATATTTTTGTTGTTTTTAGAGATCCAAGTGTGTGTATCCTGCTGCATGGTTTAAGAAGAGGCATCCCCTCCTGTGTGTGAGAGAATGGGGGTTCCTCTTTTAAGAATGTTCCTGAGTTATCTGCAGTTTTAAAGAAGTATCACAAATGATTAAAAAGGATTGGACCCAGACCATGTCAGGGCCTACACTACTGCTTTAAAATGATTCTAACAGTAGTGACAAGTGTTTGGGCCCAGGACACACTCCATATACAGTTTTCAAACTGTTTTCAAAGTGTCATATCCCGCTTGGTGTAGATCTGGCCTAAATTAGTCATTGTTGTTGTTTATTTGTTCCGACTCTTCATGACTTCATGGACCAGCCCACGCCAGAGCTTTTTGTCGTCCGTCGCCACTTTAGTCCAATTGAAAACAATGGGACTTAAATAATTTAAATTGTGGACATCAATAGCTTTTAAGTGATTCATCTAACTGATTAATTGACTAAACATTTCAGACTTAAATTATTGTATGTCAATATAACATTCCACTGTGTACAATACATGACTTGCATTTTTTCCTCTTATTTATGCTCACAACAAGGCTTTGTGGGTGACACAGGGCACTAGAGTTAATTCTTAGTAGCTGTGGTTTTAGTGCTGGTAAGGTGTGTATGCATGTAATGAGCCCAGTGGGATGCTCAATGATGTTACTGCATTATTGGGTAAACAGGTCAACAGTTATTTGGTGGGTGGAGGACACTATGACAGGGAGACCATTGGTGGTTTCCTGGAGCTTCAAGAAACCTTGATGATTCATTAAGATGGGGAAGAGGGGCACAACTCTGGCAGTATGACAGTCGTCATTGTCACTCTCTACATAGACAGTTTCTTGGGCTGTTTACCCTCTCCCCAAAACAGACCTGCACCTAATTAACCAGGCAGTAGGTCCAATTACTTTAATGAGGTATCAACTATTTACTGCCAATTTGACACATCAAACTAGCTAATATAGCGTATGGGAGCTCTGGCAAAGCCCCTCCTCTTTCCTAAAGCCCTGCCCCCTTAAAAGGAGAGAAGGTAAAGGGAGAACTGTGTTGGGAAGGTGAAGGAAGATTGAAGTTGGTGTGTTGGACTCAGCTGGTTGCTGGAAGTACTCCATTCTTCACCCACCTTCCCTGTGTGGGGAAGGTGAAGGCAGAATGAAGCAGGCTCCCCAAGTAAATTGCTTGCTAGGGAAGGTCAAGCTAGTGATTTGGCCAGGGAGCCAATGAGGTCAGTGGTGGGGACCATCCCCTAATGTCATCCAGCCCATGGGTGAGTCTGGGAGTGGGGCATATATGCCTACCACCCAAGTCCTGTGAGGAGGAAGTGCCATTGGTCAAGAAGCAGTGTAGATCATTGATGATACATTTGAATGGTTTTAGGTGGGAACTGGGGGTGAGAAGATAATTGTTCTGGAGACAATTATTTCTAATTTTTCATTCTCTAAGTGAGTTGTAGATTTTTTTTCTTTTAAAAAAAGAAGTCTTCCAAAGAAAAGAGAATGTGAGAATGTTCTCAAACATATCTTCTATGATATACTGTTAATTCATTTTCGAGGCATAGTTGCTTTAGGTTATACCTGGAAGTAAGACCAACTGAACTCAATGGGACTTACTTCTGAGAAGACCTGTCTAGCATTGTGCTGTTAGAAACTTTTTGCCCACCCAGTTTTTACAGAGATTGCGACAGTAAAAAAATTCATGGATGTGCAGAAAAAATGACATTACACCAAAATGAAAGAAAAATTATTCATTCAAATAAGAATGAGATTTTATAGGGTGATTACTGCAACAACTTGGCCAATCTCGCTTTTGAGATGAAATCTGAATGTATTGCACTGACTCTGGGAAATGTTTGCATTTTATTCCCATTTATATTTATAAATCCTTAAATTATGGTGGCAATACTGTGTTGATAAGAAAATGCCTTAGCCACAAAATGGTTCCCCACAATATATCAAAAGAAGTGAAAAGTAAAATGGTAAAAAGCACCTCACTGTTGATACACTATTCATAAAATATAAGGTCATTGTCATTAGATATCTTATAGCATTCAGCACGAAATGGTGACTTATTGATATGAATGTGAAAATTGCAAGTGCATAATCCTGGAAATTTCTTTCCCCAATAAGAATAGTTTTATTCTCATATGAACCAACTCACTCAGATTAAAGTATTTGGATGTTTCCCAACTTTTAAATGATATTTTATGCTTATTTTAATGCTTTTAATTGATTGATTTACCTGCATTTTAAAACATTTTTTTTAATGGTTTACTCAATACTCCTGAAGCATGGAGAAACATTCAGTGATACAAGACTTTTGTGATTTGTTTTAAATGTTCAGGCATGCATATGATATAGTCCTCTTGAAGGACTGTACCATTTGAAAAGGCATACGGGTCTGTGATTACTTCAGAGGAAGCTTATTTCTCTTTAACATGTTAGGGATGGGAACATGGAGAATATGATATGGGAGCATTTTCAAATAAGCAATGATTCATGTGGATTCTGAGCCAGATCATGAGAGGACTGTACCACATGTGACTTGGCCTTTACCTTTTCTGGTTTTGTAGACTTTGTTTTCTGGATAAGTGTTAATTTCCATATCATTCTGTCAATGAATGTAAAACTGTAAACATTTTTACTGGGCTATGTGGATGTATTTCTTTTAAACATTTCTATCCCAGTTAATTACACATGGACTAAAGGTGGCTCACAATGCATAAAATAAAACACAGTAAGGTGTACCACAAGAGTTAGTATATTTTAGCAGATGAATAAAATAAATAATCAGCTGCTTAAGCAGCAATGGGAACCGGGCATGGCGCTCTTCAGGTGCTCTGTGCCCATTGGGGTGAAGTCGGAGGAGCGTGAGCGTTTTTTTTTTAAAAAATAAAACACTTACATTTGCATTGGAGCGGACATGAGCTCATCATCTGTAAAAAATAAGTAACTGGCGAGTGCGACATCCCTTGTTCCTCCTGGGATGTCATGCGCACATCTGTCCAAAGGGGAGGGTCTCGTGAGCAGAATATCGCAAGATCCTCCCCCTCCCTCCCAGAATGCCAGGAGGTGTAGACATGCTCCGTTTCTTCAGTCATTCGAGACTTCTAACAGGGTACATTGGATGCCTCTGTTTCACAGGCTTGCCTGTAGGTTTCATTCTCTTCTAAGATGGCTCTTCCTTCGGAGCATTCAGTGACATTGCTTGGAAACTACTGACGGACAGTCCATCAAAACAAAAAACAAAATCACTTTAGCACTTGATAGTTTCTTTGCACTGCATTCCTAATCTCTTACTTCCAAAGATCTCACTCAAGACTGACATACTTTGTTGTAGCAAGCATGGGTACAAAGTTCAGGCTGGCTGTTTCTTGCTTGCTCCATGGCTTTCTAATTTCCGGTGCTCCTTTCAGCTATCTTGTGGGAGCTCATATGATTGAAGGTGCCTCCGTACAAAATCAATTCCATGCACATAGAAAACTGGCATCCTAGCAATGAGATTAAGCTAAGACCTTTATCCATGACATTGAGTTCCCTATGTACACACACACACACACAGAGGAATATTCAGCCCTGTGATTCCCCTACTTGTGTACCAAAGTGGTACAATCCAATTGCAGGACTAGCTAGCACCTCAGTGGATGACAACTCACAATATTTCTGACCATTGGCCATTCTGGATGGGGTGGATGGGAGTTGAAGTTGAAAACTTCTAGAGGGTCCCATGTTGGGGAAAGCTGGATTATTGGTATTCATGTGAAATGAATCCCTGACCAACGTGTACGTGATACCAAAAGGCATAGCTGTGCTCATGGGGTGTGCCCAGGCACACCCTAATATCTCCAAGGCCACCGCCACTCCCACCCTGCTCCAATTGCCACCTTTAAGGAGGATGGGAAAGCACTTTCTGGAGCTTCCAGAAAGTGCACTTTCCTGCCCCATCTCCACTGCTCTAATTGGGGCCTTAAAGTGCACACCCTAATGAAATGCGCTGTGCAATGTTGTTAACTAAATGCATGCTATGAGTTCTGTTGTATTATGCCAAAGGAAAATAAAATAATGAATGCCCTTAGGCCAGGGCCAGTCCTACCATTAGGCAGGAGTGAGGCAGCTGCCTCAGGCAGCAATGCCAAGGTGTGAGCGGCATTGCATTGTTGGAAGCCAGAGTTGTGGATGCCTCACTCTGTGGCCCGTGCCTCTTAATTTAGCTTGTGGCCTAGGTTTGCTAGACAGTACTGTCAAGCGTTGAGGAAAGCTTCAGGAGTAGTCCAGTCAGTTTCTGTATGTGGAATGAGGGACAGGGTCATCTCATCCTTCACCTCAGATAGCCACCCATGACTTAGAGCTGGCATTTAAGTAGTTAAAACATTGTCGCTATGGAATACTGATGGTCTGTACAGGTAATCTTTAAGTTAGGGATGCAGGTCAAACTTAATGACCTGGAAGGATGTGTTCAGCAAAGAAGAAACTGGTGGAGTTTTTACAGCTGTCTGGCAAGCAGCAGCCTTGGAGGGCTTCCTTTTTTTGTTGCTCTAAAGACTAGCATTGCCTTTCTGGATGACCATCTCCTCCTCCCATGCTAATGGTGTATATTTGTAAATAAACAGATATTACAAAGGCACTGTTAATCTAGATACTGTCTCTTCATAATCAGAAGGGCCATAACTCAGTGCTAAAGCCTGCCTGCAAAAGGTTCCAGGTTCAGTCCCTGGCATCTCCAGCTAGGACTAGGAACGACACCTCAATGAACCCCCAAAGAGCTGTGGCCAATCAGAGCAGACAAAACAGAGTTCGATGGACCAATGGTCTGCCTCAGTGTAAGGCAGCTTCATATTTTATGAGGAAATTCTCTTAGTAAAATAATGTCCAGAATTCCCTTCTGTTGGGTGAAGCTGGGAGTACAGTACAATATGAAAGCAGTTTTCATATTTTGTACGATTCTGTATAATACAATGTCTGGGTCCTGATCCACAGAACCGTGAGCCTAGGTGTAGGCAGTATGCACAGCACTGTATGGATATTTCTGTGGACAAGAATCTCCCCACCAAATTCATGGAAAGCAGCAATCAGCTGTAGAGGGAGAGAGGGAAGGGGATTCATTTTCTTCCCAAAACTGGCATTAGTGCTGACTATCGCTGCTGCTGAGGGACGCAAAGTCTTGATCTAGCAAAGGAGAACATACACACACACATACAGATGCTGGAGAAATCTGCTGTGGATTTCTGGGAATCCATCCTGTCCAGTGCTCAGTGGATCAGCTCTCCCTACTTGCACATCCTCTGAAACTTTTGTGGATTTTTTTTTTTAAAAAAAAAACAAGAAACAGGGCAAGACCCACCAATTGCAGAAACAATTGATATACAATACCTTGGGCAAATTACGGATGTAATTAGAATATTTTATGCCATTTATGACCATAAAGTGCTTAGTTATATGTAAATTGCAGCTGCAATTGGTGTAGCTTGTCCTGTTTTTTAAAAAAAAATCTGTGAAAAATCCATAGGACTTGCGGTCCTCCAGGGAAATACACTGAGCCTCAAAAGGGCCGGATTTCCCTGTGATGGACCAGAAATTGGTGAGGGGTTTTTTTTTTTCATACACTCCTACACACACACAGTTCTGGGTCATGGATGCAGGTTTTAATAGTCTCTACTTAACTCCTATATGAAGTTTTTTGTTTGTTTCACATTAGCTGTAACAGAAAAAGGAAGCCCATTCATTTTAATCTTGTTCCAACACATAAACAGATTTTTAGACTAAAGAATGGAAGGCACAGCATTTGTTCTTTTAATATGCTCCTGTCATCTTGATCCTCTTTAAAAAAAACTCCCAACAACAAACAGTAAGAACAATGTCTTGATATTATTTAGTTAGGGATGGCCGAAGTCACCCCGCCCACACTCAGCACCGCTGCCAGACTGTGATATTCTACTGGATTAAGCTGTGATGTGAAGTTTGATATAAAGGTTTATTAATAATAATTATTGAAAAGTTTAAAGAAAAGTACTCACTGTGTATTTGTAGCAGAGTGGTAAGTATGAGGCCATAGAGGGGGAGTGAATGCTGGATGGAAGGAGAGTGCTGATTGGGGCCATTGCTAGACGAGGCCTTAGCGCAGTGTGAGGCCTGGTCTCCCTCCTGTGCATCCAGATGACGCACAGGGGATTCCGGGGTCAGGCCAGGCTAACGCCTCTGTTAACCCGGGATAAGTGGATTCGCTTATGGCCTGGCTTTTCCGCAGCCCCGGCCTGAGGCCGGGGCTGCAGAAAGTCTAGCAGGGTCCGTGGCTTTTCCTGGCTGCTCGCTCGCGAGTAGCCGGGAGAAGCCACGGACTGGGCACAGCGCTCATAGCAGCGCTGTGCCCATTGGGCCAGGGGGGATCATGGGGGGGGGGAGATAGGGGCCGGGGGAAAGGCCGGACCCAGCAGGAGAGAGGGGGGGAGAAGAACAGGCACGGGCATCAGGATGGGTGGCGGGGGAAGAAGAACGGGCATGGGCATGGGCAAGGGCATGGTGGATGGTGGATGGGGGGTGGGGGAAGAAGAACGGGGGACAAAGCATCAGGCACGGGCATGGTGGATGGGGGATGGGGCAGGGGAAGAAGAATGGGCACGGGGGACAGGGCATGGTGGACAGGGGGAGGACAGGCGAGCGAGTGGGCAGGGGGGCATCACACATCATGTGGGGGGAAATCAGGGGGAGCGGGGAACCCTTTATTTTTTTTAAAAAGCACTTACCTTTCCGGTGGTGCGCTCCTGCGCACATGGCCCTTTAAGGGGGGAAAAATGGCGGACGCGATGGGGCTTCCCCTTGCCCCGTCGCGTGTTGATGTGTGGAAAGGGTGATGGCGCGCGCTAGCTGTAGCGCACCATCGCCCCGACTCCCGGCCGGATTATCCGGTAGGTCTAGCAAGGCCCTGGATGTTTGTGTGGCGCATCTGGATTGGCGTGAGAGAATGGGAGGAGTTGGAGGATGGTGGAGTATATATGCTTCTGCTGATAGGAGAGAAGGTATGATGTTGTTGGATGAGTTTAGGATTAGAGATAGGAAGGGTCTGCGTGCTTTGTTGTTTTGGTGGATTAGTGTGTGGGAAAGAGAATAGTGTAGCCTAGAAAGGGGTAGAGTAGGCAGGAGAACATTTAAGTCACATTTGAAACGTTTAAGAGAAATTACTGACTGAAACCAATACGCATTGTGCTTTGTAACCATATGCTTGAGAATTGAGAAAACCGTTAAGCTTTTGTACCTGCACTAAATACTTGTTAATAAATTACATTTGATTATAACTGGTGTGATTCTTGGAGTACCTGGGAAGGGTACAGGTCTATGGTGGCAGCGGAAGGGAGAATTTGGGGTAAGGGTGCTGAGCTGTATAGCTGTGAGGCCTAAGTAGAGAAAGGCAGGTCACAGGGATGGCTGCAGCATTCAAAACCTCTTGACCCCTGTACCTGCGCTGTGTCCTTTGATTCAGGAAAGGAATAAAGGAGCAATATAAGGTGGGGGTCATCACACAGACCCCGTCCACTGCCTGACCCTGTTCACTGAGCACGACGAGCTGTCAGGTGGTCCACGGGCAAGTGATGCCCCAAATCCTGCTCCTCCATCAAGCCACAAAATAGGGCCTCAGACTTTCATGTAAAGAGCCACTTCGCATAAATCACAGCCATAAGACCCACTTACACAAAATTACGCCAGCTGGCCACAAAGTATGCCTGTAATTTTGCCTGAATTGGCCACTTTGCGGCCACCATTTCCCGAAATGCTTCTTTAAGGAAAAGGCTGAGCTGCCATATTGCATTTCGGTGGACCAGTGTGGATCACTGCACTTGTCTCAACTGAGTGTGTGGGGAATTGGGCAAGTGTGGTGGTCTGCAGACTCCAATCCAGGGAGGCAAGCCAGCAAGAAATTGCTGAGCTTCTAGCCACAACCAGATGCCTACAACATTCCTATAGATAGTAGCAAGAAAAATATTTATGGAGTGAAAAGATCTGCATCTTTTTACCCCACACTTCATGTGATGTTGTAACTTCTTATTCTATCTTTTGAAGTTAGGAAAGATGTTGATAAATTTGTCTGAAGTTGTTTTCTTCCACTTTCTGGATCTGTCAAGAACTTTTGCAGTACATAACAAATTTTGTGAGAGCTGAATTGGGTTAGTTTTGTCATTTATCCTTAGGCTGTTGGCACTATTTGCATAAAATGTGATAAGTACTCAAAATAGAAAGCAAAAATAAACTGCTCTTAAAACACCACATGGCAAAAGCAACATTTTCTTCCCTGCAGGACCTTCCCCTTTTCAAAAGTTTTTGTGCTAGGAAAAAGTGAGGCCATTACATTTTTTCCTGTGAAGAATTGGTCTTTCTTATGTTAAAAAACAAAACAAAGAAAAAACTAATGCTTTTCTTGCATCTTTTTTTCAACCATACTGCTTGATCACTTTATGAAATTGCTTTTTTTAAAAATGTAACCTGTGGCTCTCCAAATGTGTTTGACCTACAATACCCATCATCCCTGATTATTAGCCATGCTGGCTAAGGATGATGGGAGATGGAGTACAACTACATTGTAGTCCCACAGGTTCCCCATATCTGTTGTAACCACTGCATTATAGTGGACATTCTCTACCGTTTCAGTTGTTACTTTCTGATGTATTATTATTTTAATTTATCTGTACCTGGTCAAAAGCCAACAGGGTACCTATGGCCCCTGCCAATTCCCTTTCACAAGTGGCGGGTCCCACCAAGCTGGACACACCACTTACACAACGGAGATTTAGCACTTCCAAGGGGAAGTGACAAAACAAGCATTAAAAACTAATTTCTGGAAGAGGGCAGGTCAGTGGATCACCCTTCTGTGAACTCCACGAACCTGCGTCCTTCCAGAAACAAGCACTTTTTCTCATTTTGGGTTGCCCCATAGTTGGCCAGGGGTAAGCCTAGGTGCCTGTTTGAATTCAGCCCTTTGACATTTCTTTTAACTGCTCCAGATGTGGTAGAAACCGAAAATAAATAAATTTGCCCAAATTTTATTGGCATTTCACTTGAGCCTTTAATACAATGCAGAAATGTTACAAGTCCATCTTCTCTTGAATCCTGGCATAAAAATAAACCAACAGAGAATGTTTCTACTGCTTAATTTCAATGTGTCAAGCTGCTGTTTTAAAAGAGCATAAGAATATAAGAAGTGCCATGCTGGATCAGACTGGGGGTCCATCTAGTCCTTGATGTAAGAGAGGTGGGATATAAGTATAAGTGTAATAACAAAATTAAATGAATAAAATATACGTACTCTTGTATTCTTTTTCACAATGTATGCATGTTTTTGTGCACACCGTTTTGCACGTGATTTTTTCTGCATTGAATAAAGTTTTTGTGTGTGCATTTGTCCAAAGTTCCCAGATTTTTGTATGCACTGTTTTAAATGTATGCATTTTTGTGCGTGCACTTTCCCCCAATGCACACATTTTTGGTATGCTTTCTTTTCTTTTTTTTTGTGAACTGCATCACAAACTTTGGAAAAGTAAGGAATTCACTGTCCAACTATGTTTAGGTTTTGGAAGTGCAAGTTTGGTAAATTTGCACTGTAGTGCAAACCAAACGCTACATATTCAAAACAAATTAAAGTGCACTTACATCTTCACCGAAGCCAACCACCTGGGAGACATCTACACTTGTATATGATTTTTTTTTTTACAGTATATAAACATTTCTTTTAAAAACATTTTTAAACGTAGATGTTTTTAAAACATTTACTTACGTTTTCTCTTTCAGTGGGAAAGCATTCTTTTTTGGCACACTTAGGAAAGTAATCCACTTCTTCTATTTCCCTGTGTTGCCATTTCCCCTCCCACTTCCTCTTCTCTTAACTTTAGATAAGAAGACATCTGTAGGGTGACCATATGAAAAGGAGGACAGGGCTCCTGTGCCTTTCAGTTGTATTGAAAAGGGAATTTCAGCAGGTGTCATTTGTATATATGGGGAACCTGGGAAAATTTCCTCTTCATCACAACAGTTAAAGCTGCAGGTGCCCTGCCCTCTTTTAAATCTGGTCACTCTAGTATAGCTCCTGCAGCTTTCACTGTTGTGATGAAGAGGGAATTTCACCAGGTTCTCCATATATACAAATGACACCTGCTGAAACTCCCTTTTCTATGCAACTGTTAAAGATACAGGAGCCCTGTCCTCCTTTTCATATGGTCACCTTAGACATCTGCCACTTACAAACAACACACCAAGCCAAGCCTTGCAACAGTGAAACTGGAAGCCACTTCCAGTTTCACTTTTGCGAGGCTAGAAAAAATTAACGGCTGGAGGTTTAGGGGTAGAAATTAAATAAACACCCCCCCCCCGAACTACTGGAAACACACTTAATATGAAGAATTTGGGCACAACATACAAAAAACCCCAACTTTTTCCTGAGAAGTTCGAAAAATAAAACCAAGAAAAGGGAAGAAAAATACATCAAAAAGTATACGTCATGTGGCGAAATACCATGAAACGCCCACTTCAAACCAGTAAGAAACGTTCTAAAACGATAAGTGTAGATTCCCTCCTGGTCAGTTCAGATTGAAGAATAAGGATATTTAAAGATTTAAATACGCCCAAGTGAAAGCTACTACATCTTCATTTTTGGCATTGTTGGCATTTGCAGACTGCAGCCATTGGGAATGATGTGACTCTTAATAAATACAATACGTATATGCTTTTCTTCTGTAAAATATTTTGAAAACTATTTAACAATGTGCAAAAAATGACCTAAAACATAAGCTCTAACGCATGCCAAAGCAGCATATGTTTAAGCCGTTTCCACTCATTTAGGATCCAGTGAAGCATAGTCCTTGGAATTATATTTCCATCTTTACACAGTGTTCAAGCAGCTTTGGAGAGGCACTTGGCATGCCAAAAGTCAGCAGATTTTAATTTGCAGGGGGCTTATTGCCATACATACAAGGACTCATTTTCAGTGTCTGTTTCTCCCTGTGCAGCACAATTTATTTATTTATTGCACTTATATACAGCTCCCATAGCCGGGGCTCTCTGGGTGGTTTACAGAAATCCTATGCAGGTTTATGGTAGGGATATTTGCTGGCCCCTCCTGATCGCCCCAACATAAATTGGAGTGCTTGTACCAATCACCCAAAATACCTCAATGGAGTTTTTGAATGTTAGATATGAGTGCTTTAAAATCCCTTCCCTGCTACCCCAACCTCTTCCTGAACCCCCCTCGCACTTTCCAAAAAACACTTTGCCATGCAGAAGGGAACTAGCAACTAGTGGTTGAGGGATTTGTCCCTATAGGAGAGGTCCTATAGGTTAGATCCCAACTTACATACTTAGAGTAGACCCACTGTAATAGACTAACTTAAGTCCCATTAACTAAATTAAGTCTGGATCCAACCCATGGTTCTCCATTGTGGCAAATGACATACATACAGAATGAACTTCCAGGGGGCAGCCCGTCCATATTGGTGAACTAGGCAGTCGCCGAGGGCACCAAATAAAATGGGGCACCAAATTTGAGGGAGAAAGCAACAACAAAATAAATAAATAATAGATGTGCATACAGAAGGAATATGACCAAGGCTGTGGAGTAGGGTGACCATATGAAAAGGAGGACAGGGCTCCTGTATCTTTAACAATTATATTGAAAAGGAAATTTCAGCAGGTGTCATTTGTAGATATGGGGAACCTGGGGAAATTTCTCTTCATCACAATAGTTAAAGCTGCAGGTGCCCTGCCCTCTTTTAAATCTGGTCACTCTGGTATAGCTCCTGCACCTTTAACTGTTGTGACAAAGAGGGAATTTCACCATATGTACAAATGACACCTGCTGAAATTCCCTTTTCTATGCAACTGTTAAAGATACAGAAGCCCTGTCCTCTTTTTCATATGGTCACCCTACTGTGGAGGTGAGAAGGATATCCTCCTGTTCTGCTGCTGTTCCCTGTTGGAGACAGGGAGTGAGAGGCTGCCCCAAGAACAGCTGCTTCCTTTGCCCTCAGAGGGATGGGCCTAGAGCCTGGTGGTGCCTTGTTGGCCATGTTGTCCTAAGGATGCAACTGGGACCCTTCTTCCAGGGACTTGGACGGGACATCTGTTCCTTCTCAGAGTGGATAGTGGTGCTTGCCTCCTTCGTTGCTTTTATCAAACCCTCTGTACTGATACAGTGCTTAGTTTTTTTAAAAAAATGGGGCACATTTTATTATATCTCTGCTCCCAAATACGCTGGGGTGTGTGTGTGCGAGGAGAGAGAGGTTGCCTCTTAATGGAATGGAAAATAGGGGCAAATGTTTCTTACTTTACCAGATATCTCAGCCTAGATCTGCCCTTGGGGTTTGGTGGTGGAGGCATCAATTGCATGGTTTGCCTAAGATGCCAGTTGTTGGCAGCCAGGCCAGGGCTGCCCCTGTGAACTCCTTGCTAGGGGTTGTGAGGCTTGACATGATTGTGCCATTTCCCAGCATGCCGAGCCCCAGTTCCTGTGCTTAGAAAGGCCTCCATTGCCTACTGCTCTGCCCACTTCCCTGAGGTAAGGCTTTTGGAGAGGGGTGTGGGTGTCTGGGGAAGACAGACAGGCAAGGAACTGCAGAGGTGGGGTGAAAGCCCCAGTTCAAGGAAGTGCCTACTCCAGGAGGCAAGGTGGGGGTTGAGACTATGCCCATCTCAAATTAGGGCCACTTCATTGCATTAGTATAGTGGAGCCGTCTGCCCATTAGTACAACTGGCGCTTATATTCCAGGCTCACAACAACTCTGTGATATTAGTTAAAGCCTCATCCCACGTACCTGTAAAGTTAAGTTGTTGTTGTTGGTGGCTAAATCACACCCCAGGCGGCAGCGCTCCTAAGATCCTTTGCATACCAGGAAAAGGGTTTAAGGGGGGAAATGTAAAAAATCATAACAAAATCAATGGATGACCCAATCCAATTCAAACTTGGTGTGCTTAAAGCTCTCTTTAATATCTATTACTGTGCCAATTTTGATGTTTTTATCTTTTAAACTTACGCAGATGCAAGCATTTGTTTAATTTGTACTTTAAACATATCAAATCCTCCTCCTGCGCCCCCCATTGGCCGCTTCAGAAAACAACAAATGATTCACTCCTAAAAAGGTAGCAAAATAGGTCTGGTCTTTTGGCTTTAAAGCACAATTAAAGCAGGATGCATGGCAGTACTTCATAGTCAAAGCAGATTATAAACTGGAAAATTCGCAGTGATTGCACAGTATAACCCTGGTGTGATGAAGCTCATAGTTTCCCACATCTAAGTACAACACTCCAGCTACTTGAGAATCATTTCGATATGTTAGATGGTGTTGTGGGTGATGGGAGCTATAGTCCTTGAGGGCACCAGGTGGGAAAGGCTGGAATACATGCTTTGCACGCAAAAGGCCCCAAGTTCATAATGTGAGAAATGGCCCATAGGCTTTCATGAAATTGGGCAGTGTAAAGTGGATTTGCTCAATACAAAGGGCAAGTCTGTCAGAAACTGTGAGTCAAGGCTACCCCAAAGTAGCTGTAAGCTGTCTCTACTCTGTGGTGCTCAGCTGGATCACAATGTGGGAAAGACGGCGATTCGGGAAACATCAAGGCCTGCTCTGATCTCCTTTCTTCTGACCTTGTCAAAGAAAAAGCCATGTGCAGAAATAGTGAGAACTAAAGATCTCACAGCAGGCACGATGTATAAAAGCACTCAGATTTTGGGCACCATCTGCTCACAGTACTTGCGGAGAAAGGCAGTGGGTCTGGAAGCATTTCAAATACCAGCTCTGCACTCAGATAGTAAAATTTAAAAAGGCAATAGCTCTTAGACGAAGATGATGGCCAAAGATTGTAGGCAAATCAGAAGTTTCATTCACACTAGCCTTACTTTGTGCAATCTGCTTTACAACTTCCTTGATGATGGGGTATGGAGTAGAGAGGGTATAAATCTGGAAAAGAAGCATCTTTTACAACAAATTAAATAAAATGGCTCCATACTGGATTTTACAACAGTTGATTAGTGCAGAATGTTTTAGGCTGCAATCCAATTCTCACTTACCTGGGACCAAGCCCAAATGAATTCAGTGGGATTTATGTCTGAGTAGAGATGTACAGGATTGCCCTGTTAGGCACAGATTTAGAGTCCCTGTGCACAGTTCCACATGGGCTCAAGTAACTGTGTTAGGAACATACCAATTTCAATCTCAACATGCATTGATAGTCAGGCCTGTCCCAAGGCAGGTCACCACGTGAAGTGGGGACCCACCACACCGCTGTCTCCTCCCATCCCCATCTGTGTGCCTGCCCACTGTCAGTAGCTTACTTTTCCTGGCACGGACATGCACACCCACGTTGCCAGAGTGCTGCTTATAAGGTTTTTATGTCTTCAGGAGCTGCATGGCACCTGTGCATCCAGCAAAGTATCACAAGAGATCCTGCAGCTTCTGGGACTTCTCACGATTGTCCAAGCTCGCTCAGGCTCTGCATGGTTCCTGATGGCAGAAAGACCTTACAGGCATTGGCGAAGCAGGCACGAGTGTCTGTGCCAGGAAAGTAAGCTGGCTGGCCAGCAGGGTTGGAAGGCACACGAGTGGGGTATGCAGGCAGGCGGGAGGCACAGTGAGGCAGGGTGGGAGCTGCAGGGAGGCAGGGCAGGAGGTGCAGAGGCTGCTTCTTGGTCCTGCCATCTGCCTGCATGACCAGCCATGTAGGCAGCCAGCAAAACCAAGAAGTGGCAGACACTTTGGAGGGCTCCTACTACTTCATGGTAGAGCTGGCCCTGTTGATGGACCCCCAAGGTCTCTTTAGTAAGGGTGTGTCAGCTAATTGTTGGAGGTGTAACAGCTAATGCTTATTTTAAGCATGTGTTTTGGAAATGCCTAATAGTAGCCCCTTTTTCCGGAAGAGGTCATTATACAGATAAATTTTGTATTGGAACACTCCTTAATATCTACTGAAGTACATGTTCTACCTGCTTCCTGGAAGTTAATGCATAACCTTCTGACAGCTTATATGACAACACTGAAAGGATCACCTCTTAGAGTGTAATACAACACTTTCAACATGTGAATGGATGCTTATTTGAATATTTGGTCTGCTTTTTGTTGAAGTTTATATATAGCTCTTAGAAACTTGTATCGCATTGAAATTGACATATTCAAATCTAAGTAGCCAGGTTTTTCTTCTTTCTTTTCTTTTGTTGAATTTTTACTGTAACAAATAAGTTTTTTGTTTGTTTGTTTTAAATGTTTTAGTAGCTGTTGAAAAGTCAGATCACCTGCCATGTTTTTCATATTGCTCATTAAACAGGAAACAAAATACTGGATAAAATATGAAAAAGTCAATACAAATGATGTCCCGCAGCGATGATGAAAGAGTAACTTATTAGATATTTTGAGTAGGTTTTCTTTTTTCTTTTCCCCATTTGTATTTTTCTTATTTTAAATGCACTTCTATGTTTCATCTGACTGGACACCGTAGTGAGATAAGCCACATTCCAATTACCTGTAACAGGAAACTGAAATTACATTCTTTAAGAGCAAATACTGATAACATAAAAGTTGCAGAAGAATGAAAAATGGTCTAATATCCAGTATTACAAAACCATGATACAATGTAACATTCATTTACACTCAAATGTATGAATGGTGTTTTGCCATCCCTCATTGTCCTCCTGCAATCATGTTGTCAACTGGAAGATGATAAACTTCATGGAAGAAGGTATAAAGCAACAAGCACCCTTTAGCCATTCTAGTTGCACCAATAAAAATGTACCTCTTGCCTTCAAGGCTTCAACAGATAGGATTTGATTCCAATTGGCCTGAAACCACTGCAATTTCTAATATTGATTGCCTGTTCTGTGCATCCTCTGCATCCTTGCTCTGGCTGTTCTTGGAGAGGGAAATTTCCCAAATTCTCCTCCTCTGAAATTTCCCCTGGATGTTGCCGTTCTAAATGACTTGGTCTTGTTTCTGGAGTAGAACCAATGCATGAGGGATCTTCCATGATTCCATTTAAATGAAATGTCAAGTTCCAATTTTGCACAGAGTGCTGTTCATTGCAGCTTTAATTTCCTTCAGTTAATTTGTGTCTTCCCCCTTTCCCCATTACTGATGCACACTAGTATATTGACAGAACATTGCCAAAAAAAGAAGAAAAGGGGTCTTGATGTGATTACATCAGATTTCTTTGTTTTGTGGGGAGGGTATGTTTTACTGCTGCACTGGTGTTGTGCATTAATAAAACACCCCAAAAAGAAAAGAAAATAACATTATTGATGTGATTTCACTCATGGATGCATCAAGATTTTTCTTGTGTGTGTGTTGATTTATCAATGCATTGGAGCAGACGTGTGACTCATTGCACAAGAAGAATTGTGATGCAGTAATATGGCCAAGCACATCAAATTGCTTTTACAGCATGTATTTATGTATTGTTTATTTGTTACACTTTTATTCCACCTGTTCCTCCAAGGAGCCCAAGGCGGCATAGATGATTTTCTTCTTCCTTTCTGGTTTATCTTCACACAGTCCTGTGAGATAGGTTCAGCTGAGAGAGAGCGACTAGCCCCAAATCACCCAGTGAATATCATGGCTAAGTGGGAATTTGAGCTCGGGTTTCCCAGTCCTAGTCCATTACTATAACCACCAAAGCAGACTGATTCTGTTTTTGATATTTCCAATTTCTTA
Organism: Elgaria multicarinata webbii; assembly: GCF_023053635.1. NCBI lineage: Eukaryota > Metazoa > Chordata > Lepidosauria > Squamata > Anguidae > Elgaria > Elgaria multicarinata. Next base: position 89,049,886 of record NC_086178.1, on the reverse strand, counting down.
TGCAAAAGTCTTCTGTAAAAATGCAGAAGAAGGACATGTTCTTGTGACACCTTAACAACGCAATCCTATGAACGTTTACTTGGAAGTAAGACCCACTGTCTTCTGTGGGATTGCTGCCTAAGTTAATCAAGTTGATCAGCTCCCCTGAAGAATTTTGTTTTAACCATGCACATAACAAACTTGGTCATCCACATTTAAACAATATTTTCTATGTTAATTTTAAAGACATTTATGCTTGTGACTAAGGCTTTTTCAGCCTTCCAGTAAACACATAAACAGTGCAATCCTATACACATCTATGCAGAAGTGAGTCTTATTATATTCAATGAGGCTTAGTTTTGAACTTGCAAGTAATGAACTTGCAGCCTAAGGGTGCAACCCTATGCCTGTGTAGACAAAAAAAAAGTTCTACTACTCCCAGCATTCCCCAGTCAAATACTGGAAGTTGTACAGGGTGGCCAGCTGTCAGGATTTCCCCAGATTCATCTGGGGTTTTGTTCTACCCTGGGTGTCAGGGGGAAATATAATTTTCTATAATATCTGGGAATGATATGCTTTCTCCTTTAAGGCTACTATTAGCATAGCAGGGGGAAATGACACACTTTCCCCTTCTCTGCTACAATCAGGGCCTTTAAGGACCCAAATGGAGTGGAAAAGGGGAAAGTGCATTTTCTGGGGCCTCTCCCCAACTGGGTGTCCTCTTTTTGGGTTTCCCAAATATGGTCACCCCAGAGTTGTAGGAAGTTTTTCTGACTAAATATGCATAGGCTTGCACCCTAAATGTCTTTCCTTTCCTTCAGAGACTTTGACAATCCACCTTCAACTTTGACACTCATGTTGCTGAATCAGGGCTCTTGTGCTTTGAACAACAGTGTTATAAATAAGAAAATGGAGCAGAGCAATACGCTAAGAAGCCGATTTTACTTCAGGCGAAGTGACACCATTTCAAAGGTGAAATGTAAGGATCATATTGTGTAAGTATTGGAATGTTTTTAACATTAAAGAAAAAATCTTCCTGCAGACAAGATTCCTTTTGGTTGAGTCAGCTTTATGATAAGAAGGGCAAAGAAGCAATGTGCCCCAGCCAAGGAGAAATGTTCAATAGCCATTTGTCCTCATCTTAGAATACTTGCTGACTTGGTCAGTTCATATGCTACAGCAATGGTGAGTGTTGCTTATAGAGAGAAGTTGTTTTTAAGAAAAGATCATGCTGTCAATTACTGATGGATGTAATGTCATGCTCACCTTACAGGGTATATTCTTGAATTAGTTCTGTCAGTATAAAAAGAGAGAAATTCCCACTATTTAATGAGTCCTCCCCAACGTTTGCTTTGTGTTGGATTCTATATAGAACTGAGCAATGCCAAGTAGGTTCAAGGATTGTTGTTGTTGTTGTTGTTGAGACTTTACTGAGGCTCAGATGTTCAGCACAGCACAGGCTGAAGGAAAAAAATGAGGCTAAATTGTAGCTAACCCTTGAGGATGTTCATGCAAACTTCTTTCCTTGCATCTGTCTATATGGGAAGTCCAGCTGTTGTAAGCTCTAGTGAGTTTTTCTGGTGCAATTATCCGATGCTGTATTTTTAGGAGAAGAAAAACAATATTCTGAGCAGTCCACTGGCACTCTGGTCCATCCAGAGAGAGTGAAGAAGAGCAAGGAGAAAGGGAAGGAGAACTTGTACAGGAAACTCTGGCTCTATTCAGGTATCCAAAATGAGTGGTCAAAATTGCATGGAGAGATTCCATGGGTACAGGAGGCTTTCCCCTTAGGAAGGTCATCCTCTGTAGGTAGAGGGTGATGAAAAAGGTAATTGTGAGAATGCAGGAGGGGGCCGCAGGCCACGCAGGCTAGACGACATTGGAAATTGCCGTTCACATTGGAAATGTTTTCCTGCCATCCACACATGCAGACAGCATGGGAAAAGGCTGTATGCACATACTGAGCATGCCTAGAATTCCTTTACCCAGTAGGGTCTGAGCCCAATCAGCATGGAGGAGCTGTTTGCCTGTAGATGACTATGTGTGTGGAGCCTTCTCCTACGCTGGTTGATCATGTGGATGGCAGGGGAGCATTTATTGTGGTCATCAGGGGGTTGGGGTGGGGAATGGCTACATTTCTACTGCGGTTATTGTTGGTGGGAGCATGGCTACAGTATCCTTCAGCAGCATGGGCAGGTTGGATTGTGTGTGGATCTCCCTGGTGTGGAAGAGGAGAAGCATCCAGAGGAGCTGCGTAGGGATGCGTGAGTGAAAAGCCTCTAAACACATATTTGTGATGCTCGTGTACATTAATCTGAACATTTCTATTAACAAGTTTTAGGACGAAAGGTCAACAAATTGCAGGGATCATAGTTTGCTTTGAGGGATATCATTTCCCCTCTCCCTCTCTTTGTAATTCACCAGAGTAGCAGAAGCCAGTATCTGATCTGTAACACCTGTGCTTGGTACAATGATTTGGATCTAGTGAGATTACAGTATAAGCTGGCGCTTACAGTCTAGCATCTAAATTGCAGATCACAAGGTAATTCTCCAGTTGATTTGCTTGTCACAGGTGCTTGGGTTCTGATTTGCGCAGACCCAAATGCCTTAATGTGCTCCTATCCATGCAACAATATTCACAGATCAGTTTCCATTCAATTTTTATATGGACCATCTGAAGTCAATCATATAGAAAGGGATACTTTGGCTGGAAGTAAGCGTGTGTGAAAAATCTATATAACTTTCTAATCTTAGTAGTAGCCATCAGCATATTCTCTCTCTTTCTCCCACATCCCTCCTCCTTCACAGAACACTTCCTATATCTGTATATTGTGATATTGCTTGCATTGGGCAATATCACTCAGTTTCTTGCTCAGATTCACATGCATTTTTCTCAGATTCCATTCCCCTCTCGCTTTTTCTTCCTTCCTTTTCCTTACAATGGTGTAATCTCAGAATGGATTTTTTTTAGCAACAATTTATATCTTCCTAAAATGTATTTGCAGCTTTTTGTAAAATTCTTCCAGATTCCTTGTGAAAATATAAAGAAGGAAGCTTGTTTAAAACATTGCTAACTCATATTCTCCATGCAGGGCTGGCCCTATCATGAAGCAGGAGGAAGTGGCACAACAGGGGGCGGAATTTGGGAAAAGTGGCACTTTTCCCCTCTAAAGGGTCTTCCGCTTCTTGGTCCTGCTGCCTGCCTCCATAGCCACTTGGTCGCCTGCCTCCCACCTGTCTCGCTCGTGTGCCTCCCAACCTAGCTGCCCCTGCCTGCCTGGCTGCCAGCCATCTGGCTTACTTGTCCTGGTGAAGATATGCACGCACACCTCATCAGCACGCTGCCCATAAGGTTTTTCTGCCTTCAGGAGCCACGCAGCACCTGTCCAAGGTTGGGCAGGTAGTGTGAGAAGTCCTGGACGTTCCAGGATCTCTCACAATATTTTGCTGCCCACGTAGGTGCCACCAGGCTCCTGCAGGCAGAAACACTTTAAGAGCCACACACTGGTGAGGTGGGCGTGCATATCCACACCAGGAAAAGTAAGCAGGAGCACAGATTGGGAGGCGGTGGTGTGGAGGTGGCGCCAGCAGCAACCTGCCTTAGGCTGGGTCTGTCTCAATGTTTCTCAAGACAGCTGACAAAGACCAACATAAACCTTCTCTACCTCTCTATAAGCCAGTTCTGAACAGTCTGCCACAGTGTAGTATGAGCATGGCCAACAAGACTTGGAATGTTACTCAGTGGAGTTCCTGGGGCCACTAAGGGCATGTCTAGATGGGGCGATATCCCAGGGATTGTCCCGGGATCATCCCTGTGTATTCACGTGATGCACAGGGCATCCCGGGAACAGGGAGGGATGATCCCTCCCTTGCCCCGGGATATTGCCTTCCCCTAATTCCAATTTTTCACGAGGTCTTGGGATGATCCAGAGAGCACGGGACTTGTGGCCCACCATTGCGGTTTTGTCCCGGCTCCTCATGAGTAACCGCGAGGACCTGGGACCTGGGCATGGGGTGCGGGGAGAGGGAATATATATATATATATATATATATATATATATATATATATATTTCGGTAGAGCGCTCCTGCACTCTTTTCTGATAAAAAAACCAAAAACCCAAAATGGTAGGCGCAATGTCCTCTTCCTCCTGGGATGTCACATGCTGTGTGCTGACGAGGGGGAAGATCTCATGATCATAAAATCGTGAAATCATCCCCCTCGACCCCCCCTCATCTAGCCATGCCCTAAGAGAAATGAGTAGGGTTAGCTTCCATCCCAAAGCGCTCCTGAGTTTTTACTGGTCGATTAATTACATTTTCTACCCAATAACGAATGTTCTCTGGGTGAATAACAAACAGTTAAAAACTAAAATGCCACATAACAGTTAAAAATCTAACATACTATACAAATATTTTAAAGAAGAAAATACAATATAATTAAAGATATACAGATTGTGTAAAATCTGTTCCACCTGTCTTTCATGGATTGTCGGGCGCCTTTAGTTCTGACATCCGCGGATCAATGGAATTAGGTTATTTAGTTTCCAAATCTGAACAAATGCATTTTCCCTGCAAATTCACATGTGTGCAATTGTGCACATTTTCATACTTTAGCCTATGGAGGAAATGCACATTTTTATTTATTATTTATTATTTTATTTTATTTATTGTATTTTTATCCTGCATCTCAGGTAAAAAGGTTCCTGGAGCAGCTTACAATCAATCAGTAAAGAAGACGATCCCTGCCCTCAGGCTTACGTTACAAAAAAGAAATGACACACAAGGAAAGGGGGATGGAGGGGAGGGGATTTTAATTTTTGCATATTTTTCTATGGCAAAATTTGTGCAAAATCCTGGAAAGTAAGCAAAATGCTCCACACATCTGCATAGTCCACCAAGCAAGGGAAAAGCCAGTCCGCTGGGTCGGAGTCATAAAAATCTGAACTCGTTTGGTTCTGTTCAGGATTCCTCCCACATCCCTAAATATAATGCTAAACAGTAAACAGCATAAGAATTTATAAACCAGCCACAATAACTTAGAATTAGGTCTCTAAAATGCCTGGAAGAAAGATCTTTGCCTGGAACCAAAAAGGGTTCCAACAACAAACGTCTTTGGTGGGGTTTATTCCCCAGGAAGGTGGTGGGGCTATCTAGCAAATCCAGGAAGTCAAGACTGGGACCCCAGATGGGCCAAATTTGGTTTGTGGGTCTTAGGTTCAACTCCTCTGCTTTAGTTCATGAAAGCTTATGCTATCATGAATGTATTCGGCTTTAATAGGACTGTGCAGGGACCCCCTGACCTACTTTGGAGGCCGATTAGGAGCTTCTGAATTGGCTCTGTTCTGCCTTGGTCCCCTTCAGACCTGGTCTGACTCACTTCAGATCCAGATCTGAAGTGATATCTGGACATCTGAAGCAGTTTGGATGTTGTGGTCTCCTGGGTGCAAGGCCGATGGGGAGTCCATTGGATTCTCCCTCCTTGCTCCCTCACAAGGGTGGGTAGTAACCCATCAGCTTATGCCTGTCCTCTGCCTGTTCTGCATGAGAGCCACAATTTTTAAGGAAGATGGTGGCTCTCTATTGTCATAGACTTACTGCTGCAAAGAATGGTGGTTGTAAAGGGCCATTTCTGGAGCTGATACAACCTGCTCCAGCCTGCTTCACCCCAATCCTGGATTTATCAGGATTCAGACTGAAGCCACCCAAATTGGCCTTCTTTGGTTTGGGATTCAGGTTTGGAACCAAAGCGGTGCACAGCCCTAGCCTGTAAGGTGCCAGAGGATGATTTCTTGTTTCTGCCACAGGAAACATACACAGGTACCCCATGATGTCCTCATCAGACCTCTCCCAAGCGTCACTGCCATCATTCTGGGGGGAGTTGGCTGGTGAAAGTTACACTATTCACCGCAAACAGTGAATAGATTAGTCGCTACTGTCTGGGAGATTTCTTATTCTTGCACCTTTGTTTCTTATGCAGCCTGACTGCTTATTTATCTTATGAGGAGAAAGATGTTTTCAACTTCCGTAGGTGCAGTCAACTACCCTCTTTGCTATTAAAGATAATGACTTTAAAGACCTGCTTTCTCAGACCAAGATTTGTTGGCTCTCAGGAGGCATTTAGGATACCAGGCCTTGTTATACTGAACACTAATCTTTGATTGTTGCCTAAAACTCGGAGGCACTAGATGACTACAAGCTTTAAATCGAAGCGGCATATGTCTGCAGTGGCTTGATAAGGAGCTCAACAGCTGAGAACCTTGCTAAGGTTCATAAAATTGAAACACTGGAGAATAACAAATCCGTTCATTCCCACTTATAGCACTTCATTTCTGAGCAAAGGCTATACCATACTTACAGGATTACAAAAAGCTCTAGGTGCCATTTAAATTCCACAACAACATTTCTTGCTGACCAAGAGTAATATTTTAAAATGACTTTTTTTGGTGTGTGTGCAAATTGAAGATGTTATGGCTACGCCTAGGCACTTTTCTTTTCTTTCTTTCTTTTTTCTTTTTTGCAGCAAACGACCCATTGTTCTGATGATTACATCAAGTGATGTGTTTTCCCGATCATTACTGTAGGAATGACAAAGCCACTTTTATGTAAATTTTTTGTCTGAGGTGTAGAATTATTACTTGCAAACACATGCTTTTGATCTTTTAAGTGATTGAACTGATGAAGGACTGTGACAAGGGTGTCTAATGCTTGCTTTTCATGTGTGATAATAAAGTTATATTTATATCGCTCATTTCTTTGGCTTCCCGAGAGAGCCGATTTCTCTCAAGCACAATATCCTAATAGGAGAGAAGTGGTTAGATAATGTCTTCCTATCTTAAAATACAAATGCAGCTATCAGGGTAGAGGTGGGGAAAACATTTACTCATAGAAAGAGTCCAAGTAACTTGAATGATGATCATGAAGGTGACAATGGTGGTGGTGGTGATGATAATCATGTGGACATCAACTCCCATCAGCCTCAGCTCACATTGCCAATGATCAGCATGGGAGTAGGAGTCAAAACATCTGGATTGTACAGGGTTGGGAAGGACTGTCTTAGGCCTTAGCTAGACCTAAGGTTTATTCCGGGATCGTCCCTGCCTGCTCCCGGGATGTCCCGTGTGTCATTTACATGAACAGGGATGACCCCGGGACAATCCCAGGATAAACCTTAGGTCTAGCTAAGGCCCTTGAGTGCTAAAAACACTTGGTTGTGTATTGCATCCCTGTCAGGTAGGTCAGCTGTATCATCCCCATATTGCAACTGTGGATGAAGAGAGGGAAGAGGGAAGACGCTGAAGCTGTAGAGCAGAAACACTGGAAAATAAGCAAGCTTTGGCTTACAACCAGCTAGTGAGTTTGTTATGTTGGCAAGATTTGAATGGTGTCCCTCCTGAAGCCTAACTCACTCTCTTAGAAACAGCGCCAGGCCCTTCTAGAAATGGTAACGGTGCAGGAATATCAAGCATGGACCATTTATATAAAGTCACATCACTTCTTTGCCACCATCAATGCCAAAGAGCCATATCTAATGAGCTCCAACCACTCTGATACTTTCAACGTTTCCTTTACTATCATGTTACCCGTAATCTAAGCCAGCCAAATCTGTCACCCTCCAGTTGGACTGCAACTGGCCAGGCTGGCTGGAAATGCTGAGAGTTGCAATCCAACACATCTGGAGGGCAATAACTTGGAGGAGGCTGGAAAAGCTGTTTTATTATGCTCTTGCCCACTAAACAAGACTGGATTGTGTGAATGACCAGGCAGATGTGCAGGATCAGATACCATTTGAGCCATAGGGCATGTCTACACCACAAGAGTGTAGGGGGAGGATCATGGACTTAGCGGCTTCCACGATCCTCCCTGGGTGTCTAGATGGCTGCGCAATGTCCTGGAAGGACATCATGGCTATATATATATATATATATATATATATATATATATATATTAGAGCGCACTAGTGCCAATGGTAAGGAGAAAAAAAACCCTGACCCCGCTTTCCACCCCTGATGGGCACGGACTGCCACTATGCAGCTCCGTGTCCATTTTATGGTCCCTGCTACTCATGGGGAGCGCAGGACAACCTGGGAGCATCAGCCACATGGCTGTGGTCTGCAGGATAGTCCTGGAACCACAGAAAAGTTGGGTTTTCTGTGGTTCCTGATATCCTGGGGTAAGTCCTTGCTAGTCCCGGGTTGCCCCAAGGATCTCCTGTGCATCATGTGGATGCACAGGGATGATCTAAGGACTATCCTGGGATATAAGCATGGTGTAGACATGCCCATAGTTGTCACGGAGGCCATGAATTCTGAGCCAGACTCAACAAGGGGTGTTTGATGTGGATGTTTTCTTTCAAAGTCTACAAGCTTGGGTGCATGTGTCTCCAACACCATCTCTGAGACCAACTCCATAAGACACAATGGGGAGGATGGTACACCAACAAAATCTCTTTTATTGTGGCACCTAACACATTCTACATCTGCTCAAAAGTGGAACTACTTCTCTCTTTTTTTTTGAAGATGGAGTAGTACTCCAGAAATACAAGATACTCCTTTCTAACAGGTGTGTGGAATCTCTTTTAGCCCAAGGATTGAATTCTGTTTCGGAGAAGCTCTCGGTGGCTGCATTCTAGTGGTGGGTGGGGCAAAAGGGAGCAAGGCCAGTGGCAAAATTCCCAAAAATGCCAGCATATTTTAACTTAAAGCTCTTACTGCCAGCAATGTATGTGTGTGTGACTCACTAACTCAAGCCGTTTCTACACCAGGCCAAAAATCCAGGATGGTCATGGCTTAGTCCCTGTATGTCCAAATGACACATAGGGACTCCCGGGAGCAAGGGATGATGAGCACAGGGTTTCCCAGGGATAAATAATCCCTGGGAAAACTCAATTTTTCCCGTGGTCTCAGGATCGTCCCGATATTGCGAGAAGTGTGTAGGTGCCTATCCTGGCTTCGTCCTGCCTCCTCGCAAGTAAACGTGAGGAGGCGGGAAACAGTCACAGGGCACGGAGGTCTTCAGGCACTCTGTCCCCATTGGGGTGGTGGTGGTGGGAGCTTTTTTTAAACTCACTTTTAGCTGGAGTGCATATGCGTTCATGTTGTGGTTAAATAAAAATAGCAGATGCGACATCTCTCCTTCCTCCTGGTACGTTGCACATGCGTTTGGACTAAGTGGAGGATCTTGCGAGCAGAATATCGTGAGATTCCCCCTCCTCCCTTCATCTACACCCGTGTGGTGTAGAAAGGGCCTAAGTCTTAGAAGAGACATTTAAACAGTTTAGAATGGGGGGGGGGATGCATTAATACCAGGAAACCACCAAATGATTTGTGGTTGGGGAAAAAATGCTGGGACCAGAGGAATGGTGTGTGTGCATGATATCTGGGGTTTGGGCTGGATTGGGCTCCTGGGCCTGAGCTTTCCCATCCCTGCATAAGAATGACCAAGGGTTGACTAGCATTCTTAGGCTGAATCTGTAGACTCACTGACATTTCATTCTCATGACCTTTAGTAGACCTAGGAGCTCACCTAAGACTTAAAAGATAGAACTTATTCTTAGATAAAAGCCTTTAATTCATTTTACAGCAGCTGAACACTGATTTTCTCTTATTGAAGATCCTGACAGTTCGCTGCCGAGTCAAGGCAGTGCCCTGCCTTATCTTACTACTGACACAATATTACAAAAGAGGAACTAAGGACCAATACAGACTTTAACTTTATATCAGTGGAAGCTTGTGGCTCTGATTTCGGTGGGGCTGTGATTCTGTGCTGGGTTTCAACCAGAACCAGCCAGAACTCTCAAGGGGCTACCCAGACTGATGAATCCTACCCCCAAAATAGGTTCAAAAGCTTGGATAGCTCCTTTAGACTTCTGGCTGGTTCTGACTAAAACCCTGAATGGATTCAAAGCCCCACCACTGATTTATATCCATTCTTAGCAGGTACACCTTTTTCTTTTCTTTTCATTTTTACTCTAAGTAGGTGCACAGGAGAACCAATCTGGATTGGGACCATAACATGTGTGGTAGAGGGGCTTTTAGTTATGGATTGGGCCTTCTGTGCCTACTTAAGTGTAAAAATGAAGGGGGGGGGAAGATGTAGCTGCTAGATATGCATTTAAAGTAATGGATGTTTTGGCCCTAAACTGCACGTACTATATATTGCTAGCATTCTAATCCTCATCTTACCTTTAGGGCATATATAGTTGCTAGAATAAACAAGACAAATATGTCTATCTGATCCCAGCAGTTCCTGTGCTACCTCCTCCTCCCTTGCCCCGCGATATCACACAAATACATAATTCTAAATGAAAGCTGGAAGGATAAGTTAGCAAAGGATTAACATGTGTTGAAATGATTGGTTGAAGGACGCATACAGATCAGAAGAAATTGTACGGCATCCAAATTCTAAAACAACCTTGGGCATCTATGTGGGCAGGTGTGCTTCTTTGCATTTGGAGTCAGATATCCACTTGCTGAGCTTAAGAATAAGAAACTAGAAAGAATATATATATACTATATGGGGCGGGGGGGGGGAAAGGATTTCGGTTGACTTTGTATTGTAATTTCATTTCTCCTCCTGTCCTGTAGAGCACTTGCATAGATCCATCTCATTGCACCTGGTCTTCCCTTAGTGGGGAATCATAGCTCAGTGGTTGGCCACATGCTTTATATACATAAGGCCCTGGGCTATGATATCTGCAGTTGGGAGGCTCTCAAGTGGGCTTGCAAGAGTGGGAAAGACCTCTGTCTAAGACCCTGGGGTGATGCTGCTGGTCAGAACAGAAATTAGTAGGGGAAAGGTGCAGTCATATGCATGGAAGAAAGGTTCTACAGCTCCCAGCATTTCCCAGCTGGGAATGCATAGGATTCCTAGCATGGCTAAACATGCATAGGATACATAGGATTACACCATAAACATGCATAGGATTGTGCCCTAAATGGACTTCTAGTCTGCACTCATATACCTTGCCTTCTGTGATGTTGCAATAATTTAAACTAACTCTGCCCTATATTAAGTATACATCAGAATTAGGCAGCTGTGCTGGTGGTTCATTAAAACAAAATTCACAGGGCAGCAAACTCTTACCTTCCATTTACCTTTCCAAACTCTTACCTTTCCAAACTCTTACCTTACCTTTACAAACTCTTACCATCCATTGAAGCAGCAATCAAAATGAAGTTGGACGCACGGTACTAGGATTCAAAGATTACAACTTATTTGAAGAGCAGGGCTGCATGCAATCCAAGCCAGGTCAGATAGGGAAGAGAATAAATTATTCACCCCAGCTAAACCATTAACTTCCAAACCGGGGCTATTAGGGTCTCACATGTTATGCCAACTGTTCAAACCACATTCCAGGTGTTACTTCTTCCCTTGAAGGGAGAGAGAGTTGAGTATGAATCAATGCTCCATTGGTAGTAGCCCTTAGGAAAACTGCATTTCCAAAGGCCCCCAGCCCCCCCTTTTACCCTTCCTTCCAGTCATCCCCCTTATTTTCACAACAACACTGAGGCAAAGGTTAGGGTAAGGAAGGTTAGGCTGATGATTTAACAATAGTTAAAACATCACACACACACACACACATGTTGATGCAATCTTGCATATGATCACATCAGGATGGCTTGCTTACATGTCTCAATGAACACATGCACTTTGGCACTGTAGATGGTGGTGGGTGCAGATACATGTTGACCGAAGGAACATAGAGCTGTGGCAAACTGTGCAAGTACAGTCCAATGTACAACATTCAGAATAAACTCAAGAATGTGGAATTTCTAACATTTTCCAATTACATTTATCTTGTGCTTCCTCCAAGAAGCTCAAGAAGCTCCCTCCAAGATCCTCCCTACAACAACCATGCAGGCTAGGAATGATGGGACTTGTAATCCAACACATCAGGAGGGCAACAGGTTGGGGGAAGGTTTCTGTAGCCACTATACCACACTTCTACTCTACTTGGCAGGATGATATATGTGACCAAGCTACCCTGGCATAAAGGAGCTTAACCCATTTTGCCTACCTGTGCGGGTTCACTGTTAAGTCATTCTCTAGCAGTGCAATACCTTACATATCTTCTCAGAGGTAAGTCCCATTGAACTCAATGGGGTATGTTTCCAAATCTTTGAGTACAGGATTGCAGCCTTAAGCTGTAATTCACAAACTATTTGGCTAGAAACCTGCTTTATGTCAAGTCAAATCTTTGGTCCATCGACCCAGTATTTCAGGCAGGAATATAACCCTTCCTGGATTGAACATGGGTCCTTCTCCATGCCAAACATGTGCTCTACCACTGAACCATGCCCCCTCCCCATGGTTGATGTAAGAGTTTTGAAGGCTGTCGCTGAAGTAACTAACATTCTACCTAACCTTATTTTTGTGGAAGCAAAACCCAAATATTTCAGTGGAATACATGTACGTAGGGCTGCAGCCTGAGTTAGGTAGATTGGATCTAGCTTTGAATGAGTAACTTCCCATTTGAGAGCGTAAATTGAAAACCACTAGCATACTATCAGGAAACCTAGGGACATGGACAAGAGAAAACACAACCGTTCAAAAATATTACTGAGGATTGGGATTTCCAATGAAGGCATGTGGTTTTCTAGCTCAGTTAGTGCTCTAGATATCAAAGATCACTATTGGGATCTTTCATGCAGGCTCTAATATGAAAGCCCCCAAACTGCTCTGAAACCATTGATCAATAAAAGGCTGATGATAGGGAACATAAGCTTTAAAAATAGGAGAGATTCCTTTTTAAAATAGTGCTTCTAAAATTAACATAGATTATTCTGTTCATGCACAAAGTCATAGAGGTGACAAGTGGAAACTATCAACGGTGAAAGAGAAAAATATTCCATGTTCATAAATAATTGAAACACCTGAAGGCAAAAATAGTCCGTTTGCAGTAGATGACATCTAATAAAACCAGAAGGATTTTTTTTTTAAAAAAAGCCTCAGTATTCTGAATAATATAACCTAGATGCATTTCATTTTCACCTGGTCAATTAGTTTTATTTCTACTCTCTCTCTCTCGTAATTTAAATGCAGAGGATGAGAGAAATCTTTCTCATTGTTCTAGTTTAAATATTGCCCCAGAAAAGCTGCTACTTATTGTAAGACAAAAGCCACTTTGTCAAAGCACTAAAGCCAATGTACATGTTTGCAAAAGTGGACCTAGCTGTATTGGCTATGGGGTAACATAGCAGGATGTTAATGCCTTATCTGTCACTGCCCAGCACTATATAAAGGCGTTGACATGTGTACAATCGTGTGTCAGCCTGTACAACCTTAACTGCTCAGATTTATTTATTTATTTTATTACATATATATAATGCCCCATAGCCAAAGCTCTCTGGGCGGTTTACAAAAGTTAAAAACAATGAACGTTAAAAACAGATATACAAAAAATTAAAAGCATAAAAACAATATCTATTTAAAAACAATGTCAATTTAAAACAACTATTCTGGGGTCAATTAAAAATTCAGCATATGTTGTTAACTGCCTGAGAGAAGAGAAAAGTTTTTATTTGCAAGCAGAGAGAGTGATCCTATGGACTAAAGGCCCAAATGATGAAGGCCTCTGATCTCACAGTCCTCTGTCCATCCTATGCCCTGCTGGGCTCTTCCTGACAGGAAGGAGGAACAACTGAGGCTACCCCCGCCCTTGTCCCCTCTGTTCCATCATTGGATGGGACTCTCTGCTAGGGGCAGGTTACAGTGGCTGAGAAGCCTTTGAGTCCAACAGATACATGGCCCTTTCCCTCTCTTTGCACCGGCCCACACCAACATACACGTCTTCCCTTCCCAAGGCTGGAGTCCTGACTTTGGGAGAGGGAGATTAGGAGGTACCATGGAGGTTTCTAAGTGGCTGGGAAGAGTGGAGAAGACGTTCCATCTGACCTCCTCTTCCTCTGAGGTTGGACCTCCTCCTCTGGCCTAGGAGGGGGAGATTTGCGCCATCCTATCCTATGGCCCTTCACCATCTAGGGACCATAGATTACTCCCACTTTGGCAGCGCTGATCCAACAAAATGAGCATACATCTCCTGGGGTTGTGAGCATGTTGCCCCTGTTAAAAAAGAAGAAGCTGGAATCTTATAAATCAACAGTTTGATGGTAATTAGTGGGATTTCCCACCAGCTGATTGGTGGCATTCCACTACTTTAAAGGGGGCCTGCACAGACCTCACTGCTGGATTGAACTGGAAGATGGTATGCTATAACTGTCTGAAACACTGAAGAGAAGCACTTCCCACTTGCTATACTTAATGCAGAGATGCAACAGAACTACTCATGCTTCCAATATTCTGCACATCCAAATGTCACATATGAGTTTTGAATGTCCTGGGCCAGATCTACACCAAGCAGGGTATAGTACTATGAAAGTGGTATGAAAGTGGTATATAAGAAGCAGGAGCCGCACTACTGCTTTATAGCGGTATTGAAGTGCACTGACAGCTATTGGGGCCCATGACACATACCATATATACCACTTTCATACTGCTTTCATACCACTTTCATAGTGTTATATCCTGCTTGGTGTGGCTCCTGCCTCTTATATACTGCTTTCATACCGCTTTCACAGGCCACAGCTAGACGTAAGGTTTATCCTGGGATCATCCAGAGTTCGCCCCTGCCTGAGCACTGGATCCCCTGTGTGTCACCTAGATGAACAGGTTTGATCCCTGGATGATCCAGGGATAAACCTTAGGTCTAGCTATGGCCATAGCGCTATATCCTGCTTGGTGGAGATCTGGCCCTGGTCTTGTTTCCTAAGTAGAATCAATACCTAAGGTGTCCTGCATTTTAAATTTATGATATTTGTACAGGGATATGGTTCATGTGCAGTTGGCCACAGTTTTTGGTTCCTTCACTTTATCTATGTCTTTTTCCACCTTCTAGGATAATGATAGAGGTATGCATAGTGATAAAACATTGCAAAAAATAAAAGAAACCTCACTTATTCCTTGCGGCTTGGTAACAATCTTCTCAAAATCCATTCCAGGCTGCTGTGGCACACAGTTTGGGAATTACTGCTGTAAGCAATTCTCACAATTGGTCCATGGACATATATTACCAATGCATACTCATGATTTAAACAGTGCACACAATTCTGCAGGGGAATGACTTCACTTTACCCCAGCAGAAAACGTAGTTCAATCTGTATTTCTTAAGGCTGTAATTTCCTTCTGAGAAAGGGTGAGTCACTCAGATTGCAAAATCAATCTATTCTCCATTTTACAATTGAGGATTAACAGCCGGCAGGGTACTGGTGAATGCTGTTGGTCTCTTCTTTGCCACTGTTGCCAATTTCAGACTTCATGAGCCTTAGTAATGTTGGCTAGTAAAAAAAAATACGGGGATGTTAACCTCTAATGGCATGCATTAAAGCATAGTTACAAAGTGTAAATAATGCTACCACTGTAATTATATTGTTGTGATATGATGGGGCTGTGTGGAGGACAATTGAGCATTTCTTCGCCTTACACACACACACACACTCACACTTTTTTCTTATCCAATGAAATCATACAAAGTAGCTTTTTTTAAAAAAAAATGTAGATAAGAATATGCTGGTGATGAAAGATAATGTCGTGGAATGCCTGGCAGGCTTGAGTGCATCAATAACCATGACACATAATTAAAGTAATTGAAAATGCCCTGTGTGTGTTCTCTGATAGAAAGCAGTAAAAGATCTCTGAGAACCAAGGTTCTTTCAAAACACTGAGTATATTTTGAAATCAATCTCTTTTATTTTTAAATCCTTCTTTCCCCATAAATCCAATCCTGCATCACTGCCTTCAGCAATTCCTTTTGGGAGGAACTATCTAGGACACTTTTATTTTTGAATCCAGTTATTTTGTTAAATACAATTTAAAGGTCTGTTTAATGGCTGGAGCATGGTTGGCACTTATTCACTAGGGGTTGCTCTAGTCTTCTAGACAGACCCTGCTTTGTCTATATTCCCTGCACATTTGAATGGACACTGGAAATACAATTTAAAGGCTTAGAATCATAGAATCATAAAATAGTAGAGTTGGAAGGGGCCTATAAGGCCATCAAGTCGAACCCCCTGCTCAATGCAGGAATCCACCTTAAAGCATATCTCACAGATGGTTGTCTAGCTGCCTCTTGAATGCCTCTAGTGTGGGAGACCCCACAACCTCCCTAGGTAACTGGGTTCCATTGCTGTCCTGCTCTAACTGTCAGGAAGTTTTTTCTGATGTCCAGCTGGATCTGGCTTCCTGTAACGTGAGCCTTATTCCGTGTCCTGCACTCTGGGAGGATTGAGAAGAGATCCTGGCCCTCCTCTGTGTGACAACCTTGAAGAGTGCTATCCTGTCTCCCCTCAATCTTCTCTTCTCCAGGCTAAACATGCCCAGTTCTTCCAGTCTCTCTTTATAGGGCTTAGGTTTTTTGGTATGATTTGAATGTGTTAATGAATTAATTGGTACAATAAATCAACTAAAGTTTAATCTCAGAATAAATTTCACTCATTGATTAATCAGAGGAGCCAGCAACAAGCAAAGTATCAGCAATTTTGGTCTCCAGAAAGACTCTACTACTATGCTGGGCACATACAAACAGTGGTGTAGTGCAGCCAAGGCTGATGGGGACATAGTTCCAACACTTTTTTTTTTATTAGCAGGGATATTCAGATCATCTATCACACCCATCATAATTCCCTGTTCTCTCTGAGCATAGTTGCAATTCTCACAGTATATGTAGGGAAACAATATATTTTTCCCTGTTATAATGCAAAATATTTTGTTGTGGCTGCATCTTGAATGGGAAATTAAGACCCACTAGCTTTACGAAATCAAAAAACCTGTTCCTGGTGGAGATAAAACTGCTAGGACTTGTTGAGATGGAGCAACACAACTGCCTGAATTTTTGGACCCTCCTTGGTGGTGGTGGGGAAAGGTCTGTGGGGACTTGTCATGAAAAAAGCCTGCACTTCAAAATTTTCCATATACTACTGCAAACAAATATTGTCATCAATTCTCTTTGAGCCAAATTTGATTAAATTACTCATGGAGGAGCAAGATTGATGAATTTCAACCAAGGTTTGATTGTATGCTTGTTTGCTGGCATGCTTGTCTGAAGATAGACTTCTAGTGTGATTGAGGATTCTGTAGTCCCTCACTTATATTACATTTGTCTTCACCCAGAGTTCTCTCTCCCACCCCCCCTCGGTCCTTTGCCAGGCCCTAATGCTGGAGGTAGAACTAGCCAATTCCTTCTTGTTGCCCTGTATGACTGGATGCATTCTAGGGGCTGCTACTATCTATAACTCACTATCACACACACACACACACACACACTTTAATCATGTGTTTTTAAAGCACAAATTTCCTCTTCAACTTGGAGAGGATCAGGCCCTACTTTGTCAGTATTTTAAAGTATAGGTTGGACTCTGAGTTATACGATTTATTATCCAAGTGTCTAATTTTGGTTGAAGCTTTATCTTGTTGTGTAATTGTCCATACTTAATGAGAAGCTGTTTTACAATATGATGAACGTACAAATTTTAAATATTGGTAGATGGAATCTTGCCACATGTATTGTTAATTCATCCTGAGAGACTATACAATTAAAAATGACCAGAGCTTGAATAGCTAGATTATTTTAGTTCCAAACTGCTTTTCCCCTAACACTTGATTTAAATTACTAGATAGTTTGTTTTATAATAATTATGTCATTGGAGATAATCAGGGACGTTATTTTTTTTTTTAATAAAGGAATTATACCAGACTTTTATTTTAGATGATCTTTCAAATATGACAATATCTTGTAAGATATTTCATGAATGAAACCAGAGTGGATCTACTCATCTTTCCCTGTCTGTAATTAATTTATCTGATCCAGACCGTTTAGTTAGAGATGCCAGTTTTGCATCTCGACTTATATTTTTGAAATATAACTTCAATACTGCTATTTTTAAAAGCAAAAATATATATGTAGAAGTGGGTAGGATACCAAGTAAAGTGTCTGGGGATACACTGGTGCCCATGGGACCACATTCTTACTCCAAAAGGATTATTTTGCCATATCGTTTTATCAAATTTTGTAATGTAATAGGTATTGAAGGATTAAAGGAATATTGATAAATAAGAGGTGGTGGCTTGGTAATAAATTCATAATTATAGTAGCAATTCTTCCTACCCTAGATAATTGATCAGGTTACAATATATTTCTGATACTATTCTTTGTTATAATTAAATTTCTCAAGTTAGGCCTGAGGGGCTCTTTACACAAACAAAATAAGGCACGCTCATGACTGGCCACTCATGGAAGTTTGTGGGTCCTTTTGATGACAACATCACCCTCCTGCATGTCTCTCACACCTTCCCCTGGTTATTCCATTATAAAAAAATCCTAATTCTTCTGAAATATCATGGGATTTCCTACCATTTGTAGCTGGAGTTTTACTACAGAGCACCTGATTCAAGGCTATGAGCACCAAGTGAAGGATATGTTTTCAACTATACACCATGTGGTTGCCTCTCTCCACCTGTGTAATGCAGGCCATTACAATTGCACAAGAGAAGCAAGAAGCAAAACCCCGGTAAGGCAACACAGTTTCCCCTTAATCTAAAGAAGCCTTGAATGTAGCCATATCGCTGTATTGCTTTCCCATTGAACATTGTTCCTACAAATAATAGTTGTTCAATTTTATTTGAAATATGAATTGCTAACCACTCTGATTTAGCAATAATTATTTTATAACTGGATACTATACTGAAGTAATACAATGTGTTTAACAATTCTGGAAAGGATTCTTGCAGGTTTGCCAATGATAAAACTATATTATATTCATATAAACATATCTTAAATTTAGTTTGTCCAATCTGTACTACAGAAATCTTTCTATTGCTCCTTCATATGAAAAACCGTGTGAACAATGAAGGAGAGAGTCCTTTATGTACCTCTTTACAACATGACTCAAGAATATTAGTAAATGTTACATATATTTTTACAGAAGTGTTTTAGTATATTAGTGAAATCCAGCTTTTAAATTATCTTTCTAGATTTAAGTCATTGAGTTTTGTATAAAAGATGCATTCCATGTTATCAAATGCCTTTTTCGCATCTGAAAAGATGGTTACTATTTGATTTCATTTCGATTGTGAAATTTTGATGCAGCCTAACAAATTACCCCATTTATTCCCCTCCCCCCGGCCGGGATTCCTCTGAATTGCGAGTTGTGCCTTCATGTTTCATGTGTGAGCTTTTGTCGTTTCTTGTCTATTTTGCTTAGATCTTATTTATATGCTGTCCTTTACTTCCCAACTCTTTAATTTTCTTTGGAACATTGTATGAAGATACTTCTAATTGGTTCTGGTTTTTCTTCATTTTTTCAATTACTTGTCCTTGTTCACTTTTCTCTCTCTCCAAATGTGTTATTTTTGGTGGTAATTTCTTTCAACTTCCCCCAATGAATATCCTACCATTTTTAAAAAAATCTTCAGATTCCAGCTTCTGCTGTAGTTTTGATCTTCTAAAGTTTGGTTTAATATCATCTGCATATTTTTTTAAAAATATGTGATCAGTAATGTTTTTAAAGAATTGAAAAGATGTGTAAAGTTAGTTTTTTCCTTTAAACCCCCCCCCCTCAACAATTTAGTGTAGGAACTTGTATTGCAGCTGAGTCTCTCACTGTGGATAGTTCTAATAATTGAAATGATTAAATGACTCATTAATTGACTCATCTTGAGCTTCGAGATCTTTGGAGTCCTGCATTTCATTGACTTCTGAGTTTTTTGTTTTACCCAGCAGCCTCTTTTGCATTTGCTATACCTTTAACTGATTCCAAATCTTTAAAATTTGTGGGTTTCCATTCTTTTGGATGTTAGTTAGCTTTAAGCAACCCATTTGTTGTTTTAGATTCCCCCCCCTTTATGGTTCTTTGACTCATATCATCCAAGATATAATGAGTTTACACTGGTTATCAGTTAAATCAATTAATAATTGTTTTAAGTATAGAGAACTATATCCATTCTGATTTTAGCGAATGTTTTCCTTTCTCTAGCATAAGAATGAATCCAAAAGTGTATCTATATCTATTTATTACTCTTAGGAAGGATTTCTTCTTTGTTCATTGTGAGAATTAATTAACTCTAATTGCTTTTAAACCAGTAGTTAAAAGGGCAAGAAGAAAAGGGAGAGAAAAAAGAAAGAGCAAAGTGAGATTCCCTTTCAAACAAAAGAATCAATTTTAAAACTCAGATTAATTATTGTAAAAGCTAGAGAATCTCTGAACGTCTTATAGGGCTCATCTACACCAAGCAGGATATTCCACTATGAAAGCGGTATATAAAAGGTAGGAGCCACACTACTGCACTGACAACTGTTGGGGCCCATGACACATACCATATACGGCTTTCATACCGCTTTCATCGTGTTATATCCTGCTTGGTGTAGATGTGTCAAGGCCCCCAACAGTTGTCAGTGCACTTTATAAAGCAGTAGTGTAGATCCTGCAGTATACTTCAATACCACTATAAAGCAGTAGTGTGGCTCCTGCCTTTTATATGCTGCTTTCATACCACTGCTTGGTGTAGATGAGCCCATAGGTTCTTATCCATTGTGTATACCTGTAAGGTATTATATACAGAAATGTTTGAAATAAGTTCTATAATCAGATTCTCCATTGTTTACCAGATGTGCTTACAGAGAAAGAACTTTCAGTGCTTCTTATGGGTCAGATCTTGCTCCAAGGATGCTTCAAAGAACATCCTTAGCCACTGTCCTTTGCCACTTGCCTAAAGCCACACTACCTAATGTTATTGTGGGAAGATTGATGTAATTGCCTCTGCACAGGTACCTGCAATATGTGGCTTCTGACTGCACTGCCTGGTGTAATTGCCTCCCAACAGGTGCACCCAACTCACCTGATACTTCCTCCCAGTTAATCTGAAGCTAATGCTGTGTTCTTGCTGCCACTGGGCAAGCCAGGGTTTTGAGGAGATAGTTGGATTTCTCTTGTCCTTATAACTCAAGCCCAATGAAGTATGACATATCCACACATAATATCACTTATAAAGGGCATTGTACATATACATTGATGGTGCTATATAAATAAATAATAATAATAATAATAAGGGCACACATTTTTAATTTCCCCCTTCAAAATATTTCTAAGTGGGATTGGATCGGGCATTAATTTGTTAGTATTTTAAAGTTTAATGGCCATGACAGAGCACATGGTTTGCTTATAGAAGATCCCAAGTTTGTTCCATGGCATTTCAGCTAAGATCATCTCAGAGAATAAGTATGGAAATATTGCAGCCTAATCTGTAATTCTCAATTTGGTTAGAAACCTAGGAAGCTGATTTATGTCAAGTCAGATCTTTGGAGATCCAACAATCAGATCAGACTGCACTAGGATATATAGACCAATTTCTTGATTTGGTATGAGGCACATTCATGTGGTTATATGAAAATTTATCATTTATATACATGGCACCTGTAACCTTCATACCTGATGTGACCTATGAGGATTGCGTGCGTGTCCCTGACTACAAAATATCTCATGATACGTGTTCACAGAACTGTTGGGAAAATTGAGTTAGATTCTCCAATTTGGCACTTTTGAATCATAATGTGAAAAATCCCATCTTGTGTATAAATTTATTATAGCCTTTCTCATGAGCTAGCTTTACTGATATTGATGCTAGCAGCTCAATATTATGAATAACACAGCTAATTGTACTCTGAACATGTTCTCATTAGATTCGTACTGAAAAACAAGTCAAAAACAAAACTAGTACGAATGTATTTCTGGAACACCAGAGGCAAGAAACTAACTGCCAATGAGATTGAGAGGAGATAGGGGAAAGTGTGGTTTGAACATTTGTGTTTGAGTTTTCTTTTTCTTTTTTATTATTGGTGTTTTCATTTTTCAATTACAAACATTAACTCAATACATAGCTCAGCCAGAAGGCAAAGATAATAATACAAGTGATAAAATACTCCCCCAAGGAACAGAGGAAGAGCAGTAAAATATCAACTTGTCATCTGAAGCCGAAATGTAACAAGTAAAGATTAAAAGCATTAGAGTGATTTCCCAAGTAAGTTTATATTCAAAAACATGGATTTTCTCTTTTTAGAACGCATTAGCTTTAATTCTGCCTTCTCCTTCTCCTCTCTCTCTCTCTCTCTCTGGCAAATTTGTTCATAATACCTGTGGTGTAGCTTGCTATCAGTGGTGTACTGGCCGTTGGAGAAGATGTGTGCAGCTCTGGGACTCTTTGACAGCAGGAATAGTGCCATTATCTGTTTAGAGCACCAGAGTAGTTGATAGAGACTTCCAAGTTTCACTATTGTTTGTGATGGATTAGCATATAGGAAATCAGAGAATAAGAAAAAATAATTAAGCAGAGGCTGGTTGCATCTTGTTGATAGGCTTCCTACATCATTCTAGCAAGTTACATGAGTGCACTTCTTTCCTAGAAAGTTTGCATTTTTAATGAAAAGCTAAAGTTTGCATTTCAGCTGGCTCAAGGTCTTCAGTTAAAGCACAATGCATTTTACAATTTCAGCCTATGAGGTCAGTAAGCACCACAAAATTCAATGGAGCAAAATCCTAGGTAACTGTGCATAGCATAGGATAGTAGTTACGCTGATCCTATTAAAGTGGGTATTATGCTATGTACTGCTGTCGTTTGTGGTTTGTGTGTGTGTATGTATACTGTTGTAATGAAAGCGTACTTCAAAATGTATCACTACACCATTGCTTGTTATGGAAATGCACTTCCCTACCTTGACTCTATGTTGGACAAGTGGAGAACTGCCTCTGGACTCTGTTGCATTTGCCAGGCTATCCTGCACTACTGTTGACTACATGTTTTCTGTACGTGAATAGTTCTGGCCTCTGCATGGTTGGACTTGTCACTGTAGTTTTGATCAACCCTTTAAGCTTTGTAAAGACGCTCCAGAAGGGGATAGAGTAGGCCTTAGGGTGTTCATCTACACCAAGCAAGATATTGCACTATGAAAGTGGTATGAACACAGTATATAAAAGACAGGAGCCACACCAAGCAGGATATAGCATAATGAAAGCAGTATGAAAGTGGTATATGGTATGTGTCAATGACCAACTCTGATTGCTTCTCTAATTCTGAATTGCAAGGTAAATCGCAAAGCGCCATTAAAGTAGGAAAGCTATGCTCCAGTATTGGAAGTGATATTGAGTTCTAACACTAGTTTTGCCTTATAAATCTAGTTATACTGTGGATGACAAGGGACTAGATTATTGGCTTACTGTGCAATCCTGTGCATGCCTACTGAGAAGTAAGCCCCATTGAGTTCAATGAGACTTCATTCCCAGATAAGCATGTATTGGATTGATTCATCAGGTGTATTCAGCCAGACATTGAATTTAGTTAAAATATAGGATTTATTTATTTATTTATTTATTTATTACATTTCTATACCACCCAATAGCCGGAGCTCTCTGGGCAGTTCACAAAAATTAAAAACATTCAAAGTATAAACAACAGTATAAAACCATAATATAAAATACAATATAAAAGCTCAATTGAGGATATAAAGCTCAGAAAATAGAGGGGCATTCAGGGCTTTGTTTGCCCTACTCAGACTATGTGCTTATGCCATTATGTATTTCACCTTGATAAATACAGATATATAGGCTCTCTTGTGTCATTATTGAATCTCTTGGCAGTTGAATGGTCAGGATCAGGTTATTTCATTGCTGTTGGTCAGGGAACCATAGATCAATGGTACACATTTGCAGGTGTAAAGTGTGTGTGGATGGAAATAAAGAGGCGAGAATATATGGTTTCAAATCTGGGCCACATTTATTAAGATCTGCAAAGGAACCTCTGGGCGGCCCTAACTACGCCAACTAACAGGCATTTCTACGGGCAAAACATTCTAAACCTGATGAGTGGTGTCTGCGTGATCGCCACCCACCCCTTTTGGGAAGGGGAGGCCTTCCTGTGTCACTCTCCCCCCAATACTTGCAAGGTATTGGGTGGAGTGAGGTGAGTTGGCCTCACAGGTGACCCTTATCCCTCCGCTGGGACCGCAAGTACCCTCAACAGAAGGCCTCAGGCATCACCTGTCACCAAAATAATGGTGCCACAGAATCACCATCCTTGTTTTCTAAACATGGCTGCCCCTAATACCCTAAGCCAAATGCAACCAAATGGTAAAACTCAATCCTAAAACGCTCTCTCCAGATTTACAGTGCGAAGTAGGCAAAAAAGCATAGCCCAAGCCAAACTGGCTATGTGAAAAAAACCTACTCGGCCCCCTAATGGGCGACCAGCGAACCCGCAATGCATACTGGGAGGGAGGAAGGGAGCTGCGAGTCCAAAGAAGATGTAGTCTGGGTGCGTCTGCCTAATATAAGCGCTGCCACCACACCCCATGTTTAGTGGTGCCACAATGGCCTCCTCCAATGGCGAGGAGGCACGTCTCTTCTCCCCTCCCCCACCGCCTGCAAATCGCTTCCCCGCGGCCACGTGAATGGGACGCGGTGGAAGAGCACTTTTCCATAGGAAAACATGGGACTACACTGTGGGATGTGATTTTCATTTGCGTGCCCACTGTACATTACTAAACCACACCTGTGCATTTTCCTTGTGCATGCCCACACTTCATTGCTTTGACTTGGATTTCACGGAAGTCTATGCAGAGTTGGAAAAATAATCCATAGAACTGGAAATTTGATAGCACTAATGCAGAAGAGAAGAACATATACAGAGTTTTGCCCTCCGAAGGTATGACTTGTATCTTCCTGTTTCTTGTAGCCCCATTGATTACTCCAGAGTTCCTGCTGGCTTTGTTCTCAGAAGTGTCAAATTCAAATTATAAAAATCCATAGGCTTTCTAGAAACTCAATCCTTGTTATATAAGATCTTAATATACCTCACAAAGTGCCAGGGGAGCATGTGGGATAGTGAGAAATATTTAGAGGGAGTAGGAGGCACTCCCCCTAAATATTTCCCACTACCCCACATGCTCCCCTGGCACTTTGTGAGGTATATTAAGATCTTATATAACAAGGATTGAGTTTCTAGAAAGCCTATGGATTTTTATAATTTGAATTTGACACTTCTGAGAACAAAGCCAGCAGGAACTCTGAGCCCAAGAGGAACACCAAGACATTTCATGGATTACAGTAGTACGAGAACAAAAAAAAAAAGATGGCTGTTGCAACAGGTTTATTGAATAAAAAAACACAATTGCTTCCTTTAATCCTCTTTCTTTATGTGACTACTGATTCAGAACTGCACAACATTCCCATTAGAACTGCAGAAATCTGGCTTAGAACTGCACATTAGGTAAAACCCTATGGTAGAGCACATGCTTTTGTTTGCATAAAGGAAGTCCTAGGCTTGATCTCTGAAGTTCCAATTAAAAGATTCTGGTAGTAGGTGATAAAAAAGACCTCTGCCTTAAAATTTTGAGAGCTGCTGCAAGTTATGGCAGAGAGTTCTAAGTTATAGGTAGGGATGGACAAATCGGTCTAATTTGCCTCCTCCCACATTCAAATGTTTTTAAAAATCAAATTCTTTCCATCCCAAGTATGAAGAAATTTGCAAATGTTGGTAAATTCTTATAAAAATAGAACTGAAATTAAATCCTCACTTATTAGCACAAATCAAAATCAATAGGTATAGCTATTTATTTATTTATTTATTGCATTTTTATACTGCCCAGTAGCCGACGCTCTCTGGACGGTTCACAAAAATTAAAACCATTCAAAGGATAAAACTAAAAGTATAAAAACATGATATAAAATACAATATAAAAGCACAACCAGGATAAAATCAGCAGCGGTGCAGAAATACAAATTTAAAACTGCGAAGTTAAAATTACATTTATAGACTGTTAAAATGCTGAGGGAATAAAAAGGTCTTCACCTGGCATCTAAAAGAATATAGTGTAGGTGCCAGGCAAACCTCCTTAGGGAGCTCATTCCACAGCCAGGGTATTGTGTATATAGAAATATTGTATTTATTGCATTTTTGTAGACTGCTGACTTATTTTAGCTCATATAGTACTTTATTAGAAAGCGCTAGATATTAATTATTATTATTTCAGTTTTCACCAACATTTCCACTTTTCCTACGGCTTCAAAATTTCCGGCAATTTTTGCATCTCTATAAATATATTTAACCTGGTGTCTAAAACATATCAGTGTCAAGTGAACATATCAGGGAAGAGTGTCCAGAGTCAGGCACTAGCACAGAAGACCTAGGCCAGATCTACACGTCATTGTGAAGGCGCCTTTTTTAAAGACGTACCTAAAAGAAGCGCCTCTTTCTTTACTGTGTGTACTGTGAGCTAGGCAGCGCCGCCTGCGGAAGAATCTCTACCCCATTCAAAGATGCTGCTCTGCTCTGGCTGCTTCCCCCTCACGTGTTCTTCCATTCGAATAATCCCCCCTCTCACCCGGCGGCTCTTCTGGCACGTCCCGGCGGCGGCGGCTCCTCCTTCAAAACACTTTTCTCCCTCGGTGTGTTTGCATTTGCGTTTGCATGTGCGTGTGCGAGCACACATCGAAGAGAGTCCTGGGGAGATGACACCGCGGGGGAGAGTGAAAGGCAGGAGCTGAACTCGTCCGCCGCGCGCCCAATAGGTGAAAGAGTAAATCTTCAGAACCGTGTACTGTGAAGTACTGGTTAGGCCTCATCTAGAGTATTGCGTCCAGTTCTGGGCACCACTTCAAGAAGGACACAGACAAGCTGGAGGAGGGCAACCAGGATGATCAGGGGTCTGGAAACAAAGCCTTATGAAGAGAGACTGAAAGAAGTAGGCATGTTTAGCCTGGAGAAGAGAAGATTGAGGGGAGACATGATAGCACTCTTCAAATACTTAAAAGGTTGTCACACAGAGGAGGGCCAGGATCTCTTCTCGATCCTCCCAGAGTGCAGGACACGGAATAATGGACTCAAGTTAAAGGAAGCCAGATTCCTGCTGGACATCAGAAAAAACTTCCTGACTGTTAGAGCAGTGCGACAATGGAATCAGTTACCTAGGGAGGTTGTGGGCTCTCCCACATTAGAGGCATTCAAGAGGCAGCTGGACAACCATCTGTCAGGGATGCTTTAGGGTGGATTCCTGCATTGAGCAGGGGGTTGGACTCGATGGCCTTGTAGGCGCCTTCCTACTCTACTATTCTATGATTCTATGAATCTCACACACATATTGAACATAGGTACCTAATGTGAATTGAAACTTAAGCTTGCAAATTTGTATACAGGCAGGGCCCTCTACTCTCATTCACCTACTCATGCCTTTTGGAAAAGTTAATTTCCACACTATTTCAAGGTACTCTGTTTCCACTTGGCTCACTTCTATATTCCCCCATTTTGCTCTTAGAAACCATGTGCTGGAATGTGCTTTTCCTACTTTCCCACTAGAATGGAGAGACCATGGGCTCATCTACACCAAGCAGGATATAGCCCTATGAAAGCAGTATGAAAGCGGTATATAAAAGGTAGGAGCCACACTACTGTTTTATAGTGGTATTGAAGTGCACTGACAACTGTTGGGCCCCATTGACACATACCATATACCACTTTCACACTATAAAGCAGTAGTGTAGATCCTGCAGTACACTTCAATACCACTATAAAGCAATAGTGTGGCTCCTGCCTTTTATATACCACTTTCATAGTGGAATATCCTGCCTGGTGTAGATGAGCCCTAAGTTGTACCTGCCTGCCATGCAGCTGTTAAAGATGAAGGTCTTTTCAGAAAATAGAGTGGGCAACTGTAATTGTGAAGAGCCAAGAACTCAGTGTCAGTAATGGTTTCTTCCAGGTTTTTTATTTTTAATATCTCAAGTTCTTTCCATCCTGAATATTCACGTGTACTGGTAAATTCTTTTCAAGAGTCTACTGAAATTAAATGATCTCCCATCCCTAGCTACAGTACATGGACAAATGGTCAGGCAATCTAAGGCAGCTTCATATGATCAGAGAGATATTTTGGTAGCGTGTGGTATATATAGAACACTCTTTCCAATGTACCATCTGCTTTGCAATTTAGAATTATTATTTTTTATTATATGGGCACGATTTCATGCTCTGCCACAACAGTCTAGTTTCTTTCCAGTGAAAATTCACTGCCTTGTGTGAAGCATCAATAAACAAGGTGTTATTTGTTCCAAGTCCTACAAAAGAAATTAAATTAAATTAAAGGGTGGTGGCAGTGGGGAGGGTGTTACTTAAAGAAGAAAGGCTGTTCAAAGTGATTTTACAAGTACATTCAGTGTTGATACATTTCCTTTTAAAAGACTATTGTAATGGATTCCAGACAAAGCATTTGGACAAATTGGTTTCTTATGGCCAAATATATGCTCCCAATGACAGCTGGGTTCTAGAAAGCAGAATGCAGATGACAGCAGTGAATGAACTAGGGGGAAAACCTTCACGTTTGGCAGAAACTGTAGCTGTTCGCATCAAACTCAGCAGCTAAAACTCATACAAACGTTTGTTACCGTGAGACTTCCCATTTAATGGATTCAAATTTAATAGCATGGGCAAGAAGCTGTAGTGGCTCTTGTGAGAATTGCTTAACATCTTAAACTATAAGGTAGCTACTTTCTTTGGCAGAGGTTCTGTGCTTTTAACAGCACAGGGGCTGGGTTCAGTTTTTAATCCCACTGGTTGCTAACGAACGAGTTTCAAAGGGTGATGGTGGTTGGTTGTTCATCTCCTCAAAGCTCTCTGTGTGTAGCCTCTCAGGGTAAAATCTCAGAGTATAGCCTTCTTGTTTAATGAGGATACTAGGCCACAAGTGACAGATTGCTTTGTTCCTCTTTTGCTAGCCTGCTTGGTTTCCATATGGAAAGCAAAGCAGATAGGACCTGTACAAATGGTACACACTGCAAAGAGAACTGTACAAATCATAGCTGTATTGAGCAAACAATCAAATTATATATGACATAAATATTACAAATATGTGTTAATACATTAAACATTGTAAAAGTGGTAGAACTTGAAATAGAAGCGAACACATTTGCTGTAAGCAAACAATACAATGTGCAAACTGCTAAAACGACATCTCCGGATTATAATATGCATTTCGATACTTCTTCAGTCAACTCTTTCACTTATTAAAGTCTCAAAGTTTCAGCATGCAGAGTTGACTGAAGAAGTATTGAAACGCATATTATAATCTGGAGTTGTCATTTAAGCAAATCCGGAATTGTCATTTTAGCATTCTGCACATTGTCTTGTTCGTTTACAGCAAATATGTTTGCTTCTATTTCAAGTTCTACCATTTTTACAATGTTTAATGTATTAACACATATTTGTAATATTTATGTCATATATAATATATAATTTGATTGTTTGCTCAATACAGCTATGATTTGTACAGTTCTTTTTGCAATGTGTACCATTTGTACCAGTCCTATCTTCTGTGCTTATGTAATTTTCCTGCTGGTTTCCATACGGGCCATGGAGGAAGGACTTCTCTTCCTCTGCAGCTAGTTCAGAAACCAAACATGCTGACAAAGGAGAAAGAGAACTCTGTATTTCTCCTTTACCAACTGGCATGCTTTTAGCCTTCAAATTTTACTAGCCTGCCTTTTACTCATAAGAGGAAGGGGGTATGATAAAAATCAGGCAAATAATGATTTTTGCACACTGGTAACTTCTGGGTTTTGAAACAAGGTCGGGTTATAATTGATGGTGCAAAGCCCTTGTGAGAAGGTTTTGCTAGTCTTATTGAATGTGGGTGAAACAAAAACTCTGGTGAAAGAGGCTGGGAAGGTGATTTTTTTTTAAAAAAATGTTCTCCTTGAGGGAGGTGTACAGGTTTCTGTTTACCATTTTAAGTGTAGGAGGTGGCTGATGGGTCTTCTTTCTTTCTATTTTGTGTGTGTGTGTGTGTGGGGGGGGTTACTTTAAAACTGCCCCTTGCAGCAGTGCAGGATTCTTTACAGAATAGCTTCACCAGTGTGGCAGCTCTTCCTGAATGCCTATGAGAGCATGTGGGCTCGTGGGAGTTCAGGAAGGACTGTCAGCCTTTGTGCAAAGAGCCCCCATGATGCTGTGGCAGTGCATGGGGCAATTTTAAAGTTAAAAATAAATAAAAAGAAGATCCCCCCAGCCACCTCCTACACTTAAAAACGTAAGTGGAAACCATGCATCCTCCTCCAATGAGAAAATTATTCAAAATTCTCCCCCTCCCTATGAAAGAGGCAGAAAAAAAGCCAATGCTTCTTTTGTAAGGAGAGAACTCTTCACGAAAATAGAGAACAAGGTTTGGCACTGCATTAATATAAATGCATAATAGCAATAATAAATCCAATAGTGCAATTGTCTTCAGGTTTGTCAGGAAAAAAAGGTTGACACGATTTATAGCAATTAAACATACATAGACTTATTGTATTCTGAGATTCGGCTAAACAGTGCAATAAAGAAGAAAACATTTATTGTTCAACCAGGATTTCTGTTTGTGAAATACATTGTTGAATTCTTGTTGCTCCTACTTGGTTTAAATTAACATTGATTTTCATTTCTTTAACCTTGTTCCCTATAGGCTGCAGATAAACTCCA
The DNA here is from genome assembly GCF_023053635.1 of Elgaria multicarinata webbii. Taxonomy (NCBI): domain Eukaryota; kingdom Metazoa; phylum Chordata; class Lepidosauria; order Squamata; family Anguidae; genus Elgaria; species Elgaria multicarinata. The sequence continues at coordinate 89,019,366 of NC_086178.1, read as the reverse complement.
TATTTTTGTGTGTGTTACAAACTGTTAGCTATAGACTAGGTAAATCTTTGAAAATAGGGCCAATTTTACAAATGAAAAAGAAATGTCCCAGTATTATCTCTTCTGTGTGGCAATAAAACACTGACATGAGAATTACTATACGGTGCCGCATTTTGTCACTGAAATGTACAATAAATAATGTTACTTTCTAGATATAGTGTAAACTGGAGCTCTAAGGCAATCTAAAGAGTCAGATCCATTTTCACAGAAAAGTTATGGTATTATAGATCTAAGATATTTTGCATAGGTCAAAAATAGGAGTATAATAAGGATTAGTCTTCCCACCACCAGAATGCAGGCACTTCAAAGATTATAAAATTTCAAATTGTTGGAGCTGCGGTAATATGACCACACTTGGGAAGTGCTTCTAAGTAAGGGTGAGCAAAAACGACACTTGATAGTTAATAGCAAGTTTCTAGAGTGAAGCAGGGTCATTTACTAGGCGTATCTAACCCCCTTTTAAAGCCATCCAAATTGCTGGCCATCACTACATCTTGAGGTAGTGAATTCTATAGTTTGATTCTGCACTGTATGAAGGAGTCCAGGCTACCTGTGGGATTGCCTTCTCCTGTACAATCTGCCCCGCACACTCTGGGAAGAATTTCCTTCAGCCAGCCAAAATTTGGCTGACAGGTATTACCCAGAGGACCTTCTCTTCCACTGCTCCCAGACTGCGGAATGGCCTGCCGGAGGGGATTCATTAACTTAACATTCTTTTAGCAATGAAGAAAGCTATAAAGACTGATCTCTTCTGGCAAACTTATCCAGTGGAATTTTAGGATGCTTTTAGGATTTTTTAAAGGATGTTTTAACAATGTATACTATGTTTTTAATCAGTATTTTATGTATTTTATACTCGTTGTTCCCCGCCTTGATCAAAATGGAGAGGCGGGTAAGAAATATTTGAAGATGATGATGATGATGAAATACCTCCTTTTTCCTGTCATGAATCTCCCACTAATCAGCTTCATGGGGTGACCCCATTGGGTTCTAGTGTTTTGAGAGAAGGAGCTCTTGCACGTGCTCTGTTCTTCTTTAGCTTCACCAGTGCAGTGTGCAAGCAAAGCGGGAGCTGGCATCAAGGAGGTCATTTGCCAATGCTGACCTGCCTGGTTGCCTTATATGGTTGTAAAACAGCCAACCTCCCAAGCATCAGTCTGTAGCAGCTATGGGGGGTGGGAATCAGTGTTAATGTAGGCCCTTTCTACACCTAAGGGCCTTTGGGGAGGGAGGGGGGACAATCCTGGAGTTATCTGCATCTGGGATCGTCCCCAGGTGTCCACACAGCCATGCGACATCCCAGAAAGGAAGAGGGATGTCACGCCCACCATTTTGTTTTTTAAAAAGACAGCACCAGAGTGCACTTGCGCTCCAGCACAAAAGTATGAAAAAAAGGCCCACCCCCGATGTCCCTGGACTGCCCCTGGCCCAGCTCCTTCCCTCTGCTGTCCCCTGCTACTCGTGGGGAGGAGGGAAGAAGCCGGGATGGACGCCCACATTGCCTGTGGTCTCGGGATCACCCGGGATCATCTGGAATCACAGGAAAAACCAGGATAACTGAGTTATCCCAGGGAAATGGGATCATCCCTCCCTGCAACCAGGATCCCCTGTGCATCATTTGGATGCACAGGGATGATCCAGGGACAATCCTGGGGAAAAACCATGGTGTAGAAAGGGCCGTAGACTCCCAGAGCCAATCACAGCACAAGTATTTTATAGGGGCCTAATCTACACCAAGCAGGATCCTGCATTATGAAAGCGGTATATAAAAGGCAGGAGCCACAGGACTGCTTTGTAGTGATATTGAAGTGCACTGACAACTGTTGGGGCCCATTGATGCATACCGTATGCCACTTTCATACCGCTCTATCCTGCTTGGTGTGGCTCCTGCCTTTTAGACACCGCTTTCATAGTGCAATATCCTGCTTGGTGTAGATGAGGCCAAGGATTTTTCTAAGCATGCACAGTGGGACAACGAGCTAATAGCCATTTCCTGTTCCTCTCCCAATTAATTTGTCCATCAAGCAGAGCAGCAACAGCAGCAGCATGTGCTCTCAAGGCAATGAGCAAATTAAGTTTTTTCGTGTCAGTGAGAGTGTGGTGTTTTTTGTTTTGTTTTTAGTGTCTGCCCACCACCCTCTGTCTCTCTGTGTGTATGTACAGTATATGTGTGTGAGAGTGTGATTGATTGAGCATGGTGCATAGGAAGAGCCTCCAGCTGACTTTGCAAGCAGTCCAATGCAGGCACGCAGTGTAATTTACATTAATGAATCAGTGTGTGTGTATGTGTGCGTGCGTACGTGCAGGCATGTGTTATAAGTGTGATTAGTATTATTGACCAGTAAAACTAATGCAGCAGCCACAAGGTCTTTTGCATTCCTGTTTTTGTATATTTTAAAACTTAATGTCATGGGAGGGGGGTGGGTCTGCAGTACTATTTAATCTTGGGCTTAGGCAATTACTCCTGAGTAATCCAGTTCTTCAAATAGAGATGCATAAATTGGATATTTATACTGTGTTGCTTCTTGCTGCAACTTCTGAAGTGCTATGGAAAAAGGTGACTGTGGGGAAGAGGTGCTTCTGGATGCTTTTCTGTGTGACTCTGAGGATGTTGGTGTTGTTATTACATGCAGAGGGTTGGATTTTGGATGCTCTAAGAACTTGCTGCTGGGATCCAAAGTCTGTTTTTCTATGTGGCTCTGAGGATATCATCATCATCATCATCATCATCATCATCATCTGTATGCCGCCCGGAGATCTTAATGATATAGGGCAGGATACAAATGTTTTAAATAAATAAATAAATAAATAAATCGTAATCATCATCATCTTTTGTGGCTGTGTGGATCCCCTTCTCCCAATTTGCATTCATAATCTTAGGCCACAGCTAGACCTAAGGTTTCTCCTGGGATCATCCAGGGTTCGCCCCTGCCTGAGCACTGGATCCCCTGTGTGTCACCTAGATGAACAGGTTTGACCCCTGGACGATCCAGGGATAAACCTTAGGTCTAGCTATGGCCTTAAAGTCACTTAATTTTCTGTGCAATTACCGTATTTCTTCGATTGTAAGACGCCATCGATTGTAAGATGCACACTAATTTCAGTACCACCAACAGAAAACAAAACAAAACTAAGACACACCCGCGATTCTAAGACGCACCCCATTTTTAGAAATGTTTATATGGGGAAAAAAGTGCGTCTTAGAATCGAAGAAATAGGGTAGAGTTGTTGGTTGAACAGGAGAACCTGGGTCCAAAGAAGTGCTTTTTGCATTCGTGATCTTAAAGTTCATGTGGCTCAGTTCCTCTTTTCTGTGGTATAGGTTGTTCGCTGCTAGGGCTTCAAAACATGTTCGGCCTCTGATGACCCTTTCTTCTGCTTCGCTTGCCCCAATGGGCAGCAGCTGGCATCTGAGATGCTGTTTAACCTAACTGAGCAATTTTAGACGGGCAGTTGGGGTGGGGTGGGGGCAGGGGCAGGGGAAACAAGTCAAAGACACCTCCCCCACAAACAGGCAAAAATCTCATTCGATTGCAAAACTTCAATACCATGGACCTTAAGTTGTTCTATAACTGAAATGAAATGCTGGAAGTCTAATGCCATGTGTATAAAATACCTCTGCCGGTAAATGATGCTGAATTAATTAATTGCTTAATGTTTAATTGCTTTCTATTTAGTAGTTGTTAATCATTTGATATTCACAATCACCTTTCTACCTGAATGATCATTTATTCATATTTAGTAATTAATTGTTTAATATTCATGATCACCTTTCTACCTGAGGGATAATTTATTAATATTTAATCATTAATTGTTTAATATTTATAATCACCTTTCTAACCAAGTGGTATCCAAATGGATGAAGGAATTCTTATTTACAGTATCAGTGGTTTGATTCTAATTGGGTTTGTGTGCATTTGTTTTGCCTTGTGAAGAACATACTCTAGTGTGCATTTACTCTTCAAGAAAATAATAATAAAAGAAAATGAAAGGAATCCATACCTTGGGTGTGTAAGAGCTTCAATGCTCTAACAAGCATGAGTGCATGTTCAGCCGCTTTACCGCAAAAGTATCTATTTGGTACTTGTCTCATTTCCTTTGTTCCTCATGAAAGCTGATAGATCTTGTGGAGTGTTAACATCTATAATGAGCTTGTCTAATATGATAATAATAGCTTCAGAGGAACCGGTGGTGAGATCATTAGCGTCTCATTGTTTGCAGGGAATGTTAATGTGACTGTTGTGTGTCTCTTGTTGGGGTAAATATGACAATCAGCAGTTTTTACGTCCCCAACTTCAGCAACTCTAAGGTTTTCCCTTGCTTATATTATGTAATTCAGCATCATTGAGTGGCATAACATTTAGATGGGTGAATCTTCTTTTGCAGTTCCACTAGAGCAGATAATAATACATGGGAGTCCTATTAGTTGTAGGCCTAATGCTGCTGCTTTTCTGCTCGCACAACGGCGGATTTCCCCCCTCCTTACCATTTTTGGAAGGAGGGAAGACATATAGAGGGGTACATTGACATCCCAGCATGAGGGCGCTCACCCATTCAAGTAGAGGGATATACACCTTTATAAGGTGGCCATGCCCTCCAAATAGCCCCTTCCTCCTTGGCTGTGGCTTAGCTAGTTTCCTGTTCCAGGAACCGAGTAGGAATTTTGTGTGGCTCGTGATTGGACAGATCTTTTTCACCTATGTCACACTATTTGGCTCTCAGGGTTCGTTTTGATTTGGCCAACTAGCTTGCTAATTTTGTCCCACCTGGACAGGTACCATGGGCATCCAGCGAGGTAAATAGGCTAACCTGGTGAGCACTCTGGGAGGTGAAGGGTCACTAGCCTACCCTACTCTTACTGCCAGCCAGCTTGAGAGGATGGTGGGAGGAACATCTCTGGGGGACTGGGGTCTCTTGCCCATTGAACACCGTCCACTGGGGATGGGATGGAGTGCTCAGGCTTCCCACTTCATGGTGGGCTGGTGACGAAAGGCCGAGATTGGCTCCTGACTGATCTGGTGCCTCAAGCCAGAGGACATAAGCAAAGTGTCCTGAGGTTAAGGGGTGACTGCACACATGCACAGGTTTATTCTTCATTGCAGTTCCTCGTTAGGAAGGAATGAAGTCATAAGCTTTTACCCTAAGATTTTCCTTGTGTATTCAATCCAGTGTGGCTACAATACCTTGCTTTAAATAAGGATGCTAGGGGGAAAAATCTCAGTGGTAAGACTGCAGAGCAGCATAGTTCGAGTTATTTTCCCCAAGGTGTTTCACTTTGTAATTATCAATATTGAATTTCAGTTCTCCTTTTGTTATCAGTGATCCAAGCATTGCTACATCCTTCTATAAATCTTTGCAACCCGCTTCAGGCTCAACTACTTTCAATAAATTGTTAACATCTGCAGAAGTTGGTACTATGTTAGTCGCAACCCTTTCAGAGGAAAAAAATCCCCACTGAACACAATGTTTACAGACAAAACAGAACACAAAACTATCAAAACATGTGCTTAAACTACTATTCACCTCCCTCCATGGTAAATACTGGGAAGAAAACTAATTCATGGGCAAAGGGGAGCCTCACATTTTTATTTCTGCCAGGAGTACTTTAGTATTGCTGAGAGATGGAGGACCACTTCAGATTTCAGCTGAGGGGGGAAAAGTGATGGCTTGGGCGAATTCAGCAAGGCTTGCTTATGGACACTTTAACAGCTTTATTAAAAAAAAGTTTAACCCCCCCCCCCAAAAAAAAGTATTTTAAATACCTCATAATGACCGTAGACATTTTTATTACAGAGGTGAAATTGTTATATATACAAAAGTATGTGCGCATTTGGGGCTATTTTATAACAAAGCCATTCACTAAGTGGAATCAAATAAGCAGAGATAATGGTCGGGTGTGGGGGGAGAGAGAGAGAGGGGGGGGGAGGGGGGGCTCATCTACACCAAGCAGGATATTCCACTATGAAAGTGGTATATGAAAGGCAGGAGCCACACTGCTGCTTTATAGTGGTACTGAAGTGCACTGACAACTGTTGGGGCCCATTGACACATCTACATCAAGTAGGATATAACACTATGAAAGTATTATGAAAGCGGTATATGGTATGTGTCAATGGCCCCCAACAGTTGTCAGTGCACTTCAATACTGCTATAAAGCAGCAGTGTGGTTCCTGCCTTTTATATATGCTTTCATACCACCTTCGTAGTGGTATGAAACTACACCTGCCTGGAGTAGATGAGCCCCAGAGAGACTGATCTTTGTCCTAGATGGTGCCCTGGGTGGGGGCTGTTGACAAAAACATGGTGTCCACACTCATGGTCAAGCCTGACATGAAGTTTAATGTAGGTGGTAAGGTTGATCAACAAATGGCCCATTCCATTGCTCTCCTCATTCCTCCTCTGCAAATAGACTTTTCAGCATCCTCTCTCCACCCTTCCTCCTGTTCTTGTTCTGCCCTTTCCCTTTTATCTAGTGCCCTCTAGCTCCATCCCTGATATGTTATCCATTCTCACTCTTAACCCCTTCCAGGCTGTCTCATCACTCTTGTGTTCAATTTACCATGGCCCAATCTGCCCAAACTCAGCCACTTCTGATGGGCCTTTGGGTGATTTTTTCTGGCTTTCCCCTTCATTCTGTGATCCACAGAAGTATTAAGCTGATTCCATATGGAGGCTTTTTAGAGTGTCAGGTGTGATGAACCAGCATGTCTAACATCTACAAGTGACAATTCTGACATTACTGACTCCTGGTTTGTCAAAACAGTAAACCAGGCAGAGTTCAATGGGATTATCATAGGCAGAACATTCCAAAGCAGCAACTTTGGTGAAACCACTGCACCATTCGGTACCTATTGGGTGAGCTGAAATTACAATATTTCCTCCATCTATTTTAGAAAGCAAGGCCACGTTTCATGAATTTATCATAGCTGCATCCTCATCTACCACTGAATCTATTTCCAGTTTCCTTCTAAGGCCAGTCTCTTACAGTCACTAATACAGCATTTTTATATGACTCTTGCCGTAATTTGGAGCATTTATAACAGGATTATAGTAGTCCACTTCAGTGGTGATGTCAAGATCTGCTAGGAATTGAAATCGGGAGTTTCCAGGTCTAAACGCCAGTGTGCCATGTGGCTACTAAGCTACTCAAGGCTACAGAATCTTTATGATTTCATTGCATTTTTTTCTGCTCTTCATTCTCCAGGGAATTTTATTGCCTATTGGGCTGTACAGAAATATAATAGATAAATAAATATACAAATATGTAATCTCTGTTCCATGGCCAATCTGATTGCTTGATTCTGCTGTATATATCAACTGACACTTCCTTTTGGTGTAGATTGCAATTTGCTCAGTCTAATGATGTGTGATGGAATGTGTAGTATTCATGTTTAGTTAATTAACTGTGCACTGCCCTCTTAAGAGTAACTCAGGTTCCAGATTCTCTTCTACCTACCCCTCTGCCCTTGGACAAGGAGAAATCCATCTGCAAGCCTGTTTTTTTGGGGAGGAGCTTCATCAGTTACCAGAGCTAATACCTGCCTGCTTTGGTAACAAAACCTGCATGGAATCTCTGAATGAATAATAAAGGTTCAAGAGGCAATGTAGACATGCACTGAGAAAAGTCACATTTTCATGTGCCATATGCATGCCTACATGGAGTTCAAACTTAGGGTGACCATATGAAAAGGAAGACAGAGCTCCTGTATCTTTAACAGTTGCATAGAAAACGGAATTTCAGCAAGTGTCATTTGTATATATGGAGAACCTGGTGAAATTCTCTCTTCATCACACCAGTTAAAGCTGGAGGAGCTATACTAGAGTGACCAGATTTAAAAGAGGTCAAAGCACCTGCAATTTTAACCGGTGTGAGCCCTGTCCTCCTTTTAATATGGTCACCCTAGGCTAACTGGTAATTGTTTGGCTTACAAATGCACAGGTGTTTTTTTTTCTTCAGTCAGATTTAAATATTCTTTTAATTTTTCTCTTTCTCCAACTTCTGTCACAGTAGGATAGTAATATTATTTGTATAAACTATGCAGCAAAGTGGAACATAGAATGCAATCACAAAAGTTGCAGGTGAACCACTGGAAACCTTTACAGAACAAATGAAAACAAGGCAGCTGTAGCAGTTTAACAAATTACACGGAGAATACAATTTTGTTCAGGTAGGCTGGGAAGAAAACATCACCAGCCTCTCAGTATAACACAACGATAAGGATGAATGTAGCAGATGAATAGGAATACAGTTTTGATTAAAGGTTTGATCCTGATGTACCCATGAACAGCACTGTGTTATTTTTAGCATTCTTCTTTGAACAGCTCCTCCTATGAATTCACAAGGGTTTACTATATATTTGCCAAGGTTCAGTTTGGAGGCGTGGAGTGACTGAATCTCCTCTTTGTTTACTGCATTTGGTTGCTCTCAGGCATCAGGCAATCAAAACAGGGCATAGTGACAATTTCACTGTTTAAGCCTTCTACACATAAGTATCCTTTTGAAGGATTCAAGAGGGTCTGCAGATAGGGTTTAGCCCGGAGTTACTTTCAGGTGTCCAGTCTAACTCAAAAGCCATTGTTGCTCTTGTTCATTTGCAGACATACCCTGCTGCTAACACCCAACTGTATTAGGAAACAGATTTGCCCTTTTGCTCTGTATAATATGAATCAAGGTGGTTAACATTCTGTAACCCTGTAAAACGTATCCTAACAACTGCTTTTCCATCTGGAGAATTAAGGGTGTTGGTAATTAGAATGGTGTTTTATGTTTTTTGTTGATATGCTCCATAGCATTATGCTTTAATTAGATATGTGATCTTTAATTTTTTTCTTCTTCATGGATATTTAAAAGCTCTTGGTCCCCATAAAGCTTTGCTCAAAGTCTGTGAACATGTGGCAGTTTGTTTAGTACTGGCGGCAGAGGTAGGTTGTAAAGCTACTTGTCTGTAGCATGAAAGGTATGCATAGATTCATGCCTACTTAAACCCGACTATTTCTATCAGGGGTGGGCAAATTGTGTCCCTCCAGATGTTGCTGGACTACAAGTCACATCATACCTCACCATTGGATATGCTGGCAAAGTCTGATGGGAGATGCAGTCCAACAAAACATGGAAAGCTACAATTTGCCCACCCCTGATCTAGATGTATGCAAAGACTCCCACCAAAAGTATGTCCCTGAATAAAGTCTTATGGGTTGACATATAATAAAATCATGAGTTTTAAAATATCACTCCAGAGTAGTTTCATGTTCATGATGCTACCTTTATTTATTTATGGCATTTATTCCCCACCTTTCTGAGAAACATTCATGGCAACTTACACTCAGAATTTAAATCTGGCTTGGATCCTAAGTGAATTTAAGGACAATTCCTGTCCTCTCCTTCACCCAAGTCCACCCTGTTCAGGGGAGGCCCTCAATTCTCTGGAGTGGGATCGCAAGTGGGTGCAAAGGTAGGAGGGGATGGGAAAAATATTTCTGTGAACTTCCTTAAGTTCACTTATCTTAGGCCACAGCTAGACCTAAGGTTTATCCTGGGATCATCCAGGGTTCACCCCTGCTTGAGCACTGGATCCCCTGTGTGTCACCTAGATGAACAGGTTTGACCCCTGGACGATCCAGGGATAAACCTTAGGTCTAGCTATTGCCTTAGTTTCCAACCTGATATGATGATGATGATGATGTCAATAAAACAAGGTAAAGGAACTAAAAGAGGGTATCAGCCTAAGGCAACTTAAATATAGCACTATGCAAAATCTCACTTATAATCTTCATGAAAAGTAATGGGGCCAGGTAGACATTCTCTGGGAGGTTGTTCCTACTCTTGGGTGCCACAAATGAAAAACAACAACAAAGACCCGCCTTGGGTGCCCAACGGTTGTACTTTGGACATTGCAGGGACTGACAACAGAGTGTCAGAAGAAGTTGCTGGGGAAGTTCATATGGAAGAAGGCAATTGTTGGGGTATTTTGGTTCCAGGCCACTTAGGGCTTTAATGAACCTTACATTGAACTGTGGCCTTAGCTAGACCTAGCAGGATGGAGGGGCGAAGATCTCGTGATTTTTTCAAAGTGAGATCTCCCCCTCAATTCACATGCGGTGTGCAACAACCTCAGACAGAGGTGTCGTGCCCACCATTTTTTGTTTTCTTAAAGAGGCAGCAGCGCACGAGCGCTCGTGCGCAAAAGGTAAGTTTTTTTTTAAAAAAAATTCCCCTGCTCCCTCCACCCAACCCCCCATGAGTGCAGTGCTCCTGAGGAGCTCCTGAGGAGCTCCGCACCCCTGAGGAGCTCTGCGCCCCGTGCGTGGGTCCTGGCTCCTCGTGAGGAACCATGAGGAGCCAGGACAAACTGCAGCAACTGGCCACACGTTCCACGGTCTCGGGCTCAGCCCAAGTCTGCGGAAAAACCGGGCCTAAAAGGGAGGGTGAAATCCTGGGGCAAGGGAGGGATCATCCCTCCCTGATCCCGGGATCCCCTATGCATCATGTGGACGGACAGGGATGATCCTGGGGATCACCCCGGGATAAAGTCCCGTCTAGCTATGGCCTGAGAAATAAATTGGCAAACGGTGAAGCTGGTATATTGTCAGTGTAATATGATCTGACTAATGCTGAACCACAGTTCCATTTGGATTTGGGGGGGGGATATTATCTGTAAAAGAGATTATTTGGTGTGTGGGTGTGTGGCAGTTTTATGGTGGGTGGGTTGGTTTACCTTGCTTAAACTTTACACCTTTTTTGAAATTTTGTAAACCAGCACCTATGAATACCGCTTGAAGACAGCACATGTTGTGCCTGAAATTCTCAACCCTGCCACACTTCCCGCTGGGGATGGGCCAGAATGCCAATGGGCATGCTCAAAACCTTAAGTCCTCTTGGGAGGACCTCGTCCGGGTGCTCCTGCCAAAGGAAGCTAGGTGGGTATCTACAAAAGAGAGGGCCTCCTCAGGTGTTTCACCCCACGTATGTAATGCCCTCCCTAAAGTGGTTTCCTTGGCACCTACATTGTTATTGTTTCAGCACCAAGCAAAGTTCTTTCTTTTATCCCACACATTTTAGAGACCTAGGGCGTTGCTAGACCTGCCAGGATAAGCCAGCAGGGAGGCGGGGCGACGGCGCGCTAACTTTAGCGCACACCGCCCAGCCTCCTAGACGGCCGACGCACAGGGACTACGGAAGCCCTGCAGCGTCGGCCATTTTTTTTGTTTTAAAGGGGCCACGTGTGGCCCGAAGGCTTCGGACAAGGTAAGGTTTTTTTTTTTACTTAAGCCCCCCCATCCGCCCTCCCTCCCCATCCCCGTCCCATGTGTCGCCCTCCACCCTCTCATGTGTCGCGTCTGTCACCCTCTGCCCCCTCACCCTCTCGTGTGTTGCGTCTGTCTCCCTCCGCCATCCCCCTCTCCTGCCGGTCTGGCCTTCCCCCCCATCTCCCCCCCGGATGCCCCTGGCCCGATGGACTGTGCCAGTCCATGGCTTTTTGCGGCTACTCGTAAGCGAGTAGCCGCAAAAAGCCACGGAAGTCTCTAGATGTTCCGTAGCCCCGGCCTCAGGCCGGAGCTGCGGAAAAGGCGCGCCATAAGCGACTTCGCTTATGGCGCGTTAGAGGAGGCTTCAGTGTGGCCTGGGGCCGGATTCCCCTGTGCGTCATGTGGACGCACAGCAGGGAAACCGGCTCTCAAGGCGCGCTAAGGCCTTGTCTAGCAAGGCCCCTAGTTCTAGATTTTTATGGCTTTTGTTCTTGTGCTGTTTGTTGTTTATAATGTATTGTATATTCTTTGAAATATTTGAATTGTGTTTTATATTTTTAATTGTTTGCATTGCATTTTAGTCTTTAACTGTTTGTAGTCTGTCCAGAGAATGTTTGTTATTGGGTGAATTAAAAACGTAAAAGTAAATAAACAATGAAGTGGCTGAAATTATCAGTTCAGCACTAAATCTGTCCAACTAGCTCCAGTTAAAACATTGGTAGAATTTAAGCCTCTGGACAGTCTTCAAGCCCCCCCCCCCAAGTGGTCCTTAATGCAACTAAAATACATGACTATTGCAAGAGATAGGAAATGAACAACAAAAGTTATCATCAGAAATAAGTAGGTAGAAGAAAGGGGCTAATTTATGTATAGTGATGTGGTGGGACCATCAAAATGGCAGGTGTGGGGTTGGACACTGGATTTCATGGTTTCACCCCCATTCATCTATTAGGCTCAGCCTCTCGAGAGTCCGGGAACACACTGTTGTAAAAATTGTCCAGTGACAGGACTAGCCTTTCTAAAGTTTTTCTAAAACTTTTTGTAATGGTAGCATTTAATAATAATAAAAATCCAACCGAACTTATAATTTGTGAAAGACTTTTGAGAGAGGGGGAAGCATTACTAATAAGATGTAGTTAGAATACAAACAATGAAATGAATTGAAAGCTTCTGTGTTCTCAATGGGATTCTCATTATGTTGGCTGTAAATTACCTTGAAGGAAAAATATGATTCAGTGCAACTCTGATTGCTTTACCGTCAACCACAGGATGGTTATTGGCAGGAAAACAAAAGTTGACTAGGAAAGCATTAATAAATCTGACATCAATAAACAACATCTGAAAATGCTAATGAAGGTATTATACCCTTGACTGAGATATAGACAGATTGAGCTATTCAGGCTGCTGCTATATGTTCATTTGTGCTTGCATTTCTGTTAGTGCTAATGGTTTCCTTATTAGTTCTATTAGATGAATAATGTGCAGAATGCTGTGAATATTGTAATATCAGCAGCATGTATCCTTTAATCGGTTCGGTGATCAGGTTAAGTGAAAGCATTGCCTGCCTCTATTTTTTATTTTTTTATTTTGTGTGTGTACAAGAAGGTTGATGTATTTTGGCAAGCAAAATCTGCTTTGTTTAGCACAGTTTTTCCTAATGGCTTTCTACACTTTTGTGCAGCTCAAGGAGGGAGGGAGGGGACAGTTTAAAACTAAACTTAGGAATGAGTTTGTGACAATAGGATGCATAGAAAAATTGTGCACGGTTTGAACTTTGGATATTCAAATCTGAGCTTCAGAGGCCATTTTATAGCAGATCTGCCATTTTAGGATGAGATCCGCCATTTTAGGATGGGATCCGACATTTTCCTGCACAGCCCTAGGCCCTGGTGCAGCCTACAGACCCCAGCATGCAGAGTCTGGGACTTACCAGTGCCCAGGAGCAGAGGGCAGATCTGCCCTCACCATGCATGATCACGGGCTCCTTGGCAGAATCGCCAGCTTCCCCACCACCATTTCCGACTTCCTCTTGCCAGAAAATGGCCTCCAAACCTCAGATTTTAATATCAGAGGTTCGAACCTTGCACAGCCCTAATGCATAGTTATTGGCACACAGTAAAGAACAGAATATGTGTAAACCTAGTGCTGGCTCCAGAGTTTGGGGCAAAACACCCTCAATCAGCCCCCTCCCTCAGTGAGTCTACATGCCATCGGCATCAGTTGCTTTTGCTCCTCCTTCTCTTTCTCAAAATTGCTACCACTTGCTTGCTTGACAGGCAGACAGCCAGGGGACAGGTAAGCAGTGGCGTCTTAGAACATAACAAGAACATAAGAAGTGCCCTGCTGGATCAGACCAAGGGTCCACCTAGTCCAGCACTCTGTTCACACAGTGGCCAACCAGCCATCGGCCAGGGATGAACAAGCAGGACATGGTGCAACAGCATCCCTCCCACCCATGTTCCCCAGCAACTGGTGCACACAGGCTTACTGCCTCGAATACTGGAAGTTGCACACAACCATCAGGGCTAGTAGCCATTGATAGCCTTTACCTCCAGGAATTTATCCAACCCCCTTTTAAAGCCATCCAGATCACTACACCTCTGTTGTCTGGGCCAGAGCGAGAGGCAGGTGAAGAAGCAGGTTGCAAGGGTGAAGAAGAGCAACTCCACGGGACTTTTGCTAGTAGGACTCTCCTGGAATGTGGGCCTTCAGTGGGTGTGCCCTTGCTGCCCACCCTGCAGCCACCTGACATCAATTGGCAACTGATTGCATACAGAGGGCTTTTGAAATTAGGCTGAAGGTCACATGACATTAAGCCAGCTTGTCCACCCATGATATACATAGTTTCCCACATGCCATCACACTCCAATGTGACCAAGAAGCTGAACCAAGAATGGGATGGTACAGATTAAAGCACAGTGGATCCCCAGGGACTGGTGGCAGCTTAGAGACAGGGGCTCATGATCCGAATACATGAGTGCACCCATTTACTTTCTCCTTTACGATAGAATGAGTGTGGTTCACAGCTCTTGGAGTAAAAGGAAGTTCTGCACCTGGAGACAAAGTTGTGGAATTGAGGACATGATCTGCCCTCTATTGCTGACCCTGAAAGGTCTGGCCCAACTAGGGTTCCTGTAGCAAAGTTAAGCATCCCCCTGGGTGTTTCATGCAATAAACAAGTCCTCTTTCATCCCATACACCACTTGCAATAATGATGAAAATTGTGTTAGTAGTGCAGCCACTTATGAGCTTTTCTATTTCGAGAATGGAATCCCTGACTTCAACATATTTCTTGCATTAATACTCTCTCTCTCTCTCTCTCTCTCCTTGAAATAACATTGAGCCAGTGTTAAAGTACCTTTTAGTCCCATTGATTTCAGTGGAAGAGAGCTAAGCACATATTGACTTTTGCACATAAATGAATGGAAGTTTTTAGTTTGGCCAGATTGCACCTGCATTCTGCCTTCGCCAACTGCCTGAACAGCTGGGTAATAGCACAGATTTCCTAGCTAAGCTGAGTCAAGGCTTGGCAACTTCTCTTCAGAAATATTGGACTTTAATATTATCTCTGTGGTGCCTTGACTTGCCCAGGAATGCACAACCTGCAATCCATCAGACTGAATGCTCCATTATATGACAGTTTATATTGGATATCTACTAAAGTTTTTGACATTGATATTCTGCTTAACTATTTATTTATTTATTTATTTATTTATTTATTTATTTATTTATAATATTTCTTGGCTGTCTTTCAGGGCAGAAGCCCTCCCAAAGTGGCTTATAGCAATAAAATACATAAAACAGTTAAAATATTAAAAGCAGTAAAAACATAAACACAATAAAATAGCGATAAAAGCAACAATAAAAGCCAACAATGAAACCAGCAACAACAACGACAATAGCAGCAGCAGCAGTGGTCATATTAAGAGAAGGTTACAGTAAAATAATATGTTTTCAAGGCTTTCTTGAAAGCCTGGAATGACAGAGCATGGTGGACCTCCGATGGCAGCTTGTTCCAAAGGTGTGCGGCCACTGCAGAGAAGGCCCTCTCACGTGTGATCACCCATGAAATTGGTCTCATGGGTAGGCAAATGAGAAGGGCCCCTCTTTTTGATCTTAAAGTGTGGGCAGGCTGGTATGGGTGAAGGCGGTCCTTCAAGTAACTTGGTCCTAAACTGTTTAAGGTTTTAAAGGTCAAAATCAACACTTTGAATTGGGCTCAGTAACACACCAGTTACTGGTAATATATGGGCTTGGAGCTTAAATTTGGTTCCATTTGGATGATTATTGACCTTCTCCCTGAAAAGCTGCTCCAGAGGGTTGGGGGACCTCCTAGAACAGTGGGGAGTAAATTGCAAGGGGAAGGGGGGCCTTTTTTTAAAAAAGTCATCCCCCCTTCTGCTGATGAGATCCTCAGCTAGATTACAAGCCCTTCTGAGAATGGCAGAAGGAACGCTTCTGTTTGCAGATGGAGAACTCAGGATGTGAGCCAATGTAATCGCCAACCTTATCTTCCCTTTTCCAAAAATAAAAGAATAAGTCCAGCACTTGATAAAATAACTGTGCTGGAAATAACTGTTTCTGAAAAGATGTATTGTTTAGTACAGATGCACTTATTTTCTCAATATACTTAGCTGCTCAGCCTTGAGAAGAATCACCTGTACAGTCCATCACTTAGCCCCAAAGGACCATGCTCAGGAAAACTCCTCAGCTACTTCCGAAGGGATGCAACATTGTCTTGCATCATATGCTTTTCTTTCGAAAGAACTGATGAAAATACATCCCTTCATGCATCACTCATGTGATGGGCTCTTCCTGGGGCACCTGCGGATGCATGGTTTCCCCCACCACCGATGTCCATGGACACATGGATACATATCAGCAGGAGTACATTTATGCAGGTAGATCTCTATGTGCAAAGGCTTTCTCAGTGCAGACATCCAAACCTAAGATTTTCACAGGGATGTGGAAATGCTAAACATGGTATCATAATAACATCATGGGGCTTCTTTTATAAACCATTACCAAGAGATGTGGGGAGAAGATGTGCCTCAGCAGTGACTACCATACATTTAAGTTCATGTGTAATTTCAGCCTTTGAGCATCATCAGATGAGCATTTTATTGCATGCTCGTTACTGGCTACTCAAGTTTTTTTCGTGAGTCCTTTCGACAACAAAATAAGACTCTAGTAATTATGACTTTTTCTGGAAGCAAAATGTGCTGCCATTTCCTGCTGTGTGTAGGAAAAGCAGCGTGATAAAAATGCCCACTGAATGGGCCATGTGGTCATTCTTTACTTCTTCTTTCTTCCCCTGTGTGAAAGAAAAAGAAGTATTGTGGGACAGAAGCAGGGGTGTTTGGAAAGTGACAGCAGGGAAACGTGAGCCTCCCATTTATTTATTTATTTATTTATTACATTTCTATACTGCCCAATAGCCGGAGCTCTCTGGGCAGTTCACAAAAATTAAAAACATTCCAAGTATAAAACAACAGTATAAAACCATAATATAAAATACAATATAAAAGCACAACCAGATAAAAAGACAATTTTTTTATCAGACAACCATGATGGTCTTTGTCTAGGGCAGAATGGGCACCATCAGAGGGTTCAGGGGGTAATTTCCACCCCCTCCCAGAACCTACCGGAGGTCGCACACCTACCAACTCAGCCAACCAAAGAATCTTTCTATGCAGGACCACCACCCCTCCCCTGAGAAACAGCATCACAAAATCCTAACTAGCAACAATACACACACATGCTGACAAAATTCAACTTAAAGTTCTTGGAAGTCTTGGAAATTTTTGTAAACTGCCCAGAAAGCAGTTCGGCTATTGGGTGATATACAAATGCAATAAATAAATAAATAAATAAATAAATAAGTAAGTAAGTAAGTAAGTAAGTAAGTAAGTAAGTAAGTAAGTCTAAAGTCCACTTTCAGCTCTCTGTAGCTTAACCTCCTGCATAAATCCCATATAACCTCACCAGAGTTTAGCTACACAACAATATATTTAGCCATGGCTGAGGATACTCCCTGAGTGGAAAAGACCAAAGAGCTCTGAAGAAGAACAGAGACTTCTGGAGACTTCTGGAAACAAGACCTCTGGAGAACAAGGAAGGGTCCCAAGGAGCTCCATAGAACAACAAATTGCTCGAAGGAACTCCAAAAACTCAAAAAAAGGTCACACAAAGGACAGGAAGGTGCCAAAGCACTTCCTCTGAACACATTCCTCACGCTCCATTTCAGGAGGTTGGAAGGAAGGAGCAGAGGAAACGAAAAAGGCAAAAGTGGCAAGGGGGGCTAACAGAGGAAAGAGAGCATGGCTAGTCAGGAGAAATTGGTGGGTTGGATGGGGATGCCTTGTAGTCTGGATCCAGCCTGGAGGCTAGAGATTCCCCACGTCTATTCTTAAATTCAGCTTTTTGATCACTGTAAAATCTTATACCTTCAGAAACTATGATCCATTTTCTCTTTCATAGAACATAACCTCTGGTTTTAAAGCCTTATGTGAAGGATTCATTGCTCTTTGCACAGGTTGGGTTTCCGGATTTGTATAGGTTGCTGTTCTTAGCTTCAGAATCCTTCCTGCATATCTTGATGGCACAGAAAACACCACATCATTAAGCTTGGTAAGATATTTTGTTCTAGATGTGCAAAGAATGAATATTATTGCGCTGCCAATCCAGCCATGTTATGGCCGCAGTGCTTAATATATTATTGATGTTCTGACCTGTTATTTTTAATCCCACTGGACACGGCAAAAAGTGGAATACTTTGCCACGCTGGAGCTTATTACTGAAGTCATATAATCTCTAAGAAGTCAATCTTGTCAGAGTGTCTAGATGGCGAAGGCGGCTGCCCTTTGTTTCACATTGAATCATTAAATATACATAAGGCATTTGGTTCTCTGCATGGGAGATAATGGAAGGAGTTTTAATTAGTTCACAGTTCTGTTGCCTGATCTATATTTTGAATTTTTTTCTCATACCAGCTCACAATGGTAGTCATGGTAGCAGACATGTTAAGTCTTGGGGCATTTTTCAATTGGTGATAGGTGATATTGCCTTTACAGCTGTAGGTGGAAAATTAATTACCAAGGCAGTATCACACTTTAATAAAACAAAGATGGACTGCACACATAATTAAGTCTCTATCCTAATACTGAGTGATGACTTGTGTTTTTTTGTTTTTTTTAAAAAAAACAATCATTTCTCGCTTATAAAAGCGGCTGGATATTTGCCTAGCCTGATTTCTACATTAAGAGCTGGGAATTCCTTAATGTCACAGGTTTGTTGTTAGGATGATTAGATCTTTTACCTGTCTAGATGAGGGAAGAGGATAAATTGGTAGCAGTTGCTTGAGCCAGTGTGAAATTTGTTTGGTTTGCAGCTGCCTTCCACATACGTACATGTCCATCTCTTGATTTTTCAACACTTCATTGTGCTGCTTTACAACTAGGCCTGGTTCACACATACATATACAACAGTTGATTACTTGCTATACATTTGGTGAGTGGTAGTTGAATGTGTGAATAACTGACCCCATGAGGATGTATTGAGCTTGAGGTCATGTAAGGCAGGGATGCAGAAGCTTGGTAGCCAAATCCCTTCCCCAATTAGTGGCTTCCCATTGTTTGCGATGACTCTCCTAAGGCTTAGTTACTGACAGGTTTAAGCTAAAACATGCTGGCCTTACCTTTTGATCCCGCCCCCTTTGACTTCACCTCCATTCACCAATGGAATGTACACACCCCAGCTGAAAGAGGTTCAGCACCTGTGATGTAAGGTAATATGCACATTTTATCATTCACTCAGGCAACTCATCCTGATAATCATCAGTGCATGGGAGATGAGTTTGTGAACCAGGCCTTGATCATAGAATCATAGAATAGTAAGAGTTGTAAGGGGACTATAAGGCCATCGAGTCCAAACCCCTGTTCAATGCAGGAATCCACCTTAAAGCATACCTGACAAGTGGTTGTCCAGCTGCCTCTTGAAGGCCTCTAGTGTGGGAGAGTCCACAACCTCCCTAGGTAACTGGTTCCATTGTCGTACTGCTCTAACAGTCAGGAAGTTTTTCCTGATGTCCAGCTGGAATCTGGCTTGCTGTAACTTGAGCCCATTATTCCATGTCCTGCACTCTGGGATGATCGAGAAGACAACTTGGCCCTCCTCTGTGTGACAACCTTTCAAGTACTTGAATAGTGCTATCATGTCTCCCCTCAGTTTTCTCTTCTCCAGGCTAAACATGCCCAGTTTTTTCAGATGACTGGAAGCTTCATGTGTGAACTGCCTGCATTGAAAAACATTGTATTTGAGGAGGTTTGGGTGGAAATGAATACTGTCTAAAATGTATCAAAGATGACTAACTGCAAACTTGCACATGGAAGTTATAACGTGATGGTATCAGATGATGAGCATGCATATATGAACCAGGCCTCAACCTTACTAATGTAACTCTAAGATATTTCTGAAAGTAAAATGCATGCCAGAGTAGTCTCTGGATTTTTGATAAAATGTTACCAGCAGCCTAAAATAAAACATAGCCCTTGTCTTGGCTAAAGACATTACCAGCATGGTTGCATAGCTTTTGTGATCACTTCATCATCATTAACTTCCAAGAGAAGGCCAGAGTTTGGATTTATATTCTCAAAGTTCCCCTAGTAAATCCAATATTACTCTTGATTTCCTATGTATTTCTCCTGGTATCTTATAAATAGTACTTGACAGCTATCTCAGTTTTTTTTTAATTTCTTTTTCTTTGCCTTTCAGACATTGGATAACACTGAGAAATGACAGAGTTATATAAACTTTGCTCCTACTTCTGTTATGGGATAAAATTCCTTGCTGATCTAAGATATATGTATAATTTTTATGACTCTGTAGTGTCCGTTCTTCAGCTGTGTTTCAGCATCTACATCCTTTGTCTGCATAGCAATTACAGCAGATTGAGAGGTTCTTCTTCATTTAAAAGACAACAAATGACACCTATGAATAATAGCATCTTGTCTAGTCACAAGGCAGTGGCACGCAGGCAGCTTAGACTTCCAATTAACTCACATCTTTTAAAAAGAGTCCTAGAGAGAATGGAATCTAACCTCTAAAGAAAATGAAGTACTGGCCTCTTGCTGCCATCATTTTGCAAACATGGGAGATTTGATGATACTGACTTGTCTAGTTGTTTATTCTTAGGGTATCCCCCTTAACATGCATTATTATAACAGCCAATTAAAATGCCAGATAGCAGCCTGATTTTACAGTCTTTACAGTTCTGAAGCAGTTGTATATTCTTCAGGGCACCACTTAGGAAGCTGCCCGTTTTTTGATGCTGCATTTCAAGGTGGCTACAGGTTGGGTTAGATGAATCTGGCAATTTTGTTTTCTCTCATTTTGTAATTTTTCCAATCTTAAATTTGGTTTAATTTGAATTTGAGAAGTTGTCCAGCCTTAAGTTCAGTTCATCTTGAAATGGAAGCTTTTTTAAAAGTTTGCATGAAAATTCAAAAGCATTTTTGCATATTTCTCCTAATATATTCATATTTGTATGCATTTTTGCCTAATGCAAACATTTTTTGCAAGCGATTTTCTAATTTAATGGATCTTTAACATTACTAATATATAAATTTGACATATATTTGGTTTGGGGAACTCCACTGCAAAATTGAGAGGAGTGCAAATTTAGAAGGACCACTGAGTTTCGGTTCGCATAGGGGTTTGAAAGTGTGAAATTAGGTACATTCTCATTGAAATGCAAACTGAACGAATTTCTCCCTCATCCTTAGTTACAGGTGCTCATCCACTGTATTGATTATGAAATCTGCAGAGGCAACCACTCCATGGGCAAGAGACTGACAGGGCAACACTCAGGCCTAATCTACACCTGCATTTATCCCAGGGTGGGCTTGAGGTCATCCCTGCAGGTCCAAATGATACACAGCTAATCCTGGTATGAACAGGGGATGAGCACTCAGTTCTCCCGGGATATCTCAGAATGCTTTTGTCCTATTTTTTTCTCCAGTCTTGAGACAATCCTGAGGTCTGTGGGGTGTGTGGCTCTCCCTCCCGGGGTCCTCCCTCTTCTCTGTGAATAGCAGGGCTCAGGGAATGGGCATGGACTCCGTGGGCATTGGGGATGAGGGAGGAGAGCATTTTTGCCATGTTTGCAATGGTTCTCAGTGCCTTCCAGTGCCAAGATCATTGTGTGTGTGTGTTTTTATTAAAAAATCGTACCTTCACGCAGAATCGCACCCGCACTGTTGCACAAATGACTCTGCTTGTAAAAAAGAAAATGGTGCTCTGGAATGGCCCTCCTTTACTTCCAAGAAAACTCACTGGTATGTGGCCCCTGAGGGACAATCCCAGAAGCACAAACAACAACAACACACCCACGTGATCATCCCTCCCCACTCCCAGATGGCCTCCAGGTGTAGATTAAGCCTCACTCTCTTCCCTGGTGCTAGAATGACAACAGGGAGAGTGGAATTGGGATTGTGGTGGAGTCAGACACATACAGTGTTGTATTCAAGTAATGGCTCCTCTTTCATTGAGAGTGCTCTACTTGCATCTAGAGATGTGAAGAAAAAAAAGGTTATTTTGGGGGAGAGGGTTCTGAGGAATATTTTTGGGGGGTTCCCTCTGAAATTAGAAAAATTGAACAGCTTTAGGGTATTTTTTTATTTATTTTTTAGAATTTAAGACAAAGTATTTATATACTGTTACCCAGCCTTTACTCACCTTGAAATTATTTCTGAAAACTATGTCATAATAATACTTTTATAGAAAGACCAGAGATGTAAAAGATCTCAAAATAATAAAGCCATGGGGAAATTTTTTAATCCTCTCTGTAGGATTTCCAGCATAATTAATTCTTTCATTCCTTATTAAAATTATTGATCTGAAGTATATTTTACTGATAGACAATTATTATCAATTTTTCAACATGTGAATAAAGCCACCATTGTCCGTTCTTGACAGTAAATGTGCATTCTTGACAGTTTGGGTTTTGATCTGTAGAGTCCTGTGTTTCTGATACTGTAGCAGTCATTTCATGTAGTTCTAATCTATTCAGACAACAATGACCCATTTACTAACTGAGTTTCCTTTTAAGCGTTTAACAATATAATGATAATTTTATGAGCAAACTAAGTTATACATAAAGTAACTTCAGGAACAGAAAGGCTGCTGGTGCCTTCTGGACTAAAGTGCCCAGCATTCCTGACCATTGGCCATGTTGCCTGAGGCTGATGGAAACTGAAGTCAAAATATCTGGAAGGCATCCAGTCAGGGAAGGCTGACTTTAAGCAATAGAGTGACTTTATATCTGTAAAGATCCCTAAAAAAAAATAAGTATTGCTTATTTTTCCATTTTTATCAAGCTTTCTCATTTTTGCCCCCCCCTGTTTCCCCATTTATTTATTTATTTATAACATTTCTTGGCCGCCTATCAGGGCAAAAGCCCCCCCCCCAGGGTTTACAGGAATAAAATAGATCTCTACTTGCATCTCTTCCATAGTCTTTAAATCACCCTCCCAGCTGTAGTGTGTGTGCATATAGCAGGAAAATTAGGAATTGCATTGAGATTCAGAGGGACTTCCAGAGATCCATGGGCCCCATGCTTCTACTCAACTTTAGTGGTTACTGGCACTGGTCTTGAGGACCATATCATTCATGGCACTAACCCCTTCCATTGAGAGGATTCAAAGAATGGCAAGATATTCACCCTACAGCATACCAGAGTTCTCTCTTCTCTTTTTGTTCCAAGTAGGTAAAATACTAAGCCTACTTTTCCCACTCCCTTCCCTTAAGACAAGTGCTGGAATTATTGACAAACAAGATCTTGCAGTTATTTGGCTCCTGCTCCAACAGGTGCAGAAAGAGCAGTGGGGAATGTAAGGGCAGGTTACAGATGATTACAATCCACGGCATTCACATTGAAGACCATTTGCCTCATCCTCTGAGCAGACATGGCAATTCTTGCCATTCCATATGCAATAATTTTCTCTGATTTGACAAAAGGGGAAAACTTGTCATGCACTGAACTATCACAGGCAGATATCCTGAGGGCACATGAGGAAGCAGCCTTGTTAAAGGGAAGCCAGCCTGGGTCTTGTCATCTTGCGGGATTAAAGCTGCCTCCGAAACCCTATGTATGCAGCCTTGACTTCCGACATGGAAGGAAGGCAGGATATCATTGCAATGGATAAATAAAGACATGCTCTTTTGGTTTTCTTCCTGCTACTTAAAATAAAACAAAATAATTGTGAATAAGAAACCCAGCAGCACTTATATAACAAGTTGTCTAGCAGAATGTAGTTTACTCTTTTTGTTAGATGTGCAATGGCAGTTGTAGGGGATTATGGGACTGGGTCTTTGGAGCACAGCCCTTAAGGGCATAAATGAAGAGACTGGTCCTAATTGGTCAGGTGGGAGAGCCGCTGTGCATTTGAGTCAGACTCCATCCTCTCTTGAATTAGCTACACAAGCAAGAAAAATATCAAAGTCAGATTTGGTGGTGTGTTTTTTTTACATTTAGTCTTGAATTTTTATAATGAAGGGATGACCTGAAAGCAGTCAGTCACAGAGATTTGAAGCTGTGTGGCTTGGGGGAGGGGGCAAGCTACTACAAATATGCTCATCTCTGATCTGCTGCTGTTCTCTTGGGCTGAAGAATATACTGTAAAAGTTTAATTAGTCCTGTGAGATGGATTTTGCAACGCTCATGTAAATGCAGACATACACACACACTGGGCACAATTTCCCATACGTAGTTAAGCACGTAGAAAAACTGTTGATTTCAATGGGAGAGTTAAACTATTTGGACAGAGAGAGTAGTGCCATTTTGAAACTATTTTGGCAGCAAGTTTTAATCATCTGATTGCAGCTAGTAAACAGAGATCAGGGAAACTAACAGATTCCTCTCTGGTGAAAATGGGCTTGGCAGACTCATATCTTCCGAATAGACAGAAGTTCATCAAAGTTTCGTCTCATTCCAGTGTCTCTTTCAGCTGCCCTGTTTTATTTATTTATTTATTTATTTATTACATTTTTATACCGCCCAATAGCCGAAGCTCTCGTGGTGGTTCACAAAAATTAAAACCATAATAAAACAACCAACAGGTTAAAAGCACAAATACAAAATACAGTATAAAAAGCACAACCAGGATAAAACCACACAGCAAAATTGATATAAGATTAAAATACAGAGTTAAAACAGTAAAATTTAAATTTAAGTTAAAATTAAGTGTTAAAATACTGAGTGAATAAAAAGGTCTTCAGCTGGCGACGAAAGGAGTACAGTGTAGGCGCCAGGCGGACCTCTCTGGGGAGCTCATTCCACAACCGGGGTACCACAGTGGAGAAAGCCCTCCTCCTAGTAGCCACCTGCCTCACTTCCTTTGGCAGGGGCTCACGGAGAAGGGCCCCTGTAGATGATCTTAAGGTCCGGGCAGGTACATATGGGAGGAGGCGTTCCTTCAAATAACCTGGCCCCAAACCGTTTAGGGCTTTAAATGTCAATACCAGCACTTTGAATCGGGCCCGGACCTGGACTGGCAGCCAATGAAGTTGTAAAAGGACTGGTGTAATGTGATCTCGCCGACCAGTCCCTGTTAGTAAACGGGCTGCCCTGTTTTGTACCAGCTGAAGCTTCCGGACCGGATGGAATACCAGCTTCCGGATGGTAAGTAGGCCATCAAGTAAGTAAGCTTGATGGCTTACTTACCGAGGTAAGATGCTCCAGCAGTTCCAGAGGTTTCTCTGTGTTTTAAATTGCACTGTGCACATGATATCATGGCCGAGCTGGTGTTGCGTAATGACATCATTTCATCATGGCAAAGCAGAGTGCTTTAGCCCATGTGTGCCCAGCCTACAAAATCTAAGAAGTTGTCTGTACTGATGTTGCTCCCTACACCATTGTTCATGCTCTTGCATGTGGTTGTGATTGTGTCTTCATGCCACACATGTGCAGACCTCCAGATATGCGCTGCACAACTTGCAACATCTAAGAAGGCTTCAGGACTTGTAGTGGTCTGGAAACAAGTCTCTTTAGGTTCTGCTATGAATTGGAAAAGGGCAGAGTTACCGACGGCAAAGGAAAAGAAGGAAGGAGACCTTCAGCGGCACAAGATTTAAATATATATGCCTGTATGTGTATTGAGCCCATCACATTTTGAACTGAGTTCTTCTTCAGGAGCACTCTTGAACAGCCCATTTTTGCCTGATCTCTTCACACTTTTGCAAATGGATTTTACTATGGGCATGATATAGCCACAATCTGCTTTAAGTGTTGCTATCTCTTCACAGAGTCTGTACCAGGGATTGCCTAAGGCAATATGTACAGTGGTGGTGTATTATTATTATTATTATTATTATTATTATTATTATTATTATTATTATTATTATCTCTCTTTTCTCGCTCATGGCAATTTTTCTAGATGGACATGATGGGCTTTGCCAAGCCATGCAATCTTTACTGATTCAGGAATTTCCTGACTATTGAGAATGTTTTAAGTATGACTGCTTTCTGGATGTTGGTATAAATGTATTTTGGTAGGCCCAGTTTCTGAAGGTTTTCTGTTAGGGTGATCATAGAGGACAGGGTTCCAATATCTTTAACAGTTGCATAGGAAAGGGAATTTTAGCAGGTGTCATTTGTTTGCATGCAGTACTTGGTGGAATTAACTCTTCATTACAACAGTTAAAACTGAAGGAGCCCTGCCCTCTTGTCCAGATACAAAAGAGGGCAGGGCTCCTGCTGCTTTAACTGTTGTGAGGAAGAGGGAATTTCACCAGGTGCTGCATATATACAAATGACATCTGCTGAAATTCCCTTTTCTGTAAAACTGTTAAAGACACAGTAGCCCTGTTCTTGTTTTGATATGGTCATCCTATTTTCTGTATAGATTATTGATGTGATGCTGGTGACGGATGTGACTAACGGAATAATTGTGACCTTTTCCTGTTGCCATAGTTCTTTAACTTCCATGGTCACTGGTGTATATATTTTCTCTCTCTTTTACGCTTCCTTGTCTACAACATTTTTGTCATTAGGTATTGTTCTGTCATTGAGATAAGTGGTTATTTTTGTCTATAACTGTTATGTCTGGCTGTTCACAAAGTATTGTGTTGTCCATATGGATTGTTCTGTCCCAGTATATTTTATTATCTGCATTTTCCAAGATTGTTTCAGGTGAGTATGTATAGTAGGGTGTTGTTTGTTTGATGAGGTTGTATTTGATGGGCAGTTGTTGGTGAATTATTTTTGCAGCTGTATTGTGTCTGTCTGTATACTCCATTCCTGCCAGAATTTTGCATCCTCCTGTTACGTTGTTGTTGTTGAACCATAAGGTGTCTCTGTATGCCTTACTGCATGTATGTGTTTCTATTAGTAGGGAACCTTGTGGCTTCTCTTATTGCTTCTGGAACTTAGATCATAGACTATACTACATTTTTTCCCTAATACAACTGTGATTTTTCTTAAAAAGCCCTAATGTAAGGTTGTGGCCTTTTTATTGCCATTATTAAATTGCCTCTGAGTTGTTGAGACATCTTGAAGTACTCTAAAACCTTTTTACCGTCCCAATGTGAGTTTTACCCTCAATACTCTCTCCCATGTGATATTTTCAATACTCAATACTCTCTCCCATGTGATATTTTCTTTGACAGCTCATATATATATATATATATATATATATATATATATATGAGATAAAGAAATATGCAGAAAATACAGCACAAGATTGATTCTTTTAAGAAGAAACAAAAGAAGTCAGAATTCTGCACATGATTTCCTGCTTACTCTGCTGATAACTTTTTTGTATACAACTTATGAATTTTATCAGCTCAGGTGTTTACCTGGAAAAAAATCATTACCCTTATTATTATTACTTTTACCTTGCATACAGATTCCTAACCACTGGAACAATTGTCAAATGTATCACAGTTTATTCCAGTAGGAAGGAGATTAGTAACAAGAGAAGTAAGAAATGTATTCTCTTCTCAATTTGACTGTTTGCTTCCTAACATATTTTTCTAATTTGGGGTGAAAAACAAATTCAGAAGCAAACAATCTACTTCTAATAAGAATGTATTAACAGAGAATTAGATAGGAAGTTGTATTATTGCTCCTGTTGTTGAGAGGTTCCTCCTTTCCTCATAGATAATTTGACTCTTAGTTGTTACTATTATTTCTTCATTAGAGTTCCATATAGTACTCTGGGTACTGAGCCTGGGTTCTCAAACTCTTGGGCCTAATCTACACCAATCAGGATATTGCACTATGAAAGCAGTATATAAAAGGCAGGAGCCACACTACTGCTTTATAGCGGTATTGAAGTGCATTGCAGGATCTACACTACTACTTTATAGTGGTACTGAAGTACACTGACAACTGTTGGGACCCATGACACTTCTACACCAAGCAGGTATTCCACTATGAAAGTGATATGAAAGCGGTATATAGTATGTGTCAATGGTCCCCAACAGTTGTCAGTGCTCTTCAATACCTCTATAAAGCAGTAGTGCAGCTCCTGCTTTTTATATTCCACTTTCATAGTGGAACATCCTGCTTGATGTAGATGAGCCTTTGGACAAACAAATAGTTAGGAAAGAAATGTACCCTGTCATAAGACTAATTTGATGACAATGACATTGAATCTGACAGGAGATTCAGATAATTAAATCAGATATATAACTATTTTGGTTCAGAGATGCATTTTTCCTACCTCTCTTGTAAATTAATATTAGAATCCAGGATCGCCTAATGAAATCGAATAGCGGAGGTTTCAAGGTAGATGAAACAAATTATATCTTCACATAGCACATAATTAAATTATGGAATTTGTCATTGCATAAGAGTCAATGGAGGGTATTTTAACCCCTCCACCCACTTATGAGGGAGCATGGATTTTCAGAATGAAAATGGGTGGGAGAAGGCTTAACTCCCACTTCCTGGAGTACCACAGTCCAATCCAAATTGGGGCAGTGTGGGCTTATACTTGTGTAAAACACTATGCATGATTGCAAGCATGTTTAATTTGCTGCATAGTCACCAATTTAGGAGGCTTTAAGGGGGAACTATACAAATTCTCAGATAATATGGCTATCAATGGTAATTACTTGTGATGGCTTAATGCTGTCTCTAAGATCAGAGGCACTATGCCTCTGAATGGCATTTGCTTGGGAACAACAGCAGGAGGCTGCTATTGCCAGCATGTCATGCTTGTGGGCTTCCCAGTGGATGCTGGGAAACAGGATGCTGGATGGGAAATGGAATGCTGGATTAATAGGAAGACTTTGGTCTGACCCCCTCTTGTATTTTTATTATTTTGTTATGCAGGGCCAAAATAAATAAATAAATAATATCTGAATCCTAGGTGGGTGGCTGAAATTTGTGCATGTGTCTTGAAAACAGATCAAAACATTGGCTTCCACCAACCCCACCAAATATGGCCAAAGGCCAGGACAACTGGGAATTGTAGTCCAAAACAACTGTACAGGACAAGTTAGGGAAAATTTGTCTAGGTTATTTGTGGTTCAAACTCTGAGGCTGGAGGATGTGTGTGTGTGGGGGGACTACTTTCCCATGTAACACCTATGTAAGTTACCATCCGAGTCTACAAATGAGCCATAGCATATGCTTTTGAGAGAATGGTCCACCTGATACATCACTTCATCTTAGTCTTTGCCTCCAACACTTAATATTTGTTTATAAATAACTTCTCATGTCCCTTGAAATTTAATATACTGCTACCTATAAATCATAATAAAATGTTAAGCAATTAAAATATAATTAAAAACTACTGAAAAGATTTTTTGATGGAAAATGTGAGGCTTTTTGTACTGCAACAAAAGGCAGCGGCTGGTAAAACATTGTGCTAAGAAGATAAATATCTATATCCCCTGACAGAACCATATTCTAATTATGTTGCTGTCATTAATCATATATGAAACAGTCTTTTCTAAGATAATAAAATTGTTCAGAAGATATTTTTTCTTGAAATGGTAATAAATGTTTGGTAATGGGAGAACTAATTTCATGTGGCATTCACAAGTTCTGATAAATATCTTTTTTTTAAAGAGCATTGAATGTTAAATATTCTTACTTGCAGCACGATCCTAAGCATGTTTATCTGGAACGAAGTCATTGCATTCTGTGGGACTTTCTCTTTAGTATGTGAGTTTAGAATTGCAAGCTGAGTGATTTAAGAAATATATATATTTACTTGGAAGTAAGTCTGACAGCATTCCATAGGGTTTGTTCAAAGAATTACACCCTGAGAGACGAGCTGCTAGCAGACAACCTGCTCTTTGGGGTCTAGGACCTTGAGTACAAGTTTAAAAAATCTGAAATTAAAGATAAAGAGATGAAACATGGCAGCATAGTAGCTCTTAAGTAGGGCTTTAGGCATGCCAAGTTGGAAGCCAAACTTTTTAAAAAATCCTAAAAGTCAAGCCATGAACCGATGTGCTTCCAACTTGGCATGGCTCAATTCTTGCACAGGCTGCATTTCTATCCTTAGATATTTATTCAAAGTAAGACCCATTGAATTTCCTTGGTTCTTGAAAAGCAACATACTTGCTTTTAGATTTGCCAGTCTCAGCACATTATGTGTGCTATGAATGCCTTCTCTGTCTGTCCCTATAGTTTTCTACAAAGCCCAGCCAGTAGAGACCAGTAAATTAAATTCAGTAATCAAATTAAATTCAATACAAATAAAAGGAAGTACTTCACACAGTGCATAGTTAAAATATGGAATTCACTACCGCAAGAAGTAGTGATGGCCACCAATTTGGTGGTGGATACATTCCTGAAGGAGAAGGCTATCAATGGCTACTAATCCTGATTGCTATGTGCTACCTCCAGTATCAGAGGCAATTAGCCTGTAAACACCACTTGTTGCACTGTGTCCTGATTGTGAGTAGGGACCTACAACAGCTAGTTGGCCACTGTGTGAAGAGAATGCTGGACTAGGTGGACCCTTGGTCTGCTCCAGCAGGGCTCTTATGTTTTTATGATGAGCACCTGCACTTCAACACTGACCACTACACCTCTGCTGAGAACTCTTTCTGATGAATGTCAAATGGACATTATGGGAACTATGGCATAATGTACAATGATGGCGGTGGATGTGGATAGCCCACAGAACACTGCAGCACCCTTCACATATTCATTTAGTGCATGGGGGAGAGGTCGCGTGTACCCCTGTATTGTATTATACCCCTGTATAACTTCCTGATCTGAGGTTAGATTTGCTAACATGTAAGACACTCCTTATACCACTATACATCTTCATTGATGTATAATCCTTCATTACTTGAATAGATTGATATAAGAGTGGTGGGTTTTGGCTATTAAAGCTATTCTAGCGGTTCTCCATTAACTTTGAATATTCTTGCGTGGATAGAATAGTAGATCGTGCTTGCAGATTTCTGCGATGAAAATGATTGTGGATTTGGAAGAGTACAACTGGATCACTCATATCATGTCCTCTTGAAGTACAAAGAGGTATTATATTCTTGTAAAGTATATACTTGTAATACTTGTAAAGTGAAATTACCTGGAGAGAATTAATCTCTTGAACTTCAGACCTTCAGTGATACCTTTTCACAATTTAACATTTTATTACTGCTGTAATCCTTGTGTGCTGCTAATGTATCTGTTCTTTCCTTTATCTTCCCACAACACTAATAAAGATATTACATTTTCTAATGTCTCATAGGAACAAAAAAAATAAAATAAAAATGTTCTAACCCATCTGACATTCTAAGCTGATTTTTATACTTCAAGGGATCTTGAAACGCAATGCTTCGGAAGGTCATGTACATGCTGAAAATAATGTGTGATGCTTAAAGATGCTTAAAAGGCATTACTGACCCTGGCTGGATTCTGTTCTGATTCAGCAGAGATTTCCACTAGCAGAATGGGGGAAGAAGCAATTGTCAATTCCCTCAAC
Organism: Elgaria multicarinata webbii; assembly: GCF_023053635.1. Taxonomy (NCBI): domain Eukaryota; kingdom Metazoa; phylum Chordata; class Lepidosauria; order Squamata; family Anguidae; genus Elgaria; species Elgaria multicarinata. The sequence continues at coordinate 88,988,128 of NC_086178.1, read as the reverse complement.
TTCCTGCAGTCCCTTATCTCTTCCCTCCACATACAATGTGCTTTGGAGGATTTGGGGGGCATCTAGAAAAGTGGGGGAGTTGGCATTGGAGGCTGCAGACAAGGGGGATTCACAGTGGTGCAGTTGGACCTATTTTTGATTGTCCTGGATTGTTTCATGATGTATCAAATGACATACTTAGGAGTCTAGTAGCAAAGACAATGTGTTTTGTCACAGTAGAGACCAGTAATATAATTACCCAGCAAAGAAATTAGATTTCCTAAACACAATGTTTGGTTTATGGTAGCTGCCCAAGACTTTGCAGATTTTCTTTCTTTCATGTCTCATGTTTAAAAAATATATGAATGGAACCTACTCATAGGTTGAATGACAAAAATGACCTGCATGGGCATTATGTGCAGGGTGACCTTTGAGTGGGACTCGAAGAGAAAAATGCACTTTCTTGGATTTTGGAGGGATTTACTTTCTAGTCAACAGGCATAGTCTTAATTGAAAAAGTGAAAGAAGAGCCATTCAGAGAACTACGCCATTCCTTTGAGGAAAAACAAATAACATTTCTAGCTCAAAACCTGCAACAAATTTAGTTAGACATTTTGCAATTAGTATGGAAGGAATAAGTCTGCAGTTGCCAAGGTGATAATGGTAACCCTGAATAAAAATCTCATTGTTATACATGCTTGTGTTAATACTTTCAAGCACATCACTTGTTACTAGGTATTGCTAATGCCTATCTGACATATATCCGATCAATGGTTGGATGTAACAGAGTCCCCTTCATATACCACTCACCCTCCCAGCTGAGAGAGGGAGAAGCATGCAGATGATGTATAAGAACAAGAGAACATAAGAAGAGCTGTGGTGAATCAGACCAAGGGTCCATCTAGCCCAGCATTCTGTTTAGCCAATCAGCTGCCCATGGGAAAGCAGGACCCAATCTCTGCTGTTATCCCTGATTACTGATTGGAGATGAGTGCAAGGATTCCTTTCCCACTAGCCATCAGGTGTGGGGTTTGGGGGAGGGGGAGGGGGCACATCTGAGGCTCTGCAGGCCAGATGGGCTGGCATAGCAGGCCAAATTTGGCCCATTGGCCAGAGGTTCTGCCTCCCTGCTATAGGAGATTCATCACCTTTGGAGCAGAATATGTTTAGTTCTACCTTTGTTTTATGTTTTTTTAAAAAGACTTGATATGAAGATGTTTCAATGACAAAACAGCACTGCATGAAACAGCATTTCATCAACCACTCATTTCAAAAATAGACAACCATTTTCACAGACACATTCTTTTCAGAGATCAAAAATATGACCCACAATCTATTACACATTTGCACCGCCTTCCCTAACATCTTTTAAAGTAGTTACATTGCAGTCAAGTTACAGTGATAATGACGAACTTACTATACTTAAATCCTTCGCTGGATGTAGGACTTACAGCACGGTGACTCAGAAGTCCCATTCAGCTCAATGGAGCTTAATCCCAGATAAGTGTGTATAGGACTGCTGCCTTAGTTCTTATCCATCACCATTCAAATCATCAGGCACTGACATCAAAGCGAGTAGAATCATACCCTTAGCACTAATCTGTGGTTGTTGTTGTTTGCAAGTTGGAGCATTATGCTAATATTTCTCACAGATAGGGAGCTTTTTCAATATGTTCCTACTCTTCCACCCTGTTGCTTCTAGGTATATCACCCTGGAGTACTTTATATAATGTCTCCACAACCTTTGATGTTTACAGTCTGAAGGAAGCTGTGTTGATCATATCCCCGTAAATTGTTTAGCTAAGTTATGCATACTTTGCTCTTTAAACATTTCCTCTATGGAGAAGTGAAGGGAATGACTATTAGTGTGATGTAATTAAGCTGTTTTAGCCCTTCAATCATTTTTTATTGCTGTATTCTGTATTATTAGTATTGTTGTTATTTTATTTTACAGAGAACTAAGTGCAGGTCTGCACATCAGTGTACATCACCAGATTGGTCCACAGTTGATTACTCCAGACTTGCTTACAAGTAGCAAAGGCTCCCTGCATAAAGTCACCGAGCCTCATGGGAACCAACTCCCCACAGCACAATGCCATTCATCGATGGCATGTGTATGAATACTGCAGCCACATGGGTATGAACCAGTGGAGGCTGGTGGAACCAATGTCAGAGGGGCAATGAGTCCACTCTGAGTTTCAGTCAGAACCAGTCAGAACTCTAAAGGAGCTCTCCAAGGCGCTGAACCTATGGTAGGGACCATCATGTGAGTCTTTCCCACCAGTTCAGCTCCACCTTCCTGCTATGTTACTGATCAGCCCCACACACATATACCACAGTCATGTGGGATCTAGTATACCAAAGGGAATTGAGTACCATGCAGCTTGTGAGTATGAGCCGCTGAATAACTGATTCCATCAGATGAAGCAAAAGGAAAAGTGACTGAGAAAACACAAGGACAATTTAGATCTACTGTCGGGGAAAATAATGCAGGTGGGAAGCAGAGAAATCCTATTTCTTTATTTGGTTTTCATTTCCATACAAATATAAAAACAAGTTCAAGATCCCAACAACAACAATAATAATAATAATAATAATAATAATAATAATAATAATAATAATTTGAATAAGAGTCATGCAGTTTCAATATAATTATGTAGTAGCATAAGCAATATAGCTTTTAATTAGACCATTAAAAGTTGTACTAGCAGCAGGACAAGAGATGCTCTTATCTACCTGCAGTTAATACTAAAAATATAAAATTTGATTGTGAAGTTTCAATCCAAATTGCATTGATTAAAATCGCAGACATTCTTGATATGGCCCCCATCTTCTAATCTTAATTTCACCACTGACTTGCCAGTACAAAGCTATTAAAAATATAGAGGTGTTTTGGAGAGAAACTGTGTTTACAATGGCATGTTTTTGAGATAAAATAACTTTTTAAAGATGTATTTAAATGTGATTTTTTTGTGCAGATTTAAAATAATAAATGGCAAAGTGGATACATGCAAAAATGACAGAAACCATAATAGGCTGATTCATCCATCCCTAAGCAAATGTGTCATTAGGATAAATTCTAATACTGATGTGCCTTGAAAAATAGAATCACCCATTAAATCTGAAAAAAATGACATATTTTGGAACTAAAATTGTTGCGAAGACAAAGGTCAAAAGGAAGCTCTGAGAATGGTACTACTTTGGAAGCTTCCATTATCCATGTAACAATGGATAATGAAAAACTTGCCTCTGTTGTTGTCTTCCAAATTCTGTTTGAATCTAAACTGCAAGTGGATGTTGCCATAGAAACCAATAGTTCTCTATTAAAGGCCATTGTTTCCCTGGGCCCTTAGCCATGTTCACACAAACACTGGCTTCCTCATGTGTAACTGAAGAATGTTGTTGCTTTGATCCTATAAAGTTTACAGAATGGAAGACAATTCTTTTACAGCACTGGTGTGTTGCTGGTCTCAAAAATAATTACAAAAATAAAATAAAACAGAAAGCTACAAAATTAACTAAAACAGTAAATTGAATTCGAATTAGAGTATCATCTGAGTTAAAACGGGTGCCTTAGCTGGGCCTTTATTTGACAAAAATGAGGAAAAAGTTATATAATAGTTAAGGTAAATTATCAAAGAAAGTAAATTGGCAAATGAGATTATCTAAATTAAACCTGTTCTTAGAGACATGGCAATTTTACAAAACACACACTTTCCCTTTGATGCACATCCAATAAGATTGGATGAACCTCAGCTGAGAAACAAATATCTTAAGGTTAATACATATGAAACAAAAAGAGACCCAGAGCTGAAGAGGTTGAGATACAAGATGGCAAAAGGGAGGCTTAGCAATGCCAAAGGCTAAGATTTATTACAATGCCAATGATATTCAGTGGATATATAATCTGTATTAGAAACTGAAGAAGCAATATGTCCATTTAACTTACAAGCTTTATTGTGGACAAATTGGAATTCAACATTCAAACAAAGGAAATAGCATCTTATCAATGGCAATTTGTTTAGCAAATAAAAATGAAATTAAAATCAGTCTCAGCTTAGTTCAGTTGCCAATATCATCATTTATTTATTATTTAGATTTCATTCATGAGGGCCAGTTGGGAAACTTTGTTTTAGAAACACACACACATACACACACACACACACGATGATAGATAGGTAGATTTAATAGGAAATATAACCAGTTGAACAGGTATGAACTCAGAAACAATTTGGATAATTGGGAACCTTATTGATGGAAGTATCTGCAGATAATAATTCATGTAAGACATATACAGAAACAATATCATCAACTGAAAGAGCTAAGAAAGTTTTTGAAAAGTCAACAATATTAGTGCCTAAAATCTATAAATTGCTGTTAGAATATCCTTGTGAAAGTGAACTACTGAAAATGGTTATGATTAGCTGGATATGAGACTTGGGTAATCCTATAAATGTCATGATTTGGGGGAAAGTATAGATTTAAAGTAGTAATTTATCTCTTTGTATTAATCAGGAAAAGATAATACCTAGGACAGTAGTGCATAGTGTATGTAAAAATAAATGAATGTTTAAAACTGGTACCTATAATAGTTTCTGTTGGAAATATAAGACGGGGACACCATTTCATCTAGGATGGACTTATCTATCCAATTGCTAAAAAAAATGATAAGAAATTAGTAGAACAATACATAGAATTAATGGAGTACTTCTAAAATCTGGAATTATTAAGGACTGCCTGCTGATCAGCTTCTATGGTCTTTTCTACAACATCCGTTTTTCCAGGGATCATTCCTGTGCATCCAAATGACGCAAAGGGGATCCCAGGAGCAGAGAGGGATGATCCCTTCATTTCCCCAGACCTCAGTCATCCCAGTTTTACCTGTGATCACAAGGACTGTGGGTGGTGTGGGTGCCCATCCCAGCTTCTTCCCTCCTACCCATGAGTAGCGGAGGTCATCAGAGGGACAGAGCTGGGACGAGGGAATCCAGGGTGAGAAGTATAATTATAACAAGTGGGATCAGGGTGAGATATAATGATAAGGGGTATATTGCCTGGACAAGTTATTACATTAGCTTTCATATTTGGATCCTGTTACTCATAAGGATGCAGGTGCTATAGAGCAGGGGTGAAGAACCTCAACTATGAAGGCCAAATGTGGCCTGTTTGGGGACCCAACCCAGCCCACATTTTCTTACCCCAACTGCTGCTCATTTGGTGGTTCCCTAACTTTTATGCAGCTTGTTTCCCATTCAAAAAAATTGTAATGCCTCTCCAGGTGTAGATTAGGCCTAACATTTAGGCCTAATCTACACCTACAGGTCTTTCACAACAGAGGAGGGATAATTGTGAGGTTTCCCACTTCCGCGATCGTCGCTCACTTGGCACACATGACGGAAATTTCCTGCAAGTTAAGGGAGGACATGTGCCCTGTGATGGCGGTTCCGAAAGTGTATTGTGAGAAGAGGGCAGGACTGAACAGATGGGTATGGGGCACAGAAATTTTTTTTAAATAGCTCCTGTGAGATGTGCACCAGCACAGTCACCAGGAACGCATGGGGCGTGGGGGAATAGGTACTGTGTCAAAAATGTGCTCTTGCACAGCCAGTATGCTGCCCCATTTGTTGGCCTTGTATCGCCGATATAAGGGGGGAATTCCCTGGGAGAAAATGACTCTGTGAAAATTAATAATAAAAATGAAAAAAGTTTGAAAAATATTATTACCTCAGTGATTAATATTAATGGCACTAGGCAGGAGTACAAGAATGATCATAAAATGTAGAGCTCATTTTAAACAATGGATGAAGCTATAATGAAGTCAATCGGATCACAGTTTTTAAAAAGGGAAATAGTTAAATGCATCATAAACAATACATGACTGAAATTGCTACAGAGCACACAATTTTCTGAAGAAACCTGGAAATAGGCACATTAATTATTTCTTCTAATGGTAAAAAGAAATACTTTACTGTTTGATGTTTAGTGCTGTGGCTGAAAGTTCTTTTCCTGTTTCCTGAAAGTTTCTTCCCTCATGAAAGAGACTCCCATTTTTCTGTCTCATCCTCAAGGTGCTTTAGAATTTCTTTTGAATTTCTTCGGGTGGTGTTTATGAGCTTACCTTACCATTCTGAAGTGGTCAAGGGATCTGTGTGGTTTTCTTCTAACTTAATTTTCTTCTTTCATTCTGTAACTCTTCATTGCATGGTAAAAAGCAGACTTTTATTGTTCACTCCTAATCTTTGTCAGTGAGCTAATTTCCCTGATGGAGTCTACCACAGCCATTACCTACCTGGTGTCCTCCAGATGTGTAATACTACAACTCCCATAATCCCAAGCCAGTTTATAGGTCTTGTAATCCAACACATTTGGAGGGCCAGATCTGCAGAAAGCAGAATATAACAGTTTGAAAATGGTTTGTATATGGAGTGTGTCATGAGCCCCAACAGTTGTCAATACTGTTATAAACCCTTTTAAAGCAAGAGTGTAGGTCCTGCCCGGGTTGAGGATGACTAGCCTAGCACAATGCATAATTGATCATATACATGCTATGTCTCTGCAAGGGGGTTAAAAAGGAAGAAGGGAAAAAAAGAACTTCCATTTACTCCAATTTGAGAATGAAATTTTGGGATAAAAATGGAGCAGGGGGAAGTTTAACCACCTCTCCTGGAGAGCAACAGTCCCAATTTAAATCAAGGCCATGTTCACTTATGCTAGAGTAAACAAATCTATCCAGCATAGCTTGACTATGCTTGATTGGGAATGTTCAGTTTAGCCCATAGTTTGGTGTCCTTCACATACATGTGTATGCATAGAAGTGAGTTTGTGTACACATGTGAATGAAGACACAGAGAGAAGTCCAGTAACACCACCCTTCATCTTTTAGATACCCTATCTCCTGTTTTCTTGTGGGCTAATGCATATTGGCTCAGACAAAAACATGTGCCTGTACCTTGAGGCGTCAGCCTGCCATTTAACATGCTGCAACTGTTGAGATTCATTTTACACTGTAAAATATGATAGGTGCCACCTATCCAGGCACTTAGAACCAAACTAAGGGTGTCATGCCCACAGGCCTGAAACTCGACTTCCATGAGTTCAAGGGCCCCATTTGCACAGAGTATATGTCCATGTTTCCAACTAAGCTGAATTATTTTTTCATCCAGGTATGTTCAGGTGCACATGCATAGGATCAGAACAAGGCCCATAGGCAGACATTGCTATTGACTTTTTCTCTGAGAGCCACCACAGAGCTGCTGCAATTGTGCCAGGGCTACAGTGTCTAAAGCAGGGGTGGGCAACTTGTGGCCCTACAGATGTTTTGGCCTACAATTCCCATGTTGGTGAGGGCTGATGGGAGTTGTAGGACAAAAATCTGGAGAGCCACCTGTTGCCCATCCCTGATCATTGGGGACCTTTGTCTTAAAATAGGACTATATGTCCAAAGACTTGGTAATGTCTTTAATGCTTGTAATGCTTTAATATCAACCTAGGGCCTTGCTAGACCCTGCCAGATAAGCCGGCAGGGAGCCGGGGCGACGGCGCGCTAACTTTAGCGCGCCCCACCCCGCCTGTAGCGGTTGGGTTTTTTTTGTTAAAGGGGCCACATGCGCCCCGAAGACTCCGGACAAGGTAGGTGGGTTTTCTTTTAATTAAGCCCCCCATCTGCTCCTGATCCCCTCCCATGCCTCCTGCCCATTCTTTCCCCGCCCTCCCTCCCCGTCCCCTGTGTCGCCCTCCGCCCTCCCTCGCCGTCCCTTGTGTCACCCTCCGCCCTTCCTCACCATCCCCTGTGTCACCCTCCGCCCTTCCTCACCGTCCCCTGTGTTGCCCTCCGCCCTTCCTCGCCGTCCCCTGCGTCGCCCTCCGCCCTTCCTCGCTGTCCCCTGTGTTGCCCTCCACCCTTCCTCGCCATCCCCTGTGTCGCCCTCCGCCCTCCCCCTCTCCTGCCGGTCCAGCCTTCCCCCCTCCCCCTCCGGGATCCCCCTGCCCGATGGGCACAGAGCTGAGCGCTGTGCCCAGTCTGTGGCTTTTCCCGGCTACTCGCAAGTAAGCAAGTAGCCGCAAAAAGCTACGGACCTTGCTAGACGTTCCGCAGCCCCGGCCTCAGGCTTCACTTATGGCGTATTAGAGGCTTCAGTGCGCCTTGACCCCGGATTCCCCTGTGAGTCGTCTGGACGCACAGCAGGGAAACCGGGCCTCACAGCGCGCTAAGGCCTCGTCTAGCAAGCCCCCTAGAAGCAATAATAAAGTTTCAGCTTTGACTGCAATATATATATATATATATATATATATATATTGAAACTACAGGCTGTGAAATTAAGGAGGTAGTTAAGTATAAATCATAACTGTGTAACACTGCACAAAACGAAAATGTTTTTTAAATATTTTATTTCTGTATTTCTCTTTTTGGTAGTTAGTGTAAAATCTTTTCCCCACCTGCAGATATGGGGGCAGGGGTCTGATTATTTCTGAAATCTGTTTATTTACAGCATCAGGAAAATGGGATGTTGACCTTAAGTAATTCCAGGATCAAACATGACTCTTTTTTATTGTAATGCTTAAAACTGGGAATATGTTGGGATGAAGGTAAGAAATCATAGCCTTGAAAAGTAATAAAGAGCAGCTATAATAATAGATTACTGTAAAACTTTGCATGTTAGAGCAAGGCATTGAAATATAAAAAGCTGGGGAAAGAATGGTAACATGAAGTACATTTAAAAAACATAATGGCTACTATACTTTTGGATCTCAATTCAGAGATCTTTGAGTGCTGCACAGAGGTTTGACATGACTACATATGTTTTCGTAATAGCTGCCTGTTGTTGCACCATGTGGTGCAGGGGTAGGCAGACTTCAAGCTTGCAGGATCTGCCTTGATTTTTACTTGAACCCCAAGCTCCACAAGCCAGAGTCAGGGGTGAGCAGGGGCGGGGGATGGTAGAATTAAGGAACATGGTGCCTTTTGGTTTTCAGTACCATAGTTGAGTTCACAGTTCTCTCACACAAAAATTCCTGGAATCTAGATTTTAGAAGTCTAATTTTGTGTGTGAGGGACGTCCTGCTGTTGTTGCTATTGTTGAACAATTGGGAGTCAGAAGCCTTTGGTGATCTACTGGGAAACACCCAGAAATTTACCAGTATATCCTGATCTACTTTCTTCCCACTTCTGATGTAGTTAGCTTAATCCCACATACGTGTTTCCCTCGAATTATCCCCTACAGCACTAAGCTGCCATTGTTGTTGTTGCTAGCTAATCACACCCTGGGTGGCAGCGCTCCTAAGATCCTTTGCATGCCAGGAAAAGGGTTTAAGGGGGGAAACGTAAAAAAAAAAAAAAACATTAAAAATCAACGGATTGCCCAATCTGATTCAAATTTGTTATGCTTAAAGCTCTCCTTTATATCTATTACTATACCAATTTTAATGTCTTTCTCTTTAAAACTTAACCAGAAGTAAGCATTTGTTTAATTTGAAGCTTAAGAGTATCGAATCCTGCTCCTGCGCCCCCAGTGGCTGCTTGGAGAACAACAAATGATTCACTCCTAAACAGGTAGCAAACGGGTCTTTTGGCTTTATAGCACAATTAAAGCAGGATGCATGGGAGTACTTCATAATAAAAGCAGATTATAAGATGGAAAACTTCGGAGTCCTTTGCACACAATTTGCAGTGATTGCACAGTATAATGCTGGTTTGATAAAGCTTAGTGTATCACCCATGCTGTCATGCAGTGTTCAGACGCCTCATTGATGGATAGAGACATGCAACTGAGGATCTGTTTTACATGCAGTTCCTGACTGAGCAAAGGGAATCACACAAAGAAGGAGAGATGTGTAGAGCTCTTTGAAGTTCTTTTAACTTCTTTGCAAATTCTTCCAGGTGTTTCATTTGGTCCGAATCCACCTCAGATTTTCCCCAAGGAGTAAGCACACCTTCCTGCATGTTCTCAAATGCTGACACAAAAATCTCAAAATGTATTCAATGTTAGTCCTTCTTGAGGTAGACCCATTGAAATGAATGGGACGACTGGCATTGGATACCACCCCTCATCTCTGGCCAGTTTCATGATCATGTTATCTCAGGGAGCTTGAGAGAGCAGCTTGATTCTGACTGTTCCAGATTCCAAATACTCCCCATTAACAGGCAGAGAGTGGGATGAGATCATTGTAAAATGCAGGGATGAAGGAGCCACTGGCCAGCTTTGTTGATGTGGTTGTTTATCTTCACATATCTCTCTCCTTAGTGGATCATTTATCCAGGGGGCTGTCTATACACGGGGAAAGCCCCGCAGTGGCTGTGGATCTGCACTGCGTTGGTTAGACGATGCAGGTGCACCTTCACAGCCGCTGAGGGGCTTACCTGTGATGCTGCAGTTTGAAAAATTCAGGGACTTTTTCAAATGGAACAATATTAATACGGAGCTTCCACCGTCTGATGTCACTTTGGGGCCAATCTGGGGTCAACCCAGGGGCGGTGCCTGGTAGAAGGCGACTGGCGATTGGTTGCCTTCCACCATGAAGAGGGTGGGGTTGGCTCTGGTACCCCAATGGCCGTCCAGAAACCCCACACTCCCTCCTCAGCATCAGGATTACCTGACACCAGCCCAGGAGAGGGAAAATGCAGGGTTTCAGAGGGAGGCGGTGCCAACCCGGCACCATGAAGACAGCCCCCAGTTCTCCATACTCGCAATAATTTGGGGGAAAATTAGCAATTAAAGGGAGAGAATGATCCACTAAAGCAAGAGAGAAATGGAAGGTAATCACAGAGAAAGAGTGCGCCACCCAGTGGGTCCTCTTCCTGCAAGTAGGCATCCAAATGGCAGTTGCAGTTCAATGTAAGCAAGTGTAAGATGATGCACGTTGGGGCAAAAAAACCCAACTTCAAGTATAACCTAATGGGATCTGAGTTGGTGGTGACTGAACAAGAAAGAGATCTTGTGATTGTGGTGGACAGCTCAATGAAAATGTCCACCCAGTGTACAGCCACTGTAAAGAAGGCAAACTCCATGTTAGACATTATAAGAAAAGGAATTGAGAATAAAACGGCAAGTATCGTACTGCACTTATACAAATCGATGGTGCAACCACATTTAGAATACTGTGTACAGTTCTGGTCACCACACCTAAAAAAGGATATTATAGAGCTGGAACAAGTGCAGAAAAGAGCAACTAAAATGATTAAGGGGCTGGAGCATCTCCCCTGCAAGGGAAGGTTACATCAGCTGGGATTGTTTAACTTGGAAAAAAGGAGGCTAAGGGGAGACATGATAGAAGTGTACAAAATTATGCATGGTATGGAGAATGTGGGTAGGGAGACATTTTTCTCCCTCTCTCAAAATACTAGAACCTGGGGACATCCCATGAAGCTGATTGGTGGGAGATCCAGGACAAATAAAAGGAAGTACTTCTTCACACAGCGCATAGTTAAATTATGGAACTCACTACGACAAGATGTAGTGAAGGCCACCAATCTGGATGGCTTTAAAAGGGGGGTGGATAAATTCCTGGAGGTGAAGTCTATCAATGGCTACTAGCCCTGATGGTTGTGTGCTACCTCCAGTATTTGAGGCAATAAGCCTGTGTGCACCATTTGCTGGGGAACATGGGCAGGAAGGTGCTGTTGCACCATGTCCTGCTTGTTCATCCCTGGCCGATGGCTGGTTGGCCACTGTGTGAACAGAGTGCTGGACTAGATGGACCCTTGATCTGATCCAGCAGGGCACTTCTTATGTTCTTATGATCTTAATTATTTGAGTGCTTTATTGGCTTGTCAGGAGCTGGGCTTGGGGAGCCTCCAATATTTTCAGCTGACAGCTGCTCTTTTCCATGGAACTCCATGGAGCTCCCCCAAGTTGAGACGTAGCTGTCCGTGAGTCATATGTTACATATCACCTTTGAAGGAAGAAGGTGTTCACTTCTTAATATGTTCTTTCATAGACACACACACACACACACCGGTATGAAAATGAAAACCTCCAAATGTAAACCATTTTAGTATCTTTTTGTATTTTACTTCTTTGCTTTGTAGTTTTGCATCTCTATTGCATCTGTAAAGTTGATATGACCATGATGGTTGAAACAACAAATAAACAACTAGTAGAATTTTCGAGTCAGCTATAGAGAGTGAGAGGATAGAAAGAGAATTGTGTCTACCTTTTCCCTTGCAGTAAAACAACAAACAATCCTAAAAACTTTATTCCTGACTGTTGTAATAAATAATGCAAAATGGCCCTATCTGTTCCAAAAACTGCCGGAAAGGACTCTGTAGCAATAAAGATAAATCTAATAAGGCCCTAATTAAATTGCTTAATTTAATGAGGATGAGAATAAAGGATTCCTAAAAGTCACTTCCAGATATGTCAGGAAGAATTCTAATCAAAACAAAGGTGTGGGAGGGGGGAGAAGAATGACGAGTCAGCATAATATAAACCATAATAAGCAAATGATAATGTTTAAATGTGGTGGATACAAAATATTAGATTGCTAAATATAGAATTAAGCAAAACACGCTGTGATATGTAGCAAATGTCTTTGCATTTCCAACCCATTAAATATTGAGTTACAGTTGCTTGAAGTAAGAATCGGGGGGAAATTCTTTCAATTAGCCACTTTTAGTGCCTCTGTGGCAGCAAAGTGGCATTTACATTTAAACATAGGTAAAATAAACACAATGAAGTCACAACAGCTTGACCTGTAAGACCAGTCCCCCGCTCTCTTCTAAAAGGTCGGAATGGCTCTCCTAAGGGTTAGTTACTGGCAGTAAGACCTTTATGCTGCTATTTCAGGTATTTTAGCTCAGCTCCTTTTGGCTTTGGCCTTGCCCCTTTTGCTTTCAACCTGGCCCACCACTGGAATGTGGGTCCCAAAAGTGTCTCTGCATTTGAATTCGGCCGTTGGGCTGAAAAAGGTTCCCCACAAAACCTTGAGGACCTTTTTTTGCATGTCACTAGACTTGTGGTGGCTTATGTTTTCTGCAGCCTGTGACAGTGGGCATGGCTACATGGGGCGATATCCCAGAGATTGTTCTGGGATCGTCCCTGTGCATCTACATGGCACACAAGGCATCCCAGGATCAGGGAGGGACGATCCTTCCCTTTCCCCGGGATATCTCCCTACCCTTCAATTCTGATTTTTCCTGCAGTCTCAGGATGATCCCAAGACTGCAGGACGTGTGGCTCACCATCGCAGTTTTGTCCTGGCTCCTCATGAGTAACCATAAGGACCCGGGACCCGGTCACAGGTGTGGGGGAAGCGGGAGGGCTTTTTTTTAAAAAAAACACACACACAAAACCCCCAAAACCTAACGTTTTACGCAGGAGCACTCCTACGTTCTTCTCCAATAAAAACAAAACAAAATGGCGGGTGTGATGTCCTCTTCCTCCTGGGATGTCATGTTCCACATGTAGATGAGGGGAATGATCTCATGATCATAAAATCATGGCATAATCCACCCTCCGCAGGAATGTCTAGGCACTCCAGGCACTCTTGAATGAAACGGATTATCTAGATCCATTTCAATCGGGTTTCAGGCCTGGTTTTGGAACAGAAACTGCCTTGGTCACCCTGTGGGATGACCTCTGTCGGGAGAGAGACAAGGGGAGTGCGACCCTGTTGGTTCTCCTGGACCTCTCAGTGGCCTTCGATACCATCGACCATGGTATCCTTCTGGATAGGTTGTCTGAGCTGGGAGTTGGAGGTACTGCGTTGCAGTGGTTCCGCTCCTACTTGGATGGCCGATTCCAGAAGGTGGTGCTGGGGGATTATTGCTCTGTGCCGTGGCTTCTAAGCCATGGGGTTCCACAGGGCTCTATCTTATCCCCTATGCTGTTTAACATATACATGAAGCCGCTGGGGGAGGTTATCCGGCGATGTGGACTGAGGTGTCATCAATATGTGGATGATACCCATCTCTACCTTTCTTTTTCCTCAAACCCAGGTGAGGCAGTGACTGTTCTGAACCAGTGCCTGGGCACGGTAATGGACTGGATGAGGGCTAACAAACTGAGACTCAATCCAGACAAGACGGAAGTACTGTTAGCGGGTGGTTCATCTGTCCGGCGAGATGATGTTTGCCCTGTCCTGGATGGGGTTGCACTCTCCCTAAAGGATCGGGTCCGTAGTTTGGGGGTGCTCTGTCACTTGAGGCACAGGTGAACTCAGTGGCAAAGAGCACCTTTTATCAGTTTAGGTTGATATACCAACTACGCCCTTATCTGGACAGAGATAGCCTCTCTACAGTTATCCATGCTCTGATAACCTCTCGCTTGGATTACTGCAATGCGTTATATGTGGGGCTGCCTTTGAAAACGGTCCGGAAGCTTCAGCTGGTACAAAACAGGGCAGCCCGTTTACTAACAGGGACTGGCCGGCGAGATCACATTACACCAGTCCTTTTCCAGCTTCATTGGCTGCCAGTCCAGGTCCGGGCCCGATTCAAAGTGCTGGTATTGACATTTAAAGCCCTAAACGGTTTGGGGCCAGGTTATCTGAAGGAACACCTCCTCCCATATGTACCTGCCCAGACCTTAAGATCATCTACATAGCAGAACCTAAAGAGACTTGTTTCCAGACCACTACAAGTCCTGAAGCCTTCTTAGATGTTGCAAGTTGTGCAGCGCATATCTGGAGGTCTGCACATGTGTGGCATGAAGACACAATCACAACCACATGCAAGAGCATGAACAATGGTGTAGGCAGCAACATCAGTACAGGCAACTTCTTAGATTTTGTAGGCTGGGCACACATGGGCTGAAGCACTCTGCTTTGCCATGATGAAATGATGTCATTACGCAACATCAGCTCGGCCATGATATTATGTGCATGGTGCAATTTACAACACAGAGAAACCTCTGGAACTGCTGGAGCATCTTACCTCGGTAAGTAAGCCATCAAGCTTACTTACTTGATGGCCTACTTACCATCCGGAAGCTGGTATTCCATCCGGTCTGGAAGCTTCAGCTGGTACAAAACAGGGCAGCCCGTTTACTAACAGGGACTGGTTGGCGAGATCACATTACACCAGTCCTTTTACAACTTCATTGGCTGCCAGTCCAGGTCCGGGCCCGATTCAAAGTGCTGGTATTGACATTTAAAGCCCTAAACGGTTTGGGGCCAGGTTATTTGAAGGAACGCCTCCTCCCATATGTACCTGCCCGGACCTTAAGATCATCTACAGGGGCCCTTCTCCGTGGGCCCCTGCCAAAGGAAGTGAGGCAGGTGGCTACTAGAAGGAGGGCTTTCTCCGCTGTGGCACCCCGGTTGTGGAATGAGCTCCCCAGAGAGGTCCGCCTGGCGCCTACACTGTACTGCTTTCGTCGCCAGCTGAAGACCTTTTTATTCTCTCAATATTTTAACACTTAATTTTAACTTAAATTTAAATCTTACTGTTTTAACTCTGTATTTTAATCTTATATCAATTTTGCTGTGTGGTTTTATCCTGGTTGTGCTTTTTATACTGTATTTTGTAATTGTGCTTTTAACCTGTTGGTTGTTTTATTGTGGTTTTAATTTTTGTGAACCACCCAGAGGGCTTTGGCTGTTGGGCGGTATAAAAATGTAATAAATAAAATAAATAAATAAAATAAATGTCTAGCCATGCCCAGTGACAGTAAATCCCACCACCACCCATGAGGAAATAATGACAAGATTGCTCTTCACTGCAAAGCAACTTCGTATGGATTCCAGTTTGATGTGGAATCTGGAACTTCTGCTTGTGAAAAATGCCATAGTCTCTCTCTCTCTTTCTGTGTGTGTGTGTGTGTGTGTGTGAGAGAGAGAGAGAGAGAGAGAGAGAGAGAGAGAGGGTGGGCGGGGGGGGGGGGGAGGATAGTGCAGTGGTGATGTTGGGGAGTTGCTGCCATCTGCAAATGGTTGTTTAAGAACGATCCTGAGCTTCTCCAAGGGAAGAATGCAATTGATACTAAGGATGCTGGAGAAATTTGATCTTGGCAAATTCTATTTTAAAAAACTGACTCAATCCACACTTTCCAAACTAATGTGTGGATCAGAACATAGATATCTGCACTTCTCTGAATGTAGCAACACAGTTTTCATCTCAAAACATATCAAAATGCATTTTAAAATGTGGATTTTCTAGAGAAAATGTTTTAAGCATTTGAAGAGTTTGGAGCAAAAATCCATTTCAAAACATGTATTAATATATGTCTTGAAATGTAGATTTTCATTTTATTATTATTATAATAATAGTAATATTGTAAAATACTATTGTAATATTGTAAAATACTATTGTATTTCATAGTATGGTTTTATACTGTTGTTTTATACTTTGAATGTTTTTAATTTTTGTGAACCGTTGAGAGAGCTCCGGCTATTGGGCGGTATAGAAATGTAATAAATAAATAAATAAATAAATAATAATAATAGTAATAAATCATTAAACAAAAAACCTATGGTTTACAAAACCACGTTAAAGCTCTACAGTTTTCAACCAAGCACCAAGTCAGTATGCCCCTTAGTCAGAGCGGGCTAGCTGGGCTGAAAGAATGACGTGAAGGGGTGTGGCCTGATTGCTCTCTGCAATTGCTGCAGGGCCTGAAAGGGTGTGGCAGGTTGCTCTCAGCAGCTGAGTGGGCAGGGAGTCTTATTCTGATTCCTGACTCCAAGCTGAGCAGAAGCAGAGAAGAGGAGCTGCCCCAACTGGACTAGAAACTTGGGGGAAAGGGGGGCTTTCCCCCCTGAATTTTTTGTGAGCTTTCACATCTTAAATTCTACAGTTTAAAAAAAATGTAGAAAAGAGCAACTAAAATGATTCAAGAGTGGGAGCAACTCTTCTATGAAGAAAAGTTATAAATTCTGGGACTGTTTAGGTTACAGAAAAGGCAGCAAGGAGAGACATGATAGTGGTGCATAAAATTCTGCATGGTGTGGGATTCCCAGGTTCATCCCGTGAAGCTGATTGGTGGGAGATTCAGGACAAGTAAAAAGATGTTCTTCACACAGCGTATAGTCAACAATAGAATTTAGTATCACAAGATTTGTGCTGGCCACCAATTTGGATAGCATGTCCTCTAGGGTGACCATATTAAAAGGAGGACAGGACTCCTGTATCTTTAACAGTTGTATTGAAAAAGGAATTTCAGCAGGTGTCATTTGTATATATGGAGAACCTGGTGAATTTTCCTCTTCATTACACCAGTTAAAGCTCCAGGTGCCCTGCCCTCTTTTAAATCTGGTGACTCTAGTATAGCTCCTGCAGCTTTAACTGTGGTGATGAAGAGGGGATTTCACCAAGTTCTCCATATATACAAATGACACCTGCTGAAATTCCCTTTTCTATGCAACTGTTAAAGATACAGGAGCCCTGTCCTCCTTTTCATATGGTCACCCTAATGTCCTCCTTTCCATATAGACACCCTATGACATAACACTATTCCCCCTTTTGAAGATGTTATTATGGCAGACCATAATAACATTTTTCATGTTCCCATTTGCTTTATGAAGCAGGTGGTCCTGAAGGCAGAGGGACTGTCAGGCCATAAAGTTGCCTAGCTAGGTCTGCCAGAAACCTGGCCTCACCACTCCTGGTAGGTCCATGTTCTACAGCAACCGCTCTCAGCTGAACTTGATGGAATGCCATCCTCCATCCCTGGGTTCAATTTATTGATCTCCCCTTGCTTGGCCTTGCAGGGAACTATAGGGACAGACAGCGCAGGCATACATAGCACACAGAGTGCTGAGAGTGGCAAATCTAAAAGCAAGTACGTTGCTTTTCAGAACCAAGGAAATTCAATGGTCTTACTTTTAAGTAAATAGCTAGGAATGGAAATTCAGCCTGTGCAAAATTGAAACTTGCCCACAAACTTGATCACAGTCTTCTACTTTAAGATGCAAACAGGAAGAAAAAGCTCCCTGATCCCAGGATCCCCTGTGCATCATGTGAAGAACACACAGGGACGATCCCAGGGATTGCCCCAGGATAAAACCCCATCTAGCTATGGCCTAAGGCACACTTTCTTTTTATTCCCAATTAAAATTGGAGGAAACTATTTATTTATTTATTACATTTACATCCTGCCTTTTCCCCCCTTTTGCAAGGAACTCAAGGCTGCTCACATGGGCCTTCTCAGTTCAATTTTATCTTCATTATGACTCTTTGACATAGGTTAACCTGAGAGTCAGTGACTGGCCCAAAGCCACCCAGTGAGCTTCATCATTGAGCAGTGTGTACAGGTGCAGTGGAGGATGGTGTCCAATCAACAGTGTTGAAGTCAGACACATCAGTGGGTCCAGAAGGCTTTTGTGTATGGGATGGGAGGCCCCACCTCTTGATTTTTGCCTCAGGCAGCAAAGTGTCTTGGGCCAGCATTGTGGGGAGGGGGTGGCTAGTGAGTTGTGCAGAGGCAGCCTCCCCTGTAAGCTGGCACTTTCAATTTGTGGTGATCTTTAATGGTCAGATGTATTTCTCACAGACCACACTAGCAGCTTCCCTCAGTGCATGTCAGCAGGCTTTGTGAGCCCACAGTTTGGGCTTTACACCGGTAGCTCCTTGTAAACTTTGTATATGCGTCAGCGTCAGGTCCTTTTCAAGTTCAGTATAAACTACCAGCAAACCTGGCCTGTAGACTCTTAAGCAACGAGCCAGAAAATAACTTAGAGTGCTCCCAGCAATGTTGAATTACTGTTTAAAGAGAGCAAATGTGATCCGAGTCCTGATCTCTCATCAGCACCCCCTCTTGTGACATCATCATCCTGGGATTGGCTTAATCATCGCTATTTCAATAATACTCCTGTGTTCAGCAATTGAACCTCCTCTTTCATTGGAGCCTTGGGTTTATTTAGAAATTGTTCTATTTAAATAGCAGTTCAGGGCTATTGGCAAGGCTGCACCCTGAGGAGGAAAGCCGCTTTGGCTGAAACATCAGCTCTGCTGATGAATGAAATGGGTGTGCTGAAGCAGTGAAATAAATGAGGCTGAAATAAAAGTGCATTGGATTTTGCACACACCTAGAGATGTGTGAATATTAGCAGCAGGGAAAGAAAGTGCTTGTATGGATTTATAAAGGACTCCTAGAGCAAGTCCTTATAATGTTCCACAGCACAGCAGGAACTGGGAATATCACTAAAACAAGCTGAAATGAAACAATGCAGGGCAAGATTTCCCCTCCCCACAAATAGCAGTATAATTTGGGATAACTCTTAGGATATCCGATTGACAATCTTGGGCTAATAAGCCATGGTTTATCATTACATTTGTTCCAGTCCTTAATGTGGTTTAGTACAAGAGCCTCGGAACCCATCTTTAACACTATCATGTATTACTGCAGCCATTTCTTAATTTTCTTACCATGCATGTGTATGGAGGTAGTGCTACTGGTATGATTCATCTTAGGCCAGGATTTGACCCAGTTGTGGGTCCTGACCCACCAGTTGAAGACCAGTGGTGTGGTAGACCCCTTGTTGCATTGGGGACTAGGGAAAGATGGATTTGTCAGTCTTGGTCTCAACAAGATTATAATTTTGTTGAGGTCAAGCTCATTGACAACCCATTTCCACATGAGCGGGCGCCATTAGCATGGATGGGAGAAATACACAACGGCTGCCAAGCCTCTGCCAAGTTCATTTGCAAGTGCTTGGCAGAAGCCGGCAGCCACTGCCAGAGCTCTCAGGTTGTGTCCATGAGAGCCGGACATCAGGTGCTGCCCCCTCACAGCATCCCTATAGAGAAACGCTAGGTAACAATGGTAAGGGCCTGGCCACAGCATCTTTGTTAAAATCTATACTGGTATCTCAGCATGCCTAGCTAGATGGTGATGAGACACTGGGTGTGCAAAATTAAGGATTCTCTGAGAATTTCACCCCATTGATCTAGAGGAGTTGCTGATCAAAGCAAAGCCAGATGAAAGAGAAGCAAAATGCTGAAGTACGCATTGTACTAGCGGATCGCAGGGCTGTATCCCCAGGATAGTGAGGAGCTGGGGAAGGGTAGGAGTAGGAATACTCCCTAAGGAAGGCCTATCTCTGACTTGTGAGCTTTCATGGTGTTAAAAAGCAAGCCTGTAGCCTTATTTGATATAACTGTGTAAGCCATTTCCCTTCAAAGGATGGGGGAGGGAAAGCTGAAAGGTGGTCTAGGAGCTGTACAGATTTGATTAAATCCCTTCCATCTGTGTGTTCATGGATTGTCGGGTTTCTTTCGTTCTGTCGATCACTCATTGAGGGAACGAGATTTTTTTTAGGGATTATGAGATTTTCGTTCCACCTGCACTAATGACCATTGGCGCAAGTTCAAATTTGCACCCCCACCCCCACCAGCAAGTAAAAAATGGTTCCACAAGTCCACAGAATCCATGTGACTTGGAAAAAGCCACTCCACTGCAGAATCTACAGGTTAGATTTATAGTAACCGGGTCTCATTTGAATCCATTGTGGATTTCTTTGAAATCCTACTTACTATTCAAGGCCATTCTCATAAGGATTTTTTCCCTTAACCTTTTCTCCCTTTCCTGTTGCTTGCTTGCTTTCCCTTGCCATTACTGTCAGCAGTGACAAGTGAGAGCAGACACTGGAGAACATTTGAACTAGACCTATCCAATTTTTGTTTTGCTGTGTTGTTTGCAGTGGGAAACAATATTATGGCAGTCTTCAGCCATCACCACCTATCACTACACACAAAAAAGAAGGGGGCATCCTAAATGTAGGATAATGCCAATACTGCAGACAGGTGAAGTGAGTACCCTTTGACATGCCAACAACAGTGCTTCCCCCCTTCACCCCCTACCTACTCAAATACTGGTCCCATTAAATAGGGCTTACTCCCAGGTATGTTTCAGGTGTATTTATATTTAGTTTGTTGCTGCTTCTAATTATTTTCTGCAGTGTACAGTTGGACCCCTCACCAGAACATGTCTGGCTATGGGCTTGGCTATCTGGCTGCAAGTAGCATTGGAGCAAAGATTTATCTCATGCCAACCAAAGTGAAGTAGATGGTTTATCCCACTTGATCACTGTCAATGTTGCTTAGTCACACCCTGGTTGATTACCATTCTTCAAAATGGTGGCTTTGGAGGTCGTGGCTGATGTAAGATGATTTAAGGAGCGAGAAAGAAGAACAGTGAGGGTCCTTAGGTTCAGTAACACACTTGTAATTTAAAGCTCATGAGGGAATGACAAAAAATACTAGGGATGAAAAATGAACTGACACATTATATTTGATACATTATAGCAATAATAAATGTGCTATGTAGGAAAGCCAGAGGCAGCAGCCTGCGATTTTGCAGTCAGATACCAAAGGCCCTAAAACATAAATATCAAGTTTATTTTGGGCTCTTTGAACAACTACGGCTGGAAAAGCTGAATAACTTTTCCTCTTGCTGATATGTAAATAAATTTGTCTTTGATCATCCGGCCTTCCTGTTTTTTCTGCCATTACCCCCTGCTGTTCCATTTCCAATTGTGGGTAATTGCCAGTTTTGATGCACCCCCAAGGCTAATATCTGTCATGCAAATGCTTTATTTACTTGCAATGCCGTTTGCTAATAATAAATAAATAAATAAATAAACATCTAGAAGAATTTATTTTATGAAGCCAAATAGTATTTGACATAGTTTGAAGATTTGATTTAAAGGGTGGGGAGGGGGATCATCCACTCTGAAATTCTTGTTTCATTAGTCTACCCTGTTAGATTCCTTTTGCAAAAGCTTTCACTTACTGTTACTGGAGTGTTAGGCCATAGCTAGACCTAAGGTTTATCCCTGGATCATCCAGGGGTCAATCCTGTTCATCTAGGTGACACACAGGGGATCCAGTGCTCAGGCAGGGGCGAACCCTGGATGATCCCAGGATAAACCTTAGGTCTAGCTGTGGCCTTAGTTAACAAAATAACCCTGTAGCCCAGTGCAGTATAATAGCCCTGTAGTCCCCAAATAGCAGTAAAAATTGGGATAATTCTTAGGATAGGATTGGATGTTACTATCTTGGCCTAATAAACCATGGTTAATTGTGCCGAGATCATTACATCAGTTTCAATCCTAAATGTGGGTTTAGTACAAGAGTCTCGGAAACCCATCTTTAATGCAATCACATATTATTGGAACCACTTCTTAATTTGCTTACCATGCATGTGTATGGAGGTAGTGCCACTAATTGTAGGGTGACGATATGAAAAGGAGGACAGGGCTCCTGTATCTTTAACAGTTGTATTGAAAAGGAAATTTCAGCAGGTGTCATTTGTATATATGGGGAACCTGGGGAAATTTCCTCTTAATCACAACAGTTAAAGCTGCAGGTGCCCTGCCCTCTTTTAAATCTGTTCTCTCTAGTATAGCTCCTGCAGCTTTAACTGTTGTGATGAAGAGGGGATTTCACCAGGTGCTGCATGCATACAAATGACACCTGCTGAAATTCCCTTTTCTATGCAACTGTTAAAGATATAGGAGCCCTGACCTCCTTTTCATATGGTCAGCCTACATTACAAGTCAGTATGTGACCCAGTTGTGGGTCCTGATCCACCAATTGAAGACCAGTGATCTAGTAGAACTCTTGTTCCATTGGGGACTAGGGAAGGATGGATCACACAATTTGTCTTTATGTAGATCATACAAAGACAATTGTGTGTCATCTACAGTTTAGATATTTTTTAAAACTTTGAATGATTTTTCACCCAGTTTGTTTTATTTCCGTTGAGTCCCATGGGAGGTCCTATTAGGTTTGGATTTTTTTTAAAAAATGTAAACAGTATTCAGCAGCATCACCCTGGGATATAAAATTTCCCAAATGCATTTTACATTGCAGAAGTTACACAGAAGTAGACCTGCAATGTACTCCTCCTACAATTGTTGTTTTCTGTCCCTGCATACTGTTCCTAAACTTCAACCACTTAGTATTTACCGTTTTCTTGCTAGAAAAGAAAAACCCAACATAGGACAAGAGATATTTGCAGAATCTATTGATTTTCCCATTAGGGTGTCTTAATGTCCACAAAGCCAACCAATAGTCTAAAGAAGCAAGCCTAAATAATTTAGGTGGCAATAGATTGGTACAAACCATGGGATGTCATTGGGGACATTTACCTCACCAGAGACAGATTTGTCATTGGGTTAGAAAAATGCCCCACAAGACCAAAAACATTTTTTCTCAGTAACAATAAATTCCTACCCAAATTTTATTTTGACATTTTATGATAATTTCATAATTTTGAGTTGAAAACAAATTTATTCCAACACTACAGACACAATTCTATTTGTGCGGCATTTTAGCACCCCAAGATACGGTCCATTCACACGTGCAGTGTTGTGTAAATGGCCTCTTTACAGTCACCATTTATGCAATGTTAGATTCCCAGAAATCCTTGAGCTGTCATTTTTATACAAAATGGTGGCTCACTAAGGGGACAGGCAGCTGCCCGGTGTTTGCAGAACGTGTTACCTCATGTTGAATGGGTCTGTTGTCTGGGAGGCTGAGGGGGTGGAGCCCCCCTCTCAGGCTCCTGTGATATGCCTAAAACCAGGAGTGGATTTTTGAATGGAAGTCCTGAGTGTTTCATTCAGTTCTAGTACTCAAAATAAATTTTTGATGAGATCTGAATTTTTCAGTTCTATCTGTATGTCTTTTGTACCAGGTTTCAGTTGATCTCAGGGTGCTAATAAAACACAAAGTAGATTTCACAAGCCTGTTTAGTCCAATTTTAGTATCTGTGCAAAGCTGATTGGTACCAGCTTTAGTAGATGGACTAGTTGGTCTCTTGGTCTGATCCAGGATGGCTCTTCTTATGTTCTTATGTTGTGGGCTTGAATCCCCAGTTTTCCTGAGTATTTTCATTTATTTATTAATTAAAGTATTTATACCACACTTTTTCATGGTTCGTGCCCAGTGCAACAAGGCAAAGAAGGCTCATTACGAAGTAGAAGATTTTCTAAGTAGCAATATTTGGATTCACATGATTTGTTTTTCTAAAGGTCATATTTACATGACATGTCCCTTCATCTGGCTGCCAGTCCAGGTCTGGCCCTGATTCAAAGTGCTGGTTTTAACATTTAAAGCCCTAAATGGTTTGAGGCCAGGTTATCTGAAGGAACGCCTCCTCCCATATGTACCTGCCCGGACCCTAAGGTCATCCTCAGGGGTCCTTCTCCGTGAGCCCCTGCCAAAGAAAGTGAGGCAGGTGGCTACCAGGAGGAGGGCCTTCTCTGCTGTGGCACCCTGGCTGTGGAATGAGCTCCCTAACGAGGTTTGCCTGGCGTCTACACTATACTCTTTCAGACACCAGCTGAAGACCTTTTTATTCTCTCAGCATTTTAACAGTCTATAAATTCAATTTTAACTTTGCTGTTTTAAAATTTGTATTTTAAATTTGTATTTCTGCACTGCTGCTGATTTTATCCTGGTTGTGCTTTTATATTGTATTTTATCTCATGATTTTATACTGTTAGTTTTATACTTTGGATGGTTTTAATTTTTGTGAACCGCCCAGGGAGCTTCGGCTATTGGGCAGTATAAAAATGCAATAAATAATAAATAAATATATTCAAGTGTATGTGAGAGGAGTATGATACAGTTCTATAAATATGGCTGTTATTTTTAATGTTTTAGTTTTCTTTGTTTTTAATAAGTTTTATGTATTTTATAATATTTTTGTATTCAATGTTGTTCCCCATCTCAATCCAGAGGGAGAAAGGAAAGGAGGAAAGGAACCTCTCATGCAAGCACTGAGTCATTACTGACTCTTGGAGGGACGCCAGCTTTCGTTGACGTTTTCTTGGCAGGCCTTATAGCGGGGTGGTTTGCTGTTGCCTTCCCTGACCATTATTACCTTTCCCCCAGCTAACTGGGTACTCATTTTAATGACCTTGGGAGGATGGAAGGCTGAGTCGACCTGAGCCGGCTGCCTGAAACCAAGTTCCACTGGGATCGAACTCAGACCGTGGGGAGAGTTTCAGCTGCAGAAACTGCTGCTTTACTGCTCTGCACCAGAGGGAGAGGTGGGTAATAAATGAATGAATGAATAAATAAATAAATAATTAACATATAATGCCATTTTTTTTTTAAAAAAGCTTGTGTTTCAGCATTGAAAGCCTATATACCAGCCAACCACCAACACAGCAGCTGAAAAAATTCAAGGCTACATCTGAGGAATGCAAATCATATGGGCCGCTAGAGACAGATGGGTGATGCTCTCAAGTTTGATTTACAACAGTTTCTCAGTTTCCCAATTTTAAGTTTGATTTATCTCAAAATTTGAGAATTTCTCCAGTCTTCAGTCTGTCCTGAACATAAGTTCAGAGGTGTTTTTTTGTTAAAGTGTGCATGAAAGATTTTTTGTGCAAATTTGTCCTAATGCATAGATTTTTGCCTAATATACAGATCTTTTCAAGAGGTTTTCCTCTTGAAAAATGTACTGCATTTTTAACATTGTTTTCCCCCCTAATTTAAGCACTTTTGTATGTATTTTTTTGAATTGCAGGACTCTATTACAAGTTTCAGAGGAGTGTGACTTTCAAGGGTGTACTGAGTTTCAGTTTCACATACTGGTTGAAAAGTACAAAATTAGGCAAATTTTCATTTAAATGCAACCTGAATATCTCTCCCATTTCCAACGGGCACAAAGTAAGCACATAATCCTGTAGCAATCTTGGTTTCAATAGCAAGCACAAGCCCATTTTCAGGGGGGAAAGAGCTTGCTTCAAAATTATATGTATTTTGGGAGCTGGGTAAATTTGCATTGGGAGCCCCATATTATTAAAGTTGACAGCATCACTTTACAGAGGGAATCTGTTATATATAAAAAATGAAAACAATAATATTTTTACTCAGTTCTAGTATAAAGGATGCCCAGTGGGAAAGAGCATGGTTAATACATTTATTGCAACAGTTTGTTTTTGTCTTAGTATACCTTTTAATTGATTTTATCCTTCAAGTTGTTGTACTCGAGGGGTGGAGGCGAGCAATAAAGCTATGCAATGAAACATATAAAACAATTTATATAGTAGTTAGAAGGGGCATTAGCAGATTTTCATTATTAATATTTATTTTGCATAATAAGATCTTTTGTTAAGAGAACATAAGAAGAGCCCTGCTGGATCAGACCAAGGGTCCATCTAGTCCAGCACTCTGTTCACACAGTGGCCAACAAGCTGTCGGCCAGGGATGAACAAGCAGGACATGGTGCAACAGCACCCTCCCACCCATGTTCCCCAGCCACTGATACACACAGGCTTCTGCCTCGAATACTGGAGATAGCACACAACTATCAGGGCTAGTAGCCATTGACAGCCTTCTCCTCCAGGAATTTATCCAACCCCTTTTTAAAGCCATCCAAATTGGTGGCCATCACGACATCTCCTTTATTGCCTCCTTTATTGCCACCAAATCGCTCCCGTTTGTCATTTCTATTAATTAATGTCAGTGAAGAACATTCTTAAAGGTTGGATTGTGGATGTTGAGTTTCTGTACTCCCCCCCCCTCTTTTCCTGACTTCCCCCTTTACTTCTCTCCATCTGCAATGGCGGCTATGGCAGAATTCACATTGCTTCGTTTGTTCTTGGAGGATGACTTAAAGGTTCACCACTCAGTAAGAACAGTGAAAGGAAGTGCAGCTTTAGACCTATGCAAACAGAGAGGATCAATACATCAGCCCACACAAACCAGAGTCATTATTTGCTTAAAGAAAGAAAAGGAAACCCACAGACCTTAAACACGTCGCTTCAGAAAATGCACTTTATTTTAGGACTCTGTGAGGTTGGTGTCCCTATTCTAAGCCTTGACAGTAAGATCTCTCAGGTCACAATTGCGATGTGCAGTGACATTCAGTTGAAAGAGACAACAAACATCGGGAAGTGAGTAAAAGGAACAAAGGAATGGAGTTGCCACTTTCAAATACATTTGGATGATTATCTGAGCAAAAAGCCCTTCCTCCTCTCCTTCCTACTGGCACATCATGGTTTTTCTGCCTCAGGGAGTGTGGTGCATATTAAAGAGACTGAGAAGGCAACCTCATATGTTTCTCTTGTCCTTCGCAGTCATGAGAAGAGAGAATCTCATTTTCTTGAAGGGAAGGTGATACTCGCTCCCGGACTTATTGAATTGGGGGCATTCTTGCACTGTGCTTGAAGTGAATTCTGAACCCTGTTTGACACAACCCAATATTACTTCAAAATGCCAACATAGTTAATGTTCCCACTGCTTCCTCCATGCCAGAAAACAGCCTCTTTAGAGCTGGCAGGCGGGGAACAACAATAAATGATAAAATACATAAAACTGTATTAAAACTTAGTATACACTATTAAAACATCCTAAAAAAAAATCCTAAAAACATTCTAAAAACATCTTAAAATTCCACTGGATAGGCCTGCCGTAAGAGATCAGTCTTTATAGCTTTCTTGTATGCTAGTAGACTGTTAAGTTGACGAGTTTCCTCCGGCAGGCCAGCTACAGTTATCCTTGCTCTGGTAACCAGCACTGGATTGAAAATCCACCTGAGCCTGCAAGGGCAGTGGACACCCCCGTGTCTCGCCTTCACAGGCCCAGGCAGACTGC
The DNA here is from genome assembly GCF_023053635.1 of Elgaria multicarinata webbii. NCBI lineage: Eukaryota > Metazoa > Chordata > Lepidosauria > Squamata > Anguidae > Elgaria > Elgaria multicarinata. The sequence goes on along the minus strand of NC_086178.1, from coordinate 88,960,662 downwards.
TCAGTGCTAGGACAGGACCTCGCCTAACTGCTCCTGAGCCTTCAAGAGTGGTTGGGCACAGGTACACCTGACATGTGTCCGTTCTTCTTTTCTCCCACTGTGTTAATGGCAGCCACCCTTAATGCAGTGGGGGAAAGTATGCAATTTCCCCAAGACTGGGGTAATTATGTATTTTCTTCCTCCACTCTAAAGCCAGAATAGACAGAGAAAATACATTATTTTTCCAGTCTAGAGGAAATTTTATTCTTCCCACCCACCAATGGGGGCTTTAAAGGCACTACTAACAGGGCCTTTAAGGCCCCCATTGGCGGGGGGGAGGAACGCAATTTCCCCAAGGCTAGGGAAGTGATGTATTTCCCCCCTCCACTCTAATGGTGACAGCCTTGGGGAAATTGCACTTCTCCACCCACCCCCTGTGCCAACTGGGGCCTTCAAGGCCCTCTTAACCTTGCATTAAGAGGGTCTTTAAGGCCCCGATTGGCAAGGGGAGAGACAAAACATGCTTTCCGGGACTTCCGGAAAGTGTGCTTTGCCGAGGGCTCAGGAGGCTTGAGAGGCTCATTGGAGTGGGGTGAACTCGGTCAGAGTTTCCCCACAAGTTTTCTAAAGCCTACTGGTAACCTCTCACCTGAATTACTGCAATGCATTATACATCAGGCTGCCTTTGAAAATAGTCCGGAAACTTCAGCTGGTCCAACATAGGGTAGTGAGATTGTTAATGGGGATGAGATTATATTATGCCAGGCTGGCTGCCAGTCCACTTCCAAATCTGGTTCAAAGTGCTGGTATTAACATTGAAAGCCCTAAATGGTTTGGGGTCAATTTCCTTAAAGGATCATCTCCTCCCATATACACCTGCCCAGACCCTAATATCAATTGTAATAGTCCTTCTCTGGAAGCCCCACCAGAGGAGGTGGGTGATTACTAAGAAGTGGGCCTTTTCTTCTGTGCGTCCTAGGTGTGGAATGAGCTTCCGAGAGAGGCTCACCTGCCACCTACACTGTGTTCTTTTCGGCTCCAGGTGGAGATCTTTTTATTTAAGTTTAGTTTTTAAATTAATAATAATAATAATAATAATAATAATAATAATAATAATAATAATCTGGTATTGTATTCTAAATCTTTGCACTAAAGTTAGGTTCTATTTGGTTAATTTTTTTTTATTTCTTATACTGAAGTTTAAAACTTTTAATTTTTTAAAATATTATATCGTATCATCTTCTATTTTATAGTTTTAATTGTTGTGAACTTCCCAGAGAGCTTTGGCTACTGGGTGGTATGGAAATGTAAATAAATAAATAAATAAATAAATAAATAAATAAAATATGCTGTCCATTATCAGAATGACAAGCAGTTTTAGTTCTTATTTTATTTTGCACCATGGTAAACACAATTTATTTAGGCTGGTTGGGGCAGATGAGCTGGGAAAAGAGGAGCAAAGCCACAGAAGACTATGTAGAGGTTTAAACAAACACTATATTAAGAAAGGAGCACCATTACAAAGGAGCACAATCATTGAAAGGTTAACAGTTTGCCAGCAACACATCACCTGAACAATCAATCAAGTCTCTGCAAACTAACATTCATATGCTAGCTTGAAGTCCTAAAGAGCATATTAACCTTGGGAGGTGAACACTTACAATAGAGAACTGTGGTGTGTAGCAATCCAATGATTTTATGCATTACAAAGAATATTCTCAGGAAAGCATCTTTTATGATGTTCAGCTAAATTATTCACTACGGGTAACTATTATTTTGTGCTGTGTATACCAACCACTCAGCCATGAGATTGAAATCATGTTTGCAATAATTAAAAATATGTACATGGATTTGTGCTTGAATATCCTATTCTGCCCCAAGATTAAACTATACGTTATGAGGACATAGTTATTTACCTGTTCCAGTGATTACTGGTGGATAAGCTATGCCTAGGAGATGTGTAGAAGCTTCCTACTACTCTGTATGCTTGTTACTTTCTTGCTTGTTCATGAAAATTATGGAAAACTCATTGCTCAGCGGCACGTGCATTGCATGCATACAGTCCCAGGGATGTCATGTAGGAGGTTAAGAGAGATGCTTACCTGAAACCTTGGACAGCTATTACACAGGCTAAATGGTCACAATGTTCTGACTCAGGCCATTTCTACACCTGCCTTTTTTCCAGGGATCGTCCCGTGGTCATCCCTGTGCATGCAAATGACACACAGGGGATCCCGGGAGCAGGCAGGGATGATCCCTCCATTTTCCTGGGATAATCCTTAGGTGTAGAAAGGGCCTCAGTATAGGGAGCATCATATATTCTTTTAAAAATATTTCTTTCATTAATGTGTATAAAGGTTTGTACTGGCCTGATAAAAATTGCTGAAGCTACTCAAAAGCAATAATACTATGATATTTCAAATTCATACTTCCAATGAGTACCAGTCCAAGTTGGCGGTGACTGGCCAGGAAAGGGATCTTGGGGTTGTGGTGGAGAGCTTGATGAAAACATCAACCCAGTGTGACATCAATCTCTGTTAAAAAATAAGGCAAATTCCATGTTATGAAACACATTGAAAATAAAACTGCCAGTATTGTAATGCCCTTCTACAAATCTATGGTGTGACCAGACTGGAAGACTCTATGTGGTTTGGTCAGTGGATCTCAAAAAGGACATTGTGAAATTAGAAAAAGGTGCAGATAACAGCAATCAAAATGTTTGAGCAACTCTCCTATGAGGAAAAGTTATAATATAAGAAAGTGTTTAGCTTAGAAAAAAGACAGGTATGGAGATACGTGATAAAGGTATAAAAATTACTGAGAGATTCAGGACAGATAAAAGGAGGTAACATCTTCCAACAGCACATAGTTAAACTATGTGATTTGCTACCACCAGATGGAGTGATGGTCACCAACCTAGACACATTTAAAGGGGGATTAAATAAATCAGTAGCTACTAGTCATGATTTCTAGATTTTACCTGCAGTATCAGAGGCTCAGCGGGGAAAATGAGTGACAGGGTAGTCTTTCATTCATGTACTGTTGTGGGCTTCCCAGAGGTATCTGGTTGGTCCCTGTGGGACAGAATGCTAGATTAGATATGGCATTGGCCTGATTCATCACGACCCTTCTTATGTACTGATGACATATTTGGTAGCAATGTTTTTTAAAGGAACACTTATTCATTGTAAATGGTGTTACTGCTAATTCTGATATAGTTCAGGTATTACTGGACCATATACCTGCTTCGTAAGTCAAGCTAACACTGCATTCCTATATGTGTCTACACATATATAATCACCATTCATTTCAGTGGGACTTACTCCCAGGATTGTCAGCTAAATGGTTCAGTCATCTAGTGAACCACTTTGCAGTGGAGATTTTGCTCTCTCTACTTCCGCCCTCTTGAGCTTCTTTGAGCCTCCTTCATTACATCCTACCTGTGTTGATATGTTAGTAGTTGCAATTTCAGTGCTGGCATCAAGAATTTTAAATGACTGTGGCATGCATGGTCACCTCATTCCTTCAACTAGGCTTGGATGGCTGGGTTTGTTCTTTAAAACAGACAATCTTTCCAGTTCTAATGGTTCTAGGATGAACTAAAATTATGGTTTGTGATCTATGCCTAGTGTTCAAGTCTTCAAATATTGATCATTTAGATCTTTTAGCAGCCTTTTATCATGAGGCTCTGACATTAGCCCTATGCAGATGGCTCGCACGAGGGCAAAATGGGTCGTTGATGTCAAGGTGGATGCACAAGCCCAATGTCCCCCATCCCCATCCTCTCCATGCCTGACATCCCTGTATTGAGCCTGCAGCTCTGAAAGGGGTTCTCATGTTCACCTGAATGTGGCGTCCCTCCAAGAGTCAGTAATGACTCAGTGCTTGCATGAGAGAGATCAACACAGGATGGAGATGTCGGTGGCAGGGCTTGCCTGCTCACCCTCAAACTCCCCTCTCCCACGATTTTGGCCCTTATGCGAGCAGTTTGGACAACTGCATAGAGCTAGGCCAGATCTACACCAAGCAGAATATGACACTTTGAAAATGGTTTGAAAACTGTATGTGGAGTGTGTCCTGGGGCCCAACACTTGTCACTACTGTTATAAATCAGTATATGATGTGGAATTGACCCCAAATCTGATGTCTTTTACAAGGTGAAATATTACACAATTTGTGCCTGTGCAACTAAAGTAGCACTTGCATCATCATCATCATCATCATCATCATCATCATCATCATCATCATCATCATCATCATGCTAGGTTTATGAGCCTGATCAGATGTGGGAAATCACACTTCCCTACTGTTGCTTTGCCTCCTGCTTCTGTCTCACAATAGGGATGAGCAGCTTCCTCTTTCTTCCCTGTGTGAAGAAAGAGGAAGCAAGCAGTGACCACATGGCCCATTCAGTGGGCATTTTTATCACACAGCTTCTCCTGCACAAAGCAAGATACTGTGGGAAGTATTGTTAGAGCCAAAAAAACCCAGATTTTCTGGGTCTTTTTTGTGTGTGTGTGATGAAAAAAGAGAGCAGACAGTGCAGGAGATGCAGTGCAGGAGACAGTGCGAGGAATGCTGCATTGTCAAAATCCCCCGTGAAGAACTGTGAGTGGCCAGTCATGAGCGTGCCATAAAATGCTTGTCTGATGAAGCTCTATGTCTCTTAACATCAGGAACAAAGTGAAATGATGCTACGGTCCAAACTAAGGCCTTAGCTAGACCAATCAGTCTAGTGGGACAGAGGGGTGAAGATCTCATGGTATTTTTATTGTGAGATCTCCCTCTCTGTTCACACATGGTGTGCAAAGACCTCAGAGGAAGAGGCATCACATCTGCCATTTTTTTTCTTAAAGAAGAAGATACACATGAGTGCTCATGCGCAAAAGCTGTTTTTTTTTTTTAAAAAAATCCTCTGCTCCCCACCCCCACCCCTGATGGGAACAGTGCTCCTGAGGAGCTCTGTGCCCCATGCGCAGGTCCCGGCTCCTCACAAGTAACCGCAAGGAACCGGGACAAATCGCGATGCCTGCCCACACGTTCCATGGTCTTGGGTTTGGCACGAGACTGCGGAAAAAGCGGGCCTAAAGTGTAGGGCGAGATCCCAGGTCAAGCAAGGGATCATCCCTCCCTGATCCCGGGATCCCCTGTGCATCATGTGGACACACAGGGATGATTGGGATTGCCCCAGGATTTTGCCCCATCTAGCTAAGTCCTACGATGTGACCTAACAATTTAGTAAATCCTGCAACTAATACCCCACCCACTGGAGATGTACTATAACAAATGAATGTTGCAAACATGCAGAAATATTTGAAAAGCTGGAATGAACATAGAAGTAATAAACACAGATTCTCAACCCCACACATATAGCGATCTATAATACAAAATCACTTAAGATTACTATTTGCTTAATTTCAAAAACCTATATTAAAATAACAGTGAAGTTAAATATATATATATATATATATATATATATATATATATATATATATACACATAATCACTATGAAAAATGTTCATGTAATTTTTAAAGGATGGATTCCAGTCTACAATAGCTGATGTCAATTAGGCAGTTCCAGTGAAAGTAATTTGAAAACTTCAGTCTAACTCTCCACTTTTACTTCCATCTGGGTATGTATACCCCAATTACTGCCTTTCCACTGAGAATTTTATCCTTACATCCATACTTTCATTATACAGATGGAAGCTTGATGGAGTAGAACAGTGATGTGTCAAAGGTCACTCAGTGAGAAGCAGAACAGACGTTTCATGAATGACAGTGTAAAATTCTCTTCACTCAGTTACGTTATTCGCTGATTAATTATTGATCTCTTTTAAGTAACCTCTACAACTTTAACGTCTGAGGGTACGTCCTGATGTTGAATCATGTGCAGATTTATTTCTCTCTTTTTTTTGCCACAATAATGACAAGAATCTTTCTATTGCCTCATCTTCTTAGCAGCACCTCACACTGAATAAATGTTTTTTAAAAATGGTTTGATAAATGGTTTTTATATTTTTGCATGATCTCTTCGAAACCATTTGTGAGGGAGCATAATGTCTGCCTCATTTGTGAGTGAATGTAAATCAGGAGTAAAAGCCTTTCTGTTTCCATTACATTGAACTTGACTAAGGATGGCACTTAACTATTTCTGAATGGCCCCTTGCTGTTGTTTTTGGCGGCGGCTGGTTCATTGTATAGCAGTGTAAGTTGTGTTGCGCTGTGCACGGCAAGTATTTTATTACAGCTGCAGTGTTCGCAGCAGTACAATCATGGCTTCTGGCAATGCACATCCTACCCAAATCACAGTTAGAAGGACTTTAAAATGAAGGCCTCCAAGAGGAGGGAAGATTACAGACAAACATTACAACTTCACAGTCAGGATGCATCACTTCTAAAACAATTTAAAAACAAACAAATACATTAAATAGTTGATGAGAGAGAGAGAGAGAATTGGAGTGCTTTAAAGTCCCATTATATGCCTAGTAAATCTCTTTCTTAATAAATAAAAAAAGCAAAGGAATTGCTCAAAAATGAGTTCAGAATAAAGTTTGATCACTTTTGGTTATTTAATAAATCTTTGTGCTATTGATTTAAAAGAGGACTCCCTACTGACAAAGTTCTGTCTAAAAAAAAATCAATGTTGTGATATAGTGTTTTGTTATTAAGACCACAGAGATCTTTTAAACTGTGTGTTTTGAGTGTTGACTTTACAGAAAGGTTTAATAGTCTTTTTGAAGCTCCGTATTAAATTCTGAAAATAATAGCATTCACATCAATCACTTATCTGATTCCCTTGGTGCCATGTTTAAATTATAATTTGCTTTCCTGGTAGCTGTGTGACCATCGTGAACTCTGGACATTTTGGCAAAATGAAACAATGCCGACTAAAACACCAGTAACTATTACACAAGTGCAGTTGCATTTATTCCACTGTGAATGGGGGAAGAAAAGGTTGTCTGGTTAACATCCTTTGCTGTCCTCTGGGATGGAGATATGTTGCTGGCTCACATCAAGAAAGATCCACATGAAAAGTACACCATCAGCCATATTATCAAAGGTCACAGCATGATTCCCCTATTTTCTCTAGGTTCAGGTCACTGGCCATGGCCACAATAAAAGTGTTAGTGCCACATCAAGGGAGGAGACTAGAAGAGTCTTGGAATCCACTATTATCAATCTCCTATTCCATCTCCTTCCATGACATCAAAAAGATGGATGTCAGCATCAAAGGGTAACACAAATCCTAACTCCTCCTGGGACTTTATATAGTTAACCTACGAAACTGCCTGTACCAGATCAGACTATCTGTCCATCTAACCCACTATTGTTTCCTTTGATTGGAAGTAGATCTTCAGGCCCCGCATCACCTGCTATCTAATCTTTTTAATAGGAAAGGGCAGGGGATTGAATCAGAGACTTCCTGCACACAAAGGATGTGCTCTACCACTGAGGTATGGGACATACATATTAACAGCCTCAACCAGCAACATCCCAAGGCTATTCTGCGTGGTTCTCATCAACTAGGATGGGAGCAGACCAATAGCAGTGGTTCTTCTATGTATCAACATTCCTGTGATGGCATCATTAAGTGATGGCAATTATGTATTACATATTTTTATTTATTTTACTTACAGACTCCCTTTCTTCCATCTTACGATTCAAGAGAGCATGCACAGGCCCTTCTCCAAATACCTTCTTTGTACCCTTTATAAAGGTACTATATATATATATATATATATATATATATATATATATATATATATCCATTTGCAAAGGAAAGAGTCTTTCCTGTAGGCATGTAGGGATTTTGTCTAACATTCCATTTGATTGTTATGCACTTTCAGGTGTATTTCAGTCCATTGTTTGCTCATTGACAGAATCAGTTTTTTTTAAAGGAAGTGTGGGGATTTTTGTGCATCAGTGCTAGTGTGCATTAGCCCCAAACCTCCAAAAATGTAAAAAACCAATCTGTAAATCCTCAGAACCCACAAGACTCGGAAAAAGCCAGTGTGCTGTGGAATCCACAGGTTGGATTCGGAGAAACCCGAAGTCATTTGAATCTATTGTGCATTTTTCTGACATCCTCCTCACTTCCCTGTGGTCACACCCCAGCTTTGGAATGCCGTCCCAAAGGAGATATGATTGGTGCTGGCTTTTAGAAGTTAATTCAATTTTTAAAATGACGATTTCTGTGTTATCTGTTGGTTTGCTGGTTGGGGACATTTTTTTTTTGCCTCTTAATTTGTAATTGTGTGGTTTTTACATTAGATTTGATAATTTAAAACTTTATGTACACAACCATGGGATCTCTTGGGGATGAAAGGCAGTTTATACATTTTAAAAAATAACTAAGGGCTGGGCAATGGAGTTGTGGGACTTTTTTCCTGTCTAAACATGCCTAGGATTGCACTCTACCTAAATAAAACAATTAAGTTTCCAGGCAATCTCCCATTCAGGCACTGTTCTGACCCAGGCATGCTTTTATTCCTTAAGGTTGCTTCCTGTGGTCACAGACTGGGCAAATTTGATCTATGTAAGTGAGACAAGGCTGAGCTTCCATGACAACATTCAGAATCTGGATTCAAACCAGTGGTGATAAAAGGGACAAAAATAGGGCTAGTGGTGGACAGAACAGGCATGCACACATGACCACCCACTCAGCCAAAGTTATGACAACATTCACTCTGGTGGGTCACTAATTGTTCAGGTCAAGCTTAGAGAGAGGGATGTGTGAATTAGCATAAGTTGAGCTCGCTGGAGATCTCCGAATTCCACCTTTGAGTCTGACTCGAGTCCAATTCAGATTATGAGCTTTCTCCCCCCCCCCTTTTTGCATGAAAATCTGCCCGTATTTGCATGCATATTTCCCCAAATGTACGCATCAATGTAATGCATCTTTGAACTGCATGCATTCTTCTCCCATGGATTAAGGTGTATTTGTGTACATTTTAAAAAGTATGCATTTTGTCATGCCCGTTGTTCAAATATACACGTCCTGTTGTATGCATTTCTGGGGGTCCGTGAATCACATTGTAATCTCGGAAATCCAGGAACTTCAACCACAGATTGCATCCGAGTCCACGTTCAGTCCAAAATGTGCGAACTGGGTAAATTTGGATAAAACCCCCAAACTGAGCCAAATTTCTCATACATCCCTACCAGAAAGCAAATAGGTGGATGCATGAAATGTTATATCAACTTACATTAGATATCACTTCAGAGAATGGTATGATATCGATAATGCTCCTCTGACTTAATCATCTGAAAGCAAACGAAAGGAAGGGCGAGAGAAACTCTTTTGCACCACATTGTAGCGTTCGGTTTGTGATATGATGCCCTTCCGGAACCAAAGCCTGCAGAGTTCACACAGCTCTAGTTATGGCTTTAGGCAGCAATCATGCTAGGAGATCAAAGAGGGGTAATGTGGTAATGTACCTTCAATGGCTATAATTTTTAGCTACAGATAATACTCTTTCTAGCTCGAATCCCCAAAATCATTCTGCACATCATGAATCTGTGTCTGCTCTTCTCCTTCTTCTTTCTGTGTTATATAACTGCCAAGAATTTAATAAGGCACCATCCAGACACATTTGTCAGTCTTTACATCTTGTTCACGTTTTAGCATAGGTCAGCTCATTTCCCCACCCACCCCTCATGGAGTAAATACTTTTTGGGATCACACACATTTGTTGGTTTGATAAATTGCTCATCTTGGGTTTGATTTATTCAGCTCTGCATGACTACGTGGTATTTGATTTCAGTGAGTGAGTATCCAACATCTACCAGTAATTTCATTTGCCAAGTTTTGCTGTTTTCTTCTGTATTAACTTAACAATTGTCTTTATTAATATGTTTGAAGTTTATTCTCTCAGCAGGTGGATCATTTCCCCCCATTTTCTTTTGAATGTCAGAATATATCATGCTTTCTTATAAATAAAATACTTCCCCCTCAATTCTTTGTTAACAGCTTGCATGCAGTCATTTCAAAAGCTCTGCATCCTAAGAACTGCATGTGTGCAGACTTCTGATAACTGCTTTTGGTAGGAAAGTGTCCTGTGTTTGTACAGTATGAGTTGCCTTTCCTCTTTGTCCTTTTGTAGACATCAAAGGAAACTTCGTATATTCATGTTTCCTGGGTTCAGAACCATAGTGGCCTATTTGCTGAACAGTAAATTGCTTTTCCCCCTTAGTAAATCACAGCTTTTAATAGTTTTCTACAGTAAGAAGAAAAACACCAAAGCTCCTACTGGATGCATCCGAATCTTTGCCTTTTCTATCCAGGAATCTGTGGGAATTTCAGGGAAGAGCTGAAGGGTGGGATAACTCCCCAGCTCAGCCTTTCCCAGCCTGGTGCCTCCAGATGTTTTGGACTTCAGTTACCGCCAACCTTAGCCAACATGCCCAATGGTCAGGAATGCTTGGGGCAGTATACAGTGATGTCATTCTGCTAACTCAAAGAACATTAGTAGAGCTCTGTTGTGCACACAGTTGCATATTATGCTTGCTCAACTGCAAGCATAATGCACAACAGATTGCAGAACTGTAATGCAGAATAGGTCGCACAAGTGTAATGCACAGTGGGTTGCACAACCATGCTTGCACAAATGTAACTTTAGTTGGATTCTCCTCTTGCACATAGTTCAGAACCTAGTTCCCACCAGTACAACATCATTTGCGCTAACGGAATGACACAGTGGGATATTGCCTTTGGAGTTATAGTCCAAAAGATCTGGAGGGCATCAAGATGGGGAAGGCTTCTCTAGCTGCTCAAGTCAAAAGGTGTTGGAGAACACAGCTACTCTGCTAGGTAGAGTTAGGAGTGCTTTGAGAATCCATTTTTTATATTTGTTTTTCCAAATCCTATTTGAAATGACCTGACCCTCACTTCTCGGATTAGTTTTTGGTAACTTAAACATATCAGGGTACATTTAATATAATATTTTAAAGGAAATACACATTTACATGCAGATTTAAATAGTATTTATTTTATAAAAATACTTTTTAAAGAAAATGCAGATTAGCTTGGAAACCGAATGGAAGGATATTGGGGTGGTTTAATCTGTCAGTTTTGCTTTTGCTTGACAACTGAATGGTTAACCTTTCAACTTCATTCTCTCCAGAATATGAAGAACTTTCTGAATTCTAACCAAGATAAAAAGTTATAGTCGTTTTTAAATTATACATAATAGTCAACAGGAAATACAAAGCTTCAGTTTTCTGAACCTTGACTCAGGTTTGAGACTGAATTGAAGCGGACTGACTCCAAATTGGTCCAAGGAGAAGTAGGTTGTTTTTCGGAGCACCAAACTGAGGTTCAAGTTGAAGTGGGGTTGGGGGTTGGTCCACACCTGTATATATGTAAATGTGTGTTATGGGCCTGTGCCCTGGATATTTTATATACCTAGCAATGCCCCTGCCAGCATGAGGAGGGCTAGGATGTACCTGCCCACCATGTAGCTGCTCAAGATGAGGAGCCTGTCAGAAAAAAAAGAGGTGACGATCCTAATTCAGCACTAACAAAGCTGAATACACAGAGATTCAACCCCAGACTTTGAAGAGAAAAGCATTCAAAACCTTGGGCCTAGATGGATGTCAATTTCAGTTTCTCCCTCATTCATTTTTTAAAATAATAATAATAATAATAATAATAATAATAATAATAATAACAACAACAACAACAACAACAACAATAATTCTTATCCGCCTCTCCATTTTGATTGAGGCGGGGAACAACAGTAAATGGTAAAATACATAAAACTGAATTAAAACATAATGTACATTGTTAAAACATCCTAAAAACACCCTAAAAACATTCTAAAAACATCTTAAAATTCCACTGGATAGGCCTGCCATAAGAGATCAATCTTCATAGCTTTCTTGAATGCTAGTAGAATGTTAAGTTGATGAGTCTCCTCCGGCAGGCCATTCCACTTTCTAGGAGCAGCAGAAGAGAAGGTCCTCTGGGTAACAGTTGTTAATCTTGTTTTTGCTGGCTGAAGTAGATTTTTTCCAGAGGACTTGAGTGTATGGGGCAGATTGTATGGGAGAAGGTGATCCCGCAGGGAGCCTGGACCTAAACCATGTAGGGCTTTAAAGGTGATAAAACCAACACTTTATACTTTGCCCGGAAACTTATCGGCAGCCAGTGAAGAGATTTTAAAACTGGTGTAATGTGGTCACCCCTAGGTGTACCGTTGACCAACCTGGCTGTCATATTTTGAACTAGTTGAAGTTTCCGGACTAGGCACAAAGGTAGCCCTATGTAGAGCGCATTGCAGAAGTCGAGCCTCGAAGTTACCAGCGCGTGCACTACCATTTTTAGGTCTTCCAACTCTAGGAAGGGACGCAGCTGGCGTATCAGCCGAAGCTGATAGTAGGCTCTCCTGGCTGGCGCATCTATCTGGGCTGTCATTTGGAGCGATGGATCCAGAAGCACCCGCAAGCTGCGAACACAGTCTTTCAGGGGGAGTGTAACCCCCTCCAGAACTGGTTTAAATAAATAAATCTCAAGTTCTTTTTGTCTTGATTATGGAGAACTTAGTGAATTTTGGTAAATTCTTTTCAAAACCAAACTGAAATGAAATTAATCTCACCCTTCTATTAAAACACATGAACAGAAGCATAATGCACTGGAAAGAGACAGATTCATCCTTAGGCAGAGTCATGAATGAGACTCTGTTTGGCAAAAGGAAAGGAATGCTAGATGAGAGAAGTTGCAAAGCTTATATGCTGTGTGGCCTAGGTATAAAATGGCAAGGACAGATTCTGCACATTTATTTGCCAATATTTATGTACAACATGGACAAAACAGGGATTTCTCAGAAAGAGTTAGAGACTATCTTGTCTCTATGGTTATTCAGCAGTATTTCCATTTAATTATTAATAGTATTAAGATTTTACTGTGTTTGAATAATCAAATTTTCGTAGCTACATTTCCCCCTTTCTTTTCTATTGTTGAAATTTTACAATAAAAATAAATCATTAAAAAGTTTACTGTATCAGGTCCATTTAATAATGGAAGTGTTTTTACAAAGCGCTTGCAATGCAGATTTCTCACAGTAGGATTATTTATTCATAAATTTTACAACGTAACAAGAATCTGTGCCAAGTGGTTGACTCTTCCCAAGGTCCAAAGGGCCCCAGGTTTATCTGTGTGCCGTCCATACTTTAACTAGGCATTATGTGGCTAACAGCCTAATCAGAAGCATGTTAGTTCTTCACTGTTTTGCAGTGGACTTCTTTTCTCCCCGAACACATGTGGATAGGACTGCAGCCAAAAGGTGTTCTTATTGTCACTTTTGAACCACCACCCCCTATCAATTCTGGGGGGAAACTACCAAAGAAAATGTGGATGGAAAAATAATTTCAGGATGGTGGTCCAGTGGTTAGGATGAAGATGAGAAATCTTATGGTTGTCAAGACTGTATGCTTCATGGGAGCTTTATGTACCATATCAACATTTAAGCTATCAAAAGGGCACAAAGAATCCATTTATGCTAACCAGTTTTTAATTTCTATAGAGCAGGAAAATAATTTAAAGGAGTGTGTACACTGGTGAATATTAAAGACTGTTCCAGTACAAAATTTATCTGTGTAATCACTACCATGTCTAAAGAAGCAACCACTGGACATTGCCAAAACATATGTTTAAAAGAAGCATTAGTTGTATTGCAAACCAGCAATTAGCCGTATTCAACAATCCCTTATTAAAGAGACATTGTGGTGTCCAATAGGCATAAAACAAAAGACACAGCCTGAGATCCATAGACATGCCAGGACCCAAACAGTGATCCACTGTCTAGGTATTTTGTGGTGGAGCCCACAGCACTTTCCCAAATTCCCAAATGTACCAATGGGTTCAAGAAGGTTGGGAACCCCTTCCCTAAATGAATTAAGCATGGAGCAGCTTGCCTACTACAGTAAGACTATGCAAAGAGTGCCTCTCTTTTTCTTCAAATAGCTCCATCTTTCAACACACTAGTTGCACATGACTAGGATGCTCACATATTGCATTGGCGCACAGAATATTATCAGCAGAAGGTTGAATACCTGAATTGCACATGTTTCCCACTTAAAATCACAGGTGGATCAGGATCACAGTTGCATGTGAAATTGGCTTATGTCCACAACAGCATGCAGTGACTCTATTCTTGCATATCTGACAATAATATTTTGTACTGGTGGCAGAAAATCACAAGTGTTTGTGGCATCCCTTGTCATCCCCTTAGTTAGAGTTTGATCCAAGCAGTTTTGGGTCAATCCGATGTTATCCCTCTATAATCTGCTGATCTGTACAGATTATGGCCCAGCATTGGCCCAGTCCATGGCCCTTTCTAAACCTCCCGGTATTCCGGGAGGGAGGGGAGAGGATCTCACAACATTCTGCTCATGAGATCCTCCCCTTTGGCCAAATGCAAGCATGACATCCTGGGAGGAAGGAGGGATGCCGCGGCCACCATTTTTTTTTTTTTTACACATGATGAGCTCACTTGTACTCCAACGTAAAATGAGTTTTGTTTTTTTAAAAAAACACCTGCTCCCCCCCAATGGGCACCGAGTGCCCGAAGAGCTCTGTGCCCTGTGCCCGTTTCCCACCTCCTCACGTTTACTTGCAAAGAGGCGGGATGAAGCTGGGATGGGTGACCACACACCTCCTGCAGTCTCGGGATGATTCCAAGACCACAGGAAGAATCAGGTTTTCCCAGGGATTATTTATCCCTGGGAAAACCCACACTCATTCTCCCTTGTTCCCTGGAGTCCCTCTGTGTTATTTGGACACACAGAGACTTGGCTGTGACCAGCCCGGATTTTTGGGCTGCTGTAGAAACAGCCTGTGTGGGATTGAAAGCACCCTAGTGGAAATTCACTTTCTTTTTCCTTCTATATGAGATCATGATTTTTTTAAAATGCATCTTCTAATTGAAACATTACAACACTGCAGATAGTGTCACTATGCAATGTAGTTAATTATTTCCTTCAGGCCGTTCTTGGCACAGTCATTACCAGACTTGGAATTCAAAGTCGGGGAGTGGGGGGAAATGACATGATTGCACAAGTGCAACAATATCCTTGTTCCCAAACCCTACTTTTATATTTTGGTATATGTACCATGGTTAGCTTTAATATTTCATTGCTCATCACTGGAAAGGGCCACATTGCATTTTAAACATCATTTTTGGACACCGCTTGGCACAAGTTGGATTTAAGGGAAGCCAATGCCCATGAAATATTGAACAAAATTTAAGGGAACAAACATGTATGATCTCCCTCTTCAGTAATTCATGCTGAGAGAGCTAGAACTGCACCTGGATGTCAAGTATTCTAGATATTAAGGGCTGATCTATACACTGCCATTTTAAGGAAGGAATGCATGGAACCAATCCCCTACTCCTGCCACTAGCATCCCTCTTAAACCAGGGCCCAAGACACATGGCATCAGCTTGAGAGCAAACCTAGCATTCCAGGCTCCAAGTGAGAGCAAGGCAGTGTTGACCTACAGTCACCACTGCACGCTTCTCTTGTCCTAGGGCCAAATTAAATCTTCTTGTAATCACACATGGCTAAGCTATGAGAGATGGCTTTCTTTACTTAAGTGCATGTGCTCCCAATGTGGACAGGGACTATATGGCACTCTGGGACTGGGGGTTTAAACCTATTTTGTCCTGCAATTCTACCTCCCTGGGGGAGGAGATTACAAAAAAGACAAACCGCCTTTGACTTCAATAGAAAAGTCCCACCCCCTGCTGGAGGGTGGAATTTTGGGATATTAATAGGGGGAGAGATTTAACACCCCTCTCCGAGTTCTGTCACCCCAGGCATCCCAATGCAGGCATGCTTACATTAAAGTAAAGAAACCAATCACACACTGAAGAACATTTATTTTTACTATTTATTTAAAATATTTCTTGGCAAACTTACAATAATAAACACGTAACTATTAAGAGATAAAGAGATTAAAAACATAAACACAATAAAAACAGCAATAAAAACAGCCGTTAGGAACAGGAAGGAGACAGTAGGTTGTCTTCCATTGGTGCCCAGAATATGCAGTTGCAGGAATTGGTCCCAGTAATGGCTTCACCACCACCAACATCATCAAAATTTATTAATCAACTGACCATAGTACAAACATAGAATAGAAAGAGCCATGCTCAGAGTACAAGTACAGCTTAATTTGTCCCCATTAGAGATAAAAAATTGTAGTGTTCAAAAATGTAGCAACAATATTATCTTGGCATTAGAGCCATCTAAACAGAAAGCAAGTAGAAATACATCCGAGTGTCCAGGAAATAACACTAAAAGAGGATACAGCAATTGTTCCTTAACTCCATTATAGAAACTACCATAAACCAAGACATAAGGAATAGTTTCATTCTCCAGAGTTGCAGGGACCCAATCTTAGTTTGACTGTGATTACTAAGAACCAATCTTCCAGTGCTGTGGAAGGTAAAATATTAAACCTTGCCTGGAAAAGGGCTCTTCTGTATTTGGTGACTACTAAAGTCTTCGAATGCAGCCCAGGAATTTGCTCAACCAGGGAGATGCTGAGATGTAGCTATCACATACTTCTTTACCTTCTGGATCCTTTGCTTAATCAGTATTTGGGCACCATTCACCCCATTGTGAGAACCATCAACTAGCCTAGCAATAGGCTACACCTGGGAACAATCTCCAGGCACCACCTATTGGCTTGGCCACCAGGAGAAGGTAATTTTAAATTGGGCTGAGATAAAATTGGGGGGGCAGGGCACTCTTTGATTTTTTTTTCTCCACCTGCAAAAGCTGATGGCTTGCTTTCCAAATCATATTTAAGCAACTCACACCCTTGCACTTGGCATTCATGCAACACTGGTATCTTGAGATATTCTGTGGTCCCACTGGCTGCAATTTCACTGTCATTTTTAACTTCAAATGTGCTGTTTTCAATAATAGTGACATCATCACATATTAGTAATAGCTTGCCTATATGATGACCTCGCTGAAGGGGAGCAAAGTTAAGTCAGAGTGTGGGCAATGCTTCATGAAGAGACATGTTCCTCTGTATCTGCTTAGTTTGCCCTCAGTAAAGTCTTTACATTGCTAAGACATGCAGACACAGAAGAAGACTGTCTGTTTTTTTAATGGTAATGAAGGAGCAGCCAATTGGTTGGGGGGGGGGGGGGGGAAAGAGCTTTAGAGAGTCCTTTGGGGAAACATTTGGGAAGAGTAAACTAGGTTTGGGCAGTCATTTGGGGCACTTACTATAGTTACATAGGAATGATACATCAAAGTAAAGCAAAAAACACAGAGATCTGCAGATTTTAAAAGCAAACTCTCTCTGTGTGTGCTAGCAACAGATGAAGCAGTATGCTGTTACTGGGAAGGAGTTCAATAGAGATAGGCAACATTACTGAAATAAAAATATGTTTATTCTCACAAAATTTTGGCTGCTACTACATTTCTGCTGTTTTATATATATGTCTTGGTCTGTGCCTTAAGTTGGAATTCTAACTGTGGTATTTTTATTGAATTTTATAACATTGTGATTTTAAATTGTTTGTAAGCCACCCTGAGTAGGGCATTGGCTTTAGAAAGGCAGGATCAAAATCCCTTTCTCACAGCTATATCCCACTCATTATATTGACTTAGATATTAAAACTCAAGCATAAATTCTATGATTTCAGCTGTAGCATGAAGTCTAGCATGATACCTTAGACCTGAAATTGTAAAACCTGTGTTAAGATGTATTTTATTGTTGTAAGCCACCCTGAAAAGTGACCAAGAAATGTTTTAAAATAATAAAAAAATAAATATTTCCTTATGGTGTTAATTTCTGTGATCAAGCTTCATTTGAACTTACACTAGTTTGTCATCCCATCCCCAACTGACATCTGCCTTGGTAAAAGACGCTTACAAGGAAATTGTAGGGATAATTTACACTCTTGTTATTTGGCTGCACTTGTGTCCTGATTTTAATTGTTTGTGTTAGTGCATCTGCCTCCAATAACGTCACTGCAACCTTGCCACAATGTCATATTTTATATGGTACTCTGGCATAGCTGTTGTTTTCCGCCCCCACCCCCCAAGCCCATATGTACTGCCACTCAAATGGTTAGGGTACCAAAATACCAGCATGTTTTAGCTTAAAGCTCTCATTGTCCATAACTAATTTTTAGGAGAGGCATTTAATAGAATCATAGAATAGTAGAGTTGGAAGGGGCCTACAAGGTCATCGAGTCCAACCCCCTGCTCAATGCAGGAATCCACCCTAAAACATCCCTGACAGATGATTGTCCAGCTGCCTCTTGAAGGCCTCTAGTGTGGGAGAGCCCACAACCTCCCTAGGTAACTGATCCCACCGTCGCACTGCTCTAACAGTCAGGAAGTTTTTCCTGATGTCCAGCTGGAATCTGGCTTCCTTTAACTTGAGCCCATTATTCCATGTCCTGCACTCTGGGAGGATTGAGAAGAGATCCTGGCCCTCCTCTGTGTGACAACCTTGTAACTATTTGAAGAGTGCTATCGTGTCTCCCCTCAATCTTCTCTTCTCCAGGCTAAACATGCCCAGTTCTTTCAGTCTCTCTGCATAGGGCTTTGTTTCCAGACCCCTGATCATCCTGGTTGCCCTCCTCTGAACACGCTCCAGCTTGTCTTCATCCTTCTTGAATTGTGGAGCCCAGAACTTGATGCAATACTCTAGATGAGGCCTAACCAGGGCCGAATAGAGAGGAACCAGTACCTCACGTGATTTGGAAGCTATACTTCTATTAATGCAGCCCAAAATAGCATTTGCCTTTCTTCCAACCATATTGCACTGTTGGCTCATATTCAGCTTGTGATCTACAACAATTCCAAGATTCTTCTAGTTTGTAGTATTGCTGAGCCAAGTATCCCCCATCTTGTAACTGTGCATTTGGTTTCTATTTCCTAAATGTAGAACTTGGCATTTATCCCTATTAAATTTCATTCTGTTGTTTTCAGCCCAGCACTCCAGCCTATCAAGATCACTTTGAAGTTTGTTTCTGTCTTTCAGGGTATTAGCTATCCCATCCAATTTTTTGTCATCTGCAAATTTGATCAGTGTTCCCTGCACCTCCTCGTCCAAATTTTCCCAGGGATGGTTGTCAGACTGACTGGTCTGTAGTTCCCAAGTTCTTTGCCCTTTTTGAAGATAGGGACAACGTTAGCCCTCCTCCAGTCATCCGGCACCTCACCCGACTTCCATGATTTTGCAAAGATAATAGACAAAGGTTCTGAGAGTTCTTCTGCTAGCTCTTTTATTACTCTAGGATGCAGTTCATCGGGCCCTGGAGATTTGAACTCATTCAAGGAAATTAGGCGTTCTTGGACCATTTGTTTATCAATCTCAAACTGCAATCCTGCCCCCTCAGCTTCTGCTTCACTTTTTCCAGGGGGATCATAGACTCGCTTTTGGGAGAACACTGAGGCAAAGTAGGAATTGAGCACTTCAGCCTTTTCTTTGTCATCTGTTATCAATTTGCCATCCTCATTAAACAGTTGAACCACCATTTCTTTCCTCTATCTTTTACTAGTCACGTATCTGAAGAAAGCCTTTTTATTGCTTTTAGCATCCCTCGCTAATCTCAGCTCATTCACAGCTTTAGCCTTCCTGATGCCATTTCGGCACTTCTGCGCCACCTGTCTGTACTCTTCTTTTGTAGCCTGGCCTTCCTTCCACTTCCTATATGTATCCTTTTTTGTTTTCAGGTCATCTCTAAGCTTTTTGTGGAGCCACATTGGTTTCCTCTGTTGTCTTCTATCTTTTCTCCTTGTTGGAATTGTTTGTAACTGTGCCTTTAAAATTTCCTTTTTTAAATACTCCCACCCATCCTGCACTCCTTTTCTCATTAGGCTCATTTGCCACAGGACCTTACTTATCATAGTTCTGAGTTTATTAAAATCAGCTTTCCTAAAATCCAGAGTACGTGTATGGCTACACTCAACTTTTGTCTCCTTCATAATCAAGAATTCAATATGACGTGGTCACTTTCCCCCAGAGTTCCCGTAACTGCCACTTTATCCACTAAGTCATCCCTATTGGTCAATATCAAGTCAAGGATTGCCGATCCTCTTGTTCATTCCTCCACTTTCTGTAGGAGAAAGTTATTTCAACTTTTTAGAATGGGAGGAGAAGGGGTGAAAGGGGGAAGGTGGCATTTAGGGAATCTCAGAGGGCTGGATTGGGACCTCAGGCATGCCAGATTTGGTCCCTGGCCCTGAGGCGCAGACAGTATTAAGCTAGATGGACCAATGGTCTGACTTAGGCCCTTTCTACACCTAAGGGTTATCCCAGGAAAATGGAGGGATTGTCCCTGCCTGCTCCCAGGATCCCCTGTGTGGCATTTGGATGCACAGGAATTATCCCGGGATGATCCCAGGATATAGGGCTGGTGTAGACATGCCCTCAGTGTAATGTGGCTTTCTAAGTTAGTTGCATCTTCCTAAGTCTCATGACTTACAATGAGCTCCTTCAGATGGGGGAAAATCACGTTCCCTTACTGTGGCTCTGCTTCTTGCTTCTCTTCCGCATTTGCAACAAGTTGTAATTATACAAGGAAGACAGCAGTGACCACATGGCCCATACAATTCAATGGGACAACTGGCCACTTTATAGCACAACTTCGCCTGTACATGGCAGGAAAACCCGAGAAATACTGAGTCAGGTTTTCTGAGGTTTATTTTTTACAGTTAAAACCTGGAAATGGAATGAAAGACATGCAGGAGGCTGAAGGCATCATCAAAATGACCTGCGAACATCCATGACTAACCTTAGCTGGATAACGATCATAATGATAATTTTTTTCTTAAAAAAATAAAACAAAAACACAACAGCATATGACAACAGTATATGAATAAGATAAATAAATAAGATTTCACAGAGTCTGCACTTTGGCCTGTACTGTTCAGATATGCCAGGATAAGGTGGTAAAAGAACAACTAGTTTGAAATTGACTTATGTGTCTCATCATTTGTGTTTTAACCATTTGAACAGGCTGTTTTTGGAATTTCAGTGATCCTTCTGAATGTGGAAGCAGATATTGATGACAATCTAAGGAAATGCCAATGCACTCACAGGAGGTTTCTTGCATGCGCCAGGACGGTTCTTCTAACTGCAGGCTGCCCATTCAGGGGAGTTTATAAGTTAAAACACAGTTTGGCACCTCAGTAGGGTGCTAGATAAAAGAAGACAAAATTATTTAAAGATATGTACCTTGCTAATGATGGATTCTACATCATGGCCTAGGGAGTTTTAAGTAATGCTAAGGAAAAGGAAGAAAAAGTGATTAAAAATGGGTTGGAATAGAAATACTAGCTTCCAGTAATAAAGAAATATCGAATATCTTTTTAATGCTATAGACATATTTTCAGATTGGCCAGTAATAATGGTTTCTAGGAATAATACTTCATGCTTCTATTTCTGGAAGTCAGTTCCATTGCGAATGGCTTGAGCTTCACTTTTAACTAGGGGGTTGTCCTCACATCACCAAACCCTGTGGTATCACTGCTGCAAGTTATTTACACAAGAGGGGGCAGTGTGGGCTTTCTGGCGGCCATTAGGCTCGCTGGGCCCACCTCCTCCCATGGCTTCTGGCAGCCAATAAGAGGTCACCTTCTGCTCAGAAATACCTCCCCCCCCAGCGTAGTGCCCAAGCGAGGACAGATAGGGAAGTGCCATGCTGACCTCACTCAGCCAGGAAAATAAGCTAAATTTGACCATTTGGGTGCTCCATAGCTTCTACAGATGCAATTCCCCCCACCGTATTTTTTTTAAAAAAAGTTTTTTTTGTGGAGTAACAGTGGGTGAGAGGGTGGAACAAGGGCCACAACAGGGGGAACTTGGGGCTGCATCCAACACATGGGCCCATGCCTGATTTAGAATGAATACAGTTTAGCATTAGAACATTACAATATCTTGGAGATTATAATAGCTATCTGGGCACAACAAGGGTGCATTGTCATGATCTCATTGATGTGAGCAGCTTGATCAAAACTCTGGCAGATTTTTGAACAACTTCCAGAATGTTCAGATCAAAAGCTAGAAGTGACAGGGCCACAACATTCCTTTCAATTTCTGCAGGAACCCAACAGGGTACCCTTATGGTGTGAGTTTAGTTTATGTCCACATGGATCTGCTCACCTAACCCAGCTGTACAATTGTATTAAGTCACAAAATTTTAGAGTATTCCCATGAATACAGGCTAATGTTAACTTAGAAAGATTTTTCAGATATTAGAAACTCTATGAATTCCAGGTTCACCGCAAATTGGCAAAGGAAACAGAACCAATGTGGGAAATTTGCATGCATCTTGAGCTTCCGAAAGGGCCCTCACGGAAAAGCGAAAGAATTTTTTAAAAGAAGTGATATTGATTAGTTTTAAAATAAAGAATAACTTTTGGAATAACCCTTGCAGAAGCATCTCTACTATGTCCTCTAATAGATCCTGTAATGTCGATTTCCTCCATGGAGTTCGGGGGCCAGAGTCCAAGACAATCAAGGCTCCTGTATGACAAACAAATAATATTTATTTCTTCATAGCATGAACAGCGTCCAAACAAGCAGCAGCACACTCTGGATACAAGGACTAACTAACACCCAAACCTTGATTAGTTAAATAGAGTTCAGCTGTGCTGAGACACACTTTGTCTTAAAAGAACATTACACCACAGATCCTTCTACAAAGGGGTCCTTCCATGCCAGCTAATCCCAGTCCTGCCTCCATTGCCGCAGGCCAGGCTCAACTTCATATCCAGTATCCTCTTCACGGCGTCGACTAAGGAGACATCCCACATTCTTATCGTTACTTTTTTCACTGAAGCATGACTCAAAGCAAAGGGGTATGAAAAGAGGAATAAGTTGTTGTGGCTGCAAGAGGGAGAAATGTAAGGGGAGCCAAGGCTAGGAAAGATTCATGCCACTTGAATGTCGCTGAATGGCTGCAGCAGGCAGGCAGGCAGACTTTTTTTTACCCTGTCATTAAGATGCCATGAGCATTCCAGAAAAAGCAAGACCACAAAGGAAAGAAGCATGGATAGACAGGTTGTGGAGGTAGCACATTGGTTGTGCTTTATTTCTAAAGTGAGAGGTATTGGTACTATAGAATAGAATAGAATAGAATAGAATAGAATAGAATAGAATAGAATAAAATATTTATTTCTTACCCTCATCTCCCTCTGGATTGAGGCGGGGAACAACAGTAAATACAAAATTACCATAAAATGTGTAAAACTGATTAAAAGCATATAGAACTGATACAAAATTAAATTAACAATTGGACATGTTTTTTTAAAAAACATCTGGGTAGGCCAGCCGGAAGAGATAAGTCTTTATGGCTTTCTGAAACTTGGAAGGAGTGTTAAGTTGACGAATCTCTCCTGGCAGGCCATTCCACAGTCTAGGGGCAAAAGACGAGAAGGTCCTCTGGTAACCGTTAGCCTAGTTTTGGCTGACTGGAGTAAATTCTTCCCAGAGGACCTGAGTGTGCGGGGCGGATTGTATGGGGGAAGGTGATCCAGCAGGTAACCTGGATCCAAACCATGTAGGGCTTTAAAGGCAATAACCAACACTTTATACTTCGCCCGGAAACTAATTGGCAGCCAGTGGAGTGATTTTAAAGTTGGTGTAATATGGTCACCCCTACGTGTACTGGTGACCAACCTCACTGCCATATGGATGCACAATAAAGAACAAAGGAAGTCCCTTCTTCTTCTTCTTCTTCTTCTTCTTCTTCTTCTTCTTCTTCTTCTTCTTATTATTATTTAGAATATTTTATAAACTTTGGAATTAGTGCTGTATCATATATTTTCAATGTCCTATGATTCCTATGATAAATGCTCTGTAAATTTGGAAATAAATTGATTGATTGCTCTGTTTTGCAATTTCTTAACAAAAACAAATAGAAAAAAGAAATACTTTGCATACTCCCAGTCTGATACCTGGGACCAAAATTACAATCCTGAACTAAACCCTAGTAAGCTCTTGCTGGAAATATTATGATCTATAAAAGGAGGATAATAAAAATGCTTTCCGCCCTTTTTAAACCTCTATGTGTGTTATGTCTGTGAGGTTTAATATCCCAGTGCACAGTGGTCCTGATCCAAATCAGAGCCAAGTGCACTTACTCTAAAGTAAAAAAGAAAGAAAAAGATTATCCACACTGAGTGATTAATGTGATGAGTAGTTTGACGCTCAAACCTATAAGATGAATCCTACCCTGTGTGAATGGAAGGCAAGCTTGTGCAATGATCTTTCCCCTTTGCCTCTTTCCTACTGCATCCCTCTGTATACCTCAAAAATCCTCTCCATGGGCCAGAGGGACCTACTTCACATTGTGGGATATGTCTTACAGAGTGGGATGGGGGAATGGCTGAAACCTTGCATGAGTGGTGCAAGATTTCTCCACCTGATTCCAAGTTATTCCTACACTCCTTTCGTCGCCAGCTGAAGACCTTTTTATTCACTCAGTATTTTAACACTTAATTTTAACTTAAATTTAAATTATACTGTTTTAACTCTGTATTTTAACCTTATATCAATTTTGCTGCGTGGTTTTATCCTGGTTGTGCTTTTTATATTGTATTTTGTATTTGTATTTTTAACTTGTTGGTTGTTTTATGATGGTTTAAATTTTTGTGAACCGCCCAGAGAGCTTCGGCTATTGGGCGGTATAAAAATATAATAAATAAATAAATAAATAAATATTCCATCCTACCAGCCTGCAATGTTTGAAAAGTTCCCTTGGAGATGCTTGGAGGTGGGTGGGTTACAGGGAGCTGAAAGGGAGGTAAAGATCTATTGCAGAAGCTGCATTCCCATTGCTCAATATTGGATTTCCCCAATATTTCAAACTGCCTCAGTCTCACAATGGATAAGACGGCCTCTCTGTTGTGATTTTAAATGAATCACTCTGTTATGATTTCCTATACAAAGACAATTAAGAAAATATACCCCTGGGGTCGCAAAAACAAAAGCTAAGGACTTTACTCAAAATGGTGGCAAGAGCAGTGGCAGTGATGAACGAAAATGAAAACTTCCTTTAAGCACACTGAGTGGGAACATTTTCAAGGCCTATATGATGGTGCAGATTTGGTACCTCATGTATTGCCATGGCAACAGAGAAGTGGGGGGGGGGAGGGAATGCCACCAGATATGTTGCAGCTGTAATATCTATCTGAAAGGGCAGGTGGTGGTGCTGCAGAATATTCACAGCAATTTTTGTCTGACAGAAACAACCCTGTAACAACAAAACACCATAAAGGTATATCAGAAGATTGTAAAATTAGCTCACCTTTTAGCCTGCCTGTCATGAGAGGAGGATAAAGACATAATTCCACCCTGCCATCTGTATCAACACGTTGACTACCCTGTTCGTTTCCTTGGCTTTCTCAGCATCCCATCTATGCAGGTTATTATACTCGGTACAAACTTCCTGCTAATCAGTGCTTGTGAAAGCTGTTGAGGAGGAGAATAAGTAGATTTTCACTCTGCAAGAAAAGGCACAGGTAGATATATAAATGGAAAAGAAGGTTTATCAGACTCTTTAAATACAATGCTGCAGAGGTGGGCAGTCTTTAGTCGCAACAGCTCTGTTTATTTTTATTATAGTATTTATGTATTAAATTTATATCTGTTTTTAATCTGTATTTAGCTGCTTTGGACACCATTTTCTCCAAAAGTGGTGTCCAAAGCAGCTAAATACAGATTAAAAACAGAAGCAATTACAATATAGCATAAAAAGAGATCCATTAAAACACAGTTAAAGTGCAATCCTATGCCTGATTAGACAGGAAAAAGATCATGGGAGTCAGTTGTAGGACTTTTCTCTGTCTAAACAGGCATAGGATTTCACCCTTAGAAGTGCAATAATAGGCAATACCCAACTAAGTGAAAAACCCATCAGCAACAGACCAGCTTGCCTGCAAAAAACTTAGCTGAATAAACTGTCTTTGCCTACTGGTAGAAGGAAAACAGCAAGGGGGGCAACATATAGTCTCCCTCAGCAAGAAGTTCCAGAGCCTGGGAGCAGCCATGAAGAAGGCCCTCTCTCAGGCTCTGGAACTCCCTGCTGAGGGAGGCTGTCTTATAAATCAGGCAGGCTCATATGAGAGAGAATGTAGTCTTTTAGGAAGCCTCATCACAAGCTGCATAGGACTTTCTAGGACTTTGAATTGTGATGGGAAGAAGACTGATTTCCCAGGTTTCTTAATCGCATGGATAAGAGCTCTGGCTATTGGGCGGAAATGTAATAAATAAATAAATAATAAATAAATAATGGAGAGCCTCCCTGGATACAAGAGGTGTTCCTCTTCAGACTGTCATCCTACACAGGGAAACAGATATGACATTGGACAGGGCAGGGCTGGAGTGCTCATCTCTTAACGCATTCCTCCAAAACAGGAAGTAGAATGTCTGAAGAGGGCTTCCGTCTCTACACCCTTGCCTTCACAAGCCAGAGAACATTGGATTGTGATACCTGGATTGTGTGGATGCCAACAAACCAGCAGTGCTAAGTTTCCTTTTCTTCTCTCCCCATAATGCAGAGATGGGGATCCTGTAGCCCGCCAGCTTCCATCACCCTGATCATTGGCCATTCTGGCTTGGGGTGCTGGGAGATGGAGTCCACCAACAAATCCCCTACCTCTGCTGTAATGCAGAGTACTGTTTGAGTTTACATCATTGTGTTGGTGGACTCTGCTCCACTTTATGGGCTGCTGCTATTTGTGATGATGCTATTCCATAGGAATATTGGAAGCTGCCTTATACCGAGTCAGACCTCTGGTCCATCCAGCCAAGTATTATGAAGACTGACTGGCTGTGGCTCTCTAGGGAAGGAGTTTTTCCTGCCTTATCTAGAGAAGCTGGGGGAATGAACCTGGGACCTTCTGCATGTGGAATGGCCTGCCGATGGAGACTCATCAACTTAACAGTCTACTAGCATTCAAGAAAGCTATAAAGACTGATCTCTTCCGGCAGGCCTATCTGGTGGAATTTTAAGATGTTTTTAGAATGTTTTTAGGATGTTTTTAAGGATGTTTTTAACAATGTATATTATGTTTTAATTGAGTATTATGTATTTTATCATTTATTGCTATTCCGCACCTCGATCAAAATGGAGAGGCGGGCAAGAAATTATTATTATTATTATTATTATTATTATTATTATTATTATTAGTAGTAGTAGTAGTAGTAGTAGTAGCAGCATGTGCTCTGCCACTGAGCTATGGCCCCTTTCCCTGTATCACATGTTTTGATTTACTAGATGTTACAGTGGGAGAGAAAGGGAGAAGATGTGGAGCTGCTACTTAGCCCGGCCGCCGCCATGTGTGATCTTTGCAATGTCTAGACTCAGCCCGATGGATGGAGGAAAGGGCTCAGTGTATCTACCAGAGCTTCAGCCAGTGCCCACAGTCCAATCAGCCAGAAGCCATGGGCCTAGTATGGCCATTTGTGAACTGAGGAAAAGAGGACATGCTTCATACAAAAAAAGAAGGAGGAAAGAAAAGAGAGGGGACAAAAGAGGACACCTATTGGCATAAAAATTACATGTGCTAATTTATATGCATAGCTGCAAACATAGAAATATTATTATTAATAATAATAATATTTATTTATATAGCACCAACAATGTACTTGGTGCTGTACAGTATGTACAAATAAAGCAGCAACAATATCCTGCCAGAGGCAGAGGGAACAATCGAAGCATTGTGAACATTAAATCAGGCTAGGGTTCCAAAAGCTATGGAAAAGAGATGAGTTTTCAAACGCTTTTTAAAATCTAAGACAGAACTCGTAGTTTGTAGATGTTCTGGGAGAGCATTCCAAGTAAAAGGGGCAGCCAAAGAGAACGGGAGGAGCCGAGCGAGAGAGATAAAGACTCTTGGCGAGGAGAGCAACATAGTGTTTGAGGAGCAGAAGGTACGAGGCGGATAATAATTATCATTTAAATAGAAATACGGTACATCTTGCTACAGTGTGGAAGACTGTGCCCAAGTGACCCGTATGCTCTGCTCAGTCTGTTGTCAAGGTGCTGCTGATGAGCAACATCAGCACCAAACTTTTGTTTCAGATAGTTCTTTTTCTTGAAACCACACTTGGACTGGATGAGCTTTCAAATGGAGGACACTTTCAAAATAGAGGACAGTCCTCTGGCGGCCCTATAAATAGAGGACTGCCCTCTGTAATGCGTGGCCACCTCAATGTTGTCTTTTTGCCTACTGGAGTCTGTCTCCGAGGGCACCTAATGAAACTGATAAGGTTACTGAACAATGAAACTATACTGAGCATTAGCAGGAAATTGCAAAGAGTTTGAGTGTCAGATTACAGCAGCAGCTCCATAGTTGTACTAGGATGCATTCTTTATTGCAAACCACGCCAAATGGCTGTGAGATGAATAAGGGACAAAAGTTCTAAATAAGTAAATGAATACGTGGAAATGGATAAATAAGAGCTAGTTGAAAAGCATGCTGCCACTTATTAGAAGCACAGTTTTGCTTCGATGGAGTTAGCTCGTCTGTGGCTCACAGGCATTCCTCATTAGGGTCTGCTTCCCTAATCTCACCCCATCCCTCTCCATTGGCAGTCATTTCTGTACTGCATTACCGTTTTTCCTGGCTGTACAGTGATGTGTCTGGTGGTGACACTGGGTGTTTTGGGTATAGCGGCAGGGAGACAGGATGCAAGGATGACAGGGCCCCTGTGATTTAGCAGTATAGAACAGAGAATGTAGGCAGGCATTAAGGAGTTTTGTGCAGGGAGTGTTAAACTAAGTTGCCAGGTTGTAAAGCTGGGTGGGGTGGCAGAATTGGCAGAGGGAAATTATATACAGTAATTCAAGACAACTGAATTCAAGATTAAGTGTATGTAAAATAATAACAATGTCCATTCACAAAACATTGTAAATGTATCACAAACATCCTGGCATTGACAACATATATAACCTTGAAAGATGTGGAGCTAAAGGGTTCCTTGCAGTGGAGGCTAGTGGCTCGGATTTGGGCAGGCATGTTTTAGTCAGAACCATCCAGAACTCTAAAGGGGCTAACCAAGGTTTTGGACCCTACCCCTGCAAAGGGCTCAGCACTTTGAATAGCTCATTCAGATTTCTTGCTAAATCCAGAATGGAATCAAAGCCCCACTGAAACCAGAGCCACCAGCCTCCCCTAGTTCCTTGGTATTTTGGTTGACATTATTGGGTTCTGTAATAGTGTCAGCTCAGTAGCTGGGGACAGAGTTGTAACAGACTAACATGGCTACTACTCTTGAAATTGTATGTTCCTTGTTAGCCTATAGTGCCGTCATAGAGCTCCATCACACCAGCATTTTATTGCACTCTTGTCATGTCTGGTTTGTGGTTTTGCAATGCGGTACTCACATGACATTGTCACTGCCCTGCAGTCATTTCATCTCTTCCCCTCTCTTTTCCATCTTATTTCG
Source organism: Elgaria multicarinata webbii (assembly GCF_023053635.1). NCBI lineage: Eukaryota > Metazoa > Chordata > Lepidosauria > Squamata > Anguidae > Elgaria > Elgaria multicarinata. The sequence goes on along the minus strand of NC_086178.1, from coordinate 88,931,245 downwards.
GAGCAGGGAAAGTCTGGTTTATTTCCTCCATGCTGAATTAAAGCACCCTTCCATCCCTGTGTATTGCCCTCCTCACATTTTTTTCTTTTGCTGGGGGCATGTATTTTGAACATGTGCTTGCTGACAAAAGAGGAGGCCAGGCTGTTCTCCTCCTCCAGCACATGGTGTCAAATGAACTGAGATGGTTGAATGAGTTTTGCTGCTCAAACACCACCCTTCTTTTATTTATTTATTTTTTATTTATTACATTTTTATATGGCCTCCTTGCCTGCAGAAATGGTACCCAGCTGATTAAATGTTGAATTGTTAAAATGCTAGACAAAGCCAGAGCGAGGTGGGGAGAGGCTCCCACATCCATCACCTGACAAGAACCAATGGAGGGGGAAGGAGAAGGGGCAAGGTGGGGCGGGCACAATAATGGGAGAGCAAACAAGTGAAAAGAGAGTCCCCCAGTATAGCCACTATCATGAAAGGAACCAGCACTTGCCACGCTAAAGAAATGTAGGTCAAAATTGTGGGTGCATACCAGGAAAAAAAAGTAGGTATGATGGAGTTCATAATGCAACTGTCCAAAACTGTATGCTGTCAGTTATTCTGCTAATAGTGGTAACATAACCACAAAGTTTATCCCACATATGTTCCCTTTGTTAAAAGTTTTGAAGCTTGGGTCTATGGAGCCCTTGCCAACCTCTAAGCAAGATCCACATGCACTCCTCTAGAAGCTGGATTGTGGGAGGTGGGGTGGGGGATCATGCTTCCTACACAATGCCCTACTCATCTATGGTTATGTGTGTAGAAAAGGCTTCTGCCATGCTTCTTTTGCCAAGATAAATGCCTGCATAGGGTTTGTGTTTCGATGTTATTGCTGGTCTGAGAGAATAAAGCACACAATGTTGTCATCTTCTTCTTCTTCTTCTTCTTCTTCTTCTTCTTCTTCTTCTTCTTCTTCTTCTTCTTCTTCTTCTTCTTCTCCTTCTCCTTCTCCTTCTCCTTCTCCTTCTCCTTCTCCTTCTCCTTCTCCTCCTTCTCCTCCTCCTCCTCCTCCTCCTCCTCCTCCTCCTCCTCCTCCTCTTTCCGAGCGAATTATAAAGTGTTGGTTATCACTTTTCAAGCCCTACATGGTTAGGGTCCAGGCTACCTGTGGGATCGCCTCCTCCTGTACAATCTGCCCCGCACACTCAGGTCCTCTGGGAAGAATCTCCTTCAGCCAGCCAAAACTAGGCTGACAAGTATTACCCAGAGGACCTTCTCTTCTGCTGCTCCCAGACTGTGGAATGGCCTGCCAGAGGAGACTCATCAACAGTCTACTAGCATTCAAGAAAGCTATAAAGACTGATCTCTTCCAGCAGGCCTATCCAGTGGAATTTTAAGATGTTTTTAGAATGTTTTTAGGATGTTTTTTAGGATGTTTTTAACAATGTATATTATGTTTTAATTCAGTTTTATGTATTTTATAATTTATTATTGTTCCCCGCCTCGATCAGAATGGAGAGGCAGGTAAGAAATAAACAACTTCTTCTTCTTCTTCTTCTTCTTCTTCTTCTTCTTCTTCTTCTTCTTCTTCTTCTTCTTCTTCTTCTTCTTCCTCTTCCTCTTCCTCTTCCTCTTCCTCTTCCTCTTCCTCTTCTTCTTCTTCTTCTTCTTCTCTCAGAGTAAGAAAACAAAACCAAACAAATCTGTGACTCTTAATACATTAATTCACTGGCAAAATCTTAAATCAAATCCTCCTTCTCTATTTGTAGTGTACGTGGTATCTGTTCCATGGAGAGGTTTATTCTGACTCTTAGAGCCTGTCTTCTACCCATCTCGTTGGTTGGGAGAAAAAATATCTTGCACATTAGCAAAATGATACCCAAGATTCCAATTTTTCCTAATCCCAGCTTTATTGGTGGTATGATATGTTCTATTATTTGTGATTACTTTTGAAAGTCAACACTGTAATCTTATTAGCTATTCATCGATGAGTGGATTCAGATTGCAAAACTACCACTTTGTCTGGGGAGCAAGATGCTGATGAAAAATATTAAAGATTACTGCAAAGAAAATTGACTGTCTTTTATAGTTAGGTCCAGTTCAGTTCATGCTGAACTGAAGATGGAAGATAGAAATTGAGCAAGACAGACACCTTTAAAATCAATGGATCTTTTTACAGATTTTAAAGGAAGAAAAATGGGGAAAATATTAAGGGCTGATATTCATAAAACAATGTAAATAGAATTTGAACAATGTAGCTTTGCTTTAATGAGATGAGATTTCTGGCAATTGTTCATTTATTTTAAGTCTCTTCCATGCTGTATAAGATTCAGACTATTTCTCTTTTTTATATAAAAGATTTTATTAGTGTTTTTTTTAAAAAAAACGACTAAACAACCCAACTGAAATAAATAAATAAATAAATAAATAAATAGGATTTAAATCTACTTATTGACAGAGAGTAGTACATTTAACATAAATGAATATTTCCCCTTTACCTTACAAACCAAGATATAGGTGAAATCTATAGGCTGCTTGGAGTTTTCTTAAAATTCTTCACCACAACAGAGTCATTTTCATCTGTTTTCCATAATCTGAGGAAAGGCTGGGTTGCTACCTTTGGGCAGGGCAGGAGAAGATGGTGGTGCTGGTCCCAATAAAACATTTTTTCTCATTAGGCATAGGATACTCCCAGAATTCCTGATGGGGAAAGATGCTTCACTGGGATCTGGAGAGTACCTGCCACCACCTTCCTCCTTCCTGTCCTGCTTTGTTGGTCCCTGGCTGATGGCTGGTTGGCCACTGTATGAACAGAGTGCAGGACTAGATGGACCCTTGGTCTGATCCAGCAGGGCACTCCTTATGTTCTTATGTGGCCCTAGCTAAGCTACTAGGCTATTGGGGCAAGGGGAGGCAGTGGTGACACAGGGTTAAGACGAGCAGGTCATTGCTTGCCATGCTTGCACTAGGCTGTGAGCAGCAGAGTCCTGTTCACCTCGAACCTGCTTACTCACTTTTGCTAGTGGCCTTATTGGAATGCTCATGACATTCCTACATGCAAATCACTTGATAGCAAGGCAAAGTAGGCTCCATTTCCTAGTAAGTGTCCCATTGAAACCAATGGCCTTTAAAGTACTTGATTTCGGCACTTAAAGAGAGCAAGTGTGCTGTACTGGTGAATGTGCTGGACTGTGACATAGGGCTCATCTACACCAAGCAGATATTCCACTGACACATACCATATACTGTTTTCATACCACTTCCATGGTGTTATATACTGCTTGGTGTAGATGTGTCATGGGCCCCAACAGTTGTGAGTGCACTTCAGTACCACTATAAAGCAGTAGTGTGCCTCCTGCCTTTTATATACCACTTTCATGCTGCTTTCAGACTGGAATATCCTGCTTGGTGTAGATGAGCCCTCAGAAGATCTTGGTTCAAATCCCCACTGTGCCATTAAGCTCACTGGGTGAGTTTGGGTCAGTCACTGCCAGTGACTCTCAGCCTAACCTACCTAGAGTGACCATATGGAAGGGAGGACAGGGCTCCTGTATCTTTAACAGTTCTATAGAAAATGGGATTTCAGCAGGTGTCATTTGTATGCATGCAGTGCCTGGTGAAATACCTTCTTCATCACAAGAATTAAAGCTTCAGCCTTCTTTTGTATCTGGTCACTCTAGCATAGCTCATGCAGCTTTAACTGTTGTGATGAAGAGGGAATTTCACCAGGTGCTATATGCAAGCAAATGACACCTGCTGAAATTCCCTTTTGTAAACAACTCTTAAAGATACAGCAGCCCTTTCCTCCTTTTCATATGGTCACCCTAAACCTACCTGAAAGGGTTGTTGTGAGGATGAAATAGAGAGGAGAAGGACCAAGGGGGGGGAATGGGATAATAAATAAATAAATAAATAAATAAATAAATAAATAAATAAATAAATAAATAAATAAATGTCTGCTCCCTGGATCTGCATTTTGCAGCTCCAGTACCCATCTCCAACTTATAGATTCCAAAATGGCCATATAAGTATAGATTTTATCCTGTCTAAATGCTATTCAAATTATAATAGATAGATAGGAAGATAGATAGATTTAAGTAACATTTAGCAGCCACATGTAAATAGAGCCACTTTGAAATCATGTGCCTCAGCCCTGCATAAGTATATTGCTTTACTACCCACTGGATATAAATCCCAGGAGAGGGCATTTACTAATCCTAATCTAAAATCCTAAACTGCCCCAACATATGAATTGGAAATACTCGATGTTTAGATCTGGATTCTTCAAGGAACAAAATTAGTTTTCTCCTAATAAGACAAAAGGAGCAGAAATGTCTATTACTATAGCATCATTTTCACTATTATTTTCCAATTACTTGAGAGTGCCTCTCCTTGGTTGAGAATGGTAAGAAATGCAGAAGTGTTTCTTAGCAAACATTTAGAAGGACGCCTGGGGCATTATATGTAAAGCTTCACTAGATGTTCCTAAAATTTGAATCCCGTAAAATGTAACATTGCTAAACAATTTATGAAGCACAAATTGCAGTGGTTATTGGCTTTTTCTCATTACATTTCAGTTGATGCTGTTATGTTTATGTTCCTGGAAGTAAAATATTGATGATTCCCTTTAATCCTTAAAGAACATTTCAGAATCCACTCTATTTCACTTCTTAGTAGCTGTTTTGTAGGCCAAAACATCTGGAGGGTGACAAGTTGCCCAGCTCTGCTCTAAAATCTACTCATTCTTTGATCCTCTCATAAGGAAGGAAGAATTTTATTGGGATCTACTACAGCCCACACTGAAGCACCTGGACCGACTTTTCTCCATGTCCCAATGCATAACTTGCCATTAGTAGAGGCAGAAGCAGCACTAATGGTATGCCTCAATATGAAATGGAGAAGGGTCACCTTTAAAATGCATTCATGTGCTTTAGCAAATTTGGAAGTGAATGGTGACCTGGCATCAAGGCAACACCGGGAAGGAGATTAGCACCATGCTGGCAGTTAATGGATCTAGTCTACACCTTGATATTGATGCAAGTAAGAAATGAAATTCTGACCCTGGATCATACTAGGGGCTCTCGGGAACAAGAAGATATCCCAGTATCCACCATTGCCATCTCTTGGTATCATCAACCTTTTTTAAAAAGTTTTTTTTAACAAATAAAGCATCAATAAACAATAAAACAATGTGGGAATACAATGACTAAAGTCTTTCACCAATATCTTGTATTACATTACAGAGATGGCTTCTCCTATAATCTATTCATTCATCCTACTCCCTTCATATCCTGTTATCCTAACAAATCTTTCCATAATTGGCCATGAATGTGTGGTCGTTTTAATGTCATCTTGTGCCTAATCATATAAGATATAAGTGAATGTTTTGTTGAATAGAAATCTTGCTTATGTTAATGTTCCGAGTTGATCTTTTGACTTGGGTCAGTTTTTCCACAAGAGTGCTTGACCAAACCCTGAGATACCATTGCTGTAATGTCCCTTTCCATCTGGCTACAATTTCCATCCAGGCCACTGGCCATAAGACAGTCAGTAGCTCTTAGTTTTGTAGTTTGTCATCATCTTTGTCATAAATTGATAGCTGGAGACAGTTTAATCACTTGTCCTGTTATTTTGCTGGCTTCTACAAACAGTTCCTGTCAAAGTTGTTGTATAATGACACATGACCACCAGAGATGAAGGTATGTCTTATCACAGTTCTGCCAATATCCTCAAACTCTTTTGGAACACTCAGCAGTACCGTGTGTGTGTGTGTGTGTGTGTGTGTGTGTGTGTGTGTGTGTGTGAGAGAGAGAGAGAGAGAGAGAGAGAGAGAGAGAGAGAGAGAGAGAGAGAGAGAGAAGAGTGGGGACTGGAAACAGAAATTTCCTCAGAAAGGAGCTTCACCACATCAGTGAATGACTCAATTGAGACTTTCCTCTTTCTGTAGAAAGCATGCACAGTAAAGATTTTTTTTTCATGCCAACCAGATGGGCAGAGGATCTGTACTGTTTGATTCACTAGTTGCTGGTTTTCACCCCACTCCTTTAAGACTGATCACTCAGTTTTGACACTGAGGTACACCTTGAATATTGGGGTCAAGAGCTAGTGGAGCTCCCTGACATTGCTGGCTCCTCATCCTTCAGGTACTTGATCTTTGTTCTACCTTAGCTACCTGTTACCCAGTGCTGACCCTTTGTTTATCCACATGAATTCAAAAGCAATACATTTAGGATCTGATCCAGTGGGCCTCATGGTGACTGAGGCTGTTTCTACACCTGCCTTTTTTCCAGGGATCGTCTCGGGATCATCCCTGTGCATGTAAATGACACACAGAGGATCCCGGGAACAGGCAGGGATGATCCAAATAATCCTTAGGTGTAGAAAGGGGCTGACAAAAGCTGAACCAGGCATCTAAATTACCTCTTTTCAGAAGCAGCCTTCAAAACCAGGAAGGACATCCAACACAGCAGGTGAAACTACTCAGGATGAAAGAGTGAGCTTTGGTTTGTGGCCCTAATCTTTTATTAAAGAGTTCATTTAATGTGTACACCTGCAGCGGTTGCGTTGTTTGTTTGAGCTGTTGCTCACCCTTCCCCCATCTAATTGGTGCTTTATTTTTCCTAATCTTTTGCTCTTTCCCTTATTGAATACTAGCAAGTGGACCTGTCTTTGTATGGGTTGGAATTGCCTTTAGGTTGATACAGAGAAGCCTTCAAGCAAACTTACACAGCTGTCATTGTGCCTGCCCCTTCTGAATGAAGGCATGCCTGCTGACATGCCTGGGCAAGGCCCCTGCCATAGTCCAGCCCTATAGCCTCCCAAGGGTGGGGACTGTATACTCCATCCCCCTTAGATGGATCTGCATCATGCAGAGCTGAGGGGGCAGGCCCATAAGTTGGCCTACTAATCTTCCCTAGCTTCTAACTGTGCTTGTTCTTTTGTCATGTTTTAACATGTGTGTGTACCCCCCCCTCCAATATTTTGGGCCTTTTTTAAATGACTAAAAGCATGAATGCTCTATGGTTAAAATCTGCTCTCTTCAGGCTCATGATGCAAAGTTTGGTTGAAATCGATCAACGGGTAAAATTTCTGATTTGCCACCTTTTTGGTTCAAGATAGGGGTTAAAATTTCCACAGTGCCTAAACCCATTCCAAGCAGAGGTATTATATGTTCGTTTATTTATTTTATTACATTTCTATACATTTCTGGGGAAAGTGCATAAGGTCTGAATCCATGAGCTCTCAAAACTGGAATTTCTGTCTCATTCAGACCATTCTAAAAACAGTTACCTAGGGAGGTTGTGGGGTCTCCCACACTAGAGGCCTTCAAGAGGCAGCTGGACAACCATCTGTCAGGGATGCTTTAGGGTGGATTCCTGCATTGAGCAGGGGGTTGGACTCGATGGCCTTGTAGGCCCCTTTCAACTCTGCTATTCTATGATTCTATGATTCTATGTACAGTGCTTAAGTGGAATGGGACCTTCCCAAGAAATTAATTTAAAGGATACTAGTGAGCTGCCTTTGTGCTGCTTTTTATTTTAAGGCCTGATTGGATATAGTGACACATTTATTTTTGACATTCAGTAGAATAAGCTGTCTGACACTATAAAGCTGTATGATACATTTTAGTCTCAAATGTGGTTTCGAGTGTAACCCATCTTCAGCACTCTGGATATTTTTTTGCCTTTTCCTAGTCTGACACATCATGTGTGATTCACACATGCTGTCCAAGTAAAAAGTGGCTTACATAATTGCAACTTCTTTTATGGTGCAAACCTATGCATGCCTAGACAGATATAAACCCAAATGAATTCAATGGAATTTTCTCCCAAGTAAATGTGTACAGGATTGCAGCCACGCAGCACAACCCTGTGCAAGTTTACTCAGATGTAAGCCCTGTTGTGTGCAATAAGGATTAATCCCTAATAAATGCATTTAGGTTTGCAGTCCTGTCAGTCTGTGCAGAAGTATGTCCCTTTGAGTTCAGTGAGACTATCAGTTAAGTTTGTTTTCAATGTTGCATTTTAGATCCCATTTGGAAATGGGTATTTCTTGCCAAGTTTAGCTGAGTCATTTGATGTATTCTGCGTTTAGATGAGTGTGTTTATATAACATCATGACTTTTAGAGGCAAATAGGTTAGGAGCTCCTTCCTACGTGAATATTAGTTAATTTTGGATATGGAGAGTCACTCATGGAAGACCAGCTGTTTGATATCAAAGGACTAACTTGGAATAAGTGTGCAATTGACCACTTGCAAAATCTAATCCATTTTCACACACTCTTGAGTCTCAACATATAGGAACATCTTCAATGCCTTTGATGTTGTAGATAAAAAAAGCCACCCCAAGTAGTGTGTCAATTCAAAATGAGCTTAATTTTAAGTAGTATTTTTTAACTACAAGACAAGCAGCTCTAGCCTACGGGACTGGAGCTACAGCCCTTTTCCCTGCTACACTTATTTAAAATACTTCTTAAATGTTCAAAGTAAATTTTCTCTCAAGTCAAAAGTGTCACCATAAATCCTGCCATATTGGTATGACAGATACACAAAAAAATGTGGTGTAGAAGGACATCTTTGACTATCTGGTCTTTTGATGGCAAGCAAGGCAAAGAGAAGAAAACTATCCAAGCACTTTAGACTAATATACATAATTAGTTTGTGGGGAGAAATTCCAGTGGTGACTGTCCAATTCACTGGGATGAAAGGAGAATGTGGCCAAATGTTCTGGTATTTGTGTGTGGTGTGTGTGTGTGTGTGTGTGTGTGTGTGTGTGTGTGTGTGTGTTTCTTTGCTATTTACCATGAGGTTCCTCAGTATATACCATTAATACTCTTGCTTGATTTATAGTGATCAATATCAAGGAGGCATCCAAAGGCCATAGTTATTATGGCCATGGAAAATGGAAGAAATGCCAAACGTATTGGGCTCCAAAGACACCCTTGGTGAAGAGTGTTGCATGAGAAATGTGACCCCCCGCACCATATCCACCACCAACACCCAAAAGTTGTAAGAATGCTGGCCCTCCATGGGCTCTGCCCTCTCCCATCCCCAAGCTCCATCTGGAGGCTACCAAGAGCTTAGGGAGGAGGCAGGGAGAGGAATCCCCTTGTTATCTCCAATCATAGATTATCTCTAATCACAGGTTGGAGATAACAGGGGGATATCAACTGGGAGGTGGAGAAGGTCACTTGGCAGGCACTTATAGGTCCTCCTGCTAGCACCATCCAAGTGTGCTTCACTCCTGCTTCTTGTTCCCCATGCATTGGCAGGCATCATTTGGCCTACAGAGGGCAGGGTGGCAGGGTCATCCCCACCCCCACAGCAGAAAGCAGTTCACCACACCCATCCTTGACCATTAAAATAGTTGTACTGTCCTTAACAATGAGAATACCAGTGCACCAGGTCTTTTCTAAACACAGTCAATGGGAGACTGCTTTACCAGGCAACCAGTAGAGAACATGCTACTGAATAAAGCATTTTTGCTTATGGCTGCAATCCCAGATGATGTACATGTATTAAATAAAGTCAAGTATAAGACTTTTCCTGGACTTGACTGCTACCAATGTGAGGACCACGAAGTGCGTTCCCAAGGCAATAGAGCCCTCCCTGCATATAGAGAAATCACCATTCCAGTAAAGGCTAGGCTGAATCCTCTGTCCTGATATGCTAGTTTTGTATGTACAGGATTCCCTCCTATGCACACACAACTGCAGCATGAAGATTTCTCACTTGATCATGCCAAATGTATACATTGGTCCTAATATACATAGCATGATGTCATTGGGACACACTGTTTTTGCCAAGCCAAAAACAACCAATCCGTAAATTTGCCTCATCTCTGTGACAACACAGACTACATCAAGGGTAGAAACATAAAATAAGCAGACACGAAGCATACACAGTAACCGCTGATGCAAGAAAATAAAATAAAAAAGACCTGTCCCCTCCTCTCCATGATAACTTGGTACAGTTTTTCCTATATATGCTGACTTTCCTGGAAATTCTGCAATTTCCTAGGACGTCTGTCATGGCAAGGATGAATGCAGATGTTTCAGATGCAAGGCCTGCAGTGCTGCATGTAAATGACAGAAGCATACGTTTCTGCAGGTGGCAACTTGTTCAGATGAGTAATTTGTTCTCATTTATCCTGCATCATCTGAAGGCAAGGTCTAGGGAATGTCAATGTGATTTTGGCATTTTGGAGCGGAAGCATTCCCAGAAATTAATGTGGTAGATTTTGATCTGTGCAGAACACAGAAATTGTATAAGGATCTGTTTCAGAAGGTGTCTACTCATTTGTCTTTTGTAAAATGGCATTGTAGTTCAGCTGTATTTAAGGCAAAGATGTCTCGACCCAGAAATAAAGAGGCAGATCACAGCCGGGGGTGGGGGGGTAAATTAAGGTAAATTAATACAGAGTGGATCTGCAGCAGTGAAAGCTATGGGAGCATTGTTCATCATAGCTTTAAACAGAACCCAGCTGGAGCCTGAAGACAGAGCAATGACCTCTCCTTTAGTTGTTGAGGGGTGTCTGCCTAAGTTCCAACCCCTTGAGTCCCATGGCTCTGAATGTGTGACCCATTCAGCCCCCAAAATGGTTCCTTTCCCCTCCCCGAATACCCTTCTCATGAATCTCCGTGTCCCACCTGCACTGCCCATCCCTGCTTTGACCCATCAGTACAAATTGAACTGGATCAAACTGCCTCTGGTGAAATCAATGGGTATCATATGAATAATGTGCTTCTGCCCCACCCCAGTGTCAGGCATACTGACTGGCCCCTTCTCCAGACATCCATACATCAGCCCCCTTCATGTGTTACTCATATGAAGGGGGCATTACACAAGTCATGCAAGTGGGGACACACTTCTGGACCCACCTCCAGCATCTGGCACGTGGCCTCATCCCATCTACAGATGTCCATGCATTGACATGGGTGTGGGAATAGCCTGTGGGTGAGCAGCTTCGCAACTCGGGAAAAGCTAGTAGCCTTTGCATGTCTTCTTATCGGTAAATCACTCAGCAGCTTCCTCCCCAGGCCTGCTCCCTCTCCCCTGCAGTTAAAGGCGCTTATCCACACTCCACATATCTAGGGTGACCTTATGAAACAGAAGACAGGGTTCCTGTCTTTAACAGTTGCATAGCAAAGGGAATTTCAGCAGGTGTCATGTGTATGCATGCAGCACCTGGTGAAATTCCCTCTTCATCACAACAGTTAAAGCTGCAGGAGCCCTGCCTTCTTTTGTATCTGGTCACTCTAGTATAGCTAGGGAAGGGCTCCTGCAGCTTTAACTTTTATGATAAAGAGGGAATTTCACCAGGTGCCTGCATGCATACAAATGGCACCTGCTGAAATTCCCTTTTCAATAAAGATTCAGGAGCCCTGTCCTCCTTTTCATATGGTCACTGTGGCATTACCCCACAGTTCTGTTCCCTTGGGTATGTCTGATTTTGTATGTCTAGTGAGTGCAGAATATTTACTGAGTGGTTGTGGCTGGTGATGCTGTGAAAGGGGAGGAGGAGTATAAATGGGGGAGCCTAGAGCTTAGTTGGTTAGTTGGTTGGGTGTGGAGAGTGAAAGGAGATAAGATTTTAAGAGATTTAAGATTACTGTTTTTTAATTAAAACTAGTAGATTAAGCAGGTTAACTTGAATTTGAAGTAATTAAGATCTGTTAAACAAAAATAAACATTTTATTTTGTTTTGTTACCTCAAACCACATGTCTGCTTGGCTTTATCACCTGCTCTACAGTTACTATTGTATACACCTTATATATAACCTTTAGCTTATTACACACACAGGAAAACATTTTCAGATTTTAGCCTTTACCCTCTCATTGTTTTTACCCTACCCTCAGGTTGTTTAAGTGGTGGTGCTTGGCTTGAGGAAGGTTTGTGTGTGACAAGGCCTGGTGTGTGAGGCCTGTGTTGTGACAGTCACCCTAGCATATCCCAAATTTGTTACGTTAGGGAAAGAATATGAGAAGTTTTGGAGAATATATAACAGTCATCAATGTACATAGTGTTTTATGGTAAACAAAGACAAGTCCCTGTTCCAAATGAGTTTATACTCTGATCTTTGACAGTGAGAAAGAGTAGTCATTCTTTTTTCCCCCTGGTCCAGATTGCTCAAAGACATAGAGCCTAGGAGGGACCATCGAGAATCTTAACTTTAGCACAAGTGAATAATCTGCTAGTTGTAGGGCATGACTCTCCTCCAAGCCCTTCAAAATCATTAGTAGCCTGGCTGAAGCTGCCAAAAGGATGAAAGTTGAAAGAGAAAAGGATTCAGTGCACCATTCCCCAACCTGATATTGTGGACTTCAACTCCCATCAGATGTGTTGGACTTCAACTCCCATCAGGCCCTCTCAGCATGGCTACAGACCAGGAATGCAGGGAGTTACAGTCAAAACATCTGGAAGGTACCAGGCTAGAGAAAGCTGATTTAGTCCATTTCCCTCTTACCATCTGTAAAATATTAAGATCCCCAAACTACACACACATCTACAGTGCTCTGCAACAGCTATTTTATCACACAAACTGCTTCCCTTAATCTCAGTTCATTAGACACGGCATGTATCTCTTCAGCATCCCATTGAGCACGGCTCTTGCAATCCACAATTAGGCAATCCTATCATAAAAGCCCCTTTCACAGCAATGGCCACATCTCCCTCTGCAAACCCAGCTAAGGTTGCCATAGCAGCCTTTTCTCTGTGGTGCCTCCATCTGCAGATTTCAATGGAAGACTTAGCTTTGCAATAACTTTGTTGTTTTCCATTGAGTCTTTCTACGCAATAAGATAGTATTAGAATTCTCTGTGGATGATAGGTGGAAGGAAGTTCAGCACTGTGTAATTTAACAAGACCTTTTCGAGCTCTGGCTGTGAACTATAAGGTTAATAATATTTTTCCTGTCGAGACCACAGTGCTTTCTACTTGCATAGAAACTGACAGTCATCTCTGTATGGAATTTGTTATAACAATACTAGATTTCTCTATGTGTTGGACTCCTCTTGTTTTCCAGTCAGTCACTTTGGGTGTGTTTTGTTTTTATATTAATAGTTTAAAAAAAAAGAAAAAAAGAAAAAAGCAGGTCGTCTTCAGAATTCCATCAGTTTTCCCATACACAGTTTTAAGGTCATTGTTAACCAGCAGTTTCTTGCCTTCTGGTACAATGTAGTAGGAGAAACCATTCTATTCAAACTACTACTTGGCAAGAAAATATTATAGGTGGAGTGTCCTTATGACTAGCCAACATCCCTTTTTGCTATTCAAGGTTTTTACACAATTCCATATAATACAATTTATTTCTTACCCGCCTCTCCATTTTGATTGAGGTGGGGAACAACAGTAAATATAAAATACATAAACCTGAATTAAGAACATAATACACATTATTAAAGCATCCCAAAAACATTTTAAAAACATCCTAAAATTCCCTTGGGTAGGCCTGCAGGAGGAGATCACTCTTGATAGCTTTCTTGAAAGCTAATAGATTGTCAAGTTGACTATATATATATATATATATATATATATATATATATATATATATATAGATTGTCAAGTTGACTATATATATATATATATATATATATATATATATATATATATATTACCTTGCACCTTTCCCCTCCTACCCAAATATAAGTTATTTCCTGAATTCCCTGCCAGTGCTGTTAACAGATCATATTTTTAACTTCCAGTGAAACAACAAAGGCTAGTGGGACACCACATTTATCCCCACATGACTGGACAAGAAAGCTATTGTGTGTAATTTATTAAGCTACTGTGCATAATCTGAGTCACCCCCCTTGCCCCCTGTCCTGCTGCAGTTGTTGGGTGCACCAAAAAGGGGTTGGTGCAAATAAACCCTTGGAGGTTTGCAGGAGAAGAGCGGCAGCAGCGGTTCTGACCGTTCTTGCCAAGCGACTCTGTAGGTGGTCAAAATAACCTACTGTGACCATCTCATGACACGATAACCCATGATAGATTAAATAACCCACTCCGATCATTTTCGGCTGCCATAGTTTAAAACGCTAAATCTGCGGCAGCCCAAAGAGAGGTCGGGTGGCTCGCCGGTGCATGTGGAGACTTAGTTAAGTCCCACGGGTGGGTGACCAGGCAGGGGACAGTTTGGGCCAAAGCAGCCTGAAGCTCCTTCAGGCCACAATGGCCCAATCTGGTCCTGAAGCAGATTCGGGCTGAGGCTGGTAGGGGACAGGTTGGGCCAAACCACTGTTTCAAACTCAAATAAAGATGGTGCTAGGGTTAAAATATTAAAATCAGGTTTAAAATATTAAAAATATTTTTAATTTTAAAAGAAAATCATAAGAAATAATATAAAACCAGAAGCAGCAGGGAGTCTGGCAGGTTCTAAGAGAAGAGTTCATGAGCAGCACATTGGAGACCCCAGACCTAGACAGAAGAGTGTGATTGTGTGACCCTGGCTGTGGAATGAGCTCCCTAAGGAGGTTCGCTTAGCACCTACATTATATGCTTTTAGACGCCAGGTGAAGACCTTTTTATTCTCTCAGCATTTTAACAGTCTATAAATAAATTTTAACTTGGTGTTTTAAATTTGTAATTTGGCATTGCTGCTGTTTTTATCTGGTTGAGCTTTTATATTGTATTTTACATTATGATTTTATAACTGTTGTTTTATACTTTGAATGTTTTTAATTTTTGTGAACCGCCCAGAGAGCTTTGGCTATTGGGCAGTATAGAAATGTAATAAATAAATAAATAATAAATAAATTGTGCCCATTGACCCAATCCATGGTCTTACATTCATTGTTTCCATATTTCAGTAGTCTGAACTAAAACATTTCAGTAGTCTGAACTATGACTAAAATAAAGCCTAGCTGAGTATAAATCTCTCCAGTTGCACATGGATTTGGCTGGGGGATAAAAACAAGTGCTTTCCTTTAGGTTTGTTGAGTTCTTTCCACTTAAGTTTGCTTGATGTGTTATGAAGCCAATTCTCTACCAACACAGGAAGTTAACTGGCCCTGAGAAACCCACACTACAATACTCATGAGAACATAGGTCAGAATATAGTATTAGAATAAAGGCATCTAGAGTAAAGAAAGTAAAGGACTCTAGAAAAGAGTGTTTTCAAGATTGAGAATTGCTGGAGAATAGAACTTTGGCTCACAATGGCAAGGTGCTAAAAGTTGGGCTTATTTTGTTTGGGAACAATAGTACCTCATTTGGAAAGGCTCTGAGTTTATTGGTTTCAAATGTGGAGTTGGTTGACTTCTCCTCAAGCAGGCATATGACTTTTCTTGAATCATTACTGTGAAGCAGAAGCAACATTTTACATACACCCCCCCAACCTCTTATGGCAGAGATGGGGAAGCTATGGCATGCCTGTCTCTAACTATGTCATCACAGGTGGGGGCTGTGGTCAGGAGCTGCTTTTCACCAATTACATATGCTCTGCCAAGTTTGCCCCTTCCTGTCAGAGGCCGAACTTACCATCACAGGCCATGCCCTGGTCATCTCCAGGCTTGACTACTTGTTGTATACAGGGCTTCCCTTGAAGCAAATCCAGTGCCTACAGGCTGTAAAAAAAAATGCAGCAGCCAGGTTGGTCAAGGGGCTTCCAAAGTGGTCTTCTATCACTTCAGTGCTTCAAGAGCTCCGGTGGCTGCTAGGGGGTGCGACAAGGTTTTATTAATGATGTATAGAGCCCTGCGCTGCTTGGGCTCTGGGTACTTGAGTGCTCGCCTCTCTCCCGTGTCCCAACATTGGCAGACTCACTTTCAGGAGCAGGGTGCCCTGATGGTCCCCTATTACCATTTGGAATGTGCAGGTTCCAGGACTTTTTCAGTAGTTGGCCCCCGGTTATAGAACAATTTGCCACTGGAGATTAGACAGGCTCCCACTGTCAATTGTTCCAAACACCTCTGTAAGGCGTTATTTTCAGAAGAGTTTGGGGGAGGGGTAGTTTGAATTCTAATGTGGGTTGAGGGTTTTTAATAGAAATTGTTTTATGTGTTATTGTAAAGCGCCACGATGCCAGAGATGGTGAGGTGGTGCTAAAAAAAGGTTTTAAATAAATAAATGAATAAATAAATTTAAATAAATATAGCTGGACTGTAGCTCTCCTCAGTCCCAGCCAACTTGGCCAATAATCAGAAATGCTGGGTATAGTAGTCCAACAAATCTGGAACAGGAATGGATCAAACTGTCAATTTGCTTTCTCCTACATTCATTAAAAAAAAATCCCCCCCATCTTATTTTATGAAGGGATTGGTGAATTTTGGTAAGTTCCTAAGAAACTACCCAAACAAAATTCTCATCTAGCCAAATTCACTAGCCAAATTCAATAGGTTCCACTATTCTTAGCCAGGGAGAGGACCCATGTTGTCTTTGATTTCCATGTAAGTCTTAGAGATTAAGATGGGAACTCTAATTCAGTGGTACAAATGTGGTTCAATACACAGGGATTCATACCCAAGGGTTGTTCTGCAGGGGAACTAAATATTTTTCAGGGCTCTTATCACCTTGTATAAATTGTATATTTTTAAATCAGCCATATGTATGTTGATTAGCATGGGGAGAGGAAATCAATTTGTGCATCTTGGTGGCTTTAAAACGGGGTTGGATAACTTCCTGGAGGAGAAGGCTATCAATGGCTACTAGTCCTGATGGCTATGTGCAACTTCCAGTGGAAGAGGCAGTAAGCCTATATAGACCAGTTGCTGGGACGGGAGGATACTGTTGCACCCATGCTCTGCTTGTGGGTTCCTGGTTGACAGCTAGTTGGTCACTGTGTAAACTGGACTGGATGGATGCTTGGTCTGATCCAGGATGGCTCTTCTTACATTCTGATTTCTGGAATTTGTTGCATTTGCATTGTTATTGCAAGGATATGACCTTCAAACTTGTCATTTACTATGGCTTTTCTGTTGCTTTGGGATTAAAGTTGCTTTGGGATTAAAGTTGACTAACATGGAATTGTCCAGAGCCTTGATGTAGCACAATGTACAAATTAACAACTGCACTATGCACATATATGCACTATATTATTCTGTATATCTGTAATTCTAACTAAAGGAAAGCTGTTAAATTCAAAACTTTGCAAGTTTTATTCCAACTAAGCCCTGAGACACCATAGAGGCAGAGGTTATACCGGCATAAGGGGAATTAAGCACAATGCAGTTTTAAAGAAGGACATGTTTACACAATTGAAGGATTGTTTTGAAGCCTTCAACAGCTATTGTTTTATTTATTAATATATTTATACCCTGCCCTTTAGGGTAAAAATCCTCACAAGGTGGTTTACAAATAGGAATTAATAAAGGGGATAGATGCAATTCCTTGGGGAGGGAGTTCCAAAGATGTGAGAGCATTACTGAAAAAGCTGGTACCCTTCAGTCTGATGGTTGTTGAGAGCAGTTGAAAAAGCAGGAACTCCGCTTCTGAGTCTGATCTTGGGGCTCAAGCAAGGTGTAAAATTGGGGCTCAAGTAAGGGTGTAAAATTCATATGGGTTATTCTTCAGATAACCTGAATCCAAACCATTCAGGGCTTTAAAAGTGAAGACCACCCTTTTAAACTGAGACCAGAAACAAACAGCTAAGGCCGACAAAGAACAGTTTGGATGTCGAAGCTTACAGTATTTAAAACCAAAAACAAAACATAAAATGTGGCAAGAAGCTTTTATTAAAAGGCTACATAATGTTGAAAGAGAGGTTATTCCATAAAAGAAAGATGGTTCCAGTTAACCGTACATCAATTAAAAATAAACGTTAGATTAATTAGGGACATTTTTCAAATGTACTACACTGGAATTGGAACAACAGTCTATACTGAAAGATTCCTTTTAAAATGATGCCTTTTTTCTGCTTAGTTAATATGAATGTGTTCTATTGAAATCCTCTGTAAAAATGAAGCATACCAGAAAATAATAGAGTTGTAAAATTAAAACAACTCTAGTCTAAATCTATTCTCTTTGTTAGTCTTTTATTCTACGGTATAAATCAATATTGCAGGACAAATGCTTGCTGCTATTAAGAAAACATAGATCACTTTTCATTTGAAATATTGCCATGCTGCCTATTACTAGGCATGCTTACTCAAATGTAAGCCCCTCTATGTTCAGTTGGGCTTACTCTTAGGAAAGAGTATGCAATGGACTCCAGCCTTACAATACTTATTTCATTAATATTTGCAACAATTCTCTGAGGAACTTTAGGCCAGCGAAGGGTAATGAATGAACCACATCTCATTCACTAAGCATTTCGCCATGCATTTAAATGCATTAAATTAATGTTGACCATGGAAGCTGCAGAGGGCTTATGGGAAATCCTGGCCATTCTCTCTGTCTCACTTGCTTGGCTGTCTGTCTGTTTGTTGAAGGAAATATGAGAGTTTCTTATTCAAGTCATCTTTTGTACTGGAAGCGAACTCATTCTACAAGAGGGGATAGGGTGGGCACTTATGAATAGCCCCCCCCCAAAGAGGAAATGCATGGCCATAAAAGAGGACCCAAGAGGGCATCAATTTGCATAAAATTGACATATGCTAATTTATATGCATAGAAGCAAATTTAAAAATAATTATTAGAACTTAAATAAAAATACAATACATCTCACCATAGTATGGACAGAGCTGTGCACAAGTGGCCTCTCAAAATTCTCCACCCTGTTTGTGGGTAGAGAAATTGGAGGGAAAATTTCCTCAAATTTCTCCAGGGGTTGGAGAAATTCTCCAATAATTTCTCACAGGTAGGCATCGCCATTGGCAAGCGTTGTAGAACAGATTCTTTATTCCCTCCCCAGGTTATTTTGTTTGTTTGTTTGCACAGCATCAACCGTGTTGGTATCCTGGCCCTCATTTTGCATCCTCCACAATGCCTGCATTCCCTCCCCTCAACCCTGAGCATGGAGGGGAGGGAATGCAGCTACCATAAAAAATACTGGTGAAGAAAATGTAGCGAAAATTCTGAAAAGTGTCCTTTAATTTTTAGCAGGTAAGAAAAGAAAAATCTCAGGAATTTCCTGAAAGTTTTCTTTCCTCTATAGAAGAGGTTTCCATTTTTCTGCTTCATCCTCAGAGCATTTTATAATTTATTTTGAATATATGTTGGTGGTGTTTTTGACCTTACCTAATCACTGTAATGTGGTTGAGGGTACTGTCTATATTTTTCTTTCTATTATACATCTCACCATTGCTCTACAGTCTCCCAGGCTGTCTGCACGTCCTGATCTGAAAAGGCCCTAGGGGAGGAATAAATGTATGTCTTTCCCTGGGCAGGAAGTGCAGAAAGCCAAGGAGGCTACAGGCTGTCAGAGAGATGACTATACAATGAAAGACATGAGGCTCACAGAGACTCCTCAGTCATCTCCTAAGTAAGGTAAGTACAAGAACACTGAACCAAACCTATGAAAATTTCTCTATGAGGACACTAAACTTTGGGGTGGGGGTGAACCTGGTGTGTGTGTGTGTGTGTGATAACCCAAAAACAGTTCATTGAGGACAGCATGCTCAAATGCCGTTGCATGCTAGCTGACTCTTGTGATGTTAGTGGTGGTGAATGGTAAAAAAGGGAGCTGGAATGGAGAGAGTGGAATCCTGAACAGGAAGAACTCCACACTGCAACATTTTGTTGTATCTCCCACTTCTGCTTCAGTGTTGAAGTTCCAATCCCCATATCCTTGAACACCACAGTGGGCTGTGCAGATGCAGCAGTGTTTGAGGATTCAATGTGTTCATAGTCAAAGGATGTGTATATGTTGGGGATGGGGACTCAGAAGGTAAAGTAAGTTTAGAAAAGAGCCCAAGTTCAAAACATTGGTGAGAAATGGGACTGTGGGATCTGCTGACAACAGACAGTGCAATCTTATGCACCTCCTTTTGTTACCTTGGGATTGTGTTAGAAATCCTGTTAGTCTCAGACTAATATATAAACAAACTCAAGAACTGTGTGTGGGCCTGCATCACTCCCAGCACCACAGGCAACCGCGGGCAAGTCTGACTATTAAAGGCATAGTTATAAAACCAAATCTCTCAAGGGTGTTCTGCGTATAAAATGTAATAACTTCATCCTGGTTTAAATAAATGGAGGGCAAAAAGCCAAGGAAAGCCAAGGAATTGTTAGGAGAGAACACAGCTCTTACTGATTGGACAGATGCTGTTCTCATATTGTTGGACTCATAATTCAATGACCCCTCATTTCCTCACCCATCTGATACTCCATCTAAATGGAAAGGATGGTGTTGTCTTCTACGAATTTGCAATCACTCTGTTTTTCACCCTTTCCTTACTAGAGTGGCCAATGTCCTACTGTAGAGAGGGCAGTTGTGTTTGAAGGTGCCCTCTTTTGGGAGGTGTCCTCTATTTGATGGCCTGTCCAATCCAAGTCTGGTTTAAAGATAAAGGACCATCAGAAGGAAGAGCCCAGAGGCTTTTAAGTTGCCCATCGAATTATAGCACATGGACAGCAGAGTGAGCAGGTACATAACCATCTGGTCAAATCTTCTCCACTGTGGTGAAATGTATTGTATTTCTGCTTAAATTACAGTAGTTATTTCTAAACTTCCAACTACACATACACATTATCACATGCACATCTAATGCAAATCGATGCCCCCCTTTTCTCTTTACTGATGTGTAAATGGCCACACCTTAATCATTGCCTTTACACTCCTTAGACATGATTAAAAATGTCATTCTAACAATTCTGCATTCCAAAACATGACAGAACAATTTGGACTCTTGATCTTGACTAGCTTTAGACCCCAATCCTCAGTTTAGAGCTTCAGGTGGTACATTTATATCTACAGATTTCAAAGCAGTGCATGTTAATCATAAAAGCATAAAAATACAAAAACAATATATAAAATCAATATGTTGTATCTACATATCCATAAGAATAAAATACATGTAAGGCTGAAACTACACAGGGAAGGCTTGCATAAATAGATATGCCTTCAACATGTACATAAAAATAAGAATTTTGGCACACGTCTACTCTCAGAGGGAAGATTATTCTACATAGTAGGTGCTGATATGAAGAATGCCCTGTTCCAAACAACTGTGGAACTTGCTAAACTATGTCCTGCCTTCAGAATGTGGGCATAGGGAGACAGACACCTGTGGGTTGTGCTTACTGCCTTGATGCAAGAAGGTTAAAGAGGGAGTAGTACAATTGGTTTAACAGTGTCTGTAATCTAGATGATATTGGATCCTTTGTGTTGAAGGATGTCAAAAAAGAAACTCTTAAAATAGACAGGGTTTTTGTTTGTCTGGAGGCAGCATTTTTTTTTTAAAAAAAAAGAACATCCTGCTTCAACCTTTGCCTCACAAATGAATTTATTAGGTTGCCTTGGCAAGCCATTACCTCTCAGGCTCCATGTCTCTCATCCAGAATATGGCACTTGTAACATACCCGACAGGGTCTTTAGAGTCACCAAGCTAATGTAGATGAACATCTAAAAAACACTGTATAATTGCTAATTATTTTGTGTATGGTTGTTTAAATGTGTCTCCAACTACTTTACTCCAGAGTAGGCCTAGTAAAATCAGCAGAATTACTGTGTCCAAACAAGAGCTACAGTATGCCAGAAGATCAATTTTATTTATATTCAGAAATAAGAATTAGCTTCTTTTACTGTAGATAATTCAGTATAAACCATTAGATGTAATTGACTCATATATCTTTAATACTTTCCAAATTGCCCATAGCTTTAGAGTGAAAGCCTATACATGCCTTTTCAGAAGTGAGACCCATTGAGTTCACTGGCTGTTATTCTCAGATATTGCAGCCTTGAGAAGCTGTGGATACATTCTCATTCCAGATTCAAGATCTTCTTTCAAAGCACATCTGATTGGAATAATTTTTGCAGTTCCTAGATCTCTCTCTCTCTCTCTCTCTCTCTCTCTCTCTCTCTCTCTATTTGCACAATGAAGATCTTTCTGTACTTGTAGGCTTGGTCTTTTTTTAAAAAGATAATGACTACCTTTCAAGCTTTAACTTTCAAACACGTCCACAGTTTTAAAATTGACTCTGTTTGCCCTTTAATAACTTACTCATGGAGAAAGAGATGAACTCTCCCTTGTAATTTTCAGCTTCCAAAACCACATGTCTCTTTCGATCCTCTCATTGCTCTACAGACTATTATTGCTTTATTTATTTTTTAATTTTTTTGCATTCACCTTTATTTACTGAAATGTTTATACCCCTC
The DNA here is from genome assembly GCF_023053635.1 of Elgaria multicarinata webbii. Lineage (NCBI taxonomy): Eukaryota > Metazoa > Chordata > Lepidosauria > Squamata > Anguidae > Elgaria > Elgaria multicarinata. Next base: position 88,909,079 of record NC_086178.1, on the reverse strand, counting down.
CTTTCTATGGTTATACCAAGGTTGTTTTCAAGGAAATCAGTTCCATTAAAACCAGCCTTGTAATGCTGAGGTATATATAATATTTTTATTTCTCCATGAGATACAGGTGACATGGATGGGTAAGTAAGTGCCTTTCCGGAAAAAACTAGCTCTTTCCTAGTTTTCCAAATCATACAAGAACATAAGAATACAAGTCTAAAGTACAGTAGTTATACTATGGCTGCAGTTCTACACAGAGGGTTCAATCCAGAGCTGTGATTCCACAAATGGTAGAGCTCCTTCCATTCATGGAAGTGAGTCAAATCCAGAACAAGTTCATGCTCTGTGAACTAGATGCTGGGGGTGGGGGACCAGTAAAAATTGCCTCCCGCTTTCTACCTGCAGGAGCATCAAGCTAATGGATGCAACTCATAGGGCTCATCTACATCAAGCAGGATATTCCACTATGAAAGAGGTATGAAACCGATATATAAAAGGCAAGAGCCATACTACTGCTTTATAGTGGTATTGAAGTGCACTGCAGGATCTACACTACTGCTTTATAATGGTACTGAAGTACACTGACAACTGTTGGGGCCCATGCAGGATACAACAAGCAGGATATAACACTGAAAGTAGTATGAAAGCAGTATATGGAATGGGTCAATAGGTCCCAACAGGTGTCAGTGCATTTCAATACTGCTGTAAAGCATTAGTGTGGCTCCTGCCTTTTATAAACTACTTTCATACCACTTTCATAGTGGAATATTCTGCTTGGTGTAGATGAGCCCATAGTCACTTGGGGAAAAGTCCCATAGAACTTGTTGACATTTTCTTTCAAATAAATATGCTTCAGGATTGGATTGGGATATAACAGTTTGCTTCTGTGTATATTGTCTGTTCTCCCCCACCCCCAATATTAATTATTAATTATCTTCCTATTTCTCATTTGTTATGTTTTAACTTTTCTTTGAATTCACATTGCCCTTATCTCTTCTTCATTATTACTCCTAAGTTTGGGGGCTGGAGACATCAAAGAGGAATGTGTGGAACATTAACTGAGATGTACTGCAGTAATAAATGAGATGCCTTATATTTCTCCATGAGATATAGGTGATATGGATGAGTAAGTAAGTGCCTTTCTGGGAAAACCAGCACTTAAACAGATTATTAGCATCCAAAAATTTAAAAAGAAAAGAGCAAGGCGATGGATGAGTGAAGATGTCATCTTCAAATGCCAAGTGCATCAGGAAGCCTTGATGAAGGATAACAGAGTTTGGATAACACAAAGGATAGCATATTAACACGGATAGTTTGGAACCATCTTGAATTACGCTCCCAAATTATAAGTCAGGCTTACACAACTGCTTCTGGGTGCTTTCATGCTCAGGGTATATCTGCAACTCCTGCTCTTTTATAATGTCAAAAAGTGGGACAGAAGGCTCTAAGCTATTCTGAGATGGGATTAGGTTGTCTCTTGGAACAGGGGTAGTGTAGTATGGAAGCACCCCATTTAGTCCCATGTTGTAAGAACAGGGATCACTTTTGAGTAGCTGTGGCCCTTTCTACACCTAAGGATTATCCCAGAAAAATGGAGGGATCATCCCTGTCTGCTCCTGGGTTCCCCTGTGTGTCATTTGCATACACAGGGATGATCCCTGGAAAAAAGGCAGGTGTAGAAACGGCCTGTCTGTGGCCTTTGCTAGGCCTACCAGATATCCCAGGATGGAGGAGGGGTGATCTTGTGTTGTCAATAACACGAGTTCCCGCCCTCGTCTACATGTAACACGAGGTGACTCAAGTAGAGAGTCATCGTGTCCACCATTTTTTTTAAAGGAACAAAGCGCACGAACACTTGTGCACCAAGGTAAGGTTGTTGTTTTTAAAATTGGGTTTCCCTGCTCCCCCCACCCTGCACCCCACGCGCTGCTCCTGGCTCCTTTTCGCCAGGAAAAGTTGTGAAAACAGGCCACACGCTCGCTGTCTCAGGCTCAGGCCAAGACAGTGAGAAAAAGTGGACCCAAAGGGGTAGGCTTTATCCCGGGGCCAGGGATGGTTGATCCCTGCCTGAGCCCAGGATCCCCTGTGCGTGATCAGGATGCACAGGGGTGATCTCGGGTATCAGCCCAGGATAACCCCTCGTCTAGCAAAGGCCTGCGACCCCAGGTATAGCCCAAGCTAAACTCTGCTGCCAAAATAATGCCCATATCTATGCAGCACTGCTGTGTTTCTCTGCTGTGCTAGGGGTGGGCAAGCTGACCCACATCCTTTGCATCAGATGCTCGCCCTGTCACCATTGCTGTCTGTCCCTGCTTGTCGGGTCACGCAAGCTGTTGATGCAGCAGGGGGAAGCGGGCAATTTCAGTAGTGATTGTGGATGGCTGCTGAGTGCTCATAGGGGCGTCGCGAGCACATGAGAGTGGGCACACACTTGCACTGCATGCACTAGACTGGGTCCTGGGGATGGCTGGTGGACAGGTTCAGTCAGGCACCCATGACATCGCTACATGCAACTGTACTGCTGAAGCGTGTTGCTTTTTTTCTGCTCGACTCACATGCTTCTGCCACAGCTATGTTCTCTCCCTATTAGTTTGCATAGAAAGTAGGCTGTGAGCCTCCTTTAATTGCTTGTAAATAGGGATCCTTTCCCACTCTCTGTCTGAAATCTGGCTGATTCCATGAAAGGGTAGCAGAAAGCCTGAAAACGTCATGCCAATAGGATTAAAAATAATACTGAAGTTACAGGCAGCTGGGTCTTTCTTTGAGATCAGGGGGAAACGAAAATAAATGGGAACAGTGAAAATTTGTTATGAAATAAATGTGATGCTTACAAAGGAGCAACCAAACGAAGGACAATTTTAATAATGAAAATCAATGGTGCAACAAAACCATGCTTTTCCCTGCTTGCACACCCCTAATTTTGAAGTTGAGGTTTGTTTGATATGCTAATCTTGAGTGAATAAATAAGCATTCCCTTGGTGCTTGTTTCATGATTGGTATTCAAAATGCACATTTTCACTTCTGTCCTGATTCTTCTAGTGAGATGTCCTTTAGGAAAGTGTGTGTGGTGTGTTTGTGTGTGTGTGTGTGTGTGTGGCAATCTTCCAACAAAAATAAAGGAAAGATTGGCAATTGATGATAATAGAAGGACTAAGCAGTCAAGGTTATGCAAAAAAATTGTCTAAGCTGAGATAGGTATGCAAATGAAGTAGTGTTTGGCTATGCCAGTAAATGCTATCTTGGCTGATCTTGTTTTTCACTCCTTTCCAATGATTCCAAGTTTTATTTCTGGCTCCCTTGAACAAAGAGATTCAAAAAGTTGCTGAGCTATAACTCATTAAGAAATACGATGCAGTTGAATGTGGTCTTCCCAAGGAAGAAGAGTAATTTTCTCACTAAAGGAAGCAATAGTCAACTTGGGGGGTCAAGGTTATTTGCCTTACAATGCAAATGTACCACTAGTGGCTGATTTATCGCTAGATCTCATTGTAATCATTACCCCCTGGCAGCTAAGCGGATCCTGAATTCATCTCTGTTCTGCACAGGACTATAGACCTATTCAGTCAGTATTTCCTCCAGATGATTAATATTGCATGGAGAGAGAGTGGGGCCATGTGTGCTGCTCCAGGCCCTGTCGTCACATCTCTGCCAGCCATGCCCCCATGTTGGCCACATGTTAGGGTCATGTCCACAGAGGAGAAGCCTTCTGAATGGACATGGGCTGTCTGCATGAGCTGAAACAATGGGGGTCCTAGTTCATGGGTGCAGCCTTCATGCATTTGGAAGGCTTCCTCTCTTCAGACATGCCCCTAATATAGCAATGGGCAGATCTGTCAAGTCTTCCTTCCTTTTCCCACTACCAAGTTTTATGCTGGTTCCATAGCGCATGAGGGTGTTTTTTTTTAAGGAAATAAAAAATCCATAGGTTTTTTTGGGATATTTTTAGCAATGTGTCAAGTTTTGTGCTTATATTTCAAATTGTATGCATTGTTTGTACACAACCAGTCACTGTCAAAACTGTGTGTTTTATGCATTTTTGAAAGGTACACTCTATTTTGCAAAAAAATTCAAATGTGCATTTGTATTCTTTGCACACTTTTTCAATGGATGCATTGGGGGTGCATTTTTCTTGTGTTCCAGAAGTCTAGAAATGTACAGATTTCTGGACACAAATTGCATGAGCTTCTGGGTAGGAATGTTGGAGTAATCCATTTGGGATGACGGTGGAAGCTTTCTTCTGCTCAGACTCCTGGACTTTGGTTCATTTCCCGTGAGCTTAACCAACTCAATCTGCATTGTTTGGGGCAAGGTCTTGGATTTTCAGCTTTTTAAATTATTTGTGTAAATAGAAATTTGTGCAATTTGCAGCTGCAATGTCCTAATTTGTGCTAAATTTTGGTCATTATTATGCAAATGGCAGCAATTTGGGCAAATTTCGATAAATCCAAATAAAAAAAGACAAAGCTCCTGGATTCTGGGAAAAACCGGCTGCTTGGCTTGCAAATGCAAGCTGAGTCGGGGGGGGGGGGGCGGGCAGCAGTGCAGAAATCCGGCAAGCTTAGGGTGACCATATGAAAAGGAGGACAGGGCTCCTGTATCTTTAACAGTTGTATTGAAAAGGGAAGTTCAGCAGGTGTTATTTGTATATATGGAGAACCTGGTGAAATTTCCTCTTCATCACACCAGTTAAAGCTGCAGGTGCCCTGCCCTCTTCTAAATCTGGTCACTCTAGTATAGCTCCTGCACCTTTAACTGTTGTGATGAAGAGAGAATTTCACCAGGTTCTCCATATATACAAATGACACCTGCTGAAATTCCCTTTTCTATGCAACTGTTAAAGATACAGGAGCCCTGTCCTCCTTTTCATATGGTCACCCTCCAAAACAGCTGAGTTCTCTGGCAATACAAATCCCTTCTTCTAGCTGGTGCAAATTGGAGAATACATGCACACACACACATACACACACATCTAACAGAGTGGATTCCTCATCCATCCCTATCCCAACATGGTGACAGTATGGAAGTGGGGCTTTCAGGACACACATTGGCAGGGGTGGGATCTGTGGCTCTTTTCCACGCAATGTTAGTGGCTTGGAAATAATGGCTGAATAGAGCTTGGGATACCCTTAATTCTTTTTCTTGTGGTTTCATTGTCGTTTGGATCCACTGTGTACAGCTAGTTTCTTCTTTCTTATGTACACCAACTGATTCTCCCTAGACCACTTAAACACCTGATGTCAAGGGCTCTAGCCCACAACACTGATGCCACACACGCACAATGCCACAGGACTTTTTGTTTCTATCTGTCTCTGTCATTAGGTGCGATTGATGCAAGACATCCGGGGCCCTGTCTCTCAGGCACTGCAGCGCCACAGGCCAGGATGATCCTGTCACAAATGAAAGCATCCTCAGATTTAAAACTCAATTTAAATGAACGCCATTCCAGTGCCGCTCATTCAGATTTGTAAAGGCTACCCAGGGGATAGCTCCCTTGAGGTCTTGGGGAAGAGAAATAAGATGTGTCTGCGTGGTTTCAATTGTTGTTGGCTTCCTCTCGTCAGGATGCATGGGAAGTGGGAAGCCAAAGGGGCTCTTTTTCCCATTAGGATTATCGTTTGGAAATTGTTGCAAGTCAGATATAAATTGCAAACTTGAAAAAGAAAAGCCCTGCTTTCGTTCTTCCGCACCATGTGGCAAGGTAGCAATGTGTGCCTGCCTTACATAATAGAGAGGGATGTTATTTGCCAAGATTTTCTTTGCTGCTGACTCTCACTTGCCAGTCAGTGAAGTAGCTCGTTCTTCATTATTCTGAATGTCACCGAGTTTATCCTGTATGAAGGACCCAGGGAAATTTCTGGATTGTAGAAGCATTCACTGAATAGGAGAGCTTTTATTAACTGAAGCTTGGCAATTGCTGAGTAATGCAGCCTAGTTTACTTAGCTAGCTACACTGTGCCCCAGCCACAGGAGAATGTCATCCTTAACTGCTACTCAAACAATAAGAATGAGACCAGTTAGTATTAATATAACAGTAATCACCATTATATCCCATTCTCCCTCCAAAATGCACCCGGTAATGTGCTTTGAGCTATCCAGGTTTTTATTCTTACAACAAGCCTAGAAAGAAAACAGGATGAGGTGAGTCTAACTTTATAGAGTGACACCAACATAAGGCCAGGGAAGAGAGAAAACACCTTGTTTTAGCTGTTTAATGCTATGCGGTTTTGTAAATATATATATATATATATATATATATATATATATATATATATATTATTTGATGTTTTGTTTAATGCATTTCATATCAAACCAGTCCATACTCCAGGAAATAAAGCCAGACTGCTCACTTGAGGGAATGGTATTAAAGGCAAAACTGAAGTACTTTGGCGACATTATGAGAAGACAGGATACCCTGGAGAAGAGGCTGATGCTAGGGAAAGTGGAAGGCAAAAGGAAGAGGGGCCGACCAAGGGCAAGATGGATGAATGATATTCTGGAGGTGACAGACTTGACTTTGGAGAAGCTAGGGGTGGCAATGGCCGACAGAAAGCTCTGGCGTGGGCTGGTCCATGAAGTCACAAAGAGTCGGAAACGATTGAATGAATAAACAACAACAAACAGTCTTCCCAAGCTGGCTGACAATACAAAATGTACAATTCTGTATGGCCTTAGCTAGATGGGGCTTTATCCCGGGGTGAAACCCGGGATCGTCCCTGTGCATCCACATGACACACAGGGGATCCCGGGACCAGGGAGGGATCATCCCTCCCTTGCCCTGGGATAGAGCCCTACACTTTGGGCCCAGTTCTTCTGCGGTCTCAGGCTGAGCCCAAGACCGCGGACCGCGTTTTCCTGCTGATATGGCTGGTGCTCCTGTCAAAGCCCAGGTCGCTCTGTGGAATGCAGAGATGACTCGGGCGGTTGACACGATCGCGCCCAAGCGTCCTCTCCCTCTGAGCAGAGCCCGGTCAGCTCCTTGGTATACACCTGAGCTGAGGGCAATGAAGCAAGAGGGGAGATGGCTAGAACGCAGGTGGAGGAAAACTCGTGCTGGGTCTGATCGAACACGGGTTAGAGCTCACTATCGAGCCTACTCTGTGGCGGTGAGGGTGGCAAAGAGACAGTTCTTTTCCACCAGCATTGCATCTTCTCAGTGTTGTCCAGCGGAGCTTTTCCGAGTGGTTTGCAGCCTGTTACACTCTGGGCCAAGGAGTGAGATAGTTGAACCCTCGGTAGCACGCTGCGATGAGTTTGCACGGCACTTTGAAGATAAAGTCACTCAGATTCCACACTTAATGCAGCTCCACTAGTAGAGGCGTTCAGAGCGCCGTCCGGTTCAGTTTAATTGGATGAGTTTCAGTTATTGAGGCCCGAGGATGTGGACAAGGTGCTTGGCCAAGTCCGGTCAACCACCTGTGTGCTTGACCCTTGCCCTTCGTGGCTCAGTACATCAAGTAAGGAGGGCATCGCCGGCTGGGTCCAGGAGGTTGTGAATGCCTCCTTGAGAGAGGGAGTGGTGCTGGCCTCTTTAAAAGAGGTGGTAATTAGACCACTCCTGAAGAAGCCTAATCTGGACACGGAGGATGTTAACAACTACAGGCCGGTGGCTAATATCCCTTTCCTGGGCAAGGTGCTTGAGCAGGTGGTTGCAGGACAACTCCAGGCACTCTTGAATGAAACGGATTATCTAGATCCATTTCAATCGGGTTTCAGGCCTGGTTTTGGAACGGAAACTGCCTTGGTCGCCCTGTGGGATGACCTCTGTCGGGAGAGAGACAGGGGGAGTGCGACCCTGTTGGTTCTCCTGGACCTCTCAGCGGCCTTCGATACCATCGACCATGCTATCCTTCTGGATAGGTTGTCTGAGCTGGGAGTTGGAGGTACTGCATTGCAGTGGTTCCACTCCTACTTGGATGGCCGATTCCAGAAGGTGTTGCTGGGGAATTATTGCTCTGTGCTGTGGCTTCTAAGCCATGGGGTTCCACAGGGCTCTATCTTATCCCCTATGCTGTTTAACATATACATGAAGCCGCTGGGGGAGGTTATCTAGAGATGTGGACTGAGGTGTTATCAATATGCGGATGATACCCAGCTCTACCTTTCCTTTTCATCAAACCCAGGTGAGGCAGTGACTGTTCTGAACCAGTGCCTGGGCACAGTAATGGACTGGATGAGGGCTAACAAACTGAGACTCAATCCAGACAAGACGGAGGTACTGTTAGCGGGTGGTTCATCTGTCCGGCGAGGTGATGTTTGCCCTGTCCTGGACAGGGTTGCACTCTCCCTAAAGGATCGGGTCCGTAGTTTGGGGGTGCTCTGTCACTTGAGGCACAGGTGAACTCAGTGGCAAAGAGCACCTTTTATCAGCTTAGGTTGATATACCAACTACGCCCTTATCTGGACAGAGATAGCCTCGCTACAGTTATCCATGCTCTGATAACCTCTCGTTTGGATTACTGCAATGCGTTATACATGGGGCTGCCTTCGAAAACGGTCCGGAAGCTTCAGCTGGTACAAAACAGGGCAGCCCGTTTACTAACAGGGACTGGCCGGCGAGATCACATTACACCAGTCCTTTTCCAGCTTCATTGGCTGCCAGTCCAGGTCCGGGCCCGATTCAAAGTGCTGGTATTGACATTTAAAGCCCTAAACGTTTTGGGGCCAGGTTATCTGAAGGAACGCCTCCTACCATATGTACCTGCCCGGACCTTAAGATCATCTACAGGGGCCCTTCTCCGTGAGCCCCTGCCAAAGGAAGTGAGGCAGGTGGCTACTAGGAGGAGGGCTTTCTCCGCTGTGGCACCCCGGTTGTGGAACGAGCTCCCCAGAGAGGTCCGCCTGGCGCCTACACTGTACTGCTTTCGTCGCCAGCTGAAGACCTTTTTATTCTCTCAATATTTTAACACTGAATTTTAACTTAAATTTAAATCTTACTGTTTTAACTCTGTATTTTAATCTTATATCAATTTTGCTGCGTGGTTTTATCCTGGTTGTGCTTTTTATTCTGTATTTTGTAATTGTGCTTTTAACCTGTTGGTTGTTTTATTGTGGTTTTAATTTTTGTGAACCGCCCAGAGGGCTTCGGCTGTTGGGCGGTATAAAAATGTAATAAAATAAATAAATAAATAAATAAATAAATAAACGTGTGGCCCATTGTCGTGGGTTTCCTCGCGCAGAGCCAGGAGTGCTGCGCCCATCGGGAGTAGGGTGGGGGGAGCGGGGAAATGATTTTTTTTAAAGAAAACTTACCTTTTGGTGCTTAAGCACTCGTGCGCTCCTTCCTCTTTTAAAAAAAACGGCCGGCGCAATGCCTCTCCTCCTGAGGTCATCACGCTTCATGTGTAAACGGAGGAGGGATCTCGCAATAATCACAACACAGGATCTTCCCTCCTCCATCACATGATAAAAGGTAGGTCTAGCTAATTAAGAATCAACCAGTAACAAAAGTGACATATATAATAATTTAAACTTCTTTTCAATTAAAACTCAAGAAATGAAATATGTTTTAAAAACCCTCTTACATGCAAGAATGGATGGAACCAGCCATGTTTCTTTTGGGAGGGAGTTCCACAGGGCAGAGGCTATCACTGAGAAGGCCCCAGCTCAGGTCACCACCAGCCTTACAGATCGTAGTGGCAAACCAGCAATTGGGCTTCAAATGCTGATCTTAATAAATAGGCAGGTTCATAACAGTGTAAATGGTCCTTCAAATATATGGAGCCAAACCATTTATGGGTTTAAAGGTCAAAACAAGGGGCCTTCCTAGACGAGGCCTTAGTGCGCCTTCTGTCCCGGCTTCCCTGCTGTGCGTCCAGATGACGCACAGGGGAATCCAGAGACAGGCCGCGCTGAGGCCTCCTCCAATGCGCCATAAGCGAATTCGCACCCGCCCTCCCCCCGTGCCACCCACCCTGGCACCCACCCTCCCAGCCTTCGGGCCCCCCCCGCCGATGGGCACAGCGCTACTATAGACGCTGTGCCAGGTCCGCGGCTTTTCGTGGCTCCTCGCGAGTAAGCGAGGAGCCGCGAAAAGCTGCGGAAGTCCCTAGACGTTCCCCAGCTCCGGCCTGAGGCCGGAGCTGGGGAAAAGGCGCGCCATAAGCGAATTCGCTTATGGCGCATTGGAGGAGGCCTCAGCGCGGCCTGTCTCTGGATTCCCCTGTGCGTCATCTGGACGCACAGCAGGGAAGCCGGGACAGAAGGCGCACTAAGGCCTCGTCTAGGAAGGCCCCTGGTTTTGACCTTTAAACCCATAAATGGTTTGGCTCCATATATTTGAAGGACCATTTACACTGTTATGAACCTGCCTATTTATTAAGATCAGCATTTGAAGCCCAATTGCTGCCGCCCCCCCCCCCCCCGGTAAAAAAAAACCCAAAAAACCCACTTACCTCTCCGGAGTCTTCGGGCCGCACCCGGCCCCTTTAAAAAAAATTTTAAAATGGCGGACGCCGCAGGGACGCGACGTCCCTGCGCATCGTGCGTCTAGTAGCCTGGGGGAGGCGCGCTAACTTCAGTGCCTCGGCCCCGCCTCCCTGCCGGCGTAAGCCGGCAGGTCTAGCAAGGCCCCAGCACTTTGGATTGAGCTCAGAATGCACCAGCAACCAATGCAGCTGGCATCAAACTGGTGTGATATTGTGTAACTGCCTATCCCCAACAATGACTGGAGCGGCCACAGTCTTTACCAGCTGAACTTTCCACATTGCTTTCAAAAGCAGCCCTCTGTTGAGTGTAGTACTCCAGTCTGGGTATAACTAGTGCATGTATAACTGAGACTAAGGCCTCATCTACACCAAGCAGGATATTGCACTATGAAAGTGGTATATAAAAGGCAGGAGCCACACCAAGCAGGATATAGCACTGTGAAAGCGGTATATGGAATGTGTCAATGGGTCCCAACAGTTGTCAGTGCACTTCAATACCTGTATAAAGCAGTAGTGTGGCTCCTGCCTCTTATATACCGCTTTCATAGTGGAATATCCTGCTTGGTGTAGATGAGGCCTAAGTCCACTTAAAATCCCAGGGCATCATTTCAGATTTCTTTAGTGGAAGAGGCAAAGAGGTTTCAGTATGATGTGATGTGGATCTTTTTGTGGTGGAAGTAACAGTTTCCCTTCTGTAACCCCCTCAGAACTCCAGTGGAGTTTTCTCTAAAGCAGGGCCTAAATTTCTTGGGAGACACTTTTCTGAGAAAATTTCTGAGTTTTTCTTTTTCACACCCCCACCCTTCCCAGCAACAAGAAGGGCACATCATAATATTTTCTAGGGCTGTGCACGGACCTCCTGTTTCATTTTGGACCCTATTTTGGACCTTCCGAAATGGTGCTGTTTAGTTTTGGGTCATTTCAGGACCACCCCCACCCCGTTTCATTTCAGATCTGGATCTGAAGAAAAATTCGGACCTCCAAAACGCTATTCAGAAGCCATTTTTTTCCATTGACATGCATTGTCTGAAAGATACCTTGGAGATGCTTATGTCCATCAGTTTTTTTTGGCCACGGTGCTTCAAAATTGCCAAGCATCAAGCCCTTCTGAAGATCTACTATGGTGCTAATTTTCAGGTCTGTATCTGTAATTTCATTTCTTTTTTGAGAAACTACCTCTCAAGATACTAGTCCTCAAAAAGTAGGCCTAAAGTGTAGGGCGAGATCCTGGGGCAAGGGATGGGTCATCTCTCCCTGATCCCGGAATCCCCTGTGTGTCATGTGAATGCATAGGGATGATCCCAGGGATTGCCCCAGGATAAAGCCCCATCTAGCTATGGCCTCAGACTGCTTGTAGCTCTTGTGGGTGTCAGGCAAAGGCCTTTCACATTACCTACCACAACAAACACCTGGAGTCGCCAAGGATTGACTCTGGATCTTCTGTAAACCGAGCAAGTGCTCTGCCAATGAGCTCCAATTCCTCCCCAAAGGGAAAAGAAGATACACTAATAAGAAAAAAGATATGGTGCAGCAGCAGAGAGGGAGAAAATAGCAGCAAATGAAAGAAATAAGGGAGAACATTCTCACAATGAAGGGAAATTTTGGGAAGTAGTTCTCTCCACATCCTCGACAAAGGCCATAGCTAGACCTAAGGTTTATCCCTGGATCGTCCAGGGGTCAAACCTGTTCATCTAGGTGACACACAGGGGATCCAGTGCTCAGGCAGGGGTGAACCCTGGATGATACCAGGATAAACCTTAGGTCTAGCTGTGGCCAAAGTCACTCCTTTCAACTTGAAAATGGAGCATTTGGCCCAGCCCTAGTAATTTAAAAGACTGGCAGTTGTGAAGTGAAGGCATCTGTTGATTTCTTATTAGAGTACCTTTTATATCAAAATATGTAGGAGACTACTCCAAAGTCTATGATGCTGCAGTTTCTGTGAGGGCACATTTGCGGGAATAATCACACGTTTAATATAAAAGGAACATGAGCTTCTGTGTTATAATTAATACATAAATCAAAACACGACCCACCCTACCTTTTTGAGTTCAGCAGCCTGCAGTAGTTAATAACTTATACGTTGATATAAATTAATAGCACGGTTCAAATTAAATTGTATCTCTTTCATTTTTAGTATGCAATGCCACGTAGTAGGAAAAAACACACATTCTGCACAACATAAACGGTAGATATGTCAGGACTGAGCCAACTATAAAATAACATGGAACTAAGTAGTCTCATTAAATGTAGCAGTAGGGAACCGCTTTAGAGATTCAGCACTCAGGAAACCTGTAACTGCCAAGCTGACTCTTCAAAAAGAGACTATGCATAAAGTGTATATGAAACCTTAATGTAGGAACATATACTTGAGACACATCAGCATTATTACAATGGAATAGACACATTTTGTTGGATGTTACCTTTGTCTGTCCTATGGATGCTTCACTCACACAGCTCTTGCTTCAGAGCCCCATGAGCACTTTGATGCTCACATGGAGCTTCTGAATGAACGGACTTCAGAATTTATTCCAGTGGAGGATGCAGCTTTGCTCACTCAAAGTAAATAGGTTGTTCCCTACATCTAGAGGTAGAAATCAGCAGGGGTGTGCACGGACCCCCCGCTCCGCTTCACTTGCAGATCCGCCATTTTTCGGATCGGGCCGCTCCGCCCCGCCCCCGCTCCGCCCACTTCCGCTCCGCTCCGCCCGGAGCTCCGGATCCGGATCCGGAGCTCCGTTTTCCCCCCCATAGGCTTGCATTGAAAGATAAAAAAGTATACAACTTTTTTTCTGTTCAAGTTAGAAACCTCATGTTTGGCACCATGACACCTCATGGGGATATACACACGCACGCCAAGTTTCAAAGCAATCCCATCATCCCCTGATTTTTGGCGAATTTTTGAAAATCTGGCACCCCACACACAACATCCCTGCGAGGTGTGTTAAAAAACACGGGGAAAAGCCCGTTCAGATGAAGAAAGAGAAGTTTCCCAGAATCCCAAGTTACCTGTTTTGCCTATGCCCTCCTCCAACTTTGGGATCATCATGACCGGGAGCTGACTCTGCCCCTCAGCCCTTTGAAAAAGGTATTTTTCCCGCCGATTTTTTAAAAAATTCTAGCCCGCGACCCGTACGATGCAGAAAGTTGAGAGTGGTCTCAAAATGACCCCCATCCACGACTCTCTGTGCACAAGAATTTTCAGAATGATAGCTTAAACCCCCCCCAGTTATCCCCGATTCTTTCCCTCAATGCAATCCTATGGGCGAAAAGCCGAAAACGCAGTTTGAGCCGCGCGGTTGACCCGATTTTCACAAAAATATAGCCCGCGACCCGTACGATGCAGAAAGTTGAGAGTGGTCTCAAAATGACCCCCATCCACGACTCTCTGTGCACAAGAATTTTCAGAATGATAGCTTAAACCCCCCCCAGTTATCCCCGATTCTTTCCCTCAATGCAATCCTATGGGCGAAAAGCCGAAAACGCAGTTTGAGCCGCGCGGTTGACCCGATTTTCACAAAAATATAGCCCGCGACCCGTACGATGCAGAAAGTTGAGAGTGGTCTCAAAATGACCCCCATCCACGACTCTCTGTGCACAAGAATTTTCAGAATGATAGCTTAAACCCCCCCCCAGTTATCCCCGATTCTTTCCCTCAATGCAATCCTATGGGCGAAAAGCCGAAAACGCAGTTTGAGCCGCGCGGTTGACCCGATTTTCACAAAAATATAGCCCGCGACCCGTACGATGCAGAAAGTTGAGAGTGGTCTCAAAATGACCCCCATCCACGACTCTCTGTGCACAAGAATTTTCAGAATGATAGCTTAACCCCCCCCCCAGTTATCCCCGATTCTTTCCCTCAATGCAATCCTATGGGCGAAAAGCCGAAAACGCAGTTTGAGCCGCGCGGTTGACCCGATTTTCACAAAAATATAGCCCGTGACCCGTACGATGCAGAGAGGTGAGAGTGGTCTCAAAATGACCCCCATCCATGACTCTCTGTGCACAAGAATTTTCAGAATGATAGCTTCAAAAACAACGTAGTTATGCGCGATTATTTGCCGCAATGCAATCCTATGGCGAAATGTTTTCAAGATGGCGACCGGAGCGCTCCGCCTGAACTCGGAGCTCCGAAAAATGGGCGCTTCTCTTCGCCTTGCTTCTAGGGGGTCCGCGGTCCGCTCCTACTCCGCCTCTGGGTAAGGCGGAGCAGGCCAATCCGCTACTGCTTCTACGCTCCTAATCGGAGCGGAGCACATCCCTAGAAATCAGCAATGAATTCAAAGAAATTTAAGTTTCTATGAATTCCACCTGTGGATTCCACAGTGGGCCAGCTTTTTTCATGTCACGCGAATTCCGAAGATTTGCAGAACTTTTTTCTAGGGATATGCTCCGCTTCTAATCGGACCGGCGAATTAGAAGCAGAGCGGGGGGCTTCGCCTGCCCTTAAGGCAGAGGCGAAGAGGATTGGGGGGCCGGCAGAGCATGGTGAAGAGGATCGAGGTGAAGGCGGATCCTTCGCCTCGATCTGGAGCTCCGCCGGAAAGGTAAGTGGGGTTTACCGGGCCCTGCCACTGTCGCTGTCTCCCATGCGGCGACAGCAGCAGCAGGGCCCGGTAACCCCCCCGCCCTCCTCTCCCTTACCTGCCTCTGTCCACAGTCTGTCGGCGTCTTCAGTTGAGCCCGCAGTTCAACCAGGAAGTCTGGGCCCCCTCTCCCTTGGTACCTTACCGGGTTCTGCCGCCGTCGCCGCATGGGCGGCGATGGCGGCAGGGCCTGGTAAACCTCCCGCCCTCCTCTCCCGGCCTTACCTGGCGCCACTCCCCTCCACTGCGGAGCTCCGATTCGGAGCCGGAGCTCCGCGGAGTATGGGCGGAGTGGAGCGGAGTGGGCCGATCCGAAATTTTCGGATCGGCCCGTGGGGCGGAGCGGGGGGTCCGTGTACACCCCTACTTTTTTCACTCGGGGGGAGGTTGCACTAATTTGCATTAGCACTAATTCACATGAACAAAGGTGGATTTGCACATTTTTATAAGTATGCAACTGTTTGCTCTAATGCAAACTAGCACAAGTAGAACACATTAATGGTAAAGAAAAAGAAAAAACCTGATTCCAGCAATGAGCCGATGACAGAAGGAAAGATGCCTAATCATCCAAGAAACACAAATTTAATGAAATCCATCCATCCTAGCTAGAGGGACTCCATGATGTGCACATTGGAGGAACTTCTATGGCCATTTCTACACCTGCCTTTCCCCCCCAGGATTGTCCCTGGATCATTTCTGTGCATCCAAATGCCACACAGGGGATCCCGGGAGCAGGCAGGGACGACCCCTCCATTTGCCTGGGATAATCCTTAGGCCTATGTCTCCATGCGTTAACTGGATTAGGGTGTGTGAAAGAAAGGCTAACATCATGGAGCTGAGCATTTCCACTTGTCTTGCAATTACTACCCTGGAATGTGATAAAGGCTGCAGCTTCCATGAAGACAAGAAAAGGGTGTTTGGTGGAGAGAGACTGAGGCCTCATCTACACCAAGCAGGATATTGCACTATAAAAGTGGTATGAAAGCGGTATATAAAAAGCAGGAGCCACACTACTGCTTTATAGTAGTATTGGATTGCACTGACAACTATTGGGCTCCATTGACACATACTATATATCACTTTCATACTACTGTATCCTGCTTGGTGTGGCTCCTGCCTTTTATATACTGCTTTCATACCACTTTCATAGTGCAATATCCTGCTTAGTGTAGATGAGGCCTGAGTAACATCAAAAGTGTGAGTATATGTGGAGCTTGAAAGAGGAGTGACAATTTTTACATGTCCAGGTGAGAGTTGGGGGGAAGGCTGCTAAAAGTAAGAGGTGTAGCTTCCAAACAATTGCGTAGATCAGTGGTTCCCAATTAGCTAAGTACTGCGGACCTCATGTTTTTTCAAATACCAAGCCTTGGACCCCCTACTTTTGAAATTTTTGTTATCTCTATGGTAGTTACCTGTGCGAAGCAATTTTTTGGAGAAAATAAGGGGTAGCCCCTAATAAGCAAAGGATTTTAGGTATACTAAAAAGTAGGCCATAAAATTTGTGATATTTGTGATATTACCACACAAAAATGACAATGATTTAGTTAGGAATAAAAAGACAAATTTAATTTTACTAACATGTAGTTTACAATTGAGCAAATTATGACATGTCTAGCAGCTACTAAACCTAAATGTGTTGGGAGAAATCATGGCTCTTTTTGTCTCGAACAATCCCTTCCACATCCAGTTCAATATTTCCTACTTTTAATCTCAAATCTGGATCAACATCGAGCCAATTTCTATGCTTGTTCTTCATATAACAAAATGTTGAAAATGTTTGTTCACAAAGATATGTGGAACAAAAGGGAACTAGATGTTTCAAAGCTTTTTCACCTAACTTCTTATGATCAGGAAAAACCTTCACCGAGAATTGGTCCAGCCTATATTCTTTGAAAAATGATTTCATTGAACCATCACAAGTCATGTCAACAAGTGCACCTTGCTCTTCCGCAGATAGCGTTGTTAGTTGTACATCACCACATTCAAAAGGATTCCTTATCCATGAGTTTTCAGGATTCGGTGCAGAGAAGTAATCTCTGAAGCTAGTCGCTAAATCACGCAGGTGCTTTCGTGCATGATGTCACCGTTGAAGCAAACAGAGCGCGGGAGACAGCATATTTTCTTTTATTAAAATGCAGACCTTGCAGAGCTAATAGGTGAATGGTGCCACGGACCCCCTGGGTGGGTTACGCGGACCCCTTGGGGTCCGCAGACCCCCAATTGGGAACCACTGATTCATTGTAGAGAACCTCATCCTGCCTTTGTGGAACTGACATTTCTTTTGGCCTTGCATGTGATGTTTTGTTAATTTTTTGTTTGGCATTTATTCTCTTCCCTGTTTGGTTTTATGCTGTTTTAAAAAGACAGTTTATTTGCATTGTTTTATACAAAGCCGCATGGGCTGATAGGTATTTTTTAATCATGTGCTTGTTTATTTACTGAGCTTAGGGTTATATGTTATTGTATCCTCCCGTCCTTGCTTCACATCATTAATTCTTCTCTGTCCTCTGGCTCATTTCCCTCTGCTTTTAAACATGCTACTGTCTCTCCCATTCTCAAAAAACCCACTCTTGATCGACTTTCTCTGTCTAACTACCGACCTGTCTCTCTGTTGCCCCTTGTCTCAAAGATTCTGGAACGTGTGGTCTACTCTCGCTGTCTTGACTTTCTCTCTAGTAACTCTGCTCTGGATCCCTTTCAATCTGGATTCCGTCCTTTGCATTCCACTGAAACAGCCCTTACCAAGATCACCAATGATCTTCTCACTGCCAAATCTAAGGGCCATTATTCCGTCCTTATTCTCCTTGATCTAACTGCAGCCTTTGACACGGTTGATCACGATCTTCTCTTAGATTCCCTCCATGACCTTGGACTCTGTGGCTCTGTCTATAACTGGTTCGCCTCCTATCTAGAGGGTCGCTCTTTCAGCGTGTCAGCTAACGGCAGCTCGTCCTCCTCCTTTCTCCTTTCAGTAGGGGTTCCGCAAGGCTCGGTGCTTGGCCCGCTGCTGTTTTCTCTATACATGCTGCCCTTGGGTAAACTTATTCAATCTCATGGCCTCCAATATCACCTGTATGCCGATGACACACAATTATATCTCTCATCTCCGGAACTTTCTCCTGATGTCCACGATCGTATCTCAGCATGTCTTTCAGATATCTCAGCCTGGCTGCTTCATCGCCGTTTGAAACTCAATATGGCAAAAACTGAACTGCTTGTTTTTCCTCCTAAACCTTCTCCTCATCTCTCATTCTCTCTTACTGTCAACGATGTCACGCTTACTCCGGTCAAGGAAACTCGTAGCCTTGGCTTTATATTTGATTCCTCGCTCTCCTTTATTCCTCATATCGAGGCAGTAGCTAAATCTTGTCGTTTCTTCCTGTATAATATTGCCAGGATTCGACCATTTTTGTCTGTCTCTTCTGCCAAGACTCTCGTTCACGCACTGGTTATCTCTCGGTTGGACTACTGCAACCTCCTCCTCTCTGGCCTCCCCTCATCTCACATCAGTCCGCTGGTCTCTGTCCACCACTCTGCTGCTAAGATCATCTTCCTGGCCCGCCGCTCTGACCATGTCACTCTGAAATCTCTTCATTGGCTCCCAATTCATTCCAGAATCCAATATAAACTTCTCCTGTTGACCTTCAAAGCTTTTCACGGTCTAGCTCCTGCCTATCTCTCCTCTCTCATCTCACACTATTGCCCCGCTCGTGCTCTTCGCTCCTCTGATGCCATGCTTCTTGCCTGCCCAAGGGTCTCTACTTCCCTTGCTCGGCTTCGTCCATTTTCCTCTGCTGCCCCTCATGCCTGGAATGCTCTTCCAGAACACCTGAGAACTACCAACTCAATCACAGCTTTTAAAACACAGCTAAAAACTTTTCTTTTCCCTATAGCTTTTAAACTTTGAGTTTGTTCTGACTCTATACTGTTAGCTTCACCCTTCCCGGTGCCTGTTTACACTTCCCTGTGCCTGTTTGCATTCTCCTTCCCTTCTTATTGTTTACTACAACTTTATTAGATTGTAAGCCTATGCGGCAGGGTCTTGCTATTTACTGTGTTATCTGTACAGCACCATGTACATCGATGGTGCTATATAAATAAATAATAATAATAATAATAATAATTGTTCATATTATATTTTTGAATTGTTATATTTATCGCTGTTAATTCAAAGAGTTGTGAGCCAGCTTGGGCATGGTCTTGTAAGAAAGAGGCATACAAATTTATTTATTGGTGTATTTTTGAAGTGCCTTGTAAAATAGATTCCTCTTGGCTATGTAGAACATGATTTAAAATAGAATACAAATATAGTAATAATAATGTAATAAAATGCAACAAAATCACAATAAAATCAAGTAGAATGTACTGACAGAGCATGATGAAACACAATACAGATAGAAAAAACTAAAACTAAAAAAACCCACCAACCACCATCAGGCACAACAGCTAAAGCCATACAATACATTGTAAACCTTTTTAAAAATGTTAGAACATTTCAGCTGCCTGGGCAAACATTGAAGTCTTAACCTGGTCCCAGAAAGATAGGAATGAAGTGACTGGAGGGTTTCCCTGGGGATACCATTGCAAAGCTGTGTAATAATAATGACAATGCAACCTGAAACCAACAAATACAAATGAGTTGGAATCATGTCATTGGTAGGCCTCCTCTAAGCTAAGCAGCCAGGGGTTGTTTAATTATCCTTCCCTTTTTAAAGTGAATCCAGTTTTGGAAACTCCACCAATGGTAGCCCTATCAGTCGAAGCTTGACAGGGCAGCTGGGCTTTGTAAGGTAAAGTTTAGTACAAAACTTTCTGGGAATGCAAACTGGGATTGGGCAGAATAGAAAGCTGACTGACTCCAGTTTGGGGAGGTGATGTCTTTCCCCATCTACCCCTTCCTTTGTTACGTGCTCCGTCCTTTTGATTTCACAACCCAGGTGACAGGCTGAAAAATCCAAACCCCTCTTTTCTGAATAATGTGATAAATTCATCGGGACATGAGCACGCTGATAGCACATTTGCCTAATGCTCTCCGATGACTGTGTCACTTTTGTCCCAGCTGTTTTCTTTGGTTGCAATCCAAAATGCTTTTAGGCAAACTTAGTCCCATTGACTGAGTTCAAGGGACTTGAACCTCCCTGAGCAGATTCCAGATCACGTTGTTTGCACATGGATCTTCTCCAGAAATGCAGCCTTTCTGAAGAGAGAAGGGAAAGGCACTTCCACAGAATGTCACTTCCTTTACTTTGGCTACCCAGGGCAGTACATTGGACTGTCAAATTGGTTTGTCTTCTGAGTTAAAGTAGATGAGAGAAATATTCAAATACATTCTCAGAGTTCGGAGAGTGGCATGGCCAGATTCAAATATGTGTCTAAATTAAAAGATTATGAAATAATCATAGAATCATAGAATTGGAGGGGGGGGGGTCTTCTTGGCCATTTAGTTGGTCATTGTGGGGAAGGCAAACTCCATGTTGGGCATAACTAGAAAATAAATTGAGAATAAAACTGCCAGTGTCATACTGCCTTTATACAAATCTACGGTGTACTACTACTACTACTAAAAATATATTTATTTGTTACCCGCCTTTCACTCGGAATCAAGGCGGGGTACAATACAAATGCAAACGCCATAAAATACATATAATTTATTAAAACATATAGAACTAATACATTATTAAAAGCAGCACATTATTAAAAGGCAGCTTAAAATTCAACTCGGTAAGCCTGCCGGAAGAGATCAGTCTTTATGGCTTTCTTAAATTCCGGAAGACTGTGTCTGGATGTGTCCAGGACATTGGGAGTGCAGTTGTGTTTTCCAGGCTGGTTCTCACATTTTTCTTCTTCTTCTCAGGTCTGTGGAATGTTTGGAAGCCAGTGCAGATGTTCAATTATGGGCACAGCATGGTAGTCTGGGCCGGATAGAGGGCTGTCCAGTCAGGCTGTGGAATACAGCTCCGAATCAGCCGATGTGCCAATATTTAGTTGTTGGGCAGACTCAGCAAGTGGTGCGAGACCCTCCTGTGCATGCTATTCCAGTGGGGTCTGGATGTGCCCCCTCCCCACTGGTATTGGTGTTTCACCTGGGTGGAATGACCTTGGTTTGTGTGAAGGCAAAAATCTTGTGCGACAGGCTTTGGTCGATTGCCAAGTCATACAGAGGCACAGGCCAAGACTTGTGATACCCAGAATGGTCTGGAACCCATGGGCCTTGGGTCAGGCCTGCAAGTATTTATATAGTTATTGCCATGGGCTTGGCGCTAAATGACGACTGAATTATTTTACACCCTGAGATGTCAAAGAGAAGGAGGGAGCTTTACAGACAGGCTTGGGTGCATTTGACCGATTTGCAATGACCTTTTCATGTCTGATCTGCAAAGGGGCCGTCACGAAATGATTCATGCATGTGAGGAGCAGGCCAACAGCTAAGCATTAGGTTTTCCTGTGGCTGGTAGGGGCAGGCATGCTTAGAGGAAAGGGATAGTGATCATTCTGTGGCACTCTTGTTTGGTGACAGGTGATGCCTGAGGCCTTTCCACTGAGGGTTTTGCAGCCCCCGGGGGGTAAGGGTCACCTGTGAGGCCAACTCACCTCACCTTACCCAGTATTTTGCGGCCTGGGTCGGGAGGGGATGACACAGGAAGGCCTTCCCTCCCCAAAAAGGGGGTTGTCCTTGGGGTGGCGATCTTACAGATGCCACTCAGCAGGCAGATAATGTTTTGCCTGATATAAGACCTAGCTAGTGGCTGGCATAGATTAGGGCCCACCCAGTTTTCCTTTGCAGATCTTCAATAAATGTGGCCAGAATTTTATACCATTCATACTTGTCTCATCTCTTCATTTTTCCAACCCTCCTTTCACCACAATTACACAATTTTTCTCTCCTGCAAATGATTATGGGATGTCACTAATTGTGGAAAATCTCAGAACTGAGGCTAAGGGAGAAAACATAATATTAGGGGAGGAAGGAGAAATTTTTATTTTTCAAAGCGTATTGAAGATGCCTAATAATATTGTCAAATTTTCCCTTTGAACATTCTGTTTATTGTACAAGAGAGACGACAGCAGCATAATTAGAGATTAAGGTGACTGAAACTTGCTTTGCCTGAGAAAAAAGTCGAAGACACAATTTGTCTGTCACCAATGTAAACACGTACATCAAAGACCAAGATGTTTGTCATAATATATTTATAAATTTGTTTATCCAGAAATGCAGCACAAGACATTATTTTCAAGTTCCATTGCTTCATTCTTCAGCAACTGAACAGCATTTGCATGATGAGCATCTTGAGCCATTTAAAAATTCTGTGGTCACCCCCTCTCCGGTTTTATGAGCAACGATATTCTCTCTAGGTGTTTCCTGCATATACTTTCCTTGTTGATAATCCTGCCAAGTGCAATTCTGAGGCTCAAATATATTAAAACAGACAGTTCACCATCTTGGACTGAGAATCATCATTCAGAAACAAAAGAGCAAAACAATTAGAAGCAATGTCAAGAGCATTGACCTATATGCACCAGTTGGTGGGGAACGTGGGCACTAGGGTGCTGTTGCACCTGTATCCTGCTTGTGGGTCAACAGCTGGTTGGCCACTGTGTAAACAGAGTGCTGGACTAGATGGACCCCTGGTCTGAACCTGCGGGGCTCTTCTTATGTTCTTAGAATGTTTATTGTTTATTTCTGATTAAGACTAGCTCATTAATCGTAAAGGACACTATGCTATGTGTACTAGAAGGTATAGAAATGTAATAAATAAGTAGATTTTATTACATTTGTTTACTACTATGTGTATTTTTTTTCATTATTACCTTATGGATGGAATGACTATGGCAGAACAGTAGTATGGACAGAACAGCTAAAGCAGGGCAGTTACAAACAGTAGGAACTTTCCCCTTTTGAATAAAGTGGGATATATCTTTCTCTCCATGGCCTTAGCTAGACCTACCTGTTAGTGCACGATGGAGGGGTGAAGATCTTGCGATATTTTTATCATGCGATCCCCCCTCTGTTTACATGCGATGCGCGCTGGCCTTGGAAGGAGAGGACGTCACGCCCACCATTTTGTTTTGTTTTTTTAAAAAAGAACACAGAAGATGTGCACGAGTGCTTGTGCGCAAAAGTTAAGATTTTTTTAAAAAATAAATAAATTTCCCCACTCCCCCCACCCTACCCTCAATGGGCGCAAAGCTCCTGAGGAGCTCTGCCCCATGTGCGGGTCCCAGCTCCTCTCAAGGAACCGGGACAAACCGCGATGCCCGCACACATGTTCCTAAAGTGTAGGGCGAGATCCCAGGGCAAGGGAGGAATCATCCCTCCCTGCTCCCAGGATCCCCTGTGCATCATGTGGATGCACAGGGATGATCCCAGGGATTTCACTCCGTCTAGCTAAGGCCCACGTCTTTACAATCAGTTGGGAACAGTAGGTTATCCAAAATAGTAGGTATCCTCTTTTAGGGATGTTGGAGGAATCTACAACAGAATCAAATGAGAGCAGACTAGATTTTCCTGAGCTGCACAGATTCTGTGGGCTTGTTGGTTGGTTCCGCTCCCCCCATTTCCTTTTTCACTTTCTAGAATTTTACATAAATTTAGTTGTAGATATATAAAATAAAAAAACACCAGCCGTAAATGCACATTTCCCCCATAGGCTAAAACATGGAAATGCACAGTGTGTGGAGGAGATTAGTGCTTTTTGCAGGGATTTTCACTAGGGTGAATTTGCGCAGATTTGGACAAACCTTGATTCCACCAATGACAGAATGAAAGGCAACCGGCAAAAGGCAGACAGAACAGATTCTACAAAATCCATACATCCCAACCCTCTCCCTATTCACTACATTTAGAGCTGTATACAGATAGCCTCTTGAAATTCCACACTCTTTTTGCAGCCTGTCAAACTGGAGTACCATTTCACTGAATGTCTCTGGGGGAGGATACATTCTCCAACAGTATTTCAATGGTAGGGCTTGCTATTACACTGGCAAGAGTACAACTTCTTTCTTTTTCCTAAGCCTTTCTCTCTTTTTTGTATATTGTTTTGAAGTGTTTTTATCCTATGTAAACCGCCCAGAGAGCCTCAGCTATGGGGCTGTATACAAATGATGATGATGATGATGATAATAATGATAATAATAATAATATAATTTTTTGCTGCTGTTACTGCAACCTGGCAGCCATGTTCCATCCTCGACCAAGTATTGTTCTGTGTCCGCATGTGGGTGTGCATGCATTTACATATGTGTTCGGGGAGGTGAGGAGGAGGGAATGGTGGTCATCAGTAAAAAGAAGTGGATATTCAGAGAACATTCAGCAATGTCTCATTCTTTTTCTGGGGGGTGGGATGAGAAAATGAAAAATCTCAGACGTCTATTCTGAAAAATCTGCATTGATAAATTTCAGCTCAGCTCTAGCATTAACATTGTTTTCCTTTTCACTGAAAATAGTTGTACTCAAAATAATACCCACAGGAAAAAAAACTTCCTAATAGTTAGAACATACAATGGAACCAACTGCCTCCCAAGACAGTGGAGCCTTCATTGTAGGAGGTATTCAAGTAGAGACTGGGCAGCCATCTGTCAGGGATGCTTTAAACTGGATTCCTGCACTGAGCAGGGGGTTGGACTCGATGGCCTTATAGGTCCCTCTTTCAACCTGAGGACCTCTCCCTCACACTATTAGGCACTTCAGCTACATCTTTCCCTATTCAAAACAGCCAAAAGCCTCCTTGACCCGCTATCCCACAGAGTGAACTGTAGGGTGACCATATGAAAAGGAGGACAGGGATCCTGTTTCTTTAACAGTTGCACAGAAAAGGAAGTTTCAGCAGGTGTCATTTGTATATATGGAGAACCTGGTGAAATTCCCTCTTCATCACAACAGTTAAAAGGCAGGAGCTATACTAGAGTGACCAGGGGGGGATCTACACTACTGCTTTAAAGCGCTTTATAACAGTTTTGACAACTGTTGGGGCCCAGGACACACTGCATATACAGGTTTCAAAACATTTTCAAAGCACTTTAAAGCACTTTAAAAGCAGTAGTGTAGATCCCCCCCTGGTCACTCTAGTATAGCTCCTGCAGCTTTAACTGTTGTGATGAAGAGGGAATTTCACCAGGTTCTCCATATATACAAATGACACCTGCTGAAATTCCTTTTTCAATACAACTGTTAAAGATGCAGGAGCCCTTCCCTCCTTTTCATATGGCCACCCTAGTGAACTGCAAGAGACACTTTGGCATAGCCCTCCCTTTATTTTGTATCTGGCCTGATCACCTTTGTGCATGAGCCAAAGACACAGAGAAATGGGAAGGAACAGCTAAGGCATCTAAGAAAGGCATTGTTAAAATCTCTTCTGCTCTCTTTGCTGTAGGCAAGGGCGTGAAAGACCCCATTGCCCACATCTCAGCTTGTGCAGGAGTGAATCAATGGGTGGAAACAATGTTGTTGCTGACCCTGTAGTCCAAAGTGGGCATCCTCAGGCCCATGGGCTGAATCTGGCCCCCCTGGGGATGAATTTGGCCTTCCAAGCTTCTCTAGATGGCCATGCCCCCTTCCATTGGCCCCAGGGGCCCTCTCTAGCATCTCCAAGATTTTCCCCACCCATTCTATAATGTGGAAATGCTTCTCCTGAGGTTTAGTTCCTGGCAGTAAGAGCTTTACTCTAAAATAAGCAGATGCTTTTGGTATTTTGGTGCCACCCCTTTTGCCTTCGATGTGGGGCACCACTGGAACACGCCCCTGAGAGCGTCTCTGAAATCAAATTCAGCCATTGGGGTGAAAGATGAACAGCTGGAAAATGGCCCCTGTTAAAATTAGTTGCAAACCAAGGGCCTATAGTCTGACAACTGGGGCCATATTGCAGCTTCATGCTCTTTCAGTTTGGTCCTTAATTTAATGCAGAGGTAGGGGAAATATCCCTACTGATGGGTGGAGCTGCCTATATCTGCTCTCATATTAATTCAGTTTTGCCTGGTTAATCTTCCAGATGTCTACTGCTCATGATCACCTAGGGGCCTCCATCACTCCTGCAATGTTCCTTGAAGTTGTCCTCACCTCCCCACTCATCTCTAGTGATTTGACTGAAGACAGGAGAGACACCTTAAGGGGGGGGAGAAATCACTGCAGGGAATGAGGTAATTAAAAATCAATTTTGCATAAGGCTGGACTCCAGGTAGACACCAAGTAATGCAGCCATTACCTGCAATGTACGAGGTAGGAGAATTTTAAGGCACAATCCTATGCATGCTTAGACAGAAAAAAAGTCTTACAATTTCCAGCATTCCCCAGCACTTCTGGGGAATGCTGGGAGTTGTAGGACTTTTTTCTGTCTAAACATGTATAGGATTGCATCCTTAGATACTGAAAAGCCTGTTTGCATTACAAGCGTCAGATATGTTTTGGAGCCACATGACACTCACACCCACATACACACTCAGCTGCTTGTAAATGCTTCCTATGTAGCCAGAGTCATGCTAGGTTCACCATCTGTCCCAATTTCAATAAAGCTTTGTACACAACATTTGCGTTATGTCCATGATTGTTGGAATAATTTATCTGTCTCTTGAACCATTTGAATAAATGAGGGGATCTAGTGTGCAAAATTGAAGTAATCAATTAAATTTGGCCTACAATCTGCATAACTAATACAAAACTTCTTCACCTAATTAGTTTTCTCATCCCTGGTTCCTCTCCCTTATTTGTCTTGAAAATAAAATTGTTTGCCATCATTACTCACACAGAGAATGAAGGTCATACCTGCTATTTTCTGAAGCCCAATACAGCACATAAAGAGATGTGATGGGTTATGCAAACATTTTATAGTGCACACAGGGATGGAATCCCAAAGTTAACTTTTACTTGGATGCAGTTTTGCTTTGAGCTTGGCAGGGACCAGCAGCTGTGTGAAGGTTATAGAAATATCAGTGGCAATTAGAATTGAGCCCCAAATGGAGAAAATCCCAATAAAGTGTTCTAGGGCGTGAAGGATTCTTGGTTGTTGTTTTTTTGGACACATTTGCAATCTTAATTTGAGATTGGACCCAGGGTCTGCACTGAGAAACAATGACCTTCTGTGGGAGGAAGAGCTTTGCTTGTGGCAGGTCCCTCTGTCCAAGTTTTGAGGATTCTCCTCTCCCTACACTATAGTTGATCCCATTCAGCAGGGTCTCCTGATTCTTTGTGTAACAGTTTCATAGGGCTGGAGGGGCACCATGGGAACAAGGGGGTAGAGAAATCCCTTTCCAGCACAGTTGATCCAGTGTAAATCTGGATCCAGTCCTTTAAAAATAGTGAGAACTTAACCTCTATAATATCACCCCTTAGCTATCTTTTGTTTTTCTAAACTACAAATTCCCAAACTCTTTCGCCAGCTGATCCCAATACATTGACTATGGCCTTAACTAGATGGGGCAAAATCCCAGGGCGAACCCAGGGATCGTCTGTGTGCATCCACATGATGCACAGGGGATCCCAAGAACAGGGAGGGATCATCCCTCCCTTGCCCCGGCATCTCACCCTCCCCTTTGGGCCCGCTTTTTCTGCTGTCTGGGGCTTAGCACAAGACCCCGGAACATGTGGCCCGTTGCCATGGTTTGACTTCGATCTGCACAATTCCTCACATGGAGCTAGGAGCTGTGCCCATCGGGGTGGGGGTGGGGAAATTATTATTTTTTTTTAAAAAAAAAAGCAACTACCTAAGCGCATGACTGTGTGCACTCCTCTTTCTTTAAAAATAAAAATAATGGCAGGTGCAACACCTCTCTTCCTGAGTTTGTCGCACGTCACGTGTAAAAGGAGGAGGGATCTCACGTTAAGCACAACACAAGATCTTCCCTCCTCCATCACAGGTAGGTCTAGCTAAGGCCCATGTTGGCTGGGAGATAAAACCCAACACATAATTCTCCTGGGTTGTGGAAGGCTGAGTGCTGAGTTCCTTAGGGCTGCAACTTCATGTGAGATTCGTCACATATACACCCCATGGGGTTCTATTGTCAGGTAAACTCACCTGGAATTTTCTGTCTGTGAGGAGCACTTCCTTTGGAAGTCCACATTTATAAAGTTGTCTATGGCCTAAGCTAGACCTAAGGTTTATCCCAGGATCATCCTGGGGTCGTCTCTGCCTGCTCCCGGGATATCCTGTGTGCCATTTATATGAACAGGGATGACCCTGGGATGATCCCAGGATAAACCTTAGGTCTAGCTAAGGCCTACATGATCATTCCACCTCATCTAACCCAGCAACTAGAATATCAAAGTAGCTCTATGCAATTGTAGGTTGGCATGAGTTTTCTCCAGTCTTCTTGAAGAATGTTACTTGCACTGAATAGAACTAGTTCTGTATGCATCCTCCACATGTGCGCCAGGACTGCTGGATGGAATGAATGTATTTAAACATAGAAACTTCTAAGAAGTTTGTCTAAGGGCACAATCCTATGCATGTTTAGACATAAAAGAGTTCTTGCAACTCCCAGCATTCCCCAGCAAGCTATGTTGGGAATTGGAGGACTTGTTTTTCTGGCCAGGGAATGCTGGGAGTTGGAGGATTTTTTTTCTGGCCAGGGAATGCTGGGAATTGTAGGTTTTTTCTAGTCTAAACATGCATATGATTGCACCCTAAGAGAGATTGTGGATGAATAACCATTCACCAAGTGGTAATGTATGTCGTAGATATTCAACCACATGAGGGAAATGATAATCTGAAGAGTCCAGTAGAGGATTTTGTCATTCTCCTGCCTTCCTGAGGTTTTGGTGCTGGCCATGTGGCTATATGGATCACTTGGTAAATGGTTGCCTATATTCACGTGAAACAGTCAGGTGACTTTTGGCAATTTTTTTATTGATAAAATGATAATGGAAAAAAGAACAAAACTGATCATCTGAAAGGAGGATTTGTTTTAAAAAATGAAAGAAAATATTCTTTCATTTAATAAAATACAGAGGAAATCACTCCTAGAATGTAACCCTATGCATTTCTCCTCAGAGTAAACCCCATTAAATACAGGATATGACACTTTGAAAACATTTTGAAAACTGTATGTGGAGCATGTCCTGGGCCACAACAGTTGTCACTACTGTTATAAACCATTTTAAAGCAGTAGTGTAGATCCTGCCCAAGTGTCTGTTCTAGAGGGTTGCACTAGTATACTGGTTCTTTTACAGAAGATGCTGCAAGCTTTCAGGGGTGGGGATAATGAATGATATTCCATGCATCTTTTCTGCATTGCAGCAAAAAAAATATATCATGAAAATACTGAGACATATTCTGAAGGGAGAAAAATAGATAATAATCCAAGAAAGGAGGATGTGATAAACAGTGGGCATTTTCTGAATTTATATAGACAGAGATGTGATGTGCCTGCATCATCCCAAATGAGTCCTTTGGCACTTTTGAAAGTCAGGTTTACTGCAGCATGATTGTTTCTAGACTAGAACCCACTTTATCAGACTCAAGATCATCTCAGCCTGCCACAAGCTGGTAATGTTAGTCATTAAAAGTTGTACCCTTTAACAAAAAATTAAACTGATCTTATGTTTCAGCACTCCGCTGCCACAGCATGTTACGGGTCTCATCCTAATTGGTGTAGAGTCTTCTGTGGCTCCACCTAAGGGTGTATAAGAAGTCTGCTTCAGTTCATTAACCATCAGAACCTGCTCCATTCGCCTCCCCAAGTGTGAGTGCATTTTTCAGGCACAGCTTGTCTACTCCCGAGTTTGCAACAGCATTGGCAAATGGCATTCGTTCAAAAAACATGCATTTGAAGAGGGGGAAAAGCATTTTCATGCTTTCGTCAATGGGGGGGGGATATGTATCTGGCAGCATGTTTTAAAAATTGCACACTGAAATGTGCACTTCCCCCATTCAATCCACAACAAATCTCTCATTCAGGATGGGGAATGAGGCCAACTGAGCTTCGAAGTGGAGCTTGGAGAACTCAAAGACCTTGATCCTCACTGATTCTCCCATCCCTAACTCTCCCTCTGATGTTCGAACCTGCAGTATGGGATAACAATATGGAAGCGTGTTGCACTGTACAGCAAGTAATGCATATCCAGGGCCAGGATATCCATTATTTGCTATACAATGCAACATGAACCATTGCCTTATGAACAAAGTAGGGTTTGCAGGTCTTCATACAGAGGTGGTGTCTATCTCCTGTTTTGCAATGAAGCAGTGTGAACTAAGGCTATTTCTATACCAGCCCCAAAATCCAGGCTGGTCACAGCCTAGTCCCTGTGCATCCAAATGATGCACAGGGACTCCCGGGGGCAAGGAGGGATGAGCATGTGTTGTCCCAGGAATAAACAATCCCTGGCAAAACCCAATTCTTCCCGCAGTCTCAGGATCATCCCGAGACCGTGGGACGTGTGGGCACCCGTCTGTTGTGTTTCTCAGAACACTCCTGCTTTCGATGGCAGACAAAATGATGAGGCTTGCTAAGTAATCCACAAAGCTTTTATTAAGCAATAAACGTCTTTGCTACCTGGATAGAGTCTAACCTCTTGGAAACGTCCCCTAGGCAAAACTATGCAAACTAAGCAAGACAATTGTCCATTCAAGAAGAATAGGAACCCACTTCTCAAATGCCCATAACTTCAGAGCGCCTGGTGCAGAGGAAGGTTCTGGCATAATCTGACTTTCTCACACCTTCCTTCAGTGCCATGCATTTCAGCTTCCGGCGGACCCTAGCATCAGCTAGCTTATTGGGGCACTCACCTCCACTGAGTGTGTAGGATTTGGCCTTGAGGAGATAAGCTCTGGAGAGGACTGACTTCCAGCTGGGGAATCGCCCGTGAGAGCTTCCTCCCCCACTGGCACAGGCTGGTTGGTGTCTGGTGCTGCGTCTCCTAGTTCTGAATCTGATTCTGATTGATTACCTGAAACATCTTCTCCCAAAACAGGGGCAGTAGGGTTAGACATGACACCGTTCTGGCTTCTTAGCAGGAGTTAGCAGAGTGAAGGAGCCAGGATGGGAGGAATCGGGGGTGGCAGGAGCAGGGGTGGGCCTCTTTTTTTACCTTTCCCCCCACCTTTTTTCACACTTGCACTACAGGTTTCGGATATTTTTTTTTTTAATGACAGCTGAAATAGGTGCGATGCTCATGATGTTGCACAGCTGTTTTCATGCAGGGCAATGATCCTGGAAGCAGCTAAGTCCGTGATTGTCTCCTCTGCGACCCTCTACACCCTTATGGCGTAGAAAGGGGCTAAGCCATTCTACCCTTTACCTTGCTGCTCAACTGGTCCCTTGGCTGTTTTTACCAACTTGCTACTCTCAGGAACAAACTAAAGCCCTGGATGCTATATGACAATGCAGAATGGTGGGGAAATGAGCTTGGAGCATTGGGTGGGAAGTGCAGTGGCTACACAGGCTCTTGGTCTTTGAAATTTTTAGAGATACTAACCCTTAAGGATCCACATCTATATAAGCAAACACAATCTCAAACCCCCAACAGAAAGGATTCAGAATATGATTCCAATCATAACATTGTTCCTGCATTTGTTTTTCACCAGGAGTAACAAGGTTTTGTGAACCATCAGAGAGCAATTTTGGATATTGCACATACCCACCATCATATGATTTCAGATGAGATGAGAAAGCGTGGGAACAGGAAGCACAATTTAACTGTGCTTCCTGTTCCCTCACATCATGACCCATGAAATGGCCCTAGGTTTGTCCTCTTTGTATTAAATTTTTAGGGTGACCATATGAAAAGGAGGACAGGGCCCCTGTATCTTTAAAGTTGTATAGAAAAGGGAATTTCAGCAAGTGTCATTTGAATGCATGTATCACCTGGTGATATTTTGTCTTCATCATAACAGTTAAAGCTGCAGGACTCCTGCCCTCTTGACCAGATACAAAAGAGAGGAGGGCAATGGAGAGAGAATTTCATCAGATGCTGTATGCATACAAATAACACCTGCTGAAAATCCCTTTTCTCTACAACTGTTAAAGATACAGGAGCCCTGTCCTCCTTTTCATATGGTCACTCTAATTAAATGGATTCTTGTCTGAAAATGGAATATTCTTACAGGCATCTCTGGTATAGCTCAGTTTGTTCTTCAGCTCTCTGCTTCCTGCTTTCCAATATACACTGGATTAGACTACATACAGCTTGAGAACTGAAAATGGCCCCAAGGC
Organism: Elgaria multicarinata webbii; assembly: GCF_023053635.1. Taxonomy (NCBI): domain Eukaryota; kingdom Metazoa; phylum Chordata; class Lepidosauria; order Squamata; family Anguidae; genus Elgaria; species Elgaria multicarinata. The sequence goes on along the minus strand of NC_086178.1, from coordinate 88,876,954 downwards.
AGTTTTGTGCTGTTGGAGAAACCATGTTAGCTTCCTTAGAATATCAACTTTCATTTTTTAAAAAGTAAGTTTATCACCTCTCTCTTCTAAGCACTTGGGCTGTAAACTTCATAGCAGAAATATTTCATAAGTCTGTTCTTTTCCCTGTAGTCACAATCTATTTTTTTACTCTCAGTTTTATAGTTTGTAAAACACACACACACACAATTTTCCAGCCCTATACTATCTCTCTTCAGCTGCTGTGGTGATAGCACAGAGTTGTGAGATTGCCTGGCATATGGTATCAGTTGAGCAAGTCGTGGACTAGGACCCCAAACCCTCTATCACCCTCAGAAGAAGAGGTTCCTGAGTTAACAGTTTAGGGAGAGGACACAGTTACAGAAAGGATTCCACTTACTCGGGACCCAGTTTTCCAGGTAGGCTCCAGGGACCTGTCTCCCTGTGAGGAAGTCACATTGCCATCCTCAGACTCTTAGGACTCTAGCCATGAAGACATCAGCATACTATAGCTAACCCCCACATTGTCACAGCTGGAGGTTTCTAGAAGAGACTAGGGCCTTTGCTAGACCAAAGGTTTATTCTGGGATCATCCCGGGGTCATCCCTGTTCATGTAAATGACACATAGGATATCCTGGGATGACCCCGTGATGACCCCGTGATAAACCTTAGGTTTAGCTAAGGCTAGACCTCATTAAAGAACAGACCTTAGGCAGTGGGGAGGTGGAGCTAACCAGCCTAAAGGAAAACAAAACCCTACTTAAGCCTCAGTCACAATTTCTTACTTGCTAAATCAGCATACAGTCAAGCTTATCTGATTTCTAGGCCCACTTGGAGGTCTCTATTGGGGTGTCCTATACCTGCCTTCCTGGGAAACCTGATTTGTCCCAAACTCTGTTAAATTAACAATCCATAGTTGAACCCTGTAGTCCAGGTCTCACCAATGTCCAATGATGCTAAACCCTTGCCATGGCAGAGGTGGAACAGAATACAAAGAGAACAAAGAAAAAGCCACCCAGTTCTGCTCTATTAGCCGGGACCTCATGTGCAGGTCTTGTGATAATCCTGCCTGAGAACACTCTGTACTCTAAGGCATCATTTTGTTTCTGGTTCTGGTTCCCTCCCCTCGCTCTGTTGTACCTGGCTGCCAGTGTTGGACTTCGGGCTTCTAGGAAAAACCCAAAGTGGATCTTACAAGCCTTAAGTCTGCTGATGTCTGGCCTAGATGATAAAGTACTGAACTTCAATTACCTGGATTTGAATTGTCACATAGCTCACTTAGGGCGTTACTAGACGAGGCTCTAGCGCGCGTTACCTTCCGCAGTCACGTCGAGGCTTCCAGATGACGTTCACGAGGATCCGCCGTTATCCTGCGGCGAAGCCTCTTTCTCCCGACTTTAAAAAAGTGAGTTCTAGTGCGCCTTTTCCTGCCGTCCCGCGGTAATTTGGAGTACGTGTGGGAGGATGTGAGGTCACTGCGGTCCGCACTGGGCAGGAAAAGGCGTGCTAAGGGGGAGTGGTCAGCGGCTTCGGTCAAGCCGCCTCCGCCATTTGCGCGCAGTCTGCCAGCTGGGGCAGCGCGGCGGAGCGGCTTTTTTTTTTTACTCACCCACTGATAGTTTGCGCAGGAACGGAGGAACGGAAAAGTGGCTAGTGTGCTGCTGGGGTGTGTGGGGGATGGGTGGGGGATGTGCGCCTGTTCTAGTGGTTTTTTTTTATTTCCCCAGTGACAGTTTGCGCAGGAACGGAGGAACGGAAAAGTGGCTGGTGACTCCTTGCGGTGGGCAGCTACCGTGGCCGCATAATGGCGGTGCTGTACGCTGCCTGTTAGTGTGGGTACCAGGCTGGCAGAGGGCAGAGCTGTTTGTGGGCTGCTGCCATGGCTACGGCCAGATGTGGGTTGGCTCCTTGGGATGGGGCACAGGGCACAGAGGCGGTCATCGCCGCCGACACCTCAGAGGCATGATGGGAGATGTAGGCACAGAGTGCCCATGCAGACGATTGACCTCGGGTCATATGACACCCGCCACGACCCCCATCAGGAAGTGAGCGCATCAATGTTGACCCTCAACAGCACCAGCAGCACTTCAGCTGGCACTGGCACTGCCGCCGCCGCCGCCGCTGCCGCCGGGGCCGGCGGCGGCATCGCTGACGGCTGCGCAAGTTTGCGGTCTTTCGGACGTGCGCAAACCGTGCAGCGAGCGAAAAAAAAAGCCGCGGCAATCAGGCTGGTGTGGCTGCGCAACCGTGCTCGCGGCGGCAGCAGCACAACCGGCGCAAACTTCCGCCACAAATCGAAGGCAGGTGTGGAGCATGAGGCGTCACGGCTGAACGGGAAAAGCCGCTTTCACTGCTCCTCAACGACGGAACACCCGGTAGGTCTAGCAACGCCCTTAGGGTGCAATCCTATGCATGGTTAGACAGGGAAAAAAGTGTTACAACTCCCAGCATTCCCCAACCAGCATGGGGGAATGCTGGGAGTTATAGGACTTTTTTCTGTGTAAACATCTCTTAGTGGCCTTGGGCTAGCCCCCCACCCCCTGCCTTTGCCTAACCAACCTGACAGCACTGTTGCTAGAAGAAAAAGGGGAAGCACCAATTTATGGTAATTAAGGGGAAACATTGATGTTTTAATAGTAACAACAATAGTGGATTCCTTTTCAAACATTTTTGATCTGATGCTTCCACATGTGAAGTATATTAAGCGAGCTAAAGCTAAATTTGAATTGACCGACTAGTGCAAATTTATGGTGAGCCATGTTGAAAGAGTGAGAGGATTGAAAACTGAGAAGCATGATATTAGCAGAAGTAAAAATAAAGATAAAACTAGGAAGGCATTTGAATCTCTTTCACAGCAGCCTTTTATTTTAGGAAAGGGGAAACAAAGTAGGCAGATTAGCTTACAGGCTGATAATAAAACAGGAAAACAGATGGCTGGAATGATAAAAGATAAATAAGGGGTTATGGCATAGCTCATTAACCACAGTTTGTAATTTGTTTGCAATTTTTATGAGAATCCCTGTAACAAATAAAAGTCTGAATTAGGAAAAAATAGGGAAAATTTAAGGAAGTTACAATCAGTCCCATTAGAACAAATATATTATAGAAAATGTTTTAGATTTTCAAATTTGAATCATGTGTTTACACATTCCTTGCAAGTCCGCAAAGTAGCTGATATGGCTTCATTAATATTGTCAGAAATATCTGTGACTTCTGCTCACAGTTCCTGTAAAGAGGTGCATCAATTCTACTGATGGGAAGTAACAACGCCTGTGGCAGGCTTCCCCAACCTGGTGCCCTCCAGTTATTTTGGACTTCAGGTCCCATTAGCCCCAGCCTGTTGCAATGCAAAGTATTATAAGGTCATTTAGTCTTGAATGAGCAATTAAGACTAGTTAGCGTCACAAAAGACAAGGGTCAGATCTACACCAAGCAGGATAAAACACTTTGAAAACAGTTTGAAAACTGTATATGGAGTAGGGATGTGCTCCGCTCCGATTAGGAGCGTAGAAGCAGTAGCGGATTGGCCTGCTCCGCCTTACCCAGAGGCGGAGTAGGAGTGGACCGCGGACCCCCTAGAAGCAAGGCGAAGAGAAGCGCCCATTTTTCGGAGCTCCTAGTTCAGGCGGAGCGCTCCGGTCGCCATCTTGAAAACATTTCGCCATAGGATTGCATTGCGGCAAATAATCGCGCATAACTACGTTGTTTTTGAAGCTATCATTCTGAAAATTCTTGTGCACAGAGAGTCGTGGATGGGGGTCATTTTGAGACCACTCTCACCTCTCTGCGTTGTCTGGGTCGCGTGCTATATTTTTGTGAAAATCGGGTCAACTGCGCGGCTCAAACGGCGTTTTCGGCTTTTCGCCCATAGGATTGCATTGAGGGAAAGAATCGGGGATAACTGGGGGGGGGTTTAAGCTATCATTCTGAAAATTCTTGTGCACAGAGAGTCGTGGATGGGGGTCATTTTGAGACCACTCTCAACTTTCTGCATCGTACGGGTCGCGGGCTAGAAGTTTTTAAAAAATCGGTGGGAAAAATACCTTTTTCAAAGGGCTGAGGGGCAGAGTCAGCTCCCGGTCATGATGATCCCAAAGTTGGAGGAGGGCATAGGCAAAACAGGTAACTTGGGATTCTGGGAAACTTCTCTTTCTTCATCTGAACGGGCTTTTCCCCGTGTTTTTTAACACAGTAGCCCCACCAAATGCACAAACACAACCTGAAATCATATACTAAGCCAAGAATAAGAGATAGAAACACAGCACTGCTCCCCACCCTAACCTTGGTGAACAACTGAATCAATGTGGTGCAAGGGGATGAGCTCCCCTAGGGCATCTCATCGTGGACGTGCCCCCACTCTCTCCTGCACTGGAAGGCCATTAGAGCCTTCCAAAGAGAGTAAAACGGTGGAGCAATGCCTATCATGAGTTGAAGTGAATGGTCACTTTTCAGTGGTGGAGCAATGCCTGTTATGAGTCGAAGTGAGCGTTTTACTTCTTCTCAGAGCTGTTGGTGGCTGTCAGTGTCTTGAACTGGCAGCTACTTCCCCCTCCCCCGGGCACGTCCCCCTATTGCTGGTAAAAGACAGATATAGCCTTTTTAAAAAAATTCTTCTTGCTGTTTATTGAGCAACGCTGCTGCTTTTAATTCCACCCCTCCTTTGTTTATTGATTGATTTATTCCATTTTATATGCATTACTGGCTTATCCTTGGCTCACTTCCTTATGCCCCCAGAAATGCCAGCTGCATGCCTGCCTGCCTTCCCTCCCTCCTCCCCTGCCCACCTCGCAGGGATGTTGTGTGTGGGGTGCCCGATTTTCAAAAATTCCCCAAAAATCAGGGGATGATGGGATTGCTTTGAAACTTGGCGTGCGTGTGTATATCCCCATGAGGTGTCATGGTGCCAAACATGAGGTTTCTAACTTGAACAGAAAAAAAGTTGTATAATTTTTTAGCTTTCAATGCAAGCCTATGGGGGGGGAACGGAGCTCCGGATCCGGATCCGGAGCTCCAGGCGGAGCGGAGCGGAAGTGGGCGGAGCGGGGGTGGGGCGGAGCGGCCCGATCCGGAAAATGGCAGATCTGCAAGTGAAGCGGAGCGGGGGGTCCCTGCACACCCCTAATATGGAGTGTGTCCTGGGCTCCAACAGTTGGCAAAACTGTTGTATACCATTTTAAAGCAATAGTGTAGATCCTGCCCTGCTCCAGGTGGAAATGAAACTACAAGAACTCCACTGTCTGCATTTTGAGATTCTCCTTGGGGGCATGGCTATGGAGACTGTCATGATGAGTGTCTGTACTTCAAAATTTACCAAGACACCATTGATAGCTAGTCATGGATCTTTGGGCACAGGAAAGCTAATGACTAGAGAGCGCTAGTCTCCTCCCAGTCCATACCGTCCCAAATTCTAGGGATAGGATCCAGAGAACCTCTCCATAGTCACCTAATGTGCTTAGACATGCAGATTGGGCCTTCAGTGATGATAATTTCTGTCGGCACCTCTCTGTCGATACCTACAATGCAAGTCCAAACGTTGCCCTGCCATTGAAGAGTGGCATGGGGTGGGATGTGTTGCTTTAGGTAAAGAGTAAACTGAAGAGCCGCTGCCCATGTGTAAGTCCATCTGTAGATGTCCATATTTGGGCCCTTTGGATCATGTCTTCTTTCTTTATCCCCACTCTCCCCGAGATTGGGGATCTACAGATAAAATATGGACAGTTGGGCTTTTTATTTCTATTGGTTCGGGAGTATTTGGACTCCTGAATGCATTGCTATATATTTATCAGCCTTGAATGGAGAAAAAATGGCCACAAGTACAAATTACTGTAGCATATTTTTCCCTTACTGAAAATGTCATTCACGGGCTGAATATCATTCCAGTACTGAGTTTGAGACATGGTTGGATTTTCATTGGGACGCTATATCCTCCTAGGTTCCCTCAACATATTGATGAAACTTATCCAATTTCCAGATCAAGTATTACCAGGCAGAAATAGATAAATGCAATAACTAGATGGAACAATTGGGAGCATACGGAAAATGACAGCTAGACATCTGGATAGGCTCTTGGTCTATTTTAAAACTCCATTATATCTCATCCATTGACACCAGAACTATCATCCCATCTGTCTCCTATTCCTAATGTGTTTTGCAAAAGTAGGTAGCACTTAGAACGGTCCCCAAGACATATAATTTGTTACTCATATTTGATACAATGTTTGCTTGCTGGCCGCTAGCTTCTGTAATAAATAACGTTTACAGCACAGTCCTACGTATGTCTACTTAAAAAGTAAGCCCAGTTAAGTATTATGGGACTGCAGCTTTAACAAAGAAATCTACTAAAATCAATGCGTTCCTCTTCTACTCCATTGTTATTAAAGTGGCAGCTCTACGAGAATTAAAATAAGTACTGACGTTGTCCCAGTAATTGCACGTTACAATTTTTCTGGACTCATTACTTCAGAGGACTCTTAAGCTCCCAAACTCATTACTTCAGAGGATTTTTATTTCAGCCACGGTAAGTGGTACGTGAGATAGCTTAAGAAATATTTACTTTCCTTATCGCATTAGTAAAGAAGCACAGTAGTAAGCTTACAGGATCTATAAATGAAATGAGAAATTCCTAGGAAAATTGAAGTTACCAAAGCATATTGTTATTTTGGATAGACGCCAGTGCCAGATGCTTCAGAGAATAGCAAAATGTTCCTAGACAATTGCATGATGGTGTACTGCGGGAAATCCTTCTTTTCCCAACCCATTAGTACATATCTCATGTCTAACAGAAGCATTTTAGTTGTAAAATGCATGTGTTTTATCTTGCAAAGTTCTTGATGTTTAGGCTGTGATTGTGTAATGCCCTCTCCTTAGCAACACTTCATTCTTCCTGTGACATCAAGCATATGTTAGAATTTAGAATTCTGGTATTAGTATTTTATTGATTGATTTATTGTATTTGCTAAAACACTTCATTAAATAAGTTTCTCTAGGCTCTGTTAAGCTCAGCTTAAAACCAAAAATACTAATGTAAAAATAACAGTATACAATAAGACTAAAGTTCTATTTAAACTTTTGTAAATTTTTATTTATATGTTTTAATTGTACATGTTTTGATCTTGTAAACCATCTTGAGTCCCAGTACTGGGGAAAAGGGGGGATATAAATAATAATAATAATAATAATAATAATAATAATAATAATATAAATAAATAAAATGCAGCACAACATAAAACCAAATAGACGTAGATTGCATGATGAAATATGGATTCAGAACCTAAAACCATACATATTAAAAATAAAATAATACTTTAAATGCCTTAGAGAACAGAAAAGTCTTAGCCTGATGCCAAAAAGATAAAAATGTGGGTGCCAGATGTGCTTTCTTTATGCAAGCATGGCAGAGGGGGGGGCAGAGTTGCGGGGGTCACCACTGACAAAGCCCTCTCTCTTGTCTCCATCTTCTGGGCCTCAGAATGAGGGTGCACTCCAAGAAGGGTTTCCTGGATGACATTATGGGAGGAGCGGGCAACATGTGACCCTACAGATGTTTTGACCTACAACTTCCATAAGCACTAGCAGCAAGCATAGCCAATGGCGAGGGGTCATGGGAGTTGTAGGCCAAAATATCTGGAGGACCTGAAGTTTCCCATTCCTGCATTAACATCTGGAGGGCCACAACTTGCCCAGCCCTGCCTTAAGGCATGGATAGGTAGGTGCACATGTTTTTAACTGTGCATATTTATTGTGCATATTTAACTGTGCATATTTATTGTTTTATACTGTATGTTTTTATCTGTATGCTGCTCTGAGATCGTAATGATATAGGTCGGGATATAAATGTTTTAAATAAAATAAATAAAAATAAGATACATTCTGTCAGATACTGACTAAGGTCCTGAGCTGCATAAAGGTGTATAAGTCAAAACGAGCACTTTGCATTCAACCCAGAAATAAATTGAAAAGAAGTGTAAGCAAGAGAGGACTGCCTGGTCCCTGTTAGTACACTGGCAGCCTTATTTTGCACTAGCTGAAGTTTCTGGACTGCTTTAAAAGTAGTTCCATGCACAGTAATTCAAATGGAAGGATACAAGGGCATGGATCACTGCTGCTAGGTTATTCACCTCCAGGTAAAGTCATAGCTAGGGTATCACCTGAAACTGGTAAAAGGCACTCCATTTCACAGAGGATGATTGAGCCTCTAATGCCTCTAATGCTCTAATCCAGTCCATTAACATTGTCAAGTCCATTACATTCTCACCCAGGCCGTTGCTAGACGAGGGTTTAGCCCGGGCTGAAACCCGGGCTCACCCCTGTGCTAAACCCTCCCTTGACCCAGGATAACTGGATTCACTTTTGGCCCGGTTTTTCCGCAGCCCCAGGCAGAGTCCAGAGCTGTGGAAAGTCTAGCAGGTTCCGCGGCTTTCCCCAGCTATGCAGCTTACTCACGAGTAGCTGGGAGAAGCTGTGCACTGGCAGTGCTGTGCACTCCCTATGGAGTGCTGTGCCCATCGGGCCAGGGTCGAGGGAATCGTGGGGGGGAGAGATGGGGGCTGGGGGGGTAAGTCGGGGGACAAGCGGATGGGCAAGCAAGTGGGCAAGCGGGGGGTGAGCAGACGGGCGAGTGAGCGGGTGAGCGGGGGGCGAGTGGATGGGCGAGCGGACGGGCGAGCGAGTGGGTGAGCGGGGGGAGCAGACTGGCGAGCAGGGGGGCATCAGACATGGGGGGGAAATCGGGGGCAGGGGGAACAGGGAACCCTTTATTTATTTATTTATTTATTTATTTTAAAAAGCCTTACCTTCTTGTTGGTGTGCTCCTGCGCACGTGGCCCTTTAATTTTTTTAAAAAATGGCTGACGCGATGGGGCTTCCCCTTACCCCGTTGCATGTTAGGTCTAGCCAGGGGCGACAGCCCATGCTAGCTGCAGTGCAGCCTCTCCCCTACTCCCCACCGGATTACCAGGTTGGTCTAGCAAGGCCCCCAGTTCCTGAAAGAAGAAGTAGAGATGCATGTCATCAGCATACTAATGATAATGCACTCCAAACCTCAAATGAACATGCTCAGCAGTTTTACGTAGATATCAAACAGCACAGGGAATAAGATGGAACTTCACAGGATCCCAAAGCAAATATGCCATGGAGTCAAGCAGAAATCTCCCAGCACCACTTTTTAAATACAGCCATGCAGATAAGTGTGGAACCACTACACAGCAGTCTCACCCATATCCATTTCCAATAGCCACTCCAGAAGGATATTGTGGTCGATGGTATCTTGCTGAGTTGCTGAGTGGTCAAGAAGAATAAACAAGGTTGTGCTCCTCCATCTCTTCCTCAACAGAGGTCATCCCGCAAGGTGACCAAGGCTGTATCAGGCCAGATCTACACCAAGCAGGATATTGCACTATGAAAGCATTATATAAAAGGCAGGAGCCACACTACTGTTTTATAGCAGTATCGAAGTGCACTGACAACTGTTGGGGCCCATTGACACATACCATATACCGCCGCTTTCACAGTGCTATATCCTGCTTGGTGTTGCTCCTGCCTCTTATATACCACTTTCATACTGCTATCATAGTGCTATATCCTGCTTGGTGTAGATCTGGTCTCAGTGCCATAACTATGTCTGAACCCAACTGAAATGGACTCAAAGAATCAACTTCATTCAGGAGAACCTGGATCTGGTCCATTGCCACATGCTCGAGCACCTTCTGGATCCATTGACAATTTCTTCAGGAGTCATTGCATTACTCCCTCATTTTAAGAAGGCTGGCACCATTCCATCTCTGAAAGTAGAGTTGGATTCCTCCTGAACCTGGGATCCAGAGTAAAGGACAACTAAGATCTGGGCTGAATTCTAGATTTGGTACAATGCAAAAATAAAATAAAAATAAAATAAAAGGAAGCCCATGGTACATTCTTGCCCTACTAGAGAGTATATCTGCCTATGCCAGTGGACATCACTGATATGGAGTGAGATACTCCCTATGTTAACCTGTGTCAACTGATATGAACTTAAAACATAACAGCGTGGATGGAGAGCTGTTGATATGGGGATGCAGTTTTCAGTAGCATCCCTCTGGATCAGAACCTGCCCAACTAATGGACATTGGGAACAGCTGAGCAACACATTGATCATCAGGTTCCTCAGCTTTCCCCAGTGCAAATTAGCCTAATGGGTGAGATGTGCACAATTTAAATGGGAAGGATGGTGCATGGCAATGGCTATTCCCATATGTCCTGCTCCCCATTTAAATTGTGCTCTCCCACCATAGCAAACAGATGCTTGGTGGACTGTGGGAAGGGCTATTGTGACAGGAAAAATGATCCCACAGAGAGTCATCCCTATCCACCATTCTCCTGCTGTAAATAATGAGTTCAGTGGGCTATCAAACAGCTGATTTTTTAATTGGGGGCGGAGGGGGCATGATTTATGTCAGGAGGACATCACACAAAGCTTCCCCTCCCCATGTAAAGATATTTTACAATCTTCCCATTGTAAAATATATGCCCCACCAGCCTTCCAAAAATCACAGATTTATATTTGTCAAATACCAGTTTAATATTTGATATCTAACAGCAACAATGGGACCTTTTTATTCTCTCAGTATTTTAACACTTAATTTTAACTTAAATTTAAATTTTACTGTTCTAACTCTGTATTTTAATCTTATATCAATTTTTGCTGCACGGTTTTATCCTGGTAGTGCTTTTTATACTGTATTTTGTATTTGTGTTTTTAAACTGTTGGTTGTTTTATTATGGTTTTAATTTTTGTGAACCGCCCAGAGAACTTTGGCTATTGGGCAGTATAACAATGTAATAAATAAATAAATAAATAAAATAAACAAACATTTGGTCTCCAAAGATTTTGTAGCAGAAGTCAAAATTTGACAGAAAACGGGAGCCAACATTCATTAGCAGACAGTATTTGAAAGGTTCTGATAGACATTTCAACAAAGTTCAGTGAATTCAGATTAACCTTTTCATTTAACCAATCAGAACAGTCAGGTTGTGTTGCCACATTTGAATTCTGAAATTCAGCTGTTGCGTCTTGAGGTCGAATTCCAATATCAAAAATACAAATTCCCAAATTTGACAAATCTGTAAGAGAAACGAGTTAGATTGCAATCTCATGTAAACCTACTCAGAAGTAGGCCCCATTGAGTGCAATGGAATTTGCTGCTAGGTGTGTATAAGGCAGGATCTACACTACTGCTTGTAACAGTTTATAATGGTTAGTGTTATATCCTGCTTGGTGTAGATCGGCCCTTAACTCCAACATTAAAAGGGGGTTGGATAAATGCCTGGAGGTGAAAGCTATCAATGGCTATTAGCCCTGATGGTTGTGTGCTATCTCCAGTATTTGAGGCAGTATTCCAGTCACCCATGTTCCCCAGTTGCTGGGGAACATGGGTGGGAGGCTGCTGTTGCACCATGTCCTGCTTGTTCATCCCTGGCCAATGGCTGGTTGGCCACTGTGTGAACAGAGTGCTGGACTAGATGGACCTTTGGTCTGATCCAGCAGGGCACTTCTTCTTATGTCCTTAAGGAGAAAGAGTGGCATATTATTGTGGGACATTAAATATTGGGTACCTGTTACCAGCCATTACCTCCAAACAGCACCTGTTCTTTTAATAGGCTTTGGCAAGAGCAACATTCAGATTACGCTTATTGAGGTAATTGTCAGAGCCCACATTGAGAAGCTCAACTAATGCTCTTTTAATTGTGCAGCAGATTTTTTTTTTAAAAAAATGTGCTTGTAATGAAACTTGTCAACAACGTAAGTTAGCCAGTAGTTCAGATAACATGACAGCAAAATTACTGCCACCGCTTATTATTATTTAATGTATTTAAGGTTGACATTAATTACAGACTTCCTCAAACATTACTCCTTAGAATTAGATAGAAGATCCTATTCAAATGTTGGACTATGGTGGCAGGTATCAACGGATGAGCTATCTACCTACATGATGTTCATTGTCCTTACAATGGACATCATGTGGGAAGCTCATTTGTTGACAGTCCTTACAATGGACAAAGAACGTTTTTCCCCTCCCCAGAGGTATGAAATCTCTATCAATGATTGCAGTTTTTTTGACATTTTTTCACACTGTGTACAGATCTCAAATATTGGTATGGCTGCTGATGTGCAAAACGTGCCTGCTTTTCCCTCTGTAGAAGTTGCCATTTCACTTCTTCCACATTGTTCGAAATTCGTAGGAAGTCCCAAATTACCTTGCTTTTCCAGCTAATGTCCATGCATCCAGAAGTCCCACCTACTTTTTCCCCTATAGAAGTTGCAATTTCACTCCTCCCACATTCTTATTATTATTATTATTTATTTATATAGCACCATCAATGTACATGGTGCTGTACAGAGTAAAACAGTAAATAGCAAGACTCTGCCGCATAGGCTTACAATCTAATAAAATCATAGTAAAACAATAAGGAGGGGAAGAGAATGCCAACAGGTACAGGGAAGGGTAAGCAGGCACAGGGTAGGGAAAAACTAACAGTAGAAAGTAACAGTAGAAGTCTGCACAACATCAAGTTTTAAAAGCTTTAGGAAAAAGAAAAGTTTTTAGTTGAGCTTTAAAAGCTGTGGTTGAACTTGTAGTTCTCAAATGTTCTGGAAGAGCGTTCCAGGCGTAAGGGGCAGCAGACGAAAATGGACGAAGCCGAGCAAGGGAAGTAGAGGCCCTTGGGCAGGCGAGAAACATGGCATCAGAGGAGCGAAGAGCACGAGCGGGGCAATAGTGTGAGATGAGAGAGGAGAATGTTCTTCAACATTCATAGAAAGTCCCAGAGTACCTTGCTTTTCCAGATAACTTCCATGCATGCAGAAGTCCCTGCCCCCACCCCCAACTGATGTGCATTATAGTAGTGGAAATCAATCTTGTCAGATTACCATGTCATTGTAGTGGTAAACTACAGAATTTGATGAGTTCCCATGGATCCGAAAGCACAGGCGCTAAGCAATCCTCCACCATGGAATTCCTTTTATACATCTAATGCATGCCATTGGATGTCTGTAAATGTCTGTAAGTCCTTGGTCTATTTCACTACAGGTTTAAGATATATTGTCATTTTGGCACCAAATTCCACCAAGGGTAAAATTCCATGCCATTTGTAAACCTATTGATATATATCAGGGGTAATGAACTTCCCTAAGCATTTGGAGGGGCATTTCAACCTTTTAGAATGCAGAAAAAAAATACTTTGCAATCCCTAGGAAACCACCCAATGATCAGTAAGCAGGGGAGAGGGGGTAGAGCCAGGGAGAGGGGGTGGAGTTAGGGAAAGGTGTGAGGGCATCTGGGGAACTTGGGAGAAGTGGATTAGCACCCCAGGAGGGCCAGATTTGGCCCCCAGGCCTGACACCCTCAGATGGTCCCCAGTTAGCCTGAGATATATAATGAGGCTAACTGAAGATATAAAAGAGGAAAGGCGACTCAGAGGCATTTTTTCTTTATCTAAACATATAAAAGACTGCTCCCCTTAGGTTGCAAACCTATACCCATGCCCTAAGAAGTAAGCCTCATTGAGCTCAATGGGATTCTTCTGAGTAAACATGTTGAGGAATGTGCTGTTAGTACCTTAATAACAAAGAAAAATTGCCTCTGACTGTGATATCTCCTCTACAGTTGTTTTTCTTCTCCATCTTCTGTTAAGTCCTCTAATTATCACAGAATAGACTCTTCTTGAGTATATATTAAAACTCAGAGTTAGATCTTCCTCCAATTCTGCTTGTTCTTTAAGCATTTATTGAGAAATCATTGTCCCTCACTTGACAATTAGTACAATTTTAAGTTTACTAATTGATTGCACTTGTAATATGTCCCTGTCAGTTCTCAGTCTTAATCCACACTGGTGAAATATGGATGAATTAAGGAAAGGAAACAGAAGCAGCATGAAACACAGGCAAAGACAGGAAATCAAATTACAGCAGGTTCTCACTCTCAGTAGTAGAGTTCTAAGTGTTGGGGTGGAGATAAGCAAAAAAGGCAAAACAGAACACAATCTCTCTATGCCAAGAAATACTTGACTTCTATCAAATAATAGATTTTTTGCAGGGAGGAGGTTGCCCTATGATAGTCACTACAAAACAAACAAAAGGGAAAAAAATCAGGATTATGTGAGCCCCTATGGACAACATTTCCTGAAGCCTTCCAGACTTGCTATGAGCTGTTCCACTGGAGATTTTTTTCTTGCTGTAGGTTGGATGTACCCAAGAATAAAGATATAAATATACGAAATTCGATTCCTTTTAGTTTCTGATTTTTGCAACATTACGCTAGTTCTGTAACCATTTCAGCATCAATTTTCAATTCATTTTCTAAAAGGTCTTCACTTTTTAAAGTATTTTGTGCACCTGATACATGCGTTTTTGAATGCACTTTCCCAAACATACACATTTTTTTTTACATTTTTTTTACAAATGTTTTCCCCCTGCTAGAATGAACTTCTGTCTGCTCTTTTCTCTAATATATGAATTTGTGTGCACATCTCCCCTAATATTTAGCCCAAGAGCAATAGAGAAAATTAGCAGGGATATAATTCGTGCAGGTACAATGGACTTACTATCTTCCATGCCATGCTCCAGACTGCTTTTTTTGGTTGTCTTATATGGAGAGCTTCGGCTGTTGGGCAGTATACAAATGCAATAAATAAATATATAAATATCGTGTTTTTTCGTAAATGTAAACTTGTGGAAATGGCTGCCTCCCATCCTCCTGCTGCCCCACCCATGCCGCTACTTCTGCGATAGCTGAAATCAGAGAAGTCAGCAGTGCTCCTCATGTCCCACTGCATGAGACAGCTGAGGTGGGAGGAGGAGAAGGGAGTGGTGTAGGGCTGGAGGCCTTGACTTTTTTTGTAAGAAACAGATAATGTTTCATACTGAAGGAAATGGCAGCCATCTGAATCTTTTCTATTTTTTTCCTAATTAATTATTAGGAATTAATAATTAGATTAATGAACCATAATTGGTTAATGAAATGAATGTTATCCCTTTTATATGCAAATATTGGTTAATTGTGGGGAATGTGGAGTGTGGAAAATAACAAGGTGGACACAAGATTGGGATTTAAACAGAGATATATTTATTAATAGATCTGCATAATGGGTAACCTAAATGGGCATCTTCTCTAATCTGGCCTAATGCTGTGGTTTATTGGACGAGACATTCACAGCCTGAGAGTGGCTCCTCAGTGCTCGCCATCACCCAGGCTTCTCCTTTTTGGGGTAGGGAGGCCTTCCATGTTGCCGGACCTCGTGCCACAAAGGTCCGAATCAGTGAGGAAGGTTGGCCCCAAAGGTAAACCTTATCCCTGCCAGCTGGGCTGTAAAACTCACAGCTGGGGAGCCTCAGGCATTTCTGAACACCACAACGGTGCCTCTGAATACTCACCGACCCAAACCCACTCAAGATGCCCACACATACCTCCCTATCATCAAATGTGACCAAATTGTTAACAATGCCAAATCAACCTAATTATTTCTCCCCACCTGTCTTACCATGTGAAGTAGGTGAAAAAAACTCAACCAATGAAAGATTATGAGCAAAAAATTCCTACTTGCCTCCCACCCATAAAGGACGACCAGCAAGCCCACACCGCCTACAGGGAGAGAAGGAGCCGCGTTTCAAAGAAGAGGAAGAAGGGATAATCTATGTGCTCGGATTCCCCCTTCTCTCTCCATTGGCACCACCAGGAGGCTGCGAATGGTGTGCCACCCTGACTCTTCTCACACCCCCACCCACAATAGCCTCCCCACGCCCAGGCTGCACTGGGTGTGGAAGTAAGGCATTTCTTTAAAGGTGCAATCCTATGCATGTGTAGTCAGAAAACAAGTCCTGTAATTCCAGCATTCTCCAGCCAGCTATGGGAGTTGTAGGAGTTTTTTCTGTCTAGGCATGCATAGAATTGTGCCCTAAAAACATTTTTCCTCAACTCAGTGCAAACCAACATGTGGGGGGTGCATCCCCTTCCCAAGACTAGATTGCAAGGTGATATAAACAAGGCCTCTTGAAGTGTGTGATTTACAGAGTATGCTTTCTTACAGCAGATTTTCTTTTGAAGAATACTTTTCTTCACATTGCCATCTGTTTTCCACTTGTCAGGTCTCATTGGAAGCCGTCTATTCTCACAGATTTGCTTACAGCTGTTTTGTACAGACTTATATTTATCAGAGGCTTTTTATTAGGTTTCAACAAGGAAATGTTTGTACAAGAAGGGATTAGCTGTCATTTTTAAAGTGTGGTATAATAAAGGGTAATCCATTAACCAAAAGATTTCAAAATCTTTTATGTTTGTGATCTATCAAAACAGTGGTTTTTTTTGCTTGCGGTATGATTCCCTGTTGTGATCCCCAAAATGGAATGATTTACTGGTGCTTTAACATATTTTTATGTTTTATATATTCATAATTATTATAGTTGTTAATGGGTGTGTTTTTTAGGATTTATCCATTATTTACAGTGTAGTCTGATGCGTGTTTTCTCAAAGTCCCATTATGAACAATTCTGTTTACTCCCAAGCACAGGGATACAGGACCTTAGGTGCCAAATCTGGTGCTCCTGGGGTCCCAGTCTCACCCTATAAGACCCCCCTGGCCCCACACCCATCCCCTGGCCCCATGCTATTTCCTGGGATGACAGATCATTTGGGGGTTACCTGGCTTTTGCAGTTTTTTCCCCATTCTAAAAGGTTGAAATGCATCTCCTAAGGGTACATTACTGGCAATAAATATGTTGGTAGTTTTGGTCTTCTAGCTCCACCCCTTTTATCATTAACCTGCTCCCTGGAATGTGGCACCCGCAAGCTTCTCTGAAATGGAACTCTGCTCTTGAGCAGAAAGATAATGAACACCTCTGTCCTAGGAAGTGTGATTAGGCTTGTAGCCAAAATCATTATTGCAAAACTGTAGTTAGTATGGATGATGATGACCAATGGGCTCCAAAACATTATAAGCACAGGTGGACTTTCTGGATGATGGGAAGAAAGCTCTCTCCACTCATGATCTCTGCTATCCTGAAATAGGTAGGTGTTTCTCCCAACATTTTCTCTATACTTCCTAGGGGCCAATATGTACAGCCACTGTTGATCTGTGCTGGTTTTCCAGTGGGTTTCTAGGTGGTTACATACTCCCTACTGTTCCAAGTGCAGGGGAGAAGCTCCAGAGGCAGAGACTGATTTATTGCATTTCTATACTGCACAATAGCCAAAGCTGTCTGGTCAGTTCACAATAAATAAAATCAGGAATTATAGCATAAAATACAGTATAAAACAAAACAAAATGCAGAAGCTTAAAACTACAATATAAAAGTACAAACCACAATAAAACCTACAACAATGCAGAAATTTAAAATACAGTAACAGCGTGAGCCAGTGTGGTATAGTGACTGAAGTGTTGGACTGGGAGTTGGGAGATCCGAGTTCTAGTCCCCACTTGGCCATGGAAACCAACTGGGTGACTTTGGGCCAGTCACAGACTCTCAGCCCAACCTACCTCACAGGATTGTTGTGAGGATAAAACAGGAGAGGAGGAGGATTATGTATGCCACCTTGGGTTCCTTGGAGGAAAAAAGGTGGGATGTAAATGAAATAAATAAATAACATTTAAAACAAAAGAGCTAAAAGACTAAACACATAGGAAAATAAAAAAAGTCTTCACCTGGAACTGTATAGAACATAATGTAAGTGCCAGGTGAGCCTCTTTGGGAAGCTCATTTCACAATTGTGGTGCCACAGCAGAAAAGATCCTCTTCCTGGTAGCCACCTGCCTCACTTCCTCTGGCAGGAGCCCGGAGAAGGGCCACTGAAGATGGTGTCAGGGTCTGGACAGGTATATATGAGGGTTGTGTATACAACCTGGGGTCATGCTAATGTTTTTAACATGACTATCTGTCTCCAGCCAGAATCAGCCCTTAAATATATAAACAAATCAGAGTTTGAAGCAGGAATGGGGGCATACCTCAGTGGTAATATCGCATGCCTTGCTTGAATACCTCACATTAAATCAAACTTTCTCAACCTAGTGCCCTCTTGATGTATTAGACCCATATGTACATCCAATTGGCCTACGTGTGCGAACTACACATTTTTCTAGCAGCTGCATGCATAGGAGGATGCATCCTGCTCTATACAGGTTTCCCCACTGGTGTTTGAACCTCTAAGAAGCCATGTGCAAAACTCTATATCAATGGTATCTGGCAATGCCTAAATTAAACAATATCTATGTAATACACTATTAACTGTAGAGACACACTTCAGAACTGTGTTGCTCCATATATGCTCTACCTGGCATAGAAGACATGACTGCAGTGTGGTGAGATGCCATGGGGAGGGGAGGTATCATGACATTTTGTGTGAAGATGCGCACAGGGTGCATTACATGTGGACAGGGCCTGAGAAGCTATTTTAGCCCTTGCAATATGCTTCTGGGCCTTCTTGCCATTTCTGGCTTTTTCAGAGGTGCAGTTTGGTCACCAGTGGAAGTGTCTTCACAGATTTCCCACAGTTGTGGTCTTTGTTTCTGATGATTTAGAGGTTGGTAGTGAGTTAGTGGGTTGGGTGCCCCCCACTAATCTAAAGATTATGGACCTCCAGGGACTTCTTTGTGAGGGGTATTTTACTCACTTGCCACAACTGGGCAACACTGGAACCGTTGGAGGCCCACTGTGATGAGTTTACAAGACACCATGAGGATAAAAACGCTCACCTTCATGCTGCCTTGAACACTGCTATTGATACAATCTCTGTTACAGTGTCAAGTGCATTGTCTTATCTTGTTTTGTTGGATCAGTTTTAGTTTTTGGAGCCTGAGGATGTGGATAAAAAGCTTGCATCTCTTTGCTCCACCAGATGCAATCTTGATCATTGCCCATCATGGTTTATTTTAGCTACCCATAGGGGAGGGGGCTGACTGGATGGATCAGAGTGGTGAACACATTATAGCATGATCATGTGATCCCTACTGCCTTGAAGGAGGCAGTGGTGTGACCACTAATGAAAAAAAACTTCCTTTGTTCTAGAGATCTATGCTAACTATCATCCAGTCACAAACACCCCATTCTTGACTAAAGCATATGAGAGTAGGGGCATCTCAGCTGCAGACTGATTATCTGTATCCATTCCAGTCTGGATTCAGGCCTAGTTTTGAGATGGAATTGGCCTTGGTCACTCTGATGGATTATCTTCTTCGGGAGAGGGACAGGGGGAATATGACCCTGTTACTTCTTCTAGGTCTCTCAGTGGCTTTTGATAATGTTGACCATGTTATCTTCCTGGACCACCTCCACAAATTGAGATTTGGAGGCACTGTTCTATGGTGGTTCGACTCATACTTGTAGAGAGGTCGGTCCCAGCATTGAGTGGCTGCACCTCAGCTCTATGGCAGCTGAACTCTGGGCAACGAGGATGATCAGGGGTCTGGAAACAAAGCCCTATGAGGAGAGACTGAAAGAACTGGGCATGTTTAGTCTGGAGAAGAGAAGATTGACGGGAGACATGATAGAACTCTTCGATTACTCGAAAGGTTGCCACACAGAGGAGGGCCAGGATCAGAGTGCAGGACACGGAATAATGGGCTCAAGATACAGGAAGCAAGGTTCTAGCTGGACATCAGGAAAAACTTCCTGACTGTCAGAGCAGTACAACAATGGAACCAATGATCTAGGGAGGTAATTGGCTCTTCCATACTAGAGGCATTCAAGAGGCAGCTGGACAGCCATCTGTCAGGAATGCGTTCCTGCACTGAGTGGGGGTTGGACTCAATGGCCTTATAGGCCTCTTCCAACTCTACTATTCTATGATTCTATGATATTACAGGGCAACATCCTGTCCCCAATGTTAATTAACATCTATATGAATCCGTTCAAAGTTGTTGTGCCTGACCTTTGGGCATTCCAGCCAGCTTTCCATTTATTTATTTATTTTGCCTGCTTAGTACATTTTGTTTTGGCCATCAGCCTTGTTGGCCTTTCTGGCCCTGAGACTTTCTCAGGGCCTATTATTTGCCTAGTTTATCCGCAACCTGGATTTGGGTCTTTTTGTAAGCCTTGGTGATATCACACGTAGGGAATCCCAGTCTTTGCTTCTAGGCCCCCTGGGCTTGTGCTGTTTTTCTCAGCTTAACAATATCCATGAATAAATCACATAATCAGAGACACTCTTCAGAATAACATAGCTAAATCTATTATTTATTTATTTATACTTTAACATGAAATAACTGTTCTGTAAATAGAAGCGTTTCTGTTGACAAAAACAAACAAACATATCATTGTACCTGTACTAGACCTTCAAGTTATCTTGCTAGGGGTTGCTCAAATTACAGACAGTTTTACTGCAAATCTTCCAGTAGCATCTAAAATACTTTCGGCAAAACATACTGTAAATCATCAATGATTCCAGTTGCTTCCAAGTGGCTATGAAAACTTTGGAACATGGTTACTCTGGAGAAATAGTAGGAGCTTAGTAACATTAGTGAGGCTTGTAGTAAAATTGTCATGTTTTCCTGTCTTTTTCTGTATTCTGCACCTTGCTTAAAGCTGCAGGAGCTATACTAGAGTGATCAGATTTAAAAGAGGGCAGGGCATCTGCAGCTTTAACTGTTGTGATGAAGGGGGAATTTCACCACATTCTCCATATATACAAATGACACCTGCTGAAATTCCCTTTTCAAAGGCAGGGCTCCTGCAGCTTTAACTGTTGTGATGAAGGAGGAATTTCATCAGATGCTGCATGCATACAAATGACACCTGTTGAAATCACCTTTTCCATACAACTGTTAAAGATACAGGAGCCCTGTCCTCCTTTTCATAGGGTCACCTTACGGGTAAAGTAAAGTTGATTTCATCATGAGAAGTTGCATGGAGAAAATAGAAGGGAGGGTGTGACAATTTGAGAAGTATCTGCCTTTCCCCCATTTCTGTTCAAAGCTAGTGTTTTTCTAGTACACCGATAGAAGGTGGTCCAGTAGAAGAAATTGATATCATTACGTAATTTGAAAGTGTTAAGTTGCAATGAAACAAATGTACAAGGGACACCACCCTGGTATCACTTGGGATGTTTATAAATTCCATTAGCACTGATAATCTAATTTGTTTCAGAATTGCAGCTTTTATCAATTAGATTCACAGTTCAGTGCTACTCCGAGATTCCCCACTTATTCCAATTAAGTTGCGAGAAATTAACTTATTTTTGAGCTTCATTTCCCTCTGATGTTGATTTTGTGAGACCTATCAGGGTAATTGTTACTCCACATAATTGTGGATTTTGTGTTTCTCATTGAAATTATAAAGAAATTGGATAACATTGCCTTCGTTAACATTGCCATTTATAAACGTCATCATATGCAACATAGGTGAAACCTTCTCCCTCTGCCATCTATATTGCCAAAAGGTATTTCATGACAATGCTAACTAGACTTCCAAGCAAGTCTAGGGCCAGACCTACATCTCTTCTCATAGCTATACGATCCCAGTGTGGTAACGCTATATCTCTTTTGTGCATTTATATCTCATGACACACACAATGACATCTGTTGCAATATTTTGTAGAATATGGAATTAAAAGTAGGAAATAATGCTAGAGAAATAGTATATGAAATATGTAACATGCACGTCAATATCAATAAAAGACACTACTAAAGATTTAGCTATAGGAAAAGGATAAGAGATACAGGTTTATTTGATATATAGTTTTCACCTCAACTTGACATAATGCCTTAGGCCGTAGCTAGACCTAAGGTTTATCCCAGGATCATCCTGGGTTAATCCCTGCCTGAGCACTTAGATGAACAGGTTTGACCCCAGGACAATCCTGGGATAAACCTTAGGTCTAGCTACGGCCCTAGTCTTTAATAGTTGTTTGACAGGCAGACATTCAACATTGCATTGTTGAATCTCCAGGCCAGGAAAAGTTGAACATATTGAATTGCTACCAGTTGCAGAACTGCAAAAAGTACATGAGCCCTGCCTTAATTCAGTAGTACTTCTGAAGCAAGCAGTAAGCTTCTACACCTAGGTATATCTAGCTAGACAACAGCTACCATGGGGGGAACTGAACTCCAACACAGAAAAGTGAGCAATCTGAATTTGCAGTGCTGGCTGCTGGCTGAAGTCTAGTATGTTTTCTGCTTTGTTATGTTGTATTATGTTATTAAAGAAAGGTAAAGAGAAATAAATGCAGTCAATAAAAGCAATGCACTTTAATTAAGATGTAATAAAAAAGATCACAAAGGTTTTGGAAAGGCAAATAACACGTCGTGAGTTGCAGCCAATAGACATTTAAAGGGTAAAATAAACATTATGATCCAATCCTTCTTCTCTGAATTCTGGGGAAATTCCAGGTATAGAAACTGTACCATAGAGACGGACAAGAAAGCTGGAGGGTCTCACTTCCTGCTGAACTGTTAGGAGCTGGTGACAGAGACAGAAGAGCGACCTGTTAGCTATATGTGGTTGTTCCTAATGCGTCATTCTCAAGGTGATAACAATTCCATGGCAAGTATAAGCAAGTTATTCTGAATAGGCAGAAGGTAGTTGGCAGTGAAGTGTTGTGTGTGCATGCTTAGAAGGAGATGATTTGGGGGCAGTATCATGGACATAGATCTCTAGACCTGCCTTTCCATAAACTTTTGGGCCCAGGCACCAAAAGCTGGCAGATTAAACTCACCTGTGTGAAAGGTAGGAAAACAGTGACATCAACTTGGGGTCTTTGTGAAAAATAGACACCTCTAGGCCAGTTTACACAGTGCGAGAAAACGTTTAACAAAAATGCAGAAGGTGTAAGGAAGCTTACAAAACAGCTAACCATTATATATTGAATAAAAAGAACTGAGTTTGTAATAGTTTAAAGCCATGTTTATAAGCAAATAAGGCACAATCAACAGTACACACCAAGTTATGGAGGAAGTCAATAGTTCCATATATATGTCATATGAAATGTATCAATCTCATATCAAACATATCAGTTCAACAGAATCCCGGTGTATTACTATTCCTCAAGAACGATATAGACCACTCTTCTTAATGATATATATATATATATATATATATATATATATATATATATATATTCTTGACAACAAGAAAAAAAATCACAAGAAAAAAAATTCCACTTCCTAGCTATTTTAAATTTTCAGTCAACTGAGTAAATTAGAATTCCAATGTAGAATTTCTGAAAAGAGAAATGAATATATTCTCAGTATTTCATATTTCCCAAAACTTAGCTAACACAAAAATGCCATCAGCTACAAATAGTTTCTTTGAGTGTGAGAAAACACGCATGCATTCTAACTCTATGGTGAAAGTGGTTTAAACACTATGTTTGCTGAGTTGTTTCCTCCTCATGTTATTAACAGTTGCTTGAGGGGAAGAATGGGGCAACCCACCATCACTCCTCCCAACTTTCAGCTCTCACGGTTGTTAAGGGGGTGTATGGCATTTTTCTTTTCAGGCCAGAGAATGGGTATTATTTGGAAATGACTTTGATCACACCTAGGTTGCAATCCTATGCAAGTTTAGACAGAAAAAAAATTCCTACAACTCCCAGCATTCTCATGGCAGCATGGCTGGCTATGGAATGCTGGGAGTTATAGTATTTTTTTCTGTACTATAGTACTTTTTTCTGCATAGGATTTTATCCTTAGCTTGTCTAAGGCCTTAGCTAGACCAAGCGAAATCCCGGGGTGAACCCCGGTATCGTCCCTGTGTGTCCACATGATACACAGGGGATCCCTGGATCAGGGAGGGATGATCCCTCCCTTCCCCAGGATCTCGCCCTCCCCATTGGGCCCGCTTTTTCCATGGTCCCGGGCTGAGCCCGAGACCATGGAACGTGTGGCCCATTGCCATGGTTTGACCCGGTTCCATGTGATTCCTCGCATGGAGCCAGGAGCTGCGCCCATTGAGGATAGAATGGGAGGGGGGAGGGGGGAAATATTTTTTTTTAAAAAAAGGACCCACCTTTGCGCATGACTGCTCATGCAATCCTGTTTCTTTAAAAAGTAAAAAATGGCAGGCGCAATGCCTCTCTTCCTGAGGTTGTCACGCCTCACGTGTAAACGGAGGAGGGCTCTCGCGTTAATCACAATGCGAGATCTTCCCTCCTCCATCGTGGACTATAAGGAAGGTCTAGCTAAGGTCTCCATTATCTTTGGATAACAACTTCAATAGTTTAATACTTATGGTCTGATTCTAGCTGGAGATAGACCATAATATTTTAAGTGTTTGGGGGGGGGGTGGTTGTTTTTTAAGAGAGATGAAAGCAATGTGGTAAGACTAATCATTGCCAGTGATGCACACACTTTTTCTTTTGTCATCATATTGATTAAAATAGTCTTGGCTCAACAGAAAGCTGTGAAAAGACAACAGATTGGGTCAAAGACAAGGTGAGTATGTTCAATAGTGGTAACACTAACTCTTTTAAAGTGATTGCCTTTACTTATTTAAAGTGATTGCCAGCCAGAATAAACTCTTAAATATCTGAGCAGATCAGAATATGAAGCAGGGATGAGGGCATAGCTCAGTGGTAAAATCACATGCATTGTAGAGGTTCCCAGCTTCAATACTCAATACTTCAGTATCCAAATATGTTTGACCACACCTCCATCATTGCCAGTCAACACTAGGGTGACCATATGAAAAGGAGGACAGGGCTCCCGTATCTTTAACAGTTGTGTTGAAAAGGGTGTCATTTGTATATATGGAGAACCTGGTGAAATTTCCTCTTCATCACAACAGTTAAAGCTGCAGGTACCCTGCCCTCTTTTAAATCTGGTCACTCTAGTGTAACTCCTGCACAGGATCGACTCCGTGGGATGGGCATCGGAGGCACTGTTTTACAATGGTTCTGGTCCTACCTACGGGGTCATTTTCAGAGAGTAGCATTGGGTGACCAGTCCTCGGCTTCTTGGCAATTGAGCTATGGAGTGCCGCAGGGCACCATCTTGTCCCCAATGAAGCCATTGGGAGCGATCATTAGGGGATTTGGAGCTAAATGCCATCAATACGCTGATGACACGCAGCTCTATCTCCCTGTGACAACTGAATCAGGTGAGGCTGTGCAGGTCCTGGACCAGTGCCTAGACTCAGTAATGGGCTGGATGAGGGCCAATAAACTGGACTGAATCCTGGCAAGACGGAAGCCCTGTGGGTGAGTGGTTCCCGAGTCCGGGAGACAGGTTCATTGCCTGTTCTGGATGGGGTTGCACTGCCTCTGAAAGAACAGGTTCATAGTTTGGGGGTACTCTTAGACCCATTTCTGTCATTGGAGGCTCAAGTAGCTGCCACGGCTCAGAGTGCCTTTTACCATCTTCGGTTGGTTCGCCAACTACAGCCTCTCCTGGACAGGGATAGCTTGACCACGGTGGCACAGGCATTGGTAACCTCAATATTGGATTACTGCAACGTGCTCTATGTGGGGCTGCCCTTGAAGCTGCTCCGAAAGCTGGAGCTAGTGCAGAATGCTGCAGCTCAGCTGTTGTCTGGAGCTGCCCCTTTCCAGCATGTAACTCCTCTGCTGAGGGAACTGCACTGGCTGCCTATTCGCTACCGGGCCAGGTTTAAGGTTCTTGTACTTGTGTACAAAGCCCTAAACAACTTGGGACCAGGATACCTGAGAGAGCACCTTCTCCTTTACCAACCTGCCCGGTCACTGAGTTCATCTGAGGGCCTGCTCTTGGTGGTTCCACATAGATCCATCCTCGAATTGGAATCCACCAGGGGAAGAGCCTTCAGAGTGGTGGCCCCCCTCCTGTGGAATTCCCTGCCTCTAGAGGTCAGGCAGGCACCAACCTTGTACTCCTTTCGGCGCCTCCTGAAAACATCTTTATTCCAAGAAGCCTTTCTTTAATTTGCAGCCTTGGATTTCTGTTTTTGCTTCTTTTTAAATTTTGTTTTAACTGTTTTATTCTATTGGTTTTTTTTCCATTTTATCTTGTACATCGCTCCAAAAATTTTCAATGGGGAGTGGTATATAAATATTCTAAATAAATAAATAAATGTCGTCCAAACTCAGCCATAGTGTCATTATGATGGGATTGTATTGCTATGACATGAGGTGTAGCTCTGGCCCTGGTCTAAATGAACTGATGGTACAATTCATAATATAAGGCAGCTTCATAGTTTCATACAAGTGAGAATTTTATCCCACAAACCAATTGTGTCAACAAGCCTGTAGGTGTGCCATTTTCTAACAATCACCCTGCCCACCCCGGTCAATATCCTTTCGTTCCTGCCTCTTACGCAGTACGTCCCATAATCTAGAACTTCCTAAATTTATCCTCCTCCATTTCCCTGTAAGCATCTCTTTCTCTCTGGCTACAGTTAGCAGAGTCTAACCTTACTACGCTTACCAGCTGGACTCATTTTCTTGCAGCCCCTTGGTACATGGAAATGTGGCTCTGTGTAGCCCAGGCACACACAGCTGTTTCCAATTAAATGTTTAAAGCCACTCAGCCAATTAGGGGGAAAGCGAGGCTCTAAAGCAGATGCAGAAATATAGCGTTTTATGGACCCATTTGCCCTGATGAGTTCTGTTACTCAGGCAAACCTATATTTTAATAACTATCATTACATTTTTACTCAAAAATGATGAAAGACGGGGGAAAATGAATACTTTCTCTAATTTAAATACGTTGGGCATCATCCAGCCAAAGTTAAGCACTTTGAAGTCCAACTGTTTTCAATGGGAGAGTATTGAGTCACATGCTTAACTTTCCAATTGAAAACAGTGGGGCTCCAAATTTGGCTGGAGCACGGCCCTTTCCATCTAATTTAAAGAAGGCCTTTGGGCTTTCTATTGTCACTAAATTTAATTGTTCACAGTTTAGGAAGGTCTCCTTTGCTTCTGATGGTCAAAGATATTCTTTGGCAAAGATAAAGTCTGCACAGGAGTTACATGGTTTATTAGAAACTCATAAAACAATCAGTAGAAATGGAAATGATAGACATAGATTTCTCTTTTAAGTTTAGGCAAGCTGCTTTAGACATTCTGCCTAGTTTGAATCTCTTATCTCCGCCTTGATTACTGTGTGCTGTTTAATTTTTGTTTGCACTTAGTCTTATTGTCTTAAATGGGCTTTATTGTGTTTCCCCCCTTGCTTTATTATGAGCTGCTCTGGGCAACCTTTTTATGATCCAAAAGTAGGTTATAATTGCTTTTATTTACAGGTTGGCTGCCATGTTGTAGAATTGGAGTGGGCAATTCATGAGCCTACAACTCCCACGAGCCCTAGCCAACAGACTATGGTGCGTTGTGGGCCAAAACATCTGGAAGGCCTTGGGCTTGGGACCACAATACCTGACGGAACGCCTCTCCCGACGTGAATATACCCAGTCACTACGTTCAGCATCTAAGGTCCTCCTCTGGGTGCCTACTCCGAGAGAGGCTCGGAGTGTGGCGACAAGGGATAGGGCCTTTTCGGTGGTGGCCCCCAGACTGTGGAATGATCTCCCTGATGAGGCTCGCCTGGTGCCAACGCTGCTATTCTTTCGGCGCCAGGTTAAGACTTTCCTCTTTGCCCAGGCATATGGCGGCACATCCTAATTACCCACATGTTTAGTTTTTAATCGGTTTTTAATGCTTTATGTGTATATGTTCTGTGTTTTAGAGTTTTAAATTTTGTATACTTGTTTTTACCTCAATTTTAGAATTTCTGTAAACCGCCCAGAGAGCCCTGGCTATGGGAGCGGTATATAAGTTTAATAAATAAATAAATAAATAAATAAATAAGGCCACAAGTTGCATTCTGCTACTGTAGATTTAAGGTCAGAAACTAATTTTATGGAATGGTCACTTTGAATAGAGCATTGAGGATAAGTGACAAGGGCCCTATAATAGCATCAAAATCCCATGATGACAAGAGATACCTGTCTGCACAAGCTTCCTCTTTATTCCTGAATTGGATTGGGTGTGGGGAGATACTATTGGAGTTAGACTTAGCTTAGAGGCAGCTAACTGCTGATCCCTACTATAGAAGTAAGTTGCAGATGTGAAGGGTGAGAAATAATGAGATGAGACACAGAAGTGGGATTAAATATGGGCCACATTTATTTAAAGATCTGCAAAAAGGGGGAAGGCTGAAGTGGGCATCATCTATTGGCCACTTTACAGACCATTGTTGGGATCAGGTGAACCATTCACTGCTCGCCAAGTGGTGCCTGGTAATTCGCCACCTCACGGGCTTCCCCTGCCTGGGGTAGGGAGGCCTTCTGGTGTCACCTCCCCAGGCTGCAAGGTTCTGAGTGGTTGAGGACCTCAAAGGTAACCCTTATCCTGCCAGCTGGTGCCACAAGCCTCCCAGTGGTGGGCCTCAGGCATTACTTATCACCACAATGGTGCCTGTGAATGCACACTAATTTCAACCTCGCTCCAGATGCTCGTTCCTACCCGCCTACAACAAATGTGACCAAATTGCATAACCAAATCAACCTAATTATAACATCCTGCCTGTCTTACTGTGTGAAGTAGGTGAAAAAACTCATAACCAAGTTAGATTATGGCCTCCAAAAAGATGACTAACAAGCCCACACTGTCTACAGGGGAAGGGAGGGAGTGTGCCACGCAGCAAAAGAGGTAGCTGGGAGGGGTATGCAACCTTATATACCTTCTATCCCCTCCCAGCTCCAGTGGCACTTCACAGAGGTCACCAGTAGCAGACCTCCCCATCTCATTACAACACCCTTGCCTGCAATTAGCCCTCCCCCGCCCAGGCATGCCGGGCATTGGTGAAAGGCACTAGTTTTAGTATTTCTTCATATGCTGTTTTGGAAGAGCAGTTTACTTATTGGAGAGTAGTAGAAAAAGTGCCAAGCTAGTCATGATATGGGATGTTCTTGATTACTAAATATATAGTTATTGTGAATGTTTTTAGGCCACACTCTTCAGAAAATCTCTAAGAGCCACATACAGGATTACATTAATATAAAATACAACTTGACAGCCCCATGTCACGTGGCTGCTTTGAAAACTGGGAAGTTTTGCTTTGGAAGGGAGTTTTGAACCCTTTGCTCCCTTATCCTTTCTCTGATCTAAATTGCCCTCCAAAAGCTCAGGGCAGTTTCAGAGACAGGATTTCCCCCCATCGTCAGATAGCTACATAAGGCTACTAATTAGTCAAACAAACAAAAGCAGCAGGAGAATTTAATCATATCGGACAACAGTATTGCATCTACTGCATCCCAAACTGAAAGGCGATAGGCTTCAGAGTATGTAAGGCAAACACGGGGAAGCCTTTTCAGTACAAGGGCTGGATTCCAATGTGGGAAGGGTCTCTAGGACTGCATTCCATTTATTTTATTTTATTTATTTATTTATTTATTTATTTATTTATTTATTTATTTCATTTCTATACCGCCCAATAGCCGGAGCTCTCTGGGCGGTTCACAAAAATTAAAAACATTCAAAGTATAAAACAACAGTATAAAATCATAATATCAAATACAATATAAAAGCTCAACCAGGTAAAAACAGCAGCAATGCAAAATTACAAATTTAAAACACCAAGTTAAAATTTATTTATAGACTGTTAAAATGCTGGGAGAATAAAAAGGTCTTCACCTGGCGTCTAAAAGCGTATAATGTAGGTGCCAAGCGAACCTCCTTAGGGAGCTCATTCCACAGCTGGGGTGCCACAGCAGAGAAGGCCCTCCTCCTGGTAGCCACCTGACTCACTTCCTTTGGCAGGGGCTCGCGGAGGAGGACCCCTGAGGATGACCTTTGTGGGCATAGCCAGGGGCAAGGTACATGGAGTCAAATTGTGAAGGTTTTTATTTATTTATTTTTTACAGAGCCCTGCCCTCTTTTGTATCCAGTCCCTCTAGTATAGCTCCCACAGCTTTAACTATTGTGATGAAGAGGGGATTTCAAAAGGTGCTGCATGCATATTAAAAACACTGCTGAAATTCCCTTTCCTATACAACTGTTAAAGATACAGGAGCCCAGTCCACCTTTCCATATGGTCACCTTATCTTAACCCTTTCTTCTCTTATATCAATTTTGGCAGCTAAAACCAAATGAAAATGATATGAATAAGGCCTAATTATATTTGAATTATGAATAATTCATAACTGATTATTAAATTATCCTATTTCGTGGCATATAAAGTTTAAAAAATGTACATTACGTAGGCATCTGAACCATTGTTAAGATAGATATGTACAATGCAATCTTATGCATGCCCGATCAGAAGTCCCATTGAATAAGTTCCTATCTAAATAAGTCCTTCGATAAGTATATATAGCACTGTTGGACTCCAGTTCCCATAATCCCTGACCATTGTGCATACTGGCTGTGGCTAATAGGAGTTGGGGTTGAACAACTTCCAGAAGACCAGTTTCCCCAGTTCTTGCAATGCAATTTTACCAAGATAATTCTACTTGTTCCCATGTAATCCAAGAGCAAGGGCAAGCACCTCAGTGTCCTCCAGATGTTTTGGGCAAACCCTGACCATTAGACATGGTGGCTGGGGCTGATGGGGGTAGTAGTCTAAAACATCTGCAGGGCCACAAGTTGACTATCCCTGTTCTAGAGGATCTACGTTTCTTTTGGAAATTACTGCTTGCATCTTGTGATTTACCTCCAGCTGCTGCTTACAGCGAGGCTTGCGGTTACATTGAAATACATTCTGCAAACAGCCATCCCTTTGTACAATAACCAAGGGGCAATGCTGAATTACTTGCTCAAGTATTAAGATGTGCCAGTGGGGCTTTTTTCTGTGTCCCACCATTGGAACCTGTACATTACGGAGACACAAGAGGGACTTCTCCGCTGTGCTTATGGGATGCCCTTCTCCCAGAAACCTAGCTTGTGCCAACATTTGTTTTGTTTTGGTGCGAAGTTAAAACCAAGAAATTTACCCAATCTTTTGGGGTTTCATCGACCATTGTTCACTTCTGATTTGCTACTGCTGATTTTATATACTGGATTGTGGACTGGATTATTGTTATATCGGTTTTGTTGTTGTTGAATTGTTTTTATTGATTGAATCCCATCCTGAGATCCATCGATGGGGCTGTTTGGAAATATTTTAAATAAATGAAGGATATACTACATAGATAAGTGGGCTATACTTATTCTACAATATTACCATCCGTGTGTGGATATGCAATTGCATTGAGAATGTTAGTATGAAAAAGCTGAGAGTGTTACTACCTGTGGCTCCTTTGTTTCCAGCTAATGTGGCTCCAGCTTTCCAGCCGCTGTGATTACAAAATTGTGGAGAATAGCTGTAGCTCAATGGGAGCATTCATGCTTTGCGTGCAGAAAGTCCCATATTCTATTCCTGGCATCTCCAGGTAGGGCTGGAAAAATTCCTGCCTGAACCTCTGGAAAATCTTTGCTAGTCAGTGTGATCAGTGCTGAGCTAATGGTCCAATTCGGTACAAGGCAGTTTCCTGTGCTCCTAGGCTGACACATGCAGCCTTGTACCTGCATACATGATTGTGGAGTTGAGGGTGCAGCCAGCTACCAGCAGTAAATTTAAAAAGTGCAGTTCCTTAAATAAAATCAGAGGTGGGTGGGGAAAGAGCGAACTAACTTTTTTCTGTTGCTTTTCTATCAAGCTTATAATAAAATTCAGTTTAATGGTTTTGGTAGTTAACGTCTCCTTATATTCTCATTGGGAAATGACTAGAACAATTGGAGCAGTTATTAAACAATTGGAGGGTTATTAAAACACAGTAGTATTTTTTGTTTCTGTCTCTTTAGGATATTCCTTCCCCCTCTCCCTACCCCGACTATCATGGTTTCACAATTCAGCTACTCTTAAAGCTCCATCTGACGAGCGTTTTATTGCACGCTCGTTACTGGGCACTCACAAAGTTTGCTCAGGTCCCTCACATGACGTCGTCTGCCTCTCGCGTGCCTTCTGCCCCTTCTGGCCTTCATCATGTGACAACCCCCCCCTTTAAGTCCAATGTTCTTTAAAACTTGGAATTGCTGCTCTCTCCTGCTGTGTGCAGGAGAAGCAGCGCCATTAGAACAGTGGACTCAATGGGCCTCGTGCTTGTTGGGTACTTCCTCTTCTTGAAAGAGGAAGTAACTTCAGGAAGGAAAACATGGGCGGAGAAGCGAGGTAGGGAGCATGTTAACCTCCAGTGCGATGGAGTTCTTAAACTATCGTGTACTGAAATTCTAAATAATTAAAGATCTGTAACCGTCACTTCCAGCAGCATAACATGTTTTTAAATGAGATTGCTATGGCGCTTTGTATCTGTTTATCTGGTACCTGTTTAATCTTGGGCGCGGATTCAAAATCTGTAAATCATAACTTACGGAAAGCAATTTGTATACTACTACAGTGCTCTGAGGTTGCATGTGTGTGTGCTGTTAGGTCACCTACTAAGTGATGGAAAGAGAGATGACTGAGGAAGATGACTGAGGAAGATGACTGAGGAAGATCCAAATGACAGCAGGGTTCTAATTTAGCAGAAAATATGACGTAAATGCCCAAAGGTGGCAAAAGCAGATAGAAACAGACAATAATTGTGGGTTGTAGGTAATGATGCCTGTCCACCACTTGAACTGCATCCGTAGTGGAAGATATCCCACCTCCCTCTGCAGCCCCAATCTGCTTCAGAGTGTCACGGGACACTCCAGAGCTGATTTTGGAAGGGAGGCTACAGGGGGGCAAGGGAAAGTTCTACTGCATAAGCAGAAGTCCACTTGCAGATTGGTGATGTTACACTGAGAAGGCACAGAGAGGGCCTTCTCAGTGGCTGCTCCAAGGCTCTGGAACTCCCTTCCCAGGGAGGCTAGGCTGGCTCCCTCTGGGCTACACTTTCGGAGGCAGACAAACACTTTTTTGTTCCGGCAGGCTTTTGGAACTACTCTGGACCTGTGTTAATGTATTGGATTCCCCCCTTTTTAATCTGTGATTGTTTTTAAATTTTTTAACAAGTTTTTAATTTTACTGCAGGTTTAATTCTATTTTACTTTTGTAAACTTAGATTTATATATTTTTTATCTTGTAAACCGCATTGAGTCCAAGTACTGGGAAAAAGGCGGGCTATAGATAAATAAAATAATAACAATAATAATAATAATAATAATAATAATAATAATAATATGCTCCAAATGACCATATTTAGAGGGGACAGGACAACTCTCTTTTCTTGCCTCTGGCCTTGGAAAATTGCTCTTCCTATATCCTGCCCCTCCCCCATTGTTACCTTGTTAAAATTTTGTGGATTTAAATCATTTATTGT
Source organism: Elgaria multicarinata webbii (assembly GCF_023053635.1). Classification (NCBI taxonomy): domain Eukaryota; kingdom Metazoa; phylum Chordata; class Lepidosauria; order Squamata; family Anguidae; genus Elgaria; species Elgaria multicarinata. The sequence continues at coordinate 88,843,748 of NC_086178.1, read as the reverse complement.
TCTGTATGATTTTGTTCCTGTCAAGGATATCTAGTAGTTCAATCTGTGAATGGGTGTATCTTTTCCATAATGTCCATGTCCATAAACACTAAAACAGCATGTTGTGCCCAATAACCTGCCATTTCCAGTGATGCTTGAGAATTTCATTCAATCTGCAATTTTAAGTGAATCAGCCTAATTTGCATTTACCAGACTGAGGATCAAACTGCACATTGTTTAAAGATGTAGCTAGCAGCTATGACTTTTAAAAAATTATAAAGTAAGTACAGAGAATTGAAAACTGGTTGGGGATCTAGTTGTGCGTTTTTTTAAGGGGTTTAACTCTCTCCCCCACTCTGGTCCCAACAGAGATGGGGGCACTCCTGCAATTTACATTGCTAAAAAGTGGTCCATTTATATCTATGGGATACGTGATACAGATATGGATTGCAGTAGATGTCAAAGAGCGAAAGCACTCCTAAACCTATGCTAGGGCCCCAATCCAGATTGGGTCTCTGGCAGTTAGCTTTTATTAAAAAGGAAAGGAAAGAAGGCATAGCTGGCAGATAAGTGATGTTTAGTTTGGCTCTAATAGATGGATCAAATGGTAATTATCTTTTGGTTTTCACACTTCTCTGAATTTTGCAGTATGGTTCTTGTCTACTCAAGAAACATATCAACATGCATATAAAGATGCATACTGTATACAAAAGTGTGTATTTTGTGAAAAGTTGGAAGCAGCTTTCTGTGGTTTCAAGTGGAGGTATTTTTCAGCACCGGTACCTGAGATCTTGCAACAGGAGATGGGTTTGATTGACCTTAAGACATTTTGCATGCAAAACAAGTACTGCCACTCTGAGATGATTCCCAAAATACTGTGGAAAAGCAGGGAAATGCTTTATCCTTCATGTCTTTCTAGTTCTCTCTTTCAAGGTATCTAGCTGGCCAGTGGTGAAAAAGAACAATTTATTCTATAGATTTTGGGTATAATCCAACAAGGCAGTAAGGAAGGACACATTTGTCAATTTCAGTTTCTCTTGTATTTTTCGGTTTGTTGAATTTCAAATTGTCTGTTTCTAACATTGAAAATTTGTCCAGTCTTAGGCTCTTCTTGAACTTTGTGGGTTGTTTTTAACATTCACATGAAAACCCAGAAGTATTTTTGTGCACTTTTCTCCTAATACATGCATTTTTGTATGCATTCCTGCTTGATATGCATATTTTCTGCAAGTACGTTTCCTACTATAATGCATTTCCAAACATTATTTTCCCTTGTATACTTATTTTATTTATTTATTTATTTATTTATTTATTTATTTACAATATTTAGATACCGCTCCCCATCCAAGGATTTTGGAGCATGAACAACAAATAGAATAAAAGAATAAAAACACCATGTTAAAAATACAAGTTTTAAAAGAGTCAAGTTCTGATAAAACCCCAGTATTGCTAAAAAAAAAATACTGTTTAGGGCTTTGTATACTAGTTTTAGAACCTTAAACTTCATTTCAATACTTAGAGAGATGAGAATTTTGAATGGTTATGGAATTTCAGTTCACATAGTGGCTGAAATGTGTGAAATTTGGTAAGTTCACATTAAAATGCAAACTGAGCAAATTTCTCCTCCAACCCTACTAGGCAGTTCTTTTTGCTGACTGTGTACATCAGGCTACCCCAACCTGATGCCTGCCAGGTGTGTTGGACGGAAATTCCCATAATTCCCAACCAACATGGCCACATGTGTACAATGGTCAGGAATGCAGCAACTTGTAGTCCAAAACATCTGGAGGGCACCAAGTTGAAGAAAGCTTTCCTAACTGCTGCTCTGAGCCTAAAGATTGAAAGATTTGATATGAAATGCTTTTATTTAATATTGGTAAAAAAAACCTAGTACGCTCTGGAATATAAATCAATTATCTGGGGCATGGAAACCAATCCTTTGTAAAGCAGTGACTGCTGGCCACTGTATTAATCAAAACATTGACCCTCACCCAGTGAGCTGAATAATGTCCTCCTCTGAGTTGCCTATACCTAAAAACAAAACAAAAAATCACTCTAGTGTGATGCTTAGCATGTTGCCTGGGCATCCTACACAGATAATGTTAAGTAACCTGTCCCTGTGGAACCCTTGTGCTACTGTATATGTCAACTCTACAGCATAAAATATCTGTTTAACTTTACCATCCAGCCATTTCTTTCTTTTTTAGTATTTATAAGCTGCTTTTTTTCAGCAAGAAGTCCTTACAAAGCAATATATACACAAGGCCATGTACAAAAATAAATGTTAGTTACATTGGATAGGAGTACACATAGAGAAAAAATATGCTGTGAAGAATTGCACAAGCCATTCATATTTTAAACTTGCCTATGTTTAAAATGTAATTCATGATTTGTGGATTGTGAACTGTGCAAGTAGAAGCATCCCTGATTCCTGACCATTGGTCATGCTGGCTGGGGCTGATAGAAGTTGTAGTCAAAACATTTGGAGGCAGCTAACTGCACTTGTGTATCCCACTCATTTGGTTTTCTGGGTTGTGCATCAAATTCTTTGACTGTGGTGCTTTGGTCTTGTTTTGAAGTAACAAGCATTGCCACAACTGTATTTTAAATAGTTGTTCTGTGGTTGCAGTTTATATTCTTTAATACATATCTGTGTTCTGAAACTTCTTTATTATTGTTATTTTGCTATAAAATGACCTTTTCAGTGTCAAGCAAAAAACAACAAATAAGTAATAGACACTGTTCACTAAACTACAGTGGCGCTATTCGGAAGACACCTTAAACCCTGCTGGTTAAGGCTTTTGGTTAAACAACAGGGTTTAAGATGTCTTATACAGTGCATTTCGCTAAACCCTGCTCACTCACTAACCACACTCAGTCCATCTGCAGCAGCGTGAGTAGCTCTAACCATAGCTTAAAGTATTGCATGCGACAGCATGGCTTGTGCTAACCCCAGAGAACCACAGTTTTGCTAACCACAGAGCCTGAAGTGGTGTCTGAACAGGCCTACTCACTGTCAATGGCCCTGTTCAGAAGACAACTTAAACCATGGCTTTAACCATTGTGAATAAGGCAAAAAGCCTTTATGACATCCTGGATAATCTTGATGTGTTTTGATATAGAATTGGCATGTGTTTCAAGTAATTCTCAGTTTCATAATATTATCATTAGAAAGGCAGATCAGCTTCTTGATTGCATGGGCTTACTATTCTAAATGCCTACAGCTGGTGAGAAAAGAAACTTGCAAAATGAATTGAAATTATCTAATTAGTTCATTGATTTTTAAAATAGAAAATATTTATTATTTATCATTTAACATTCAACTTAAAATTACTACTAAGAACCCCATAAGAAAATCATCAAATCTAAATAATAATAAATATGACGGGTGCAGTAGAAGATGATCCAAATAATTTTTATACTTTTTATGATAGAAAATTAGTCCAGTAGAGCCTTTGATAAAATAAGGAGAAGGAATCTAAATAAGTATGAACATATCCATTTTGGTTTTTCCCATAGCTACCAGAAAATGGTAGATTATTTTTCTGCCAATTGAAATGTCCCAAATGTTTTATACCCCACTGAAAATTTTCAGTATCCACCCGTAATAGATTTTACTGCATACAATTAAAAGGAAAAGATGTTTTTCTTCAGGTTATTGATAATCATCTGAATGGTATCATAATTTAAAGATGGATGGGCTCACTTTAGTTTTTGTGTGGTATTTTCTAGATGAGGCTGTTTAACTTGCTGTTTCTACTACCAGTTTCATTGCAGAATTAAGATCGGAACTCTACATGAAGTTATTTTCCTTTTCTGTCTTTCTGTACTTTTGCCCATAATTTGCACAAATTCAGCTGTAATTAGTACAAATTAAGGTACCATCCAAAAAAAGTTCCCGGAGTTCAGGAATAGTCTGCAGCTTGGCTCAGATATGCAAAATGAGTCATACATGCCACAGAACACCAGTTAGGGATTTCTCAGCAATGGATATCCCTAATTGGTGGGGGACGAGTTGCACTTTCGTTTTTGATGCAAAAAAATACTAGATTTTCCCTGCTTCAACCCCTCCCCTTTGTAAATGTCCTTAAAAAGAAGAAGTGAAACACAATGCCCCCTAAAGCACCTGTAAAAAACCATGATGGAGGAATGACAATTCATAATAAAATCCTAAACTAAAAAAGCTCAAAGAGTGTGGGTCTTTCTAAGTTTTTTTTGAGAATGTTCAGAAAATAACAACAACTACAACAATGCACTGTACCTGAGATAAACAAGTTGTTCCTGCTAATTTCCTCATTCCTAATGTCCAGTCAAGCCCACCCTTGTGGATGGAGTGTACAGACAGTAGAGAGGGCTTGCTGGAAACTAGGGATGGGTGAGAAATTAATTCAGTTTGCATTTCAGTGTGAACTTTAGAGATGTGAAGGCCCAGAAAAAACCTGGAAAATTCAGGGAAAAATTGTTTTTTCCCATTTTTTTCTGAAGCCTTTTTTGTTTTTTTCTGCAAAATAAAAAAAAAACTGAAGAAAAATGGACTTTGGAATCTTGTATTTAAGCAAGATAAAAAAGGTTTAAGATGATGTCTTTATATATTTACTTCTCCAAATAATTTGTAAAAACTATGTGCAATATCAGATTATTACAATTTCTGTGCGCCGAGGCCAAGGAAGTCCTAAATTGCAAACTGAGACTACAACTCTCAACTGCAAGAGCAAGATGCATTTCTGCCTCTAGGGGCACTGCTATTGAAGCAGAGACTGACACTGATAGTGATAGCTATAGCTCAGAAAATGAATCTGAATAAATTTCATGCATATTCATTGCATTTTTGGGGGGGGGGGGCTTGTTCTCATTTCTTTTTATGGGAATGGGTGCTTTATGTCTGCTTGACACTGTGGAGGAATAGCAGAGACATAAATAATTTTCTTTGCTACTAATGTTGACGGTTTCTTCTGTTTGTTTTTAAATTTGTCTGTTGCCTGCTCCTCATAAACTGGAACCAAAGAGGTTCCTTACAGTTTGTAGCTCCATTTGTTACAAAAAAAAAAAGTAAAAATTTTAAAAAGTAAATTCAATTTGTAATAATTGCTTGAATACACTGTGCTTTTAATATACCAAATGTAATAATTTTATGCCAAACCAACTTCTACATCATTACATTTTATGTTCCTAAAGTAACAAAGTGACTTTCAATCTGTAAAAAGTGCTAATACTGCATGTTTTTCAATTTTTCTGAAAATTTCTGTTTTTTTCCCCACGGCTTCAAAATTTCCAGAAATTTTACATCTCTAGTGAATATTTGCACTTTCCAAACCTAAACACAAACTGAGACCAGGGATGCCCGTCTCTTGGAACTCCATCTTATGTTTTGTTCAACCAAGTTCTGCGGGGTGCCTGGCTCAGCTTGCTTTTGCAGGCCGAACCACAGCTTTCCTCCCCAAACTCCAGCCAGCCAGCTGTAATTTTTGCAAATAGAGTTTTGCAGCTGCGAATTTCTGTAAATCTGACTTCAATTTGCATAATTTGTGCAAATTTCAACCGCAATGCATACTTGCGCAAAATGCACACTTCCTTCATTAAAGGTGACAGACAAAATCTCAGCAGGGTTAAAGGAAGTTAGTGCTTAGTTGGCTATACTGCATAAGAGCAAATCAGTACACTTCAAATAATTAGAGCTGCATGATATTCAGATAGTCCCATATGATTCATAGACTCTTTTTTTCCTTAACAAGAAATACCTTTCAGAGTAAATGACCCTGATGTGATGAGTTCATTTAATGAAGTTTCCAAGAAATGGAAAAAAAAAGTGGTTGGAGATGTAAATAAGATTACCTTCTGCCTCAGTTTTTTTTTAATATATAAAATCATTTTTATGAAGAACCACTGTTGTCAGAAACTCCATATGTTTGAAACTTGCTTTGCAAATGAACAGGGAATAGGCTGGAATTAGATGTTCAACAACTGACAAAGCTCTGAATCACTTCTGCTGCTTCTCCATTGCAAAATAGGGACCAATTGTAGCACAGAGGTGGTTGCTTTTCTCCATGCCAAGGCTTGCTGCATGAAAGAGGAAAAAGGAGTGAGGCATGGGAGTAGCTGAAGAGAATGCTGCAAGAGGCTGAAGAGTAAATCATATGCACTTCGCTCTTATTTATTTACTGCTCCCCCTCCAAAGATTTCGGAGCAGTGAACAAGAAAAAGTATAAAAAGATAAAAACAAAATAAAGTCTTATTGAAAATTATATTTTTAAAAGAACAAAGTTCTTATTGGGCTGGTCAAATTAGGTATATTATTGTCAAAGAACACAACTATTTCAGATAAAGTATTTTAGGCTTTTTTGTTTGTTTTGTTTAAGCTATGCTTTTCATTATCAACAATTTGTATGATCTCTCTCTCTCTCTCTCTCTCTCTCTCTCTCTCTCTCTTTGTGTGTGTGTGTGTGTGTGTTTGTGTGTGTGTGTTTATAACCTGGGGGCCGGTCCTATAATCTGAGAACATCCCTAATGTAAAATGCCCCCTCCCCACAACTCAGAATGTGTGTACATTCCAGGTTGGAGGGGGAACCCAAGTTCACACTGGTGCAGTCATTCCAGTGGCAGGGATGGAAGGAACATTGCAGTGATGATGCCAGAACAGCAGAAGAATGGGTCAGGTATAGAGGGAACATTGTGGCAGCAGTGCAGTGTAGCGGAATCCCCAAATGGATTCCTCTGACACCTGTATTGTAGAGCTGGGGAAAGTGCAGAAAGGGGCAACTAAAACAATCAAGGGGATAGAGCATCTCTCCTATGAGGGTAAATTACAAGAGGCAGGATTGTTTAGCATGGGGGGGGGGCTGGAAACGGACAGTAAAGGGAGACATGTTAGAGGTGTAGAAAATGATGCATGGTGTGGAGAGTGTGGATAGGGAGACAGTTTTCTACCTCTCTCAAAAGACCAGAACCCCGGGTCATCCCATGAAGCTGATTGGGGGAGATTCAGGACAGATAAAAGGAAGGTCTTCTTCACACAGCGCAGAGTTTGCTACCACAACTCACTAAGTTGTGAGTTGGTCCTGCTTTTTCCGTGGTCCTGGGCTGAGCCTGAGACTACAGAATGTGTGGCCCATTTCCATGGAGCCGGGAGCCACACATGGGGTGCAGCGCTCCTCAGGAGCGCTGCACCCATCGGGGTTAGGTAGAGTGACCATATTTGGGAAACCAAAAAAGAGGACACCTAGTGTGTGTGTGTGGAAGCAGCTTTCTGAGTCCTGCAGAAAGTACGTTATTCCCCCGCCACCTTAAAGAACCCAATTGGAGTGGAGGAGGGGAAAGGATTTCATTCTGCGCCACCACCATCCACTCCAATTGGGGCCTTTTCTATAATGTCCACGAACGACCCACTTTCCCCTTTAAGACCTCAATTGGAGCTCGGGGTGGGGGAATGATGTGCCTCAAGAAAGCATGTCATTCCCTCCTGCCATGCTAATGGCAGCCTTAAAGGGGAAGGTGTGTCATTCCAGGACATTATTGAAAATTATAGAAAATCCCCCCTGACACCATGGAAAGAACAAAAGCTAGGACAAATCCGGGGAAATCCTGACAGTTGGTCACCCTAGGTTAGGGTGGGGGGAGTGGGAAACTAAACTATTTTTTTTAAAAAACTTACCTTCAGTGCACAAGTGTTCGTGCGCTGCTTCTCCTTTAATATTTTTTTTTAAATGGTGGGCGCAACACCTCTCTTCCTGAGGTCGTCACACCTCACGTGTAAACGGAGGAGGGATCTCACATTAAACACAACACAAGATCTTCCCTCCTCCGTCCTGGATTATAAGTTAGGTCTAGCTAAGGCCTCCGTCTGGATCCAATTCATATTCTTGTCTTACTTGCACAGATAACTTAATTTATATATATTTTTTTATGTTTGTGGGAGGAGAGCACACTATATCATAGTGCTTTGTATGCAGAAGGTCCCAAGTCAATCTCTGCCCTGGGTTCTCCTGTGAAACAGGTTCACAATATAGCAGGATTGGGAAAGAGAACTGCCTGAGATCTCTTTAAAAAAAAAAGCCTTGAAAATACATCTGCAAAAGTTGTTATTCTTATTCAATACAAAAGTTGCTGCTTCTGCTATTAAAATTGATACTGCACCCTTCAGTCAAGATTAATAGGACAACTAATTACTAGCCCAGCAAGCTAGCACACACTTATATATTTGTGGACTAAAACATGTTTTGTAGCGCTTCCCTGTCTGGTTTCTTGGAGATTCTTAATTGCCAGATTCTTCTGAGACCAGTTAAGGGGCTATATAGATGTCTAGCTAAAATGTTGGCAAGCCAGGACTTTAAATATAACATTTACCTCTGATTGCAGTGAATCTTCTACACTGGCTCCAGGTCATAGTATTTGAGCCCAGACTTGTCAGAGCAATAGGGAATACAGCCTTCTCTTGCTCCTTTGCTTAGCATTTTTCCTCTGCAGAATCAATATTATCCATGTTACAAAAGACTCCAAGGATTTCTTTAAAAAAAAAAAAAAAGAAAAAGAAAAAACCATGTTCTTTATTTATCATCCCTGATTCATTAGGTAAATCAAATCCACCTTCTCCTCTCTCTCTGCTTCTTTGATGCTGGTATCCTCATCAGGTACCCACCTGAATGGGTTTCAGACCAGTAGGTTGTATCATTACCTTGAGCAGGATGGGATTTTAGCTGTGTGCAAGAATAGATGTTCTCCCTCAGCTGCCAGGTTTAAGCTAGTGAGACAGGAGGCTCTGTTCTTTCTCCTGAGTTTGGTGCAGCACAGCAACAGTTTTGAATGCATAAGCCTAACGGGTCTTGTTCTGTGCAGTCATTTTCAAGTTAGAGATCTGGGTAACGCAAATTATAAGGTCACACCAGCTTTACCTCTGACGTTGCCATTTCAGACTAACTTTGCTAGGTTTTTATTATTTTGTTCAGCTAATTCTAGCTGAGAAGTAGTTAACAACCCACTTATACTGAGGAGGGGGTAGGAAACAAACACACCAAAACATTAATTTTATGTTGGAAGTATATGGATATATTTTCTCTTGGAAGGAATGTAACGGATGCCTGCTTTCCCCCACCGCTTGAGATTTGTGATTTTTAATTCTTGTATACTGTTTTTAAGTGTTTTTATCCTATGTAAACTGCCCATAGAGCCTCGGCTATGGGGCTGTATACATATGTAAATCATCATCATCATCATCATCATCATCATCATCATCATCATCTGTGGCTATTATTGATTAATCTCACATTGCTGATTTTATTGTTTGGGTCCAGGTTACCTGCAGGATCACCTTCTCCCATACTGTCCGCGCCGCACACTCAGGTCCTCTGGGGAGAACTTACTTCAGTCAGCCAAAACTTGGCTGACATCTATTACCCAGAGGACCTTTTCTTCTGTCTCCCCCAGATTGTGGAACAGCCTGCCAGAGAAGATTCATAAAACTAACTCTCTCTGTGATTTTAAAGACAGCTTTGAAAACTAGCCTTTCCTGGCAGGCCTACGCAGACCCAGATGAATGTGAAATCAAGTATGTTTAAGATGTGTTGATTCTCGTACTAATGTTGTTCCCCGCCTCAATCCAAAGGGAGAGCTGGGTAATAATAAATAAATATATTATTATTATTATTATTATTATTATTATTATTATTATTATTTATAAAAGGAAGCAAAATGGGGAATCTTTCTATGAAATGGTCTTAACTGAGATGAAAGATATGGGGCAGTATTCTATTGTGCCTATGCCCCCGTGGGACCAACTGCTACCACAATGGGGAGCTACTGGTTCTAAAAGCAATCTAGACTGAGTGGAAAGACTCATTTTTGGAATGGAGCAAGTTAGTGGAGCTTGTAGAAGAGAACTCCACTGACATATCCCAATCCAGAAATGAGCATTTCCACTTATTTCTAGGGTTAGTTTTAGAGCCGCTAACTCCCCATTGTACAAGTGATTGGTCCTGCTGGTGCAGCCCTCTTGGGTACTGCCCATAGATAGTCATCTTGAACCCCCTCTCTGAAATGCCAGTCTTCAGACAGCAGGGATATTTTGTTATGAGTGAATATTCAATCATACAATACCCCCAGCTGCAGTATAGAATGGTACAATTCCAGGAACTCTGTAATGTGTGATTTAATTGCATGTGTAAATTGGCTTCTAGTCCCAATTTGTGAATTTAACCGCCATGCTGACCCAATTCTCAGCTCACTGCCAGTATCAGGTGAAATGCTTCTGGGAGACAGAATGAATACATCATATATATATATATATATATATATATATATATGCATTTCTATTATCTGTTTCATAATGAATTGGCAGTAATGTGTAAGGTCTGGGTATTAGGCTCCAAGATGTGACGGTTAATATAGTCCTTTTTTTTTTTTTTTTTTAGAAAACCTTGGAGGTGCATTTTCCTCCCGGCAAACTACAGGATCATTTTGGGATTGTTCATATTTGAGGCAGTGGACTTTCAGAATCATGCTTCCTAAGCTCTGTCCTCTGTAAGATACAGAATATGCAGTTAAAGCTGTTGGGGCTTTACTAGCTGCTCACTGCAAAGCCCCAGAGCTCGAAGAACATATTCCTTACCTAATTTATTTAACACCTTGGGACATAGATATATGCTTTTTGGCTTAGCAGAACTGCATTCCTGAACGCTTTGATTAGGTACAAAACGGCCACTTCGTTTCTAAAATAAACAGGATGCCGGAAGGTTGAGAACAGTTGAGTTGGTGTTTTCTGTGCACCGTGGAATTGTTCATTAGTTAGGAGTTTGGATGGAAGAGCTATAGTTGGCTGCTTGCTGAGTTAATAAGGAAGTCAAACTCCTGCATTACATTTTCCCCGTACAACTGTGCTCTTTTCAACTTTCTCTTTGAAACTGGGCTTTCAGCTTGTTTCTCGTGTAACTCCAGATTGGATATATTTGTCATTTTTATTTTTTAATTTTGGACAGAGAGAAATCAGAAAAAAATTGGGGGGGGGTTTGCTTTCTTTCAACCCTTGTTTCATCTATAATAATAAACAGATATGGCTTTTTAAGGTATGGTGATAACATTGTCAAGGAATGACAACAATGGCTATTTTGAAAAGTAATTCTGTAGAGGGAGTGCAAGAAGACTGAGATCTGCTGACAGATCTCTGGTTGATTTGCAGTAGATCAACAAGTTTACGACTCCTAGTAGTTGAAGAACAGTAAGCAAAATTGCAGTGCATTAATTGGACTTTAAAAAAATAGGTTAGATTGGGCTTGTGGGAGCTCAATGTAAATTTAAGGAGGGCAGGTATGTTCAGGGCCAGGCCTACCATTAGAGAGAGGGAGATGATTGCCTCAGATGCTGAGGGCTGGTGGCAGAAACCCCAACCCCCTCCAGCTGTTTCTCCTGAGCCTCTGTTAGAGAACAACCATGTAAGCTGGTTTCTGTACATGGAATGGGAAGAAGGTGCCATCTTGTCCTTTGCCTCAGGCAGCAAAAACATTTTTGGGCCTGTCCTGAGAGAGAGAGAGAATAAGAGAAAGACAAACCCCATTATAACATGCACAAGGTTGAATTGGGATGACTTCCCCCCCTTTTCTTTATTAGTTCCAGGCCATTTCTATATAGCCTGTTTAGCCCATTCTGGCTGCACAGGGGCACCGCGTTGTTTATATGATGCAGCCGCCAACTCACAGCCACATTGGGCTTCACCCCCACAAAACTGCATTTTTTCACGGTGTCGATTTACCACAATGTTTTTAGTTTCTCCAAGTTCACCACATTCTTTCCTCATCTGTCTGTGCTGGCCTCAGTTCAGGTTGAGCCAGTGGGCATTCCTGGGGGAAGATCGAAGACCAGGGTAGATCTGGATAACTGGAGAGGGCAAGGGCCAAGCTTGATAAGCCAAATGGCTGCCAGTGTTGTGGTTTTTCCAGACGGATCCCCCATGCTCCCTCCTGCCATCGGTATTTATCATTCCCGTCCCACAGCTGCGATGCTGTGTGGTTTTGTGGGAAGCAAGCAGCAAAGGAGTGCCATATAGACCCTGGGCTCATCTACACCAAGCAGGATATTCCACTATGCAAGCAGTATGAAAGTGGTATATAAAAGGCAGGAGCCACACTACTGCTTTATAGTGGTATTGAAGTGCATTGACAACTGTTGGGGCCTTATGACACATATACACCTAGTAGGATATAACACTATGAAAGCGGTATGAAAGTGGTATATAGTATGTGTCAATAGGCCTCAAATGTTGCCAGTGCACTTCAATACCGCTACAAAGCAGTGGTGTGGCTCCTGCCTTTTGTATACCACTTTCATAGTAGAATATCCTGCTTGGTGTAGACGAGCCCCCTGCCTCTGTCTCCTAAACATAAGACAGTCTTATGAAGGACATTTCTTCAAATGATCAGAAAGCTGTGCATAAAATTGCATTGACGAAAAGGACTTGTTGGGACTGTGGCTTGTAGCCTTCTATCAATGGATCAGAAGTAGTTCATGACAAACAATCAGCATAGGCATTTCAGATCACAAGCGCAGCATCTGAGGGCCTCCTGTTGGAAATTTCCCCTCCCCATATAGTTTGGTGACTCCTTATATGTTTTCCTGCCAATCGAGTGTCTTTGAGTGGAACGTAATAAAATATTTCCTTCAGCACAAGGACAGAACCAAGGCCACTGAGTACAATTCAAAACAAACTCATAAAATGCATCCCAACTTTCATAGGAAGTAATGAATGAAAAAAATCCCAAGGCAGACCCTTACCCTCCCCTCCCTCTCATGTACATGGGTTTGTTTGTTTCTTCACTGGATATTTGAAGCAGTGGGCCCTATCCAATTTTCTACATTTGGCACAACAGGTAAGAAATAAACTTTGAGAGCTATTAACACTATAGGCAATTTTCATTAGGATAGATAGGGAATTTGCCAGACAACTCTCATTAATTTGAAATGGGGTTGCACTGATGATCCTCATGTATTTAGCACAGGTGTTTATGTAATTGTCTTCTGCTCTAAAACAAATTAGGCCACTACATGCAGGAGAGGAAATGGGAAAAGCCAGCAGTAAGGGCATGGAGTGCAAACTTTAGAAATTCATTCGTTAAGTTCAGCTTTCCTAGTAAACGCACAACGCAACACACACCAAGGCTAATTTGGCCGAATGGTGAAAGTTAAGAGTTAAGAGTTGATGAGCCCTAATTTTCTGGTGATTTTTCTTTCTTTCATATGAACAACACCATAGACCTGTTCAGAAGCATTTTTCATGTTCAGGGAACATGCCATTTGGCTCACTGGCCAAGTCTTAGCCTCTGCATGTCTCGCTGAACCTGTGCACAGGAGCAAAATCCAACATAAGTCCTACTTAGAATACTCCCCTGAAATTAATGAGACTTAAGTTAGTCATAACTAATTTAAATCATATTCATTTTAAAGGGTCAACTCTAAGTAGTAGGGCTGTGCACCCCCTATCTGAACTAATTTGGATGCTGATCCAGAACTTCCGGATTGGGCCTGAACCAGTTCAGGTTGATCTGGACCTCCCCCAATCCACTCTGGAACCAGATCCAGAGTGAGATCTGGAGGTCCAGATCGATATTCGGCCCCCATTTTTCCCCCACGTTCCCCACTTACTTGCCTTCGCAGTGGACAGTGGAGGCAGTTGCCAGAAGGACTGCGGTGGCAGCAGAGCCAGGTAAGCCCCCTTCCCCACTTACCTAGTTCCGAAGCTTCGGAACGGTCCAAATCACTTTAGACCGTTCTGAACCGCTTCAAGCTAATCTGGACCTCTCCCAATCCGCTGCAGAACTGGACTTCGGAGTTTCGGATCGGCCCGCTCTGCTTCGGATCCGTGGATCCGTAACATAGCAGAGCACACCCCTACTAAGTAGGACTTATGTTGGATTTCATCCAGGGTATGTATTATTATTATTATTATTATTATTATTATTATTATTATTATTATTATTATTATTGATGTGCTCCGCTTCTAATCGGACCGGCGAATTAGAAGCGGAGCGGGGTGCTTCGCCTCCCCTTAAGATGGAGGCGAAGAGGATTGGGGGGTCGGCGGAGCGTGGCGAAGAGGATCGAGGTGAAGGCAGATCCTTCGCCTCGATCCGGAGCTCTGCCGGAAAGGTAAGTGGGGTTTACCGGGCCCTGCCGCTGTCGCCCATGCGGCGACAGAGGCAGGGCCCGGTAAATCCCCCTCCTCTCCCTTACCTGCCTCCGTCCGCTGTCCCTCGGCTTCTTCAATTGAGCCCGTGGTTCAACCAGGAAGTCTGGGCTGCACTTGCGGCCCAGACTTCCTGGCTGAACCGCGGGCTCAATTGAAGAAGCCGACGGACCGCGGACGGAGGCAGGTAAGGCCCCCCTCCTCCTTGGTCCCTTACCGGGCTCTGCCGCCATCGCTGCACGGGCGGCGACGGCGGCAGGGCCCAGTAACCCCCCCGCCTTCCTCTCCTGGCCTTACCTGGCACCACTCCCCTCCACTGTGGAGCTCCGGTTCGGAGCCGGAGCTCCGTGGCGAAGAGGAGCGGAGTATGGGCGGAGTGGCGCAGAGCGGGCCGATCCGAAATTTTCGGATCGGCCCACGGGGCGGAGCAGGGGATCCGTGCACACCCCTTATTATTATTATTATTATTATTATTATTATTATTATTATTATAGCACCATCAATGTACATGGTTCTGGACATAGTAAAATAATAAATTGTACATGTAAAAACTATGTAGCCCCCCGCCATGTCCTGGAGTCTTGAAAACTCCAGGATCCAAATCACTTGAAGAAAAGCCCTCATGGTACATAGATTTAGACCTGCTTGAACATTCGGAGACTGAGGAGCAGTCTGGTGGCTGCCCATGAATTTACTGAATCTAAAAAATCTGATATACTTTGCTGGCTATGGGATTTGTGGGAGGAAGGGGGCTTGGGCACAGCACCCTCAGTGCCCACCCCTCCTCACCAGGAAAAGGAAACATGGGCAAATTGAGACTTCTCTTAGGCTGCACCTGATGTCTTGGGTATTCTGCGTCAAGTGAAAATGGTAGCCTTGCTATGGTGGTAGGCTTCTGCTGTTCTTGGAGCCCTGGCAAATGTCCAACCATACCAGCACCTGGCTAATTCCAGGTGTTAGTATGCTTGGATGTTTGCCAGGGCTCCAAGAACAGCAGAGCTTCTGAACAGGGCTATTGTCTTATATTTAATACTGTGCATTTTAGAAGTTTGCACCAGAAAATGCCCCTTTCTGAGTAATTTTTTTTAAAAAATAACAGTCTGAGCTGATGATCTGTGTATGCATATTCCACTGGCAACAAATCAGATTTCTCCCTCTTTCAAGTCAGTATTTCATTTTAATATGTCCAACTGCGTTGCTATGATTTGTTAGGATGAAAAATCATCTACAGCACCAGCTGTGGAGTGTAAACAAAAAAACTTTTCATCCTCAACACATTTTGAACACTTGTCTTACAAGAAAAATGGCTTCATTTTTAAGTCAGGCAGTTGGATCTACTCATTGATTCCATAGAGTACAATTCTTCTCTCTTACAAATATTCATAGACCAAATTTGTCATAATATATCATTCATATCTCAATAAGTTAATTCTAGAATTAAATCTTTGTAAGCATGAATTTTAAGATGTAACCCACATACACATCCATTATATTTTCCTGTGTAAAATACAATGAAAGGGCTTCTCATTCCATGCTTTGCATGGCTACTGAGATATGTGATGGGTACAGTTGTCCATTACTCCCTACAGAAGGTTGGACTATCTAGGTGAAATAGTACTGAGTCTGGGCATAGAACCTGTAAGGCACCATGACTAATTGCATTTATATAGACTTAGTTGTTTGGTGTGTTGGTACGAAGGATGTCCACTGAACACACACACATACATACTTACATGCCATCCAACAAGGCACTGGACCACAATCATTGGAAGCCACATACTGAGTCAGACCATTGGTCCATCTCGTACTGCTGACATTAACTGGCAGTGTCTCTCTAGGGTTTTATGAGATGCTGAGTATCAAACCTGGGAACTTTTGCATACAAAACATGATGTGATGTATACTGAGCTATGGCCCTTTCCTCCAGAATCATGGCTTCCTGGAGTCCAGCTTATAGAAGAGTGTCAAGGCACTAGGATTATAGACTCTTTCTTATACATAATAAGCTAATACCTATTGCTTAACTCTGCTCCCCTCCACCAGCCTAGAATAAATGTATATCTGAATGAAGATCTTAGAAGAACTTTTATGGAAATGCCAAACTTGGGGCCTGTATCACTTTGCCTCATTAGTACTTCTGCTCCACTCCAACACTGACCTGCTGTTTCCTTTGCTTGCCTGTAGTGAACTAAGGCTAGAGACTAGGGGTGTGCACGGACCCCCCGCTCCGCTTCACTTGCAGATCCGCCATTTTCCGGATCGGGCCGCTCCGCCCCACCCCCGCTCCGCCCACTTCCGCTCCGCTCCGCCCGGAGCTCCGGATCCGGATCCGGAGCTCCGTTTCCCCCCCCCCATAGGCTTGCATTGAAAGCTAAAAAATTATACAACTTTTTTTCTGTTCAAGTTAGAAACCTCATGTTTGGCACCATGACACCTCATGGGGATATACACACGCACGCCAAGTTTCAAAGCAATCCCATCATCCCCTGATTTTTGGCGAATTTTTGAAAATCGGGCACCCCACACACAACATCCCTGCGAGGTGGGCAGGGGAGGAGGGAGGGAAGGCAGGCAGGCATGCAGCTGGCATTTCTGGGGGCATAAGGAAGTGAGCCAAGGATAAGCCAGTAATGCATATAAAATGGAATAAATCAATAAATAAACAAAGGAGGGGTGGAATTAAAAGCAGCAGTGTTGCTGAATAAACAGCAAGAAGATTTTTTAAAAAAAGGCTATATCTATCTTTTACCAGCAATAGGGGGACGTGCCCGGGGGAGGGGGAAGCAGCTGCCAGTTCAACTCAAGACAGCCACCAACAGCTCTGAGATTAAGAAGTAAACGCTCACTTCAACTCATAACAGGCATCGCTCCACCACTAAAAAGTGAGCATTCACTTCAACTCATGATAGGCATTGCTCCACCATTTTACTCTCTTTGGAAGGCTCTAATGGCCTTCCAGTGCAGGAGAGAGTGGGGGCACGTCCACAATGAGATGCCCTAGGGGAGCTCATCCCCTTGCACCACATCTTTTCAGTTGTTCCCCAAAGTTAGGGTGGGGAGCAGTGCTGTGTTTCTATCTCTTATTCTTGGCTTAGTATATGATTTCAGGTTGTGTTTGTGCATTTGGTGGGGCTACTGTGTTAAAAAACACAGGGAAAAGCCCGTTCAGATGAAGAAAGAGAAGTTTCCCAGAATCCCAAGTTACCTGTTTTGCCTATGCCCTCCTCTAACTTTGGGATCATCATGACCGGGAGCTGACTCTGCCCCTCAGCCCTTTGAAAAAGGTATTTTTCCCGCCGATTTTTAAAAAACTTCTAGCGCGCGACCCGGACAACGCAGAAAGTTGAGAGTAGTCTCAAAATGACCCGCATCCATGACTCTCTGTGCACAAGAATTTTCAGAATGATAGCTTAAAAACCAACCCAGTTATGCCCGAGTCTTTCCCTCAATGCAATCCTATGGGCGAAAAGCCGAAAACGCCGTTTGAGCCGCGCGGTTGACCCGATTTTCACAAAAATATAGCACGCGACCCAGACAACGCAGAGAGGTGAGAGTGGTCTCAAAATGACCCCCATCCACGACTCTCTGAGCACAAGAATTTCTAGAACGATAGCTTCAAAAAGAACGTAGTTATGCGTGATTATTTGCCGCAATGCAATCCTATGGTGAAATGTTTTCAAGATGGCGACCGGAGCGCTCCGCCTGAACTAGGAGCTCCGAAAAATGGCCGCTTCTCTTCGCCTTGCTTCTAGGGGGTCCGCGGTCTGCTCCTACTCCGCCTCTGGGTAAGGCGGAGCAGGCCAATCCGCTACTGCTTCTACGCTCCTAATCGGAGCGGATCACCCCCCTACTGGAGACAAATGATGGTGCTATGTGCTCCAATGTCTCTGAGCAGTGAGATGAACAGGGGACATTTCTGAAAGGCTTAGGTTTCTTTCAATGAAGCAACACTAGAGACTTTGTAATATTTTGTTTTATTTACAGATATAAAAGCAGAATGGCAATAAAGGAGAATTATTTTAAAATCCTATGGAGGTGGTACCTAACCCCGGTTAGATTGAATAAGATAAGTGATCAACATTCAGCAAATTGTTGGAGAGGTTGTGGGGAAAAAGGAACGTATTTACATATGTGGTGGCAATGCAAATATGTACAAAGATTATGGAAGATGGTGTTCTCAGAAATTGAAGAAATAGTGGGAATGAAAATAGAACAAACACCAAAAATAGCATTGCTGTCACTATTTGAAGATATAAAATGTGGAAAAGGAACTATAGAGCTGATATCGAATTTGTTGGTTGCAGCACGACTGATGGTAGCTAGGAACTGGAAGGTCCAAGGGGAATATTCTATTGAGGAATGGTACAAAGAAGTATGGAACATAGCCATTAATGATAAACTGACATGTAATATTAAGTGGAGAAAAGGCATAACTAAAATAAATGAGTTCGAAGGAATTTGGAAACAGTTCCTAGTGTTTGTGTTTACTAAGGGAAGTGGGAAACCACCAGCAGAAGAAACGATTAGATTTTGGACTCAAGAATGATCCCGAGGTGGGGGGTGCACTTTTATGTTAAGAACGAAGATGTTGTAGTATGATAAGGTATATGTAATAGTTTTTGATATTTGTACTCAACAATCATTCAATATGTATGCAGCAGATATTTGATGTGTTTTTTTTCTTATTGTGTTTTGTTTCAGTTATATTTTGGTAATGTTTATCTATGTTTATATAGTGTTGAAAATGAATAAAAATTTAATAAAAAAAAAAAAAAGCAGAATGGCAGCCACGACTTCCTTCCGGGGCATCGCACGGCTGTCTAGACACCCAAGGAGGATTGTGGAAGCCTGTAAGTCTGCAATCCTCCCCGTACACTCTTTTGGTGTAGACATGCTCCAGATTGCAATAAAACTCAGTTCATTTGGGACTTTTATAAAGTATTAGAATAAATCAGAAATAAAACTGTGATTGTGCTCACAGTTCTCAGTAGGTTGTATCCAAGCTGAACTGGGCAAATGGCAATTATTTCCTAGCACACAATGCAGTTAGCCTAAAAGTAACTGCATAGAGTTTGTCTTGTGATATGCAGAATTACTCTTGAAATACACAAACTCAAAACTGACCTTTTTGTTTTGCTGTTAAAAAAAATGGGCAGTCATGCTGGTCATGAGTCATGAACTTGCAAAACAGCTACCTACCATATTGCCCACAGCTTTAAATCTGTTCAACTGAAGTAATGTCCAAATAAAAACCTTTATACTGTCTTGTTCCATACAGGGCATTTGGCAGTACTGGATAATAAAGTGCTGAAAAGGTAGTGCGAACTGCCTAATAGAAGACAGCTGCTAACACCCACTGGGACTAAAAGAACAGACATAATTGCTTCCTGAATAACGTGGAAGGCAGTAGAAATGAAGAGATACATTTAGCCTTTTCATAGTAATAGATTATTAATTGTTATGTTCACTTTTATTGTTTATAGCCCTAGGTCATCACACAACAACAGAGAAAAGAATATCCAATGAATTACAAAAAGTTAATGTGGACAAATGAAACACAGATAAGGAAAAAAAATACTACGACCCAGAACTAACAAGCTTAAAATAGATTATTTGCTACTGCTACTGCAGTGGCCTCTGGACTTTGTGTGAGCTTTCACTGGATTCCTAGGCAGGATCTACACTACTGCTTTATAACTGTTTATAGCATTACTGACAACTGCTGGGGCCCAGGACACATTCCATATACAGTTTTCAAACCACTTTCAGTGTGTTATATCCTGCTTGGTGTAGATCTGGCCTAGAATCAAAGAAACAGAGAGCCATTCGACCCAATGTCAAAAAAGAAATAAAGTCCTGTACAGAACTATTGTTGTTATGCAGTCTTTACTTTGCATGGCTTCTATGAGACAATAATGCATCTGATTAGGCCTGAGGACTTATTTGTTATTGTCAATGCCCTATGTAGTAGGGCTATGCAAACTTCGGGGCTCGGATTCGAAGATTCAAATCACAATGGCCATGTCATGATGGATCTGCCATTTTAATGCAGAGTGCTAGGCCTACATAAAGAAGCAGCAGCCTACAACTCCCAGCATGCACTCACTGGGAAGGCTGAACCTACCGGATGCCAGGGATAGTAGGCATTGCTGTCCTCCCTGCTGCTGCCATGATCACCCAGTCGCAAGTGTGATTGCTCGCTCACCACAGTGGTTAGCCACCTGCTGCTGTAATTGCCCACTCCCTGATGCCATCTGGGATACTCCAGTCTCTCTTGTGTTCCATATGTGCCACGCAGCCACCTGCTTTGGCTCTTGGGAGAAGCAGGTGGCTATGGGACGCTTGTACAATGCAACAGGAGCTTGGGAATCAGAGGAAGGCTGTACCCAAGAGATGGACCTAATTGTGAGGCTATTTTTCTGGGGTGGAAGTTTAGGGAATTTGGCCTTAGATAAAAGAAGTTATTAAGAGGCTTGTAGCAGTGTGTCTTGTGTCATTAAGAATTATTACGAACTGTCTTTTGAAATCCTCAAATATCTGTAATTCAGTGTTTGACCATTCACTATAATGGAGTCTGAAATTATTCCCCCCACTATCCGTATTTCAAAGAGGTCCATTGCTAGAGGTGAGTGTTTAGAGTATATACCTATCGATCCATTCAGCATGCTACATGCAAGGTTGAGCAATTTATGGCCCTCCCTATGTTCTGGCCAACAACTCTGATCATCCTTCACCATTGGCTATGCTGACTAGGGCTGATGGAAGTTGTAGGCTAAAACATCTGGAGGGTCACAAGTTGCCCACTCTGCTCTGCAGCATGTGGTTAGGCTCACTTTTGTTAGTTAGTGCCCTTTGCTCTGTAAACAGGGGCTCTTCCACACGTCGTTCTCGGGGCGCTTCCATCCGCCCCCAGTGCACCCCGAGAACGATCGTGTAACTTGCCTGGTGAAGAGACGAGGAAGACACGTCCTCGCCGCCGCCGCCGCCACCCAGCTTCCTCCACGCCGGACGGGACGAATAGCTTGGCGGAGGAAGGCGGGGTGGAGAGCGGAAGAAGCTCTCCACCCCACCTTCTTCAAAAAGAGCTCTCTGAGCCAGCCGGCACGGAGGAAGCTGGGTGGCGGCAGCGGCGAGGACGTGTCTTCCTCGTCTCTTCACCAGGCAAGTTACACGATCGTTCTCGGGGTGCACAGGGGGCGGATGGAAGCGCCCCGAGAACGACGTGTGGAAGAGCCCCAGTTTTCTGTAGTACAGCAGCTCTCTGCCTGTGGAGTTATGTACAAGAGAAGGGGTTGGGCTTGTAGTGGGATATTTATGGATGAATAGGAGGTGAGGCTTGTAGCAAAGGTTTTCAGATCAATCAGAGGTTTGTGAGTGATTAGGAGATGGGACTTGAACTGTAGCTTTGTGGATGAATAATCCTGCATCGTAGTAAAGGTTTGGACTAGGTAGCTTTTTGGTCCCACCAAGCTCTGTGGTTCTATGCTAATGCTATCAAACTATGTTTTATTGAAGATATACTGAGCTTTGGATATAGATCAGTAAGTCATGATAAATGGGGGAAAATGGAATGGTGATAGAATTTGAATCTCTTGTTTAAATACTAAAGGCAGGCATAGCCTAAACAACTTTTATCTTGAGTAAAAGTTCCTCCACTTTTAGCTGAAGCTAATTGCTGGGAAATATTTCGGTACACCTCATGGATGAGAATAGTTTTGATTGCATTGTAGGTTTTACTATGGACTAGAGCTGTTCCTAAAGATTTTTTTAATAGTATGATTGCCAGACTAAGGCCTTAGCTAGACCAAGCTATATCCCAGGGTGAACCCCAGGATCATCCCTGTGCGTCCAGATGATGCAGAGGGGATCCTGGGATCAGGGAGGGATCATCCCTCCCTTGCCCCGGGATATAGCCCTCCCCTTTGAGCCCCCTTTTTCCGCGGTCTCAGGCTGAGCCCAAGACAGCGGAATCTCGGGCCCGTTTCAGCAGCTTAACCCCGCTCCATGTGATTAGTCGCACAGAGCCAGGAGCCGTGCACAGGGCACAGCACTCCTCAGGAGCACTGCGCCCATCGGGGTTAGGGTGGGGGGAGCGACGAAACCAAATTAAATTAAAAAAGACTTACCTTTAGCGCACAAGCATTCATGTGCTACATCCTCCATAAAAAATTAAAAATGGCTTGCGCAACGCCTTTCTTCCTGAGGTCGTCGCGCCTTACATGTAAATGAGGCAGAGATTTTGCGTTAATCCCAACACGAGATCTCCCCTCCTCTGTCCTGGAACAAAAGGTAGGTCTAGCTAAGGCCTTACTCTAAGAAATCAAGTAAGGATATGAAAACAAACATAAACAACTTTTCTAGACATACTGAATTTTCTATATTTCTAGTTCCAACTTTTTTCATTCTCCTTTGAGGTTTTATATTTTTTGTGAATATTTTTTTAAAGAAAAAAATATTCAGTAGATACCCCCATGACATACTTAATCTAAAAACTTAATCTAAAATGTGCAAGCAGGTGTCTCTTTTAATTTCCTATTAATTAAAAAACATATTTTAAATAGTTTGCCCTACGGTATCCTTTGTTCCTAAGGAACACTTTAATGATTTGCCCCAGTAGTAAAGCTAATATGGATTATGGAAGTGAAATCCCTGTAGAGCCTATAGTCACTGTAATTACCGTTATCAATTAATAACCTCTCAGTACAATCCTAGGCACACCTACTCAGATGTAAGTCCTATTAGCTTCCATGGGGCTTAAATTGGAATAGGAGTCCTGAAACGAGTCCTGTCTGTTATTTCATCGACACTTATTTTGACTCTTTTGACTTGGAAAACAACAAAATCTAACCTGGGCCAGATCTACACTAAGCAGGATATGACATGTTCAAAACTTTTTGAGAACTGTATACAGAGTGTGTCCTGGACCCCAACAGTTGTCACTACTGTTATACACCATTTTAAAGCAGTAGTGTAGACCCTGCCCTGGAAAGTGATAGGTTTTTGTGGTTAATCTGTTTATGGGTTGCATCTGGTAGTCTCCATGTGGCAGCAGAGTGGCATCCACTAGCACAGGAGTATGCAGCCCTTGGGCTAATTTCATGCAATCTTCAGTCTAATTTCAAAAGCCCTCCTTTTGTGCCATCAGTTCATATCTCTGATATGCCCCTTCACTGCAGCCCACTGCCTTTGATGGAACATGGAGAGACAGAAAAGGCAGTAGCAGAAAGAGAGAGAGAGTGAGAGAGAAGAATGGTAGAAAGATAACAGGGGTGAATTCTCCATTTTTGACTCCGGCTCTACCCGCTGCTGGCTTTGGTGCTAATCACTGCTGACTTTCATATTACACCCATCATTAGGGTGACCATATGAAAAGGGTGGGATAGCTAATACCCTGGAAGACAGAAACAAACTTCAAAGTGATCTTGATAGGCTGGAGTGCTGGGCTGAAAACAACAGAATGAAATTTAATAGGGATAAATGCCAAGTTCTACATTAGGGAATAGAAACCAAATGCACAGTTACAAGATGGGGGACACTTGGCTCAGCAATACTACAAACGAGAAAGATCTTGGAATTGTTGTAGATCACAAGCTGAGTATGAGCCAACAGTGCGATATGGCTGCAAGAAAGGCAAATGCTATTTTGGGCTGCATTAATAGAAGTATAGCTTCCAAATCACGTGAGGTACTGGCTCCTCTCTATTCGGCCCTGGTTAGGCCTCATCTAGAGTATTGCGTCCAGTTCTGGGCTCCACAATTCAAGAAGGACGCAGATAAGCTGGAGCATGTTCGGAGCATGTTTAGCCTGGAGAAGAGAAGATTGAGGGGAGACATGATAGCAGTCTTCAAATACTTAAAAGGTTGTCACACAGAGGAGGGCCAGGATCTCTTCTCGATCCTCCCAGAGTGCAGGACACGGAATAACGGGCTCAAGTTAAAGGAAGCCAGATTCCAGCTGGACATCAGGAAAAACTTCCTGACTGTTAGAACAGTGCGACAATGGAGTCAGTTACCTAGGGAGGTTGTGGGCTCTCCCACACTAGAGGCCTTCAAGAGGCAGCTGGACAACTATCTGTCAGTGATACTTTAGGGTGGATTCCTGCATTGAGCAGGGGGTTGGACTCGATGGCCTTGTAGGCCCCTTCCAACTCTGCTATTCTATGATTCTATTCTATAAGGAGGACAGGGCTCTTGTATGTTTAACTGTAATGTAGAAAAGGGAATTTCAGCAGGTGTCAATTGAAGAGGGTGAAATTCTCTCTTCACCAACACAGTTAAAGCTGTAGAAGCCCTGCCCTCTTTTGTATCTGGCCACTCTACCATAGCTAGTGTAGCTTTAACTGTTGTGATGAAGAGAGAATTTCACCCACTTCAATTGACACCTGCTGCAATTCCCTTTTCTACATTACTGTTAAAGATACAGGAGCCCTGTCCTCCTTTTCATATGGCCACCCTACCCATCATATTACAATCAAGGGGATGTGGTCCTCAGCAGCATAAGAAGACTGCCCTGTCTTTGCCCCAGATTTATCTTACATTTTAAAATTAGATAATGTCAAGGCTCCAAAGCTGATGACAAGTTTATTCCGTGGTTCCAAATGTATTCCAGAATACCTAAACTTGATTTCAGAGCCTAGCCATTGTTTCAATGGACAATAAGAGGGTTGTTTCCCTTGTTAGCTTTCCCTACTCTGAACTTATCTTTATTATGTAATCAAAGATATCTTCAGCAGGATCTTTACCACATCCCAGTCTTGGTAGGAGCAGGACTCTGTAACTGCAGATGCTAGATATGATAGTCATGAAATTAATTATGCCACATTTCCTGAGAGCAAACAGACATTCAGAACTTCATAAGAAACACAGGATGTGAACATGTGCCTACTTATGAACTCTTAAGTGCAAAGTTATGAACTTTCATGTCCATATCCAATTGAAAGCTTCATTTTTTTTTCTTTTTGCATGAAAATTCATGTGTATTTTTGTGGACATTTCCTCAAACAAACAGAGTAATTATTCACATTTTTCTCCCATTGGTTAAAACGTGTTTGTAGGCATTTTTTCCAAGTGTATCCAATTTCTTTGTTCCACGAATCACATTGCAAATTTGAAAATGTATAGACATAAACTGGAGATGGTGCTCAGGGATGTGTTCATTTCTGGGAAGTGCGAAGTGGGTAAATTCTTGTCAAAAACAAACTGAAACAATTTCTTTTTACACATCCCTATTTGATATAGGATATTCTCTAATATGAAATCAAGGATAGTAATGTCTAATGACTAGGGATGGGCAAAGTCATCTTTGCCTGCGCCGTGCACTGCTTGCCCTGACCCCTACCATTCGTTGGACCCTGTTTGCCATGTCTGGTGAGCTGCCAGATGGTCTGCAGATGCCTGATGAGTAGAGTAAGGGGTCCCACTAATCTGGCACCCACCATTTTGTGAAAAATGCCAGCTAGGCCTTTTCCATAAATCACCATTTTTGTCCAAAATGATGGCTGTAAATAGGACCATTTATGCAAAGTTACAGGTATAAATGGTCTAATTTTATGCAAAATGGCATCTTGTGGGAGTTCTGATTGCCACATGTCAATACCTTGTCTTCTTGCAAGAAGAAAGCAAGGGGATGGTACGCAGTGATGGGGACTCCTGTTCCTGCTGCCTGTCATCCCCTCATGTTCTCAAGCCTTCCAAGGAGAGTGCGGGGGCTGGGGTGGTGGAAAATCATGAGCTTGCCCAATTTGTTACGTGACAAGTCAGGCAAGCTTAGGGATACACAAACTGGAGTCTGGGGAGCTAAATCAGCAATAGCTCACTGAGCTCTACACCAAACCGGATTCCTCTGACATCCCAACTCATGACAATCAGCTTCTTATAAATATGTATAATATGGTGCGTTTTAGGGAAGGAAGGTTGCAAGTAGATTCAAATAGGAAACATCTAAACATCACCTGTATACTTCATGGCTTTACATTTGCTCCACTTGGTCTGTTTCAGACTTAGGAGAACCTGAATTGTAGAATTTGCATAATGACAGTTTATTCACAAAACACATAGCAAACACATAATGCCACTAAGTACTGAAGGCACTTCCTGCAAACATCTGGCCCTACAATTACAAGTACAAGTAATGAGAGATCCAATATCACTGCAGGAAGATTATTGACGTATAATTATGAGAAGGCACTCATGGAGCCAGATGGTATTACTTAGAAGGTGTTCTCTTAGTGGCATGAAGCTACAGGCAGAAACCAACAAATGTGATTAAATGCATATAGATGTGTCAGAAAGCTACGTAAAGTGGTATGGAACATCAGGCTGAGGGCTTTACTTAACAGGGTCCTTGCATTTGCTATAGAAGCTGGAAGGCCACAGAGACAATGGATTTACAGAAACTTGACAGCTGGGGTCTAGGCACAAAGTTTTATTTTTGCTTCAAGAAGTTCCATGGTTGGATCAAGAACTTTTAGCACTTAGACTCAAAGAACCCTGATGTTTCATAGCAAAGATGGAACTATTCCAACATTCTTATTCCAACACTTGCTGGAAACAGTCTCAAATTTGGGAGGGAATCCGCAACAGGATGATAGGTTAGAGTTCTCTATTGGTTGGATGACCAATTTGCATGTAAGAATCATTATGGACCCATCCCACCAGTGTCATGTCTTGCTTTGCCGTGCCTAGGCATTGCTCATTATCTTGCATCTTTCAATACTCCAGGTGACTGGTGTATCTTGCCTGAAATCCTTATCTCAGACTCAATTGAGGTAGAGATGGTAAGAAACCAAACAATCAAAACAGTCCACATAATAGCTCAACAAAGACCCAACACTTCTGGTCAGAGGACATGATTTCTGTCATGAATGAATTTTGACACCTGCCATTTTAGAACTTAAGCATGGCTACACATGACTTGCACATTCAAGCCAGAGACTTAGGGCAGATCCACACAGAGGCTTCGGGACGCCCTGAAGGCGCTTTAGGGCGCCCCAAAAACGATGATGTTCACCCTACCTTAACCATTCCAAGAAGAGGCGGCGGTGGAGGAGGAGGAGGAGGCCCCGCATCGCCCCTCGCGGGGACAGGATGAAGAGTTGCCGCGCCCGGTGTCTTCGCTGGGGAATCAGCTGCCGCCCACCTACCCGCCGGCCTCCTTTTGCCAGCGAAAGAGCCACCTGGGTCATAGAGCTTGGCGGAAGAAGCTGGCGGTGGCTTCTTTTGCCGAGCTCTCCTCGCCGGCGGAGAGCTCTCGTCATCGGTGGCGGCGGCATCCCACCTTCTTTTGCCGAGCTCTCCTCGCCGGCGGAGAGCTCTCCTCATTGGCGTTGGCGGCGGCACCCCGCCTTCTTTTGCCAAGCTCTCCTCGCTGGCAGAGAGCTCTCCTCGTCCCCGTCGGCGGCATGGATGGCTCTTCCTCGTTTCTTTTACAGGGAAGTCAGACTATCGTTTTCGGGGTGCACTGGGGTCGCATAGAAGCGCTCTGGGAGAGACGTGCGGATCCCCCCTTAGTTCCCACTGAAGTTGCAAACCTTTATCTGGACAGTAACACTTCAGACTGAGAAGAGACCTTGCATGGTGGATTGCTTCTCCATGCCATAAATATCCATGCATCAGGAAAACTGGCATGTCAAGGAAAAGGCAAGCATTTCCCCTGGCAACTAGTTTTTGAGTTTTGCCCAACAGTAGTCTGAAGTGGAACAGGTCAAAAAGAGGTTTACAACCTCAGTGAGAACTGACTCAGATTGTCTCCTTCATAGGGTTGGTGCAGTTGACAGCTTCTCCCATGGATAGCTTCACACTGTAATATGGAAACAGAAGTAGGAGAAACCATACTAGGGAAGGGGGGAGCGCTTTCTAACTCTTCCATCCATGTTAATGCTGCTCCTAGTCCCTGGACTGCTATTGTGATGTTTAAGGATCAGCCTTGGGATCCAGCAAAGTCCCTGTGCAGAAATCCTATCTATGAATCACACACCTTCAAGCCCAGGGGTTCATGAGGATTTCAGTTCAGTTCACAAATCATTCAAACTTTCTCCGTCCACAATCCTGAACACAAATACGAGTGCATTTTTTGGGGGGAAAGGTTATTAAATTCCTGAACTTGCAATGGCATTTTTTTAAAAAAAACTTATTTTGCAAAAAAAAAAAAAAAAGCACTTTAAAATGTAACCCTCCCCCAAACCCCACTTTCATGCTTTACTCAGTGCCCATGAAAATGCATAGTTTCTTCATTTGAATGAAAAGTAAAACAGGTTGCAAGTGAGAACAAGAGCAAGTACAACCAGAGTATGAGTTCGAAGATTCTCAGTGAACTTGAATATCAAGGATAAGGGATGTATGAGAATTTTGCTTCTGTTCATAAACCACATGAACATGTCCCATTTGTTTTATTTTGTTTAGCAATGTTAGCAAATTTCTGAATTTGTGCTGGCATTCAGAAAAATGCATATTTTAAACAAATGCACACTTTGAAATGCACTTTAACACAATAATACACATGTTTCCACTTTAGTCAATAGGGGAAAGTGAACACATTTCAAAAATACCTGCAGGAATATGCACGTTTGTCACACTTAGACTGGGTCAGACTCTACTTCAGTGCCAAGTCCATTAGGCAGGCAAATAGTCAAGTGCTGCTTCTCCCCTCTCTAGTCAAGCTAAATTAGGGATTTGACCCTGATGAATTTCAATATGAAGTGACCTCATCTGCACCTTCCAAAATAATGCATGGATTGGAACTTAAGTTATTCACCAGCTTTTCCACTTCCCAAATGTTTCAGCGCAGTTTTCAGTTTTTAAAAAAGTTACACACCAAATACATGTTTTAAGATAAAATTAGAAATGTGTGTTTTAGGAGAAAATACATTTAGGATTTTGAATTTAAATGCATATTTAAATGTGAATGTTCATGCAGGTTGCTTTTTTAAAGGCAGATTAATACTACTACTACTAATAATAAAATTTATTTCTTACCTGTCTCTCCATTTTGATCGCAGATTGATGTACAAATGAGATGTGACAGACTTATGGATCAGCCTGTGTGAAATGTACACATGTATTGTTCCACTGAGCTTTTAATGGATTTTGAGTCACTCTGTTTTATCCTAAAGGAGGTTTCCACTGTTGCTTTTAATTGATTGTTTGAAATATTATCTAATTGGTTTAGTTGAGATCCAGGGTAAGGTAGTAGCCAGACTGTTGGACTGGGAGTCGGGAGATCTGGTTTCTAGTCCCCACTCGGCCATGGAAGCTCGCTGGGTGACTTTGGGCCAGTCACAGACTCTCAGCCCAACCCACTTCACAGGGTTGTTGTTGTGAGGATAAAATGGAGAGGAGAAAGATTATGTACGTTGCCTTGGGTTCCTTAATGGAAAAATGGTGAGATGTAAATGAAATAAATAAATCACCTTGATCACCCATTAGGCAGATGGTTAGAGCAGTGCGACAATGGAATCAGCTACCTAGGGAGGTTGTGGGCTCTCCCACACTAGAGGCCTTCAAGAGGCAGCTGGACAACTATCTGTCAGTGATACTTTAGGGTGGATTCCTGCATTGAGCAGGGGGTTGGACTCGATGGCCTTGTAGGCCCCTTCCAACTCTGCTATTCTATGATTCTATGATTCTATGAAAAGGGAGATGGATTTGGAAATAGACAGATTTGCCCATCCCTATGCTATGTATACAGCTTGCTACAGTTGCCACTGTCTCTCAGGATTTGCCCAGTTGAAATGTACCACCTTGAAATGCAATATGTAGGAAGCAGAGACTGTCAGCACAGCCCCTGGAGCACTTCTTTACAAATGATTTCTCACATAATCCTGTAGAGACATTTTTAAATACCTTGTGGATCCAGCAGCTATCAACAGCAACCCCCAGGGATAAATTTATTCAGCCCAGAGGTTAGACTGATGAAGAGATTGATGCAACATGCATTAATTTCTGGGGTTTGTGGCTGCTTGAATTGACCATGATATCAAGCACTCCCCCATGTTCACAACACATGTATGTATAATATATCATATTGATTAGGATCATCCTCATATAGAAGGACATGAATAACTGATAAGTCAAGAGAGAACTG
Source organism: Elgaria multicarinata webbii (assembly GCF_023053635.1). Taxonomy (NCBI): domain Eukaryota; kingdom Metazoa; phylum Chordata; class Lepidosauria; order Squamata; family Anguidae; genus Elgaria; species Elgaria multicarinata. The sequence goes on along the minus strand of NC_086178.1, from coordinate 88,813,528 downwards.
GTGAGCAATTTTTCATTCTTTTCACAGACTGCTGACAGCTGAATTTGGAACAAAGTGTTGGCTGCTTATTATAATGATAGATGTGGGGATAACTGCTGATGGTGGCTCAGGAAAAGGAGTTTTAGCTGTGCATCCTCTTTTACTGGATTGGGAGGAAAACGTGGATATGTATGACAACACAATCTCTTTTGGAGATACAAAACAAAACAAAACACCTGTTTCTTGCAGCAAGTTCAACAAAGAGTCACGTGGCATTGCAAAGCCCATCAGAATTTTAATGGCATAAGCTTTCATGGACATTATATGAAGTGTTATCCTCAGTTGGCAGATATAAATAGATAAAGACCCTGTTCAGATGACACACTAAGCCATGGTGGATAAGCATTTTGAGCTAAACATTATGGCTTAGTGTGCATGTGAACCATGACTTAGTGTGTAGCGTCAACCATTCCTAACCATGGTGGCTCCATAACCACGGTTTAAACATGCTCACTGACTATTCGCTGCAAAATGTTTAGCAGCCTAACTATAGCTTAGTGTGTTGTCTGAACAGGCCTATAAGCACACGCGCATGCGCACACACACAGAGTCTACATAAGCTCATACTGCAATGCATGATTTGAAGTTGCCACAAGGCTCTTTGTTACACCAGAGACTGTAATTCTCTGCCATAGGCCATGGCTAGACGAGGCCTATATCCCAGGATAGTCCCAGGATCATCCCTGTGCATTCAAATTACACACAGGGGGTCCCGGGATCAGGCAGGGACGACCCCTCCATTTGCCTGGGATAATCCTTAGGTCTAGCTAAGGCCATAGTTAACATGATGAAAAGCTCAATTAACATCTTGATGACCAGAGGATATTTGCAATGACATTGTCACAGGGACCTTGTGAAATATAGTTCTCCAGGATGCTTGACTCCTTTGTATGGCTATCAGGTGCTACGAAAACATTATTTCCTGGGTTTTTGGTGCCTGGGCCAGTGCAGCTATTGCAGTGTGAAAGGTACAAGAGGGAAACCTGGCAGAAGGGGTTTCAGTGCTACTTCCCCATGGCTGCTGCTACTTTAGTGGGAAAGGAAAGGGATGCGAGAACAGGTTTGTGGTAATGTGTGTGGGTGATGCATCTTTGAAAGCTCAACAGAGTCAACACTTTGGGTTCAGGGGGAAAAGGTGAATTGTTTTCTGATTTGTGGGGAAATAGATCAGTTTGACAATCCCAGTTTCGAACTGACCTGAGAGAAATTTGCCCATCTTGCTAAACAAAATTTTAGGTTTATAATAGCATTGAGAAATGCCCCAATCCCTATGCTGCATGCTCTACTGCATATGAAGCTTGAAATGTCCATCATTAGAAAATGTGGCCCTTTTTGGGCCCGAGGGATCTTTGTTGCTTGCCCAGCTCAGCTTGCATTCATGAACCAAGCCATGTACGGTTTTCCTGGAATTTGCGAACATTTCCTGTACCTGCCCTCTGTAAAAAGTCGTTCGCACAAATTAAGCAAATTATGGTCACAATTTGCCCAAATGTCATTTTACGGTGGGGAAAAAACTGGAAATCCATGAGCTGGCCCAACTTAATGCAGATCAGGTTGGGCCAGATTGTGGGGACTTGAGCCAAAGTCCGGGGTGGGTGGGTTTTCTGCTGAAAGTTCGGTGAGCTTCACCCCCCAGATAGATTTCTCTGACATTCCTGGAACCAAGCCAAGTAACACCTTGAGTAGCTGTTTAGGCTTATACTCTCTTGGCTCCCAGTTCCTCAAGTCCCCAAACGCTAAAGTGTGGTGCACATTCAGGCTCCCATGGGAGCTCCTGTTCCCATCGAATGTCCAAATCCCCTAGGTGACAGGTCCTGGGAACTCCCTTTTGCCCTAAAATCACATCCGGGTGCTCTCCAACTTGCTTGCTATAGACCTAGAGATGTGAATGCTTGGGGAGAAAACTAGGGAAAGCCTTGGGAAAATTCAGGGATGAAAATTCAGGGACGAAAATTCAGGAATGACCTGATTTCTCCCAACTTTTCACACACACACACACACACACACACACACACACACACACACACAGAAAATAATCACTGGGAAAAGGTATTTTTTAATTTTCTCTACCCACCACCGTGCCATGCCAGTTTTTCTGGGGTTTCCTCCCAGGCCTTCACATTTCTACATGCACTCTAACTGCGCTGGCCACTTGTTGCAACCAGATTAAACTACTCAAAGCAAAGCTACCCATATAGCCAATTACCTCCTGATGGTTCAGTACAGAGTAGGAGACAACAACAACAACACCTAGCAGCCTGAGCCAATATGGCAGTTTAACACCACCACCAATAAATGTGGCAACATCACCCACTCTAAATCCTATCCCAGGGTGGCAGGTTGGTTGCTTTTTAAAATAAATGCAGTTATAACAACAGCAACAAAAATGGGGGTGGGGAGAACAATGAACTACCAACAACAACAACAAACCAAAAGGCATATCCATTCTCAATACCATTAATCAAAGAGAGAGAGAGAGAGAGAAGGGGGAAAAGGGATTCATCACTTCTTTGCAGTCAAAATGGGATCTGTGCTGTGGAGAATGTGGGGGAGTCTTAGGCCTTAGCTAGACCTACCTGATAGCCACGATGGAGGAGGGAAGAACTCACTTTGTGATTAACGCAAGATCCCCCATCCATTTACATGGAGGAGAGAGGAAGAGAGGCATCACACCCACCATTTTTATTTTTAAAGAAGACGGAGTGCACGAATGCTCGTGCGCTAAAAGTAGTTTTTTTAAAATTTAACTTAACTTCCCCGCTCCTCCCCCAGCTCCTGGCTCCGCTCGAGGAATCGCGCGGAGCTGGGTCAAGCTGCGACAATGGGCCACACATTCCGCGGTCTTGGGCTCAGCCCGAGACCATGGAAAAAGTGGGCCCATAAAGGAGGGCAAGGGAGGGAATGATTCTTCCCTGATCCCAGGATCCCCTGTGCATCATGTGGACGCACAGGGATGATCCTGGGGTTTGTCCCATGATAAAGCCCGGTCTAGCTAAGGCCTTATACGGCCCTGCTGTGCTTTGCCTCCCAAGCACTGACAATGAGCTATAGCAGGATGGCCTCCTTCCAGGGAGAGGCGGCAAAGACCACGTCAGCCCATGATTGCTTTTGCGCCATGAGGGAAAATAGTTGTCTCTCATGGGCATTGCTCATCAGCTTTGCTATCAAAACTGGTTTCTGATTTGGATGAATTGCTAAATGAACACATCTTTCCGATTGTTGCTGTTTGCTTCATTTCCTCCTTTAAAGGAAAATGGTGTTGCATCTTTTCCCTTTTAATTCAGAAGGCATGGTGTGATTGTTAAAGTTCTGAGTCCACCAAAGATTTTTTAAATCCCACAATTAAAGTGAAAAGGTTCAAGTCCAATGTAAAATATGTAAGCTTGGGTGCATATTGGTGTTTTTTCTTTCTTTCCCCCCTTCCATGTTAAAGTGGCAAAATCCATTATACTTACTTGGGTTTTTAGAGCTTAAAGGACTTAATATAGACTACAGAAGAAAGAGCTTAGAGAAAATCCTCTCTAAGTTTATGAGCATAGCGAGAACATAATTAAAGTTAACCATGAGAATAAAAGGTAGAAAAACAGTGCGAAATACTGTGCAATCTACCTCTGAAATATCCTGAGATAAATCCAAATGGAGATTGGCTTTTTAAAATACCTCTATGTAAAAGAGCTGCATCACAGTATTCAAAATCTCTATTGATCCTGCCTCTTCTTTCCAAATTCCTATTGTTTTTGATAACATCTTTTTAATATGAGCAGTTTCTAGTGTGAAATACCCTACATATTGATTATAAGTCTGGGTAATTCAAACCACTTTAGCCATATACAACCTATTGGGTAAACTTATTCTTTGTAAGCATCACACACGCACACACATATATCAAGGGGAAAACTACAAATTATCATGCTATTTGAGAGTTTGTAAAGGGAATGCATTAATAAGTGCCATCAGCAGCTGAACCTAGTTCCAGATTGTTAGTCAGATGTTAATGCTACCTTATAAAAAGCAATTTCCTTTTTCACCTGTGGTGAGTAAAAATAATGTCTATACCACCATGCAAGAAAACTTTACAAAATCTCTCTTTTATGTCACAAATGACTAGTATAGTCATGTGGGCAACTGAGCTTTTTATGGACTTGCTTTATAGACTTTATTTTCAAGGCTTGTTCCTGGCAAGAGTAGAAAAAATGAAAGGTCTTGTGGCACCTTAAACACCAGCAAATTGTATTATGGCCTAAGCTTTCATGAAACAGAGCTGTGAGGTAAGGGTAAAGGCATAGACCCTACAGGTTCATAGCTTGGGGGTTCTCCTAGAACCATCTCTGTCACTTGAGGCCCAGGTGGCCTCGGTGGCACGGAGTGCTTTCTACCAGCTTCGGCTGGTGGTCCAGCTACACCCCTATCTGGACTGGGATAACCTAGCTTCAGTTGTCCATACTCTGGTAACCTCCAAATTAGATTACTGCAACACCCTCTACATGGGGCAGCCTTTGAAGACAGTTTGGAAGCTGCAGCTTGTGCAAAATGTAGTAGCCAGATTGATAGTTGGAACAGGGAGGTTTGAGCATATACCACCGATTCTGGCCTGCTTGCATTGGCTGCCTATATGTTTCTGAGCCCAACTCAAGGTGCTGGTTTTATCCTATAAAGCCCTACATGGCTTGGGACCGCAATACCTGATAGAATGCCTCTCCCGACATGAACCTACCTGTGCTCTCAACGTCTAAGGTCCTCCTCCGAGTGCCTACTCCAAGGGAAGCTCGAAGGGTGGCAACAAGGGAGAGGGACTTTTCAGTGGTGGCCCCCCGACTGTGGAATGATCGCCCTGATGAGGCTCGCCTGGTGCCAACACTGTTATCTTTCAGGCACCAGGTCAAGACTTTCTCTTCTCCCAGGCATTTAACAGCATTTAACAATGCTAAGTTTGTTTTTAACAAACCCCAGAATTGTTGTTTTTAAATGGATAATGTTGTTTTTATATTGTTGTCTGTATGTTTCTGATGGATTTTTTAAATTTTGTATATTTTATTAATTTTTATTGTTTTTAACTGTTGTAAACTGCCCAGAGAGCTTTGGCTTTGGGGTGGTATATAAATATAATAAATAAATCTTACTCCTGCACACGCATATTTATTTGGTGATGGCTTCCATGCTTGAGGATCTGGAAAGCACCTTCCAGTCAGACTAGGCAATACTGAGCTAAATGTTCAGATAGTCTTACCTGGTATACTATTATTATTGTTGTTGTTGTTGTTGTTGTTGTTGTAACTATTTATTTATATCCCGCCTTTTCCCCAATATTGGGATTCAAGGTGGCTTTACAAATTAAAATGTGTACAGTTAAAACATGTAGAGATATTCACAAATTAAAAATATAATTAAACATGCTACAATATTATTTTTTTTTAAAAAATTAAAATACCAATAATACTTTTTCAAAAAAAAATGAAAAGAAAAAAAAGGCAGCTTCCTATATTATACCACAAGGGTGTACAAAACTATTAGCCCCCACCCCCATGCTAGGGATGTCACCCATGCTAGGGATGTACAGATTTTGTAAAATCCATTCTGTCTGCATTTCATGGATTTCGTTCCATCTGCATTTTTTTTTTCAGATTTCCGAAATTTGGGTAAATTTACATCTGTGCAAATGCACAATCCCACCCCCAAATGGGCAAATTTCCAAAATGTGCAAATGCCCCCAAAATGCACATGAAAATTTTTTGGATGATGTTTTTTTAAAACGTATTTTTCTACAACTAACTTTGTGTAACATTCAGAAAAAAATAAAATTGTGAGTAAAAAAATTTCAAGTTAAAACAGTCCTTAAGACCATGGAATATGTCTGACTCAAGGAAAGCCGGTCCACTCCAGAATCTGCAGGTTGGATTCACAGAAATCTGAACTCATTTCATTCTGTGGCTGATTCCTCCAGCATCCCTAACACTTGCACACTTATTCATACTACCATACACATACACTCACCCTCATACACTCACCTTTCCTTGCTGTCCCTGTTTCCACTTAATCACACAGATCAAGTATACCTGGCTTTTTTCTTCCTTTGGGGGAGGTGGGAGCCTCCTGAAGAATGTAATTTTGATTGGGAAAACAGCCTGCTCTAAACCATCAAATCCTCAGCCTCCGAAGACTGCTTTTCATTTAAAAACAAAATGTTGTGCGCATATTTTTGCAGTGCAGAGGTCAATAAATAACTAGACGAGACATGTACAGTTGAGTTTAAATAGGGCCACATTTATTAAAGATCTGCAAAGGTGGAAATTCTATTGGGCATCCAGTATGGCCTGTTTACAGGCTCTCCTAAGTTGGGCAAGCCATTCATGGCCCGTGGGTTGGTGCTGAGCCTTCCGCCTTCCCCACGGGCCTGCCCCTTGTGGGGTAGGGAGACCTTCTGGTGTCATCCCCAACCCAAGCCACAGGGCTCTGGGTTGGTGAGAAGGGTTGGCCTCAAAGGTAAGCCTTATCTCCAAGCCAGGCCGCGGGGCTCAAAGCTGGAAGCCCTCAGATCTTACCAGTCACCCTAACAGTGCCTGTGAACGCTCACCATTCTTAAATCCTGCTCTAGATGCCTGTATCTAGATGCCTATTAGCAAATGTGACCAAATTAAGACTCAGACACATCAACCTATTTAATACTCCCTAGCTGTCTTGTAGTGTGGAGTAGGCAAAAAAACCTCATGGACAATTCAGAACATGAACAAAAAATTCCTACTTGGCCCCCTAATTGCAACCAGCAAGCTCACACTGCCTACAGGGAGGTAGGTAGGGAGCCGCGCAAACAGAGAGGAGGCTGGGAGGGGTGAGCACTCTTTTATAGCCTCAGTAATCCCCTCCCAGCCCAATGGCACCAAGCAGTGCCCAGCCCGTGGCTGGTTGGGCATGTCTCGTCCTTCTCCCTCACCTGCAAAGGCCTCCCCAGCCCAGGCTATGCTGGGCGTGGCAGAATGGCACATGTAACATCTAAAGTGGCACTCAGAAGCTGTCTTTAGGCATAAGAATGGGACAACACTCTGTATTTTCATAAGAAGGTCTAGTAGCAAGCAGAACCTTTTATGGGTTGATGGATAATACCATATTAAGGTATTTTCTTTATTCAACAGTCTTTTATACTTTATATTTGCACATATAACTAAGTTTTAGTAATCTCCATATTTATTTATTCAGTTAAAAACTATATGATTTATAACTAACCCCCTCTCTAATCAGCTGATAGTGCCACAGACTTCATGTGCCAATGGAGCCAGAAGAAGGATCTTTCTCACTGAAGCTGCCTGCAAACTTTGCAGACGATGCTCTCCTGAATCCTGTCTATCTATTCCACCTGAGCTCCTCTGGTGCTCAAAGTGACTGTGCAATTTACTTTCCCCCTTGTTAGCTCTGGTGAAGTTAGACCCAGCTTTCTCAGAACAAATGACAACGTACATTTAAGCCATTCACAGCCAAGCCTTGACAATGTGTAATATACCATGCCCAATGTCTTTCTTTAAAAACTTCAGATTTCACACTGCACATCTTGACTCAGCAATGTAGTAAAGCTAAAGACCATACATAATATATCTATCTCATGGGTCTGGATGAGCAATGATACCTATTTGAACAAGTGTGTGTGCCACAGAAAGATCCTTCAGCACAGAGGCTGGGAACTAGGAGATCTGAAAGTTATTGTGGGAAATGTCTGATTGCCTGCAGGCTAATATTTATCTGCAATGAAGAAAGAAGAGGAATGCTTCAGTGCTTTATCAGAGGAATAAAATATTAGAAGGAAGCAGCAAAGTAGCAGCACAGTGGAGAATTCAGCCACCAGAAGCAGACTAAAGATTAAATGGAGATGTGGTCCATTTAAATGCAGTGTTGTTGTTTTTTATAAAGCTGGATGAGAAAGTATGTTGTATAGTACATTTTTCTGTGTCTAGTGTATTTACTGACTAAAGCCAAGGGGCGATCTGTGGCACCAAAGTGGTTCTTAACCTGTGAAGGTGGGAAAAGAGAAGGCACCCATCCTATAGTGCCTAGAAGATGTAACCATTAGAAACCAGGGTTCTGATCCAATGACAGAAATCTAAAAAAAACCTTATGACTGGACCTCTCCCTCTAGGAACGTATGGTTTTTGTGAAATCCACTCCATCTCTGTTTTGCAGATTGTCAGGAACTGGATTTTCCCCCACCAGAACTTCATTTCACTTGTGCTAATTCTACCCCACCTTACCCACCCACCCATCTCTCTCTCTCTCTCTCTCTCTCTCTCTCTCTCTCTCTCTCTCTCTCCTTAGCTAGACCTAAGGTTTATCCTGGGGTCATCCCTGCCTGCTCCGGGGATCCCCTGTGTGTTATTTACATGAACCTGGATGACCCCAGGATGATCCCGGGATAAACCTTAGGTCTAGCTAAGGCCTCTCTTTCTCTCTCTCTCTCTCTCTCTCTCTCATTACACAATTTATACTCCACCTTTCTTCACTGAGAAAGTGGCTGTAGTATACTCAGCGGTGCATACACTGGAGTATACATAAAACAAAATAAAAGACAATGGTTTGGAACCAGGCTCGTTAACTGAACTTAGTTGCTATTGAAATCAGAGGGACTTAAGTTGTTTCATTGTCCTCAGGGAGAACTAAGTTTAACTAACATAGTCTAGGGTGACCATATCAAAAACAGGACAAGGTTCCTGTATCTGTAACAGTTGCATAGATAAGGGAATTTCAGCAGGTATCATTTGTAGGCATGCAGCACCTGGTGAAATTCTCTCTTCATCACAGCAGTAAAAGCTACAGGAGCCCTGCCCTCTTGCATCTGGTCAAGAGGGCAGGGCTCCTGCAGCTTTAAATGTTGTGATGAAGAGGGGATTTCACCAGGTTCTGCATGCCTACACATGCCACCTGCTGAAATCCCCTTTTCAATACAATTGTTAAACATAGAGGAGCCCTGTCTTCCTTTCCATATGGTCACTCTAACATAGTCTGGGTCCAGCCCATTGTCTTTGAACTTTTTTTGTAGTCTGAATCCAATCCAATATAATAAAACAATAAAAAGAAGAAATAAAAATAATAATTGCAAAACCAGTAGCAATGTTAAGGCCAGATCTATACCAAGCAAGATATGTCAGTTTGAAAACATTTTGAAAACTGTATATGGAGTGTGTCCTGAGCCCCAACTGTTGTCACTGTTATAAACCATTTTAAGGCAGTAGCCTAGATCCTGCCTAAAACATGGGAGAAAGGCATGATGGATGCTTTCAGAGCACACTGGAGTAGCACTGCCTTAATCCCTGGCCCAAGGCAGACCACAATGGGGCTGTTCCTACTTGCCAACACTGTAAAAGGCTCTGTCCCTCCCTCCTGCATGCTCACCCCAAGGCACCTCAGGCACTGTTCCAAATTTTCTCTTTGTTTTGACACATTCCTTGGTTTGGAAGAGTTTGAAAAGATTTGGAAGAAGAGGCCATCAAGTCTTCTTCATTTGCTTCTACAGGGTTAGGTTTTGTCAACTTGGAGGTCTGCAGGAAAAGAAGCTTAATTAAAGCATGTCCCTCCCATGGAAACTTAATTACCAAACCATTAATACCTTTTGGAATTGCCTGAGGGCAGCTGAAAAACACACTCAAGCCTTAGCTAGACCTAAGGATTATCCCAAGCAAATGGAGGGGTCATCCTTGCCTGCTCCTGGGATCCCCTGTGTGTCATTTGGATGCATAGGGATGATCCTGGGAGGATGCCGGGATATAGGCCTGGTCTAGCTAGGACCTCAGTCTGTGATCAAGGGAAGATTTTTGTGAACTGTCCAGGGAGCTTCAGCTATTGGGTGGTATAAACATGCAATAAATAAATAAATAAATAAATTTCTTCCATGCATGCAATTGGGCTAAGTGCTAGGGTCCAACTAAAAAGGCCATATTTAGAAGGAGCAGCAGCAACAGCAGCAACATGCGTCAAAGATGTGTGATTTCTGGGGTCTTTTAAAAGGAGCAGATGTGCTAGCAAGATGGGCAGCCTGTCCCCATAGAAGACCCCACAGATCACACTTATGACTCAGTCTAATAGGGTCCCCAAGTTTTACTCCAGCATCTTTAAAGGGGCTCAGCTGAGACAGGGAGAGGGACCCATTTTCATCCCCATTATGGCATGTTGGGAGGGTACCATTCTCAAACTGTAGGATGCATCTAACAAATTTCTTTGGCTGCTGCCCCTTTTGGGTACCCTCTAAATAAAACAGTGTTCTGTGGGTTTGATTTCCGCCACTTCTTTTCATGCAGTTTTACTTGTTCATATATTTGTAGAATTTGTAAAAGGGATAAAAGAAATGAAGACGAAAAGGAACCTCAGCTTAGAATTAGAAAGTTTCCCTTATAAGATGGTTTGACGATACAAATAGCAAAGTTATGGACATAAAAGTATGTAACTGATCATTGAAATTAATACCTCTTCTCAACATTCCTCTTCATCTTTGTAATATTCCGACTGAAAGGTTTTCTGTAGAAAGTTTTCCTGTTGAAAACTAATAGGTGCTTATTTAAAGTCATTAAAGATAAAAAGGTCTTTTAGCAGTACACTCTGATTTGATATTTTAATTATCTGTTCTCCATTTGTTTAAGCCAAACTGTTTCATATGCTTATTATTATCATCATCATCTCACTAGAGTAAGAATGAAAACATTGGAGCTCTTCAGTAACCATAATCTTTTGTTTCTAATTTTGTTGCTGTATATCATCAATCACATTTTTTATCCCTGTCCTTTTCTCCTGTATTACTAATCCATCACCTGAATAATTTAATATTTTGAAGGTAAATTTGCATCCAACAAACATTTAAATATCATAACAGATTTGTTATGCCAAGGTCAGCAGCAATTACTGTACCATGCATGTTTTGTTTTATCATGCTTCTTCTTGTCCAAAAACTCATCTTGGGAGACAAAACTAATAACTGAAATGCTCTGCAATGGTTTGCAGATAGATTGGTTTGTTATATATTCCAGGACTTTACTGAACATTGCAGAGGAGCAAAGCACAGGATCAGGCTATGCTTCCAATGCCAGTTCATGGGGGATTTTTTTAAAAGTAGGGTTGCTTGCTTTGTTCAGCGTTCAGACCCTTACTGCGGGCTATCAGGGCAATCCTATTCCCTACTTTAGAGATATGTAGGGCAGAGTTCCTCCTGCAACTCTCTCGGCCTTCCCTTCGGTCTCAGCTGATGAACTGTCTAAAATACTGCGCTCGTCAAAGCCTTCCACTTGTTCCTGTGATCCGATTCCCTCTCGCGTCTTTATTAATCTTATCCCCGCTATCCTCCCATCCTTGCTTCACATCATTAATTCTTCTCTGTCCTCTGGTTCATTTCCTTCTGCTTTTAAACATGCTACAGTCTCTCCCATTCTCAAAAAACCCACTCTTGATCGACTATCTCTGTCTAACTACCAACCTGTCTCTCTGTTGCCCCTTGTCTCAAAGATTCTGGAACGTGTGGTCTACTCTCGTTGTCTTGACTTTCTCTCTAGTAACTCTGCTCTGGATCCCTTTCAATCTGGATTCCGTCCTTTGCATTCCACTGAAACAGCCCTTACCAAGATCACCAATGATCTTCTCACTGCCAAGTCTAAGGGCCATTATTCCGTTCTTATTCTCCTTGATCTAACTGCGGCCTTTGACATGGTTGATCACGATCTTCTCTTAGATTCCCTCCATGACCTTGGACTCTGTGGCTCTGTCTATAACTGGTTCGCCTCCTATCTAGAGGGTCGCTCTTTCAGCGTGTCAGCTAATGGCAGCTCGTCCTCCTCTTTTCCCCTTTCAGTAGGGGTTCCGCAAGGCTCGGTGCTTGGCCCGTTGCTGTTTTCTTTATACATGCTGCCCTTGGGTAAGTTTATTCAATCTCATGGCCTCCAATAACACCTGTATGCCGATGATACACAATTATATCTCTCATCTCCGGAACTTTCTCCTGATGTCCACGATCGTATCTCGGCATGTCTTTCAGATATCTCAGCCTGGCTGCTTCATCGTCGTTTGAAACTTAATATGGCAAAAACTGAACTGCTTGTTTTTCCTCCTAAACCTTCTCCTCACCTCTCATTCTCTCTTACTGTCAACGATGTCACGCTTACTCCGGTCAAGGAAGCTCGTAGTCTTGGCTTTATATTTGATTCCTCGCTCTCCTTTATTCCTCATATCGAGGCAGTAGCTAAATCCTGTCGTTTCTTCCTGTATAATATTGCCAGGATTTGACCATTTTTGTCTGTCTCTTCTGCCAAGACTCTCGTTCACGCACTGGTTATCTCTCGGTTGGACTACTGCAACCTTCTTCTCTCTGGCCTTCCCTCGTCTCACATCAGTCCGCTGGTCTCTGTCCACCACTCTGCTGCTAAGATCATCTTCTTGGCCCGCCGCTCTGACCATGTCACTCCACTTCTGAAATCTCTTCATTGGCTTCCAATTCACTCCAGAATCCAATATAAACTTCTCCTGCTGACCTTCAAAGCTTTTCACGGTCTAGCTCCTGCCTATCTCTCCTCTCTCATCTCACACTATTGCCCTGCTCGTGCTCTCCGCTCCTCTGATGCCATGTTTCTCGCCTGCCCAAGGACCTCCACTTCCCTTACTCGGCTTCGTCCTTTTTCTTCTGCTGCCCCTTACGCCTGGAACGCTCTTCCAGAACACTTGAGAACTACAAACTCAATCACAGCTTTTAAAACTCAGCTAAAAACTTTTCTTTTCCCTATAGCTTTTAAATATTGAGTTTGTTCTGACTCTATACTGTTAGCCTCACCCTACCCGGTGCCTGTTTACACTTCCCTGTGCCTGTTTGCATTCTCTTTCCCTCCTTATAGTTTACTACAACTTTATTAGATTGTAAGCCTATGCGGCAGGGTCTTGCTATTTACTGTGTAATCTGTACAGCACCATGTACATTGATGGTGCTATATAAATAAATAAATAATAATAATAATAATAATAATAATAATAATAATAATAATAATAATAATAATAGAGTTCTGTCCTATGTGATTCACACATTTGCCCAGTTTTTACATCAGCAGAAATATGTTCCTGCTATGGGATGCCATATACAAATGAACCCTTTATGTGAAAAAGGGGTCAGTGGAATTCCACAGATTTTGCATACATAAAGTCCAACGCTGGCCCTGAAAGAACTCAAGGATTGGGAACCTCTGGAGGTCAGATTAGGCCTCCAGGCTATAGGTTCTGCACTCCTGTATTCATATTCACTCATCAAAAACCTGCCAGTTTAAAAGACCAGAAGTATAAGTCTCTCTCACCTTGGTCCAAACTCCACAAAGCCAGGAAATTGGAAGCTAAAGCTGATATTCCCTGTGATCTGTCATGATGTTGTGCAACGTTGCAAATTGTGCTTGTGTAGAACGTATTCTTCATGCACCCATACTTTTCCTGGGTCTTTCAGACCCAAATCCAGATTGGGAGGATGGAGTGCCTGGGACCTCAGGCATGAAAAAACTCTGCCCTCAAGGAAAGACAGGCCTTTCAATTCCATAGTTTCCTTCTAAGCCCTCTGTTCCCAGCACTTGAACCCAAAAAGGGACCTTAGTAACATAAATCATTAAGGGAGAGCAGAAGAGGAAGGGGAGCATGTGGGAGGGCAGACCAGTAAACAGAAGTGGTAGGCTTCAGTCATGCTGAGGGGATTGATTGTCTGTGCGCACACACACACACACACACAGAAATTTGCTGCTGCTGCGGCTGCTTTTACTTTATATGGCCATTATTCCCTCTCCCACCATCAGCATTTGGGGCCTTGCTAGACCTACCAGTTAATGCGGAGAGGAGAAGGAGCAAAGGGTTCCCTGCTCCCCCCTGCCCTGATTTCCCCCCAATGTATGATGCCCCCCGCTCGCCCCCTCGTTCGCTCGCCCGTCCTCTCACCCTCCCACTCAACCGCTCGCTTGCTCGCCCCCCCACTCGCCTGCTCACTCGCTCACTCGCCCATCCACCCCCACTCACCCGTCCACCCCCCCGCTTGCCATATCCACACCCCGCTCACCTGTCCACCCCCCTGCTCGCTTGCCCACTCGCCATGTCCGATGCCCCCTCTGCCCCCCATCCATGATCATCCCCCTCATGAGCCCGATGGGCACAGCGCGGAGCACAGCTTCTCCCGGCTACTTGTGAGTAAGCGAGCAGCCGGGAAAAGCCACGGAACTAACTAGACCTTCTGCAGCCCCGGGCTGAGCCCAGGGCTGCAGAAAATCCGGGCCATAAGCGGATCCGGTTATCCCAGGTCAAGGGAGGGTTTAGCCTGGCCTGACCCCGGGATCCCCTGTGCGTCAACTGCACGCACAGCAGGGAGCCCAGGCCTCGCACCGGGCTAAACCCTCGTCTAGCAACGGCCTTGGAGTGCTGTGTTATGAACTTGCATCAGCTTTTATTAGAAAATAAAAATATTTTTTTTAATAACTAAATTGAGTGTTGTTGTTTTTTTAAGAAATTCCATGCCACCAACTGCAGTAAAAAGAGAATAAAAAAACAGCAATTGTTAAAACTTGGAGATTATAGTGTCTTTATAAGAGATAGGCACAAATGGTTGCCAATACATTTTCAGAAACACTTTTGCTTGACCAAGGTTTTCTTCTTCTTTTCCCCAGTTAACTGTCCTTTCTCTCTCAATTTTCCCAGTCTTCCTGAAATTTTCAGGTTATGTAAAATAGGCATTTTCAGGTTATGTAAAATGGCCTGTGCAATTTTCAGGATGATTGGTGAAATCTTTTCAATTTTATTAAGGTTATAACAACCCACCCACCCCTGCTTTCCTTTTAACCTTATGGAATCCTTGTTTTGTGATCACCTTATCTATTGCAGACACTACTGTGGCTCCAATAATAATTGTGCCTAAATTGTGACATGATTGCACCTGTCACTGCATAGCTGCTGAAACAGTGGCTAACACAAAAAATTTCCTTACAATCAACGCCATAGAGAGCCAGAATTCATTTTAGGACATGGAACCTAAATGTTTTATGCAGGTGAGCACTGTGTATGTTTGATTTGCTCACTATATATATGAATGTATGAAAGTCACTAGCAGAATTCTCTGATGGTAATTTATTTGTCTTTTCCATGCCTCCCCCAATAGATTTCCATATAAAACCATTCATTGCATTCAGAAATTGAATCAATTTACTGAAACAAAGAAGAAAGTACAAATGCTCTACCTCTCCTTAATTCTTTCATGTCCACATGCACTCTGCATTCTCCTTAAAATCAAGCTTTACATGTCTATTTGTCCCATATCACTGAGCATATTTAGTAGATTAAAAAAACCTCTCCCAATTGATTTGATGATATCATATTTTATTAAATTTGTACTATCGTCTACAGGTATTTCAGGCATATCACACCTATGTTGCACTTCATGAATGGTAATAATAATGATGATGATGATGATGATGATGATGATGATGATAATAATAATATTAAATCATTATACCACCCAATAGCCAAAGTTTCTGGGCATTTTACAAAATATTAAAACCTTAAAAATAAAGAATAAAACATAATATAGAAACAATTTATAAAAATCCCAGGGCTGGTTAAAAATGTCATCATAAGCTGTTAAAAGCCTGAGAGTAGAGCAAGGTCTTAATCTGGTGACAAAGGGATGACAATGTTGGTTCCAGGCTGACCTCAGTGGGAGAGGGTTCCATAATTGCAGGGCTACCAGTGACTACCTTACTCTGGGTAGACAAAAGACACTCAGCACACTTACTTGGGAGTAAGCCCAATTGAAGTCAATGGCACTTCTGAGTAAATGTAAGACCCTCAGCACACTTACTTGGGAGTAAGGCCCACTGGAGACAATGGAAGTTTTAAAGTTGGAATAAACAGCCCATTATAGCCATCAGATCCATTCATCCCTTGAACTTTAAAAAAAATTCTGAAAATCAAGGCATGAACAGATCTGTTTCAAATTTATCATGGCTGTATTCCTATTTAACAGCTACCATGGTGCCAAGTTTCATCTCTTTATCTTTAATTTCTACCCAGAGTAATTCCTGGCTTTCCTGGGGGCTGTGATGAAACAGTACAGCAGACATCCCCTCCCATCCTTTGCACACATGTCAGGGAAGGAGGAAGGCACTTAGAGAAACTCTATGTCTTTTGAAATTGGTAGGACTTGCTTCTGTGTAAGCAAGCATTATTAGCCCAATACTAAAACCTTAGCATTGCATTCTAAACCAACAGAAGTGCCCCATCCTTAATGAGCATTGGATTACAGACTTTTACAAAAGAAAGTGTGTGGGTGGAAGCTTTATTTATTTATTTATTTATTTATTTATTTATTATATTTATTACATTTATATACTGCCCCACAGCCAAAGCTCTCTAGGTGGTTTACAACAGTTTTAAATAGTAAACATTAAAAAGTATACAAGGTTTCTATGGGATGGAAATGATGCAGATGATACATTAGCTTTCCCTCTGCTTTCAGCACTTGGCCGGGTGGAGTAGGGGTTTCCCTTAACTACAACCAACTCCAGGCAGTAAAAAAACAAGTGGCTACCTCCTATATCTTGACAAAACTACATGTTCTAGCCATGGCAAAATAGAAGAGCACGGTTTGGGGCTCAAGTCCTTTCCCAAATTTTAAAGATTTTTTTAATGGGTAATGCTTTTCTTTCAAGATAAGACTCCCCTGCCCCAAACCTCTCCCTACACACACAAATGCATATCTTCCTCCCCAGTTATCAACGTTAAAACCCATCATAGCTAATAAGAAACCAATCAGTATATATCCATATTGTGATTCCCAGTCAGCCTGGATTGCCAGAGTGGGGTGGGCAAAGGAGAGGAAAACTTCCCTCGAAATATTCCTCCTTCCCACCAGCTTTCCCAGTGCAATGGGGCTCTTTTCCTACGCCCCTCGGCCCTCCTTTCTGATCAGCTGTAAGACTCTATAAGTGGCTCCTTCGCACTATGGGGACTCAAGGAATAAAAATTATTTTAAAAATCAAATCCATGGGATTTTTTTTTTAAAAGAAATTGTGGGGAGGAAGCTTAAGCCCTTCATTCACAAGACGCCATGGTCCCTAAATACACAGTACTTCCAGAGACAACTACAACAAAATCCACACAGCCCTTCAAATTAGTGCATGGAAGTGTGACTCATTGCATGCAATGGAATTACCTTCTGAGTAGACATGTCTTGGATTGAACTGAAAATCACACACACACTCACACTCACACTCACACACACACACACACACACACACACACAGAGAGAGAAAAAGCAAGTTGTTAACTGTAGGATTATTGCGCTGGAAAGGAGAAGAAATTCTCAGTAACATCTCTTACCAGGGGCCTCATTATACAATGAGGGCCCAATGACCAGACCCAAATCTATTCAGCTGGCCTGTATTCAATGTTTGGTAATTCATTAACTGGTAATTTTCTTTTCTCAAGATTAGGACAGAAAAAAATAGTTATTTTGGACTGCTTATGGGCTTTAATAAGGGATGCTACATCATTGGTACCAATCCCAACTGTTTATACCCTCCTCTGGTAATTGGAGCTAGCAGCTTTCCTGACCATGGGACATATTGGCTTGCAATGATGGGAACTGAAGTCCAACACCTTTGGAGGGCACCAGATTGGGGAAGGGCTGCTCTAAACAAAAAAAGAGAATTACGTGGCCCTAAGTTGTTCGTCATCAGTTTTCCACAACCCCACAGTCACCTCTGCATATCCTATTCTCCATCCTGTCTTCATGGTTTAACTGCTTTGGAAGAATGAGAATTTCACTGGCACTTTCTGCCTCCTTAGGGAGGATGTGGCGTTAAGGCTGGTGAGTGTTAACTCTCATTTTCCCTGCTTTTTGGTGCTTGGTTGAAAACTGTAGAGCCTTAATGTTGTTTTGTAAACTGCAGGTTTTTCGTTTAATGAAGAAATACATGGGTTCTATATTGTACCCCAAAGCATATCACTTAGAATCTTATAGTATGACATATGTAGCAGTAGCATCCTTGAATAGAGTCACTAGGAAGAATTCCCAGCTAAATGCATGGAGTTCTCTTCTAGAAAGAACCCTCTCTACTAATCCAAGGACAATATTAGTTAATTTGAAACTTCTCCTGGGGAGAAAAAAAGGTTCTTTTGTGGCAAATTAGCAGAACTTAGTTACGGTGTAATAATAACTGAATGACTTACTCAGGTTATTTTTTCCTCCCTCCCTCTCCCCCACTCCCCTCCCTCATACACTGAGGTAATTTAAACTTAAGGTTTTAAAGCCTTTTTAAAAGTTGAAAATATTGCAAGAGAAGATGGATTATGTTTTTGTTTGTAATTCTGCCAGGATGGGCCATCTGTCGCTCTTCTCAGCTATCTATCAGTAAGGAAAAGGAGATGAAAATGTCTGCTGTGGTGGAAAATTTGGACTTTTGAGATTTTTCAGTTCCTAAACAAATTGATTGGGTTTGTTTGTGGTAGAGGATGTGGGGGTAGATTATTTTTACTTGGTGGAGAGGTTTTCTAAAACCTTTAACATCTCACTTATTTGTTTCTTAAAGTATCTAAAAGCTTGTATTTTAAAGCCTTCTTTTACTTGTTTTTTTTTAAAATCACAATAACTGTGTTATTGTTGTTGGTCTTTCTGTTCATATACTTTAATCCTTGTATTAACTATGCTTCTCCTGTTTTGGAAGTCTCTCCCTCCTGCTAGCTCTCCTGTAATAGCTAGCACTATTGCCTGAGAAAAGAGCAGATCAGTAGTGATTGGGTGTGCATGCCCCTTCGAAGTTGCATGTAACCCAATCACTATCATCTTAGCAGTGCAACTGAAGATGTACTATCCCAGTGTTGCATCTTATCTACCTTCTAATGTGTGGATGTGTATCTCTTTTATTTTATCAGCATCAGCTGGGCAGACTTATTTTCCCCACCACTAGTTGTTACGTGCATAATTTTTGTTGTATGTGACTCTCTCTATATTAAGGCCAAATCTGAGAAGCAAGTTATAGTAAAGTATCTGATGAGATATTCTAAGGGAAAAAAAATACTTTTAGTGGGGCTGCCACATCTCATTCAGTGGCTGTCTGAGTAAGAATTATTCATCTATAATAGCCTCTTATGACTTTTACTTATCTGTGATACACAAACTGTGTTCCAGGGCACACTAATATGCTAAGAGAGGGTCTGAAGTGTGCCTTAAAAAAGCCACAATGTTGGATACTTCCATGATGCTTCTTGAGCAGAAAGGCCAGCTCATGTAGCACCAAACGGCCCTTCCCATTATACAGGAAGTAACATCCTAATGGAAGAAGTAGAAATGCACCAGGAGTCCCTGATGCAGCTAATCTAAATTGAGAGGCTGATGGAATCTTAGCAGCATCCTAAAATTGCCCTGAAATAAGAGGGATGGACATTGGAAGGCAATCTTAACTATAGTCTCATTGCACTGTAAGGAACAATCCTGGTTGTTCTAGGAGATGACGGAGAAAAGGCATCATTCTGGAGAGTAGAATGAAGTGTGCCATCATCATCATCATCATCATCATCATCATCATCATCATCATCCACCTCGCCATCTGGATCAAGGCGGGGAACAAGTATACATAAAACTGTATTAAAAACATAGTATACATTATTAAAACATTCTAAAAAAATCATAAAATTCCACTGGATAGGCCTGCCGGAATAGTTCAGTCTTTATAGCCTTTGATTTTAACCCAGGGGGGATCCGCACGTCGTACCCAGAGCGCTTCTATGCAACCCCAGTGCACCCCGAAAACAATCGTCTAACTTGCCTGTAAAAGAAATGAGGAAGAAGCCTCATTGCCGGCGCCGGCGCCACCCACCTCCCTCCTCGCTGACCAGTGAGGAGAGCTCGGCGGAAGAAGGCGGGGTGGAGAGTGGAAGAAGCTCTCCACCCTGCCTTCTTTCGCCGAGCTCTCCTCGCCGGCCGGCGAGGAGGGAGGTGGGTGGCGCCGGCAAGGAGGCTTCTTCCTTGTTTCTTTTACAGGCAAGTTAGACAATCGTTTTTGGGGTGCACTGGGGTCGCATAGAAGCGCTCTGGGTACGACGTGCGGATCCCCCCCCCGATTTTAAAATCATGCATCTTGGTAACAAAGGCCTTAGCTAGACCGGGCGAAATCCCAGGGCAAACCCCGGGATCATCCCTGTGCACAGGGATGCACAGGGGATCCCAGGATCAGGGAGGGATGATCCTTCCCTTGATCTGGAATCTTCCCCTCCCCTTTGGGCCTGCTTTTTCCACAGTCCCAGGCTGAGCCCGACACCGCAGAACGTGTGGCCCATTGCCGCAGTTTGACCCAGCTCCGCGCAATTCCTCGGGCGGAGCCAGGAGCGCTTCAACCTTTGGGGGTAGGGTGGGGGGAGCAGGAAAAGTAATTATTTTTTTTAAAAAAACCTTACTTTTAGCACACGAGTGTTTGTGCGCTCCTTCCTGTTTTAAAAAAACAAATGGCGGGCGTGATGCTTCTCCTCCTGAGGTCATCGCGCCTCACATGTAAACGAAGGAGGGATCTCGCGTAAATCACAACACCAGATCTTCCTTCCTCTGTTGCGGACTATGAGGTAGGTCTAGCTAAGGCCAAAGATTGGGGGCCACCGTCACCTACATTACGGCTGGCTGGCAATATTCTAATTTTCATTAAGGCACCTAGGGCACAGATACTCTCTCTGTGTGTGTATGCACACAAATTTTTTAAAAGGAGCAGTAGTGAGCCTAGTTTCACCACTAGAAGCTGCAAAAGAACTCAAAGCTACTGAAGCGAGACCTGACCAAGCATACGCCTCATGGGTTTGTAAGTTTGTGGAACTGGATTGACTTCATTAATGGAGGTATGTCAGATCACACTGGGAAAACTACCTTCTTGCCCTCATCTGTAAATTGAGAATAATAATGTTTATTCGGCATGGTATCTGAAAATGAAATTAATAAAACAAAAACCTTAATGCACTCAAATGCTGTGATAGTTGGAAACACATATTATATAAAATTTCATGATTTCCAATTTGTTATAAAATGGCATGGCATTCATAGTAGGATTAAAGGGAGAAAATTACTTGCTGATGAGTGCTAAGTAATGTCTTCTCTTCTCATTTTTCTCCCTATACTTTTCTCATAATCTCTCCATGCAGTCTGAACTATCAATTCAAATGGCACGTTAAACATTACATCCCAAATGTGAACATGGGAATAAATTAGTTGTAGAAATGTGTTTTTGTTAGTCATTTATTCACAAAGGCATACCTGGAGTGATTGATCAGAGAGGTATAAATTATAAATTTATCTAGAGTAGAATGATGGGGAAAAACCCACTCATTTTCTGTGACCTCAATATGTTCATTTGCTATTGTAAATCCCTAACTGAGAATTTCTTCTGAAGCTGATTTAAATCCATCATCGTTTCTCTTCCATCTGCCAACACTGCTGGGCAGTTTAGATGTTACTTAGTGGTACTTTTTTTTTCACATGTAGCATATACATGGCTTAATACCAGATTAATACCAGAGCTTAGCTCTGGAATGGCCCTTCAGTGTGAGACTGAACCCTGGAATTAATTAAATACCAAAAAAGAATTGCAAGTCCCTGAAAATATATGGTATTACACTTCCAACACATTTGGGGGCAAACTAAAAATTCTACGGTGACCAAGGAGGACAGGGTCGGGTATCTTTAACAGTTGTATAAAAAGGGAATTTCAGCAGGTGTCATTTGTATGCAGGCAGCAGCTGTTGAAATACCCTATTCATCACAACAGATGAAGCAGCAGGAGCCCTGCTCTCTTGACCAGATACAAAAGGGAGCAGGGCTCTTACAGCTTTAACTGTTGGGCTGAAGAGGGAATTTCCCCAGGTGCTGCATGCATACAAGTGACACCTGCTGAAATTCCTTTTTCTATACAACTGTTAAACCACGTAGCATGTAACTGAGCCTTATCATTTATTTTTTTCATTCTAGAGTAAGTGCACACGGGTCTGCATTAAATCAGGACCACCAGGCACTGGGAGGAGAAGTTTAAGCCTCCCTCCTCAAACTGTTTCCTTCCTGAAACCCCACTGCACGTGGAAGTTTAAAAAGAAGGAAAAATGCCTCCAGTGATGCCGATGAATTAGGGATGTACAAATCAGCAAAATTCAAGTTCACTGAAGCTCCACAAATTCCATCTTGAAGCTTGCTCCAGATTGAGTCAATGGCCATAGCTAGACCTAAGGTTTATCCCTGGATCGTCCAGGGGTCAAACCTGTTCATCTAAGTGACACACAGGGGATCCAGTGCTCAGACAGGGGCGAACCCTGGATGATCCCAGGATAAACCTTAGGTCTAGCTGTGGCCCATATCTGATTGCGAGCTACGTTCTGGGGGTTTTCTTTTTGCATGTCTATCTGTCTGTAGTTTTTGCATGTATTTCCCCAAATGTATGCATCAATTGTGCACGTCTTTGAAATGTATGTATTCTTCTCCCATTTGTTTAAAGTGTATCTGTGCACATTTTTCAGAAGCCAAACACATTTTTAGGAGAGTCCACAAATCACATTGCAAGCTCAGAAATGTATGGACTTTGACTGTAGATTGCCTCTGAGTTCATATTCAGTCTGGAAGGTGGAACTGGGTAAATCCCTGATCAAAACCAACTCAAACATTTCTCATACAGCCCTACAGTGGTCAAATACAAAGGCACCCCTAGGCTAAGTTGACCTAGATCAAGTGCAGTATCCCTACAATGGAGACATTTCCCCCCTTTTCTAATCCCATGGTGGGGGTGGGGGGAATTTCAGGAAGCAAACAGTGCAATGAAGGCTTAATCCTCCCTTCCCAGAGCACAATGGTACTGATCCAAATCAGACCTATGTGCACTTACTCTGAGTAAAAACAAAAGATAACCCACAGCTACACGTGACACAATTAACATCATGAAGTTTGACTCTGTGTCCCTTTAGTCAAGTTATTTGCTATCTCTGGCCCTTTCTACACCTAAGGGTTATCCCAGGAAAATGGAGGGATCATCCCTGCCTGCTCCCGGGATCCCCTGTGTGGCATTTGGATGCACAGGAATGATCCTGGGATGATCCCTGGATATAGGGCTGATGTAGACCTGCCCTCTGTGTAACTGGAGAGAAGTGAAAGACTTTTCTGTCTTTCTTTTTTCTTTTTGCAACACAGGAAACTGTCTTATGGTTAAACCACATTGGACTACTTGTCCTTTTAGCTCTGATGGAGTCTCAGAAAGAAGTCTTTCATATCATCTGCTTCCTGAGCGTTTTTAACCTGAGATACTGGGATTGAACCTGAGACCTTCTGCATGCAAATCTATGAGCCTTCCCTACGGAGGCTGAAATGAGATTTTAAACCAGAATCGGTAAATAGTGATAAAATCATTACTTAAAAGGCACATGTCACATACAAAATAGTATTTAAAAACAAACACTTCCTACTAAAATATATAAACCATATATTTAAGCACTATGCTACTATGATAAATCAAAAGTAAGGTTCTTATTAATATTGTATTTATATTTATATTGTATTTTATATTATGTTTTTATACTGTTGTTTTATACTTGAATTGTCTTAATTTTGTAAACCACCCAGAGAGCTTCAGCTATTGGGCGGTATAGAAATGCAATAAATAAATAAATAAATAAATACTTATTGCATGCAGTATTTGGCAGATTAAGGGTTACTGGGGCAGAGAGTTAAAAGCACTTTTGGTTTTACTAAGTCTGGCCTATCCGAAATAAATTGTTTTTAAGCTGTAATTATAAGTTGCCTTGGGTGCCCTATTTGGGTCTAAAGGTGACTCATACATGTATAAATAAATAAAAATAAAAACCATTTCTGCCTTTTTTTTTCTTTTATTGACTGACCAATAGTTAAAATCTCTAGAGACTCCTCTGTAGAGAACTTTCACCAGTACCTGCCTGTGTGCTTTACAACTGTTTGATCAAAAGGATGTGGCTTAAAATGCCTTTCATTTATAGGGGAAGGGTGTAGCATAAATGGAGCACCACAAAATGCTGAATTTTCATTTCAACTACCACATGTGGAGACTTTGACCTTCAAGGATGAAAACAGCTTCCCTGGGGACTGAAAACTGCTAGCCGAGCGACCACTCCTGTGCGGAAAACAAAGAGAGAAAGAACAACCAAGGTGAGAGAGGTTTGGTGTCTCTTGGAATACCAGATACCTGTGTGAAAAGGGAAAAGAGAACCAATAAATGTGGAAATGTTCTCAGTCAGGAAATATTACATAAGAATACGGTAGTGTAAAGTTCATTACTCAAGATCTACCAGACCAATTTTGCTCACTTTTGTTTTAAACTAAAGCTTAGTGCAGATGTGCAGAAAATCTTGAATGATTGAAAAAGTTCAAAGCTCAATTTTTAATAGCAATTAATCTCCTCTGCATCAAACAGGCAGGGCAACCCTCTTAGCCAATCAATGTGGTGTGAAGGTGGACGCTGGATGCAGCTGCACGATTAGGCTGTCACCACCAGCGGGGCAGGGAAAGGGGCTGAATCGAGGCCTGCAAAGAAGAGGAGGGCCCCTGATGCATGCAAATTGCAAAGGGGGTTCACTATGCATAAGCCACATTTGCTTTATTCATGAGCCCCTTGGTTTGAGCGGACTGAGGGGCAGAAAAGCAGAAAGGATCAAGACTACTAGTACCCATGGTGACATGGGCTTCACACTAGCAGAATTTAATTAAAAATTCCTTTTAATTCTGAGCAGAATTAAAAGGAAGGATGAGACTAATTCAGTTTTTGTATTTCCTCAATGGTTGCCTTCTGGAAGATGTGAATTTAGGAAGCAAGGACAAGGAGATCTTCCCTCCATTTGAACATGAGTCTTCCTCAGTTGATTTGTTCATTGCCCCCCATAGTGAACAGGGATGGAGGGAGAGCCCCTGAGGTTTGCTCCTTATGACCTATTATTGTTCAGTTAAATGCAAAAGAAAAGGTCCCTATGCACATACAACTGTATGCACATAGAGTCTCGCCCTGAGATTTAGCTTTTTCTCTTGGTGACTCTGAGAAGATGGCTTAAACCATGGAGAACTATGGCAAACTGTGCCACTTCTCACTTTCATAAGGTTACACAGTACAACTCTGCTTGGATCCCTCACCTCTCTGGTCCATCCACCTTCGCATTACTTGGAGACCAAGGGTGGACTGGTTGCTTGCATTGGAACAAGGAGTCCCTTTTCCCATGAGTCATCATTGGGGGAATCCTCTCTTACCTGATGGCTAGGTACTGGGTGAATAGTAGGGTGGCCACTTATGAATAATCAAGAGAGAGGAAATGCATTATCAAAAAAAGGACAAAACTGGAAACTGATTTCCATAACATTTGCATATGCTAATTTATAAGTATAGATGCAACTTTAGAAAAAAATATTTTTATTGATAGTAATACAGTATATCTCTGACCAGATGACCTGTGCGCCTGCCCATTCAGTGTGCTGCTAAGTGTTGATGGACAACAGAACTTATGGTTGTTTATCATAAAACTGGAATTGAACAGGAAAGCAAGTCAAATGGAAGACATTTTCAAATACAGGGGGGCTATTGGGCAGCCCTTCAAACCTAGGGCTGTCCTTTGTAAAAAAGGGCACTTGGCCACCCTATCAAGTGAGAGGCATAGAGGGGGCCTAGGGTGGTGCTAGAGTGTCATCAGTCAGGGCCACACAACTTAGGCCAGGTCTATATTTTGTGTCAAATCGTTACGGTCCCATCATGGTAGCGCTATATCCCTCTTGCACATTTACATCTCATAGAACACACTAAGACATTAAGTTGCAGTATTTTGGGTAACGTGGAATAAAAAGCAAGAAATAACACTATGAAAGCGGTATATGGAATGTGCAATGTGCCCCAACAGTTATCAGTGCACTTCAATAATGCTAAAAAGCAGCAGCGTGGATCTGAACTTGCACTAGTAATATAATTTTGTTTCAAAATAAATTAGCTGAAAGTACTTTGGGCAGATTTCCAAGCAAATGTAAGCAAGCTATGTTAGGCTGCAGGCACCTGTGAAATCCGAACTTATACAACTGTCATGCCGAGGAGCTTAGAGAGCCAGGTAGGGCCATTTCTTTTCTTCCAGCTGCATGTTTCAGGTAGAAGTTGCATGCTTATGGAGGTTTGCAAATCAGCCAGGACAACCCAAACAGTTTGTCCTTGAGAGGCCACAAAGCCTAAATGCTGCTCTTCAGGGGAAAAATGCCTCTCCCCTTCTCTCAATTTGCCTCTTCCCATGACTCCTAGTATAGATGTTTCAAATTTGGCTTACCACATGGAATGCTGACCCATTTTTGGAAACCAGAATTATCTAGAAATTGTGATAACCCTTTGCTATAGATGATAAAGTTTGCTGTTGTTGCCTAGAAACCACAGAGATATCTTCCATTCAGTTTTCTGAACCTCAGAAGATACTGCAGGAAGGCATGGAAGATGAGAAGCAGGAAGGTAAGAATATGCCATGTGGCTAGGAGGATAATGAACATAGTAGGTTCAGACAATCATGGGGGTAAAAAAAGCCATCATGACTCCTCCCCCACCAAACCTAGAACAATTATGGGTTGAGTGTGGAACTGAGAGCCATCAAGGGTGTTTCGACGATCGTATGGAGCAAATATTGTAAACCTGGTGCTCTTCAGAGATTTGGTACTCCAAGTCTCAACAGCCCTGTCACCATGGCCAATAGTCAAGGATTATGGGAGTTGTCATCCAAAACTCTGTAGAAGACCAGGGCTAGGATACTATGGTTCCCTACCGCTGATCCCAGTGATGGTAGGGGCCAGTACCAGCACTGGCCCACACACTACCTCTACTGCTGGTGGTGGTGATGTAGCACTTTTGGGGACATACCCCCAAATGATGTAAATGGAAGGCATGACTGGAAGGCATTCTGGAAGGCATGACTTGCCCCTTCCAGAAACTTGCATTTCTGGTCATTTATAAGACCGTCAAAGCAGGGCCGGATCTACACTACTGCTTTAAAGTGCTTTATAACAGTTATAAAGCGCTTTAACTGCTTTAAAGCGTTATAAAACTGTTATAAAGCGCTTTAAAGCAGTAGTGTAGATCCAGCCCAGGTGTGAATATTTCCAAAACAATGCTTCAGTGAGTAGTTCTGCAGTTCCAGTGTGCACAGACAAAGTTGCCTGTGCTATACTAATTTATTTCTTTAAAACTCCAAAAATAAAACCGGAGCTGAGGAGATGGCTGCTTTTCAACTGATAACATAGGACACATGGGAACTGGATCTTTCTAAACTGCCCTCCCATATGAGTGAAGGGGCCACGTTCTCCTGGAATAAAATAGGCAGAATATATTGAAATTCAGCCCAAGAGATTTGCAGGTGAGATGTTTCCAGACACCTCCCTTGATATACTGTGATCACTTCAAAGAGCAATTCTCTTGTGGCTAATGTGCGACTTGTATAGTTAAACAAAATCTCTGTGAAATATGATTAGATTATCAGCCAAGTATTTCAAACTGAACTTTGGATCTTCTTCAGGAAAGTTCTTTGGCAACGTAAAGAACCTCTCTATAGAGTAAAAAATGTAAATATTTATGAGGTTTCTAAAGCTCTATACAAATGTTTAGCTCCCTTAACAGCACTGCAACATAACAGTTTTGAATTATGGTCTCCCCCCAGTGCCTGCACCATCTTCAAGATAGAAGAGTTCTGTTTTTCTGTTTCACACTCATGTGAATCTTGTTTTTCTAATTTGTTCCTGCTACCCCAGAGATGGCACGAGCTATACATCAGTGAGGGGAGGACTCCTTGCAGATGCTCCACACCAATACATCATCCAAGTGATGGCATGTTGATAATATAGTACGTGATCTCTCACATCCGCAGAGCGCTGCGGTGCTAAAGAGATGCCACTTGGAATTATTTATTATCCCTATTTATCATCACAGTGTGATGTCACCCGATGCTCACAGATATGACCCCCTTGGACAGAGTATTTTCAATAGAACAATGAAATGGAGTTGAATAATTGGAAAGATCAGAAAAGAGCTAATGGCATACGGGATCGTGTCTTTAAAAGAAAGGCTGCACAGATCTGTAGTCCAGGCTATGTTCTTATGGATAGCATGCAGGAAATTACGGATCAATTTGTATGCCTTACTGCTATTCCAAATAAATAATTCTATTTTTTAAATATATATATATATATATATATATATATATATATATATATATATAAATTGTTGATGTAATGTATATAATACTCTACAAATTATGAGAATAGCACACAGCCAAAATATGCAAATTAGCGATGGTCTTCTGCTTCACATGCTTTGCACTGAAACAGAATGGCCATCTCTAAACTTGTCAACTGAGGCCCTTTCTACACCTAAGGATTATCCAAGGGAAATGGAGGGATCATCCCTGCCTGCTCCTGGGATCCCCTGTGTGTCATTTGCATGCACAGGGATGATCCTGGGATGATCCCTGGAAAAAAAGGCAGGTGTAGAAATGGCCTGAGTCTACCAATCAGAGTAGACTAGTAAAGTCTACTTTGATTGGTTCTCTGATGCCTTGGTCTTATCTAACCTTGCCATGGGAGATCCTTGTGCCATTGAAGAAACCTGGGATATGTGTGCATGCAAACATGACTCCTTTGTCCTTAACAACATGCCTTGCTCTAATACCCTCTCCTGAACAGTTGGGGAGTGTTTAACCTGTTCTGAATGGGTTTGCCCTCCCACTGAAAGAGCAGGTGAATCACTTGGATGTTCTTCTGGACCCATCATTGTGACTTGAATCTCAGGTGACCTCAGTAGCATTCTACCAGCTTTGGCTGGTGGCGCAGCTATGCCCCTATCTAGCCAGAGATGACCTGGGCTCAATAGTCTCTGTACTGGTAACCACTGAATTAGATTACTGCAAGGTACTCTGCATGGGATTGCACTTTAAGGTGGTTTGGAAGCTGCAACCTGTGCAAAATGCAGCAGCCAGGTGGATTGGAGGAAGCAGAGGGTTTGAATATATAACACCTATTCTGGGAGAGGGCCTTTTCAGTGGTACCCCTTAACTGTGGAATGATCTCCCCATTGAGGTCCACCTGGCAACAATATTGTGATATTTTCAGTTGAAGACTGACCTCTCCTCCCAGGCATTTGATGGCATATGTTCGGATTTTAATGTCTGTTGTTTTATCGGGTCTCAGTATGTCATTGTAACTGTTTTTAGTTGATGAATTTGATTAAAATTTTGTATAGTAAAGATTTTTATATTATGTTTTGTAATTTTCGTGAACCATCCAGAGAGCTCTTGCTATTGAGCAATGTAGAAATAAATACAGTAAAATACAATGCAATAAAAATAATCATAGCACTACACATTTCAGATAATTCTCACCTGGCAAATGCTACTCAGTAGCTCTGAAAAGTAAGACTATGCACAGTGGTGTGGTGGTAAATTCTGAAGTACAAGCGCATCTCATGAAAGTCCCCATAGCTACACCTCCAAGGAGAGTCCAAACATATAGGCTAACAAACCAGTTCTAGAAATCATGTCTCCAGCAGGAGAAAGTCTCTTGCAAATCTAAAGGAATAAGTTTTCTGTAAAGAGAATGGGACTTTTTATTAGTTGTTATTGATGATGATGATGATGATGATGTTGACTTAATTGCCCATTCAAGAACAAGCCATCCCCAAATACCATGCATTACAACCTGTAACAATATATTGTTGCTAAGAAAATTTGCACACACACTTACCCCAGCTATTGTGAGAATTGCAGCTAGGCTCAGAGGAAATAGGGAATGCTGAGAGGAGGAGGCAGATGACATCAGCAGCCCTGCTAATAAAAAATTGCCAGTGCTGTCTTCCTGTGAGCCCTGGCTGCACTACACCACTGACTATGCATATTTAGATTCTGAAACAGTCCAATCTTTCCCCCCCCGCCCGCATCCCGCATGTCTCGTTATATACAAATAATACAGAACACAGTGCCACTTTGGAGGTCTCTGTTCAGACAGTGATCTACCCTGGTGCCTTTGATAAAGTGACAAATGGTGAACAATTTGCATTTGTATTTCTCTCTGAATTTATTTCCGTTTCAGTCTTCATAAATTTGAACAATGCCTTCTAAAGTCTTGTCTCTCAGCGGGCATGATTGACACTTATTTAGTGCAGTCTTCTAAAACAAGCATGACTCACAGCCCCTGGGCGCATAGCACACAGAGGCATTGTTCTTTGCACAGTTGAAATAGAGAAGAGGAAGAAGGCTGGTGCAGAATAAACAAAGCTCTTTCTCGATTGGTTTGGATTAAAACTAATGGGCTGCTTAAACTTCACCCAGAGCAGTGAGGCATCGGCAAAACAAAAGCAAAACTCTCAGAAGCCAGTTGGAGCCTTCTGACACCATCACTGGCAGTGTGCCACAACAAGCACATTGCCATTAGACTTGCCACCAACAGCTTGACTAAAGTAATATCTGATACAAATGTGGGATTCTTCCTTGGGTGGGGGTGGGGTGGACTTCGGGGAAAATCTGAAGAGTTTTTATCAGACTAGTAAAATTTCTGGCAGTAAAACTGGCCAGCAGATTTTGCCAAAGCTAGGGTGACCAACTGTCAGGATTTCCCCGGATTTGTCCTGGTTTTTGTTCTTTCCATGGTGTCAGGGGGGATTTTCTATAATTTTCAATAATGTCCTGGAATGACACACCTTCCCCTTTAAGGCTGCCATTAGCATGGCAGGAGGGAATGACATGCTTTCTTGAGGCACATCATTCCCCCACCCCAAGCTCCAATTGAGGTCTTAAAGGGGAAAGTGGGTCATTCGTGGACATTATAGAAAAGGCCCCAATTGGAGTGGATGGTGGTGGTGCAGAATGAAATCCTTTCCCCTCCTCCACTCCAATCGGGTTCTTTAAGGTGGCGGGGGAATAATGTACTTTCTGCAGGACTCAGAAAGCTGCTTCCCCACACACACACACTAGGTGTCCTCTTTTTTGGTTTCCCAAATATGGTCACCCTAGCCAAAGCAGAATTCAAAAGAAATGTAGGGCTCATCTACAAAAAGCAGGATATTCCACTATGAAATTGGTATATAAAAGGCAGGAGCCACAGTACTGCTTTATAGTGGTAGTGAAGTGCACTGACAACTGTTGGGGCCCATTGACACATACCATATATCGCTTTCATACAGCATTCATTGTGCTATAGACTTCTTGGTGTAGATGTGTCATAAGCAACACTATTGCTTATAGCAGTATTGAAGTACACTACAGGATCTACATTACTGCTTTATAGAGGTACTGAAGTGCACTGAAAACTATTGGGGCCCATGACACATCTACACCAAGCAGGATATAACACTGTGAAAGTGGTATGAAAGCAGTATATGGTATGTGTCAATGGGCCCCAACAGTTGTCAGGGCACTTCAATACCGCTATAAATCAGTAGTGTGGCTCCTGCCTTTTGTGTATTGCTTTCATAGTGCAATATCCTGCTTGGTGTAGATGAGCTCGTAGTCACTGTGCTGTTCAGCATATGAGATCTGCCCATGCACAGGCCAAGCAGTGCAGGAGTCGGCAGAAGGTATGTACTAGATGTTTTGGACTTTGATTCCTAGAAGCCCCTGCCAGTATGGCCAGTAGTCAGGAATGCTGGGAGTGGAAGTCCAAAGTAGGAAGATCTACTTTCTACCTACACATGAAATAGCAAACTGCATGTGCAGACTCATATGGGTGTGATTGGAACAAGAGACACTCAAAGAACGGCAGTTGTCACGAGTTCATTGCAACTTTGGTTTCTTTCTTGTGAAATGCCAAAGTAATTTCAATGGAAGCCCAAAGAGTTTTGCTACAGCTAGTAAGTTTTCCGTGATTGCGGCAGCGGTCATCAGCCACACATGCCTGCTTTTTCTTTCACTGTGAGAAAAGCCAACAAATGTATCAGCGGAAGAACACAACACGAGTTGCATATATAAAAGAAGGTTGACAGGAATAGTCACACTGCTGACGATTGCTTTTTTAAAGTCATCCCACTAGATATGCACCCTCTATATACCCCTATGAAAGTCTCAGACAGTGGGCAATTTTCAAAGAGTCCCAAAGACTTATAAAAATGCAAAACAACAGCTTGGATGTTGCTATGGGAGTTAGCGTTATTCCTGTTTTTTGCTTTGAAACACACACACACACACACACCTGGCTAGCTGCGTGAGCCAGATTGAAATTATACAGCAGGGCCTCCAAACAGAGGTTTCAAGTGTTTTTTAAATAGAAAATTGTAAAACACAACACCAAAAATCACATGCTATGAGCCTGTGGGGTGTTGGTAACTAGAAAGACACTTGTGATATTTCCGTAGCTACTTACTTCACAACTATTGAAATACTAATGCACAGTAAGGAAGAAATTTCAGTTTCCTAGGTACAAATATTGCCTTCGAGAACTTGGAAAAGGCAATGTCTCTACACCAAGGATGTATGAGAAATTCATTTCAGTTTATTTGTGACTGGAATTCACCCCATTTGCACCTCCCGGACACAAATGTGAACATAAGCACAATCTGTGGTCAAAGCTCATACATTCACAAACTTGGGATGCTGTTTGCAGGAAAACAAATGCATTAAAAGACATACTTTAGAAAAAAATGTGCATTAAAATGTTCACTTTTTTTGTTAAAAAAAGAGTAGAAGTCTGTAATCAATGGGACAAGATGGCGTTCATTTGAGTGTGCACCGAAGTGCACACCCAAGTACATGTGAAAAGAAAAGAAAAGCTTGCAATCTAATATGGACACAAGTCTGACTGGGGCCTTAGCTAGACCTAAGGTTTATCCTGGGGTTGTCCCTGCCTGCTCCCGGGATATCCTTTGTGTTATTTACATGAACAGGGATGACCCCGGGACAATCCCGGGATAAACCTTAGGTCTAGCTAAGGCCTGAGTTTCAAGGTGGAACTTGGAGAATTGAACAGGCTTAAGCTCTGCTGATTTCCACATCCCGACTTTACACCAAATGTTCGTCCTTGAGGGCAAAATTATGAATGTGTCAAACAGAGAAGAACTATGTCCAGCTTGTATCCTGCCCTTCCTCCAAGGAGTTCAGAGTGATGTACATGTTTCTCTTCCCTCCCCTTCCTTTTTATTGTCAAAACAATCCTATTGGCGGAGAAAGAGTGACTGAAACAAAATCAGCATTGAACTGCACTGACCCTGTTCAGATGACATGCTAAGCCATAGTGGCTAAGCATTTTGAGGTAAGCATGGATTTAGCATGCCATGTGAGCCATTCCTAATCATGGTGACTACATAACCATGGTTTAAACTCGCTCACTAACCATTTGCTGCAAAAGGGTAGTGTACTAACCATGGCTTAGCGTGTTGTCTGAACAGGCCCACTGTTAAGTAAAGTTTTTGACTTGAACTTAGTTCTCTGTCTTCCTGGTTCCAATCCAACCTTCCATGTATTGCACCATAGTGGCCTGGTTCAGACAACATGCTAAATCATGCTGTTTAACCACAAATTGGTTAATGGAATGCATTAAGGTCAATGCATTCTGTTAACCATTTTGTGGTTAAGCATCATGGTTTAGTGTGTTGTCTGAACCAGGCCAGATGCTTCTCTGAGCATAGTTTTCCCACCACCATAAATTTCAAAGTTAGGTTTGGACTTTTTTGATGTTCTCTTTTCTTCCAATCATTGTGTCATTGGCCCACTTCGCCCACTTCAAAGACACAAGTTGCTCTAAAAGAAAAACACAATAGACAGGGATAGGCAATCATCTGCTTGATCAGCCAGAACAATCAACTGAATTCCTGAGTGTTCCAGTCCAACAGTCAACAAACTTCAACTGGCTTTTCAAGTGTTCGATATAAATACTCAAGTATCCCAATTCCTCACCTCCTCCACTTTACCACCTCCACATATGGGGAGACAGAGGAGGTAGTAGTAGACAGCAGAAGGCAAAGGAAGTGGAAGAAACAGTGAGGCACAGGATTGTTATTTGCAGCTAGAGATTGTGAATTCCACAAACTTGAGATGGAAATGCCAGCCAACTCCACACAGTCCCGGCACTACCTGGAGCATATTTTCAATCAGAAATCATGGCATATATTTATTTATTTACTTTTCAATGTATATGTTGTAGGTGGAACATACATACATGATAAAATCCACTCCGAATGGATACAATAAACATCAATAGGAACATATTCAATAAAACTAAAAAACAAACAAAAAACTCCAGAGATTACCAATAAATATCAATACAAACAGAACTTACCAATAAAACCAGTAGCCCAGGCATTGCAGGAAGGCCAGGAAAAACTAGTGAGCTGCCAGAGCTTTCCTGAAGACCTGCAAGAAAGGGGCCTGAAGTATGGAAGTTGATTCCAGAGGTGTGGGGCCACTACTGAAAAGAACCTGTCACTTGTACTCACCAGCCTAACTGCCTTTGGCAGGCAAGTGAGAAGGGCCTCTGTTGATTACCTCAGAGTGTGGGCAGGCTGGTAGAGGCAAAGGCAGTTCTTGAAGTAGACTGGGCCCAAGTAGTTCAGTCCCCTCCCCCTTTGACTCCAGCTGATTCCAGAAGAAGTCCCACATAAAGCTGGCTGTTGTTTGCACCCAGAGATCATGGTAAGGGGTTCAAAAGTCCCAATTTAAGTCAGAGCAAGTTCGAAAAAGGCTGGGCCCACCTCACTCTGGGAGCACCTCTGAGCCGAAATGCCCACATCTTCAAACTTGTGTAAAATAATAGCCCCCATCTTTGGTAACAGGTCTTGATCTCACACAACCAAATCTCAAGAGCCAGATGTCCATCAACCATTTAAAGAAAAAGCTTACCTTGAAAGTAAAATAATTGATATAAAACACATGGGTAAACAATAGGCAGAGTTATTGTACAAAATACTGAATTATGTAGATACTAGCATCCTCCTTCAATATCGGGATGCTTCCTTAGATCTCATTTTTTGCAGTTTGGTCCATACCAAACCTGTATTATTTTGATCATAAGAATGACAAAAAATGACTGTATGATTTAAGAACTGTGCTGTAAAGGGACTGAGAAAAACCAGTTTCAACCCATTAAGCTGTTTCTGCCTCCATTAAAGAGATGAGCTGCAGTTATGTTACACCGCAATATGCCTGGTTTTCTTTTCCATAATAAGATCTATGAAATGCTAAGAAAATCCAGCATGCTAAACGGCAGCATAAATCTATATGGAAACATGTATACTTGCTCCATTCTAAAAGAATTGGCCTTTCAGTGAGTTATAATTTAAGAATCAGTATGCTATAAATAAACATCAGCATAATGAAATGGGCAGGAGGCGGGGTTCAGATCAGAAATGCTTTTTCTTCCATGAAATGGAATCTTTAAAAAAGATTTGCTGATGGCAGGGGGTGGGGGGAAATGTCCAAAATCCACTCTGAAAAGTGAAAGCTGAGGTAGCAAAACATTCCTTCTCTCCCACTCTTGGACTCTGGGGTGCAACCCACACCCCAAATGACTACACCGAAAGCAGGAGGTGACAGGCTTGTGATCAGGATGTGAGCATTCACAGGGCTAATGCTGGGTCACTGCAGCATCTTTTATTTCTTCTTATTCTCATTTTTAATGGTATACATAGTCATGGAATGGGCGGACAAGCATATACATAGGCTATTAATTTGCTTTAACGTATCAGGAATGTAGAAGCAGTTGTAAAGCATAGAATAGTGGTGGCAGCAGTGGCTCTGGTGTCAGTGGGAAAGTGAATCTGCACTGGGTTTCAATCAGAACTAACCAGACTTCTAAAGAAGCTATCTAAGCTATCTTGGATAGCTCATTTCGAGTTTTGACTGGAGCGGATTCATTGCCCCACTGACATCAGAGTCACCAGCCTCCACTGGGTGGTGGGTGAGAAGAGAAATGTTAATTCTGTGCTTCACAACTAGTGCTTTGCCGAAAATGTCTCCCACATTTTCTTCAACCGTTCTCATTCAATTTGATAGAAAAGAAATGTCTTTCCAAAAGAAGTACGACAATGGAACCAGTTACCTAGGGAGGTTGTGGGCTCTCCCACACTAGAGGCATTCAAGAGGCAGCTGGACAGCCATCTGTCAGGTATGCTTTAGGGTGGATTCCTGCACTAAGCAGGGGGTTGGACTCGATGGCCTTGTAGGCCCCTTCCAACTCTACTATTCTATGATTCTATGAAATTCAATGGTGAAATTCATTTCGGAGAAATTCTCAAGGGTTGTTTTTTGGGATACTTATGGAGGAGGTGACTGGGGAGTGTGCACAATTGTCCTTTTTTCATTTTGCAGTGTGTAGCCTTCTCAACTTCCACACTTTAGTTAAAGCTCAGGGGAAGACATCATGAGGTAATTCCTCTCTGAAGACTTTTTTCAGATCAGGAAGCACAGGCAGACTGGGAGGCACAGCACTCTCAGCCACATTGCAGTGATTAGGGAAGCTCGAAAACATCACAACAATAAAGTATAAAGCACACTGAGAATGAGGCAGAACAATGGAAACCTATTCCATGGTGGTGGTGGTGGGGGCTTTCAGGAAAATGGAGGACAGATTTAGGCACAGCACTAGGTCCACCTCTTCCCTGGAGCTAGACACAACACTGCCCCCCTCACAACTGTATTATGGTGGATCAAAACAAATGGGGGACAGTGTGCCAACACAGTTGATGCTGTTCGTTTGTTGCCATTTGCAGCACAAAACCCACCAATAACAAATCCCTACAAAGAAAAGAAAAACCTGTGCTACAACTTCTGCCAATGGTAAGCCCTACCTGTGAGAAAGTACTCAAAGCAAACTCAGCTACCCCTGGAGCAGGGGTGGGCAAAACAGTAGATCTCCATACGTTGAAGTTGAAGTCCACCACATCTGGAGATCTACTTCTGCCCACCCCTGTCCTAGAACATCTCCCCGGCCCACAGGGAAATGGGCACATATTATCTGATGTGCCCAGGGTGGAATATGATACATACTATTTATGCATTAACAGGATGAACTCTTCCTGGCTGACTTACAGATATTGCGACCTCTATTCCATTTCCTGCATCCCTTTTCAACATTCCATGTAGAATTTTTTTTTTCTGTGTTCATGACACTGAATTGCCTGCCAGGTGTGGATAATTTTAGGCACCCTGACGAGATGAGGGCGCCCCAGCTGTTCAGTGTTAAGAGCTCCAGCGTCTTCTCTGAGAACAGTGTCGGAATCCTCTAATAGTTTTCAGTATTTACTCATCTTTCAGCTTCTTAAGACAGAGAGCCAACAATTGATTAACTCAGTTACTGATACTGTTAGGGAGACGCCATGCAATGTTTGCTTGACAGAGGCAGCCGTAATGTAGAGCAGAAAAGGCATTAAAAACAGAATCATAGAATCGTAGAGTTGGAAGGGGCCTACAAGGCCATCGAGTCCAACCCCCTGCTCAATGCAGGAATCCAAATTAAAGCATCCCTGACAGATGGCTGTCCAGCTGCCTCTTGAAGGCGTCTAGTGTGGGAGAACCCACAACCTCTCTAGGTCATTGGTTCCATTGTCGTACTGCTCTAACAGTCAGGAAGTTTTTCCTGATGTCCAGCCGGAATCTGGCTTCCCATAACTTGAGCCCATTATTCCATGTCCTGCACTCTGGGATGATTGAGAAGAGATCCTGGCCTTCCTCTATGTGACAACCTTTCAAGTACTTGAAGAGTGCTATCATGCCTCTCCTCAGTCTTCTCTTCTCAAGGCTAAACATGCCCAGTTCTTTCAGTCTCTCTCATAGGGCTTTGTGTCCTGACCCCTGATCATCCTCGTTGCCCTCCTCTGAACCCCCTCTAGCTTGTTTGCATCCTACTTGAAGTGTGGTACTTAGAACTGGACACAGTACTCAAGATGAGGCTTAACCTGTGCTGAATAGTGAGGAACCAGTGCCTCTCTATTCAGAAAGCTATACTTCTATTAATGTGTCCCAAAATAGCATTTGGGTTTTTTGCAGACACATCACACTGTTGGCTCATATTCACCTTGCGGTCTACAACAATTCCAAGTTCCGTCTCGCTTGTAGTATTGCTGAGCCAAGAATTCCCCATCTTGTAATTATGCATTTGGTTTCTTTTTCTTAGGTGTAGAACTTGGCAGTTATCCCTGTTAAATTTCATTCTGTTGTTTTCAGTCCAGCGCTCCAGCCTATCAAGGTCACTTTGTACATTATCTCTGTCTTCCAGGGTATTAGCTATCCCACCCAATTTTGTGTCATCTGCAAAATTGCACACTACCAGATGTGAAGCAGTTCTAGAGCTGCAATCCTTAATCCCCAATGATGTGTGCATCATTTAGTTGCATGTAATTGGGCACAGGATGTTGATGATAGCAGCAACAAGAAGTCCTCTATGTTTGGCTCATATTTTTCTATCTCCTGTCTCTTCTGAAAAAGTTGTCTTAGAAAGTGGGGGACATTTTCACCAACAGCTGCCCATTTTATTGGAAGAAATCTTCACCTGTCCCCAGAGTTAAATAGGTTTAGTTAAATGATTAGCTTTGCAAAATAACAAAGACCTGAGGTGTAATTATACTCTAGATAACATGCTAATGCTGATATAAAATACGGTTTCCCATGTGGTGTTGTTCTGCCCAAGATTTGTAGAACAAATGCAGCATTTGTCACACTTGTTACTCACAATTCATTCACTCTATTTTTATTATGCTATGCAGGGCTTGCTTTTTTCTTTAAACACCTATTACTGTCACTCCACGGCTGTTGATGGTTCTGTTCTACATCTTGCTGCTTGGTTAATGGTGATGATTGGGGAACATTTGCAGCCCTTTATATTTCATTGCATTGTTAATCGATTCTGTTCAGATGGTTAACAGCTCCGTCACAGTAAAATGATGATATTCCTAAAATCCGATCTGGGACTAAATAGGATTGATTACAGACATGACAAAATGTAAATGGCTCTTTGCATTCTGTAATGGATAGTGCTGCACCTGACCAAGTTGAATGGAGCTACTGCTTACTTAAAAAACAAAACAAAAAAAACCCAAAAACCCTGAGTCTGGTTTTAGGTAGAATCCCCCTAATTAATTTCTTCTGGAAATGGATTTACCAGTTATCTTGAAGCCAATTTAAATAAGGATAGCCAACTTTTGGTAGAGTTACCATGCTATTACTAGCTGTACAACAAGCAGACATTCACCTGGTTAACCACTAGTACATCTTCATGATATGGAGATGCTTCTGAGTTTCTGCTTGATGCACAACAAAGGTTTTTTCCAGAAAAAAATGTTGTCAACTCTTGTTTTGCTCCTGGCCATCTGATGACCTCCAGATGTTTTGCACTTTAACTCCCATAAGACCCAGACAGCATGGCCAATGCACAGGGACAATGGGAGTTTAAACATTGGAAGGGCAAGAGGTTGGCAACCCCTGATCGGGATACTAGAAGAGAATCCATTTCAGGAAATTGTATTCTTTGGAGAATGTTCAATAAATCTCTGAATAATAACAGAAGAACCTAAGAACTTCCACAGATGTTGACTCAGCTCAGAATTCCTTCTCAATACTGTTCTAAATATACAATGCTTATTATTGTATTATCTGAATGTTGTTAGCATTCTTGGGCCAGGTACAACATATGTACACTTCTTCTTCTTCTTCTTCTTCTTCTTCTTCTTCTTCTTCTTCTTCTTCTTCTTCTTCTTCTTCTTCTTCTTCTT
Source organism: Elgaria multicarinata webbii (assembly GCF_023053635.1). Lineage (NCBI taxonomy): Eukaryota > Metazoa > Chordata > Lepidosauria > Squamata > Anguidae > Elgaria > Elgaria multicarinata. The sequence goes on along the minus strand of NC_086178.1, from coordinate 88,773,794 downwards.
CTTATCATCAATACTACAACAGTAGTAGTAGTATTTTTATGGCCAAATAGATATGTAGCTAAACAGGTTATTTCAAATCATGTTTGCATTTTAAACAAACAAACAGTAGGTACAGGGAAGGGATTTAGTTGTGACTGCAGTGTGTGGGGATGTGCAATTCATATTTATTTATTACATTTCTATACTGTCCAATAGATGAAGCACTCTGGGTTGTTCACAAAAATTAAAACACAAGTTACAGCACAAAATGTGAGGATGAAATGGAGAGGAGAAGGATTATTTACACCGACTTGGGTTCCTTGGAGGAAAAAAGGTGGGATATAAATGTAATAAATAAATAAATATAATAAAATATAAAATATGGAAGCTTAAAACCACAATCGAAAAATACAAGCAGAATAAAACCAAGCAACAATGGAGAGATTTAAAATACTGATTTAAAATACAGAGTTGGAGCCAAAGGCTATCAATGGCAACTAGCCCTGATAGTTGTGTGCTATCTCCAGTATTCGAGGCAGTAAGCCTGTGTGCACCAGTTGCTGGGGAACATGGGTGGGAGGGTGCTGTTGCGCCATGTCCTGCTTTGTTGATCCCTGGCTGATGGCTGGTTGGCCACTGTGTGAACAGAGTGCTGGACTAGATGGACCCTTGGTCTGATCCAGCAGGGCACTTCTTATGTTCTTATAGATAAAAGACTAGAATGCTAAAATGCTAAAATACTGAAAAACGAAACAGGTCTTCACCTGGTGCTAAAAGGAATACAATGTAGATGCCAGACGATCCTCTCTAGGGAGCTCATTCCACAACTGGGTTGTCAGAGCAAAATAAAAATAAAAAAAAGTCTTTCTTCTGCTGGCAGGAGACGGTCCCCTGAAGATGATCTTAGAGTCTGCGCAGGTACATATGCGAGGAGACTATTCCTCAAATAACCAGACCTCAAACCATTTAGGGCTTTGAATGTTAATACCAGCACTTTGAATTAGGCCCAGACATGGACTGACAGCTGGAAAAGTACTGGCAAATAGGATCGCATTGGCCAGTCCCTGTTAACAATCTCACTGTCCTGTTTTGGACCAGTTGAAGTTTCCAGACCATTTTCAAAGGCAGCCCCACTTATAACACATTGCAGGAATCAAAATCAGAGATTACCTGAGCATGTATAACTGTAGTTATTTCTGTCCAGATAAGGACATAGTTGGTATATCAACTCCTTCCTCCCTCACCATGATCCTAGTGAAAATTGCCTCCCCACACCTGCTATTATCCCTGGAAGGGAAGTTCCCATAGGCACTTTCTGCATTTATGAATTCTTTTTAATGTGCGGATTTCTCCACCTAGGTTCTTCCATTGCAGCCTCAGTGATTATAAATTGGTTACTGGCCAATGCTGTTGGCCTATCCCTTTTTTACCCCCAACACCTTGTTTTCTGTTAAACATAGGATCGCCAAGGTGTTTTCATTAGTGATGCTCCTGTTGCAGGCTGAATGTAGCTAGGAACTGGAAGATTCAGGGTAATTATTGTATTGAAGAGTGGTATAAAGAAGTATGGGAGATTGCAATTAATGATAAATTAACATATAATATTAAAGTGAGAAGAGGTATAGCAAAAACGAATGATTTTGAGAAAATTTGGAAACAGTTCCTAATATTTGTGTTTTCTAAGGGAAGTGGGAAACCACCAGCAGAGGAGGTGTTAAGATTTTGGAAACAGGAATGATCCCAAAGGGAAGGGGGAGCACTTGTTATTATGTTGAATTATGTTGGATTATGTTATGATAAAGCATTATACGTTAATAATTATATATTCAAGTAATTTGTTAGGTATTGGTATGTTAATTGTTATGTTGGTTTGTATTTTATGTAGTAATAAATAATTTTTTTAAAAAAAAATTAGTGATGCTCCTGTATTTTTAACACACCAAAATCAAGGAACTTGAAGCTGTTCCTTGCAGTGTTGTGGGAAAGGGTCACCTTTCTTATTGCTATACATCCGATTGCTATTTAGGGCAAACAAGCAGCACTGATGAAAAAAAGATGGGCGACCTTAGCTGCATGAAGACTTATTTCTGCTTTCAAAGTGTTCACATAGTAGCCCGTCAATCCTCCTGAAAGTGTAATGGCACATTTTCTTTTCAGAACTATTGTCCTTTACTTTCTCATGTAGAGGAACATTGCCTGTAATGTCAGCAAAATGGGCCTGTTTCTTCTTCTTCTTCTTCTTCTTCTTCTTCTTCTTCTTCTTCTTCTTCTTCTTTTCAGTGGGAATCTCTGCAGAATTTTGTTTCCTGCCAAGGAACTAAAAGGGAAGCTTCTTATCATCATTGCACCATATAGATTATGAGTTTCAACGTACCTTTTTAAGCAGGCCCCCATGTTATATTTTTGGAAAAGTCTTATTCACAACATATGGTGAAAAGCCCTCACTCCTTAAGCCCACTTCAGATGGTTTGAAGAAGGTGGAATTGGATTTGACTTAAGCTGCTAATGCTGTGTTTCATATAATGTCATAAGCAGTGACAGTCAATTGACCCTGAGCCAGAAATTGTGAGAGAGCTTATTATTTTGGTAATTTTCCAATAATGCAAGATGGATATTAGGCATGGCTTGACGATTGGTATTTCCAATGAGAGCCTTTCAGTGGTAGAGTGCTATATTTTTTTTCTTTTTATCATAACAGCATGTGATGGCTGGATTAATCTCCTCTGCCAAGGTCTTCACTAAGTGAGCAGGTATGTGGCCGAAATTCATTCTGGGTGAAGCAACAAGATGATTGTGAAAATCTGCCCTCCTGCCTCTTAAATAATGTTCATGCACAATACATGCTAATTGTAAGGAGACTCATTCTGGTTTTCTAAATTAGGAGTCATTTTTATTTTAAAAGATGTTGCAGGCAATATGCTCAATGGGAGGGTATGCATTACAAGGCCCTTCTGAGTGGGAGGAACATTTATTTAAGAGGTGACTGGAAACAAAGAGCATCTTTAAACAAGTGTTTTATGGCACGCTCATGGATGTTTGTGGGTCATTTTGATGATGCTGTCAGTCTCCTGCATGTCTCCTGTTCCATTTCCCAGTTTTAGCGATAAAAAATAACCTCAGAAAACCTGACTCTTCTGAGTTATTTGTCGGGATTTTCTGCCACATGCAAGCAAAGTTGCACTATAAAATGCCCTCTAGAGGCTGCTGTCCCCATTGAACTACATCTCTCTTCCTCATAATTTCAGCTCATTGCAAATGAGGAAGAGAAGCAGGAAACAGAAACACCGAGGAAATGCAATTATTCCCTATCTGAAGGAGCCCTAAGGTAAGTGGCAGATCATAGAAGGAAGACACAATTACAGTGCAGTGCTATAGAGATCCTCAGAGGTAACCCTCATTGAGTTCAATGGGACTTCAACCAGGTAAACATCTAAGGGTGTAATGCTATGCATGTTTAGACAGGAAAAAAAGTCCTATAACTACCAGAATTCCCTATGCTGTGTGATTCATCCATTTCAGTGGGGGTAAAGGGCTAAAACTCCCTACCTTCCAAGGTTTGGTCTCAATCCATGACTCTGTTCTTACTTTTTATTGTCCCCTGAGCCTATTTGGTGCTTTATTGTCCCCTGAGCCTATTTGGTGCATTCTCTTACCTCTCTTATTGTTTTATTATGATTTTATTAGAATGTAAGCCTATGTGGCAGGGTGTTGCTGTTTTATTCTTTTAGTATGTACAGCACCATGTACATTGATGGTGCTATATATAAATTAATTAATAAAATAATAATAATAATAATAATAATAATAATAATAATAATAATAATAATAATAGGCCCCTTTTGCTTTCTTTTGAGTAAATTAAAAGAGATGTAGTTCCTGGCTACTTCTTTAAATAATGTGTAGTTTGGCCTTAAGCTCTGATCTGGGAGGTGAAGATCAGTTTGTAATTCACAAATGTCAAATTCCTCAAAGATCAAATTATTCAAGTATGCTTACCTGAAAAAGACTGCCTCACTGTTCCTAGCTGATATGGTGGATGCGAACTAGTTTACTCTTTGGTCATCCTTTCCATGTTTGATCCCATTGCTCTGGACTTGATCGTCTCTTCCCCTTTCCCAAACTTGATCCTGCAAAAATGGGTTGATGAGCTCCCTCATGGCTAAATATTTATATCCTCCTTCTCTGACCTCCAAGCTGGCTCACAATCATAGATGAATATGATTCAACATATTCAACAGATGATTCAGATAAATGGGGTGTGTATGAGCAGCATTGCACTATATGAGCACATAGATGCTATTTATCTGAAGGCAGGCAACCACAGAGATTTGTAGAGGATGGGTGTATTTTTCTCTGTTGGGAAGATGCGGGGTTTGACTTTTGAAGTTTTCCTATTACAATAGCCAAACTTAGCTCAATTGAGGGTGTTTTTTATGATCTGTCTCATTTCCCTGAGAGGTTCCTGCTGTGTGGAAAAGGTCTGGAGGACAGCAGGAGCCAGGGTCTTGATGCATTCTCAAAATACTTTAAATAACCTTCTCCTCATGCTCTATCAGCAGTTCCAAGCGTGAATTTTATGACATTATCATTAAGAACATAAGAGCCATGCTGGATCACACTAAGGATCCATCTAGTTCAGAATTCTGTTCACACAGTGGCCAATCAGCTGCCCATAGGAAACACACAACAGGACATTAGTGTAAGAACACCCTCCCACCCATGTTTCCCAGCAACTGGTATACAGAGGTATACTGCCTCTGAGACTGAAGGTAGCATATAGGCAGCAGGCCTAGTAGCCATCAATAGCCTTATCCTCTGTGATTTTTTCCAGTCCCCTTTTAAAGCCATTGGTGGCCATCTTGTGGTAGCAAATTCCATAGTTTAACTCTGCACTGTGTTAATGGGATGACCCCAGATACTAGTATTATGAAAAAGGGAGAAAAATGTCTCCCCATCCACATTCTCCACACCATGCATAATTCTGTATACTTCTATCAAGTCTCCCCTTAGCCTTCTTTTTCCTAAGCTAAACAATCTCAGATGTTGTAACCTTTAAACATAGGGGAGTTGCTCCAGCCCTTGATCATTTTAGTTGTCCTGTTCTGCACTCTTCCCAACTCTACAACACAGTATTCTAAGCATGCTCGCACCATAGATTTGTATAAGGGGAGAATGATATAGGGCTGTGCACATACCTCCTGATTCACTTTGGATCCCAATTCAGAAGGTCCATATTGGGCCTGATTCACTTCAGACCAATTCGTACCTGTTTTGATTTGCTTCGGATCTGAATCCGTATCGAGATTTGGATTTCCGAATTATTCATATTTCTCATTTACGCATAGACTTGCATTGGAAAAAAGAAATGCCTATAACTTTTTCATTTTTCATGATACAAAAATGAAATATGGAGACCCTATCAAGTGGTCACCAATGGAGTCAAGTAGGCATTTTTGAGGCTGGTACCCTAACTGACCAGGCCTAGGGAGTGGCGTCTTCTTGCCTACTCTGTACTGCTGTGGTCAGGTTGCATCATTGTTTGTTTGTTTATTTATTTCATTTATATTCCTTTTTCTCCTTACAAGGAATTCAAGGTGGCTTACATAAGCCTCCTCCTCTCCATTTTATCATCACAACAACCTGTGAAGGAGGCCAGGTTGTGAGTCTGTAACTGGCTCAAGGTTACCCAGTAAACTGCATGGTCAAGTGGAGACTAGAACCTAGATCGCCCAAGTCCCAGTCCAACACATTATTTATTTATTTATTACATTTCTATACTGCCTAATAGCCAGAGCTCTCTGGGCGGTTCACAAATTATGTGCTTGTGAAGGCAATCGGTAGGTACATAGATCTATGAACTAAAAAAATATAGAAAATCTTGATCATAGTTTAGGTCTGACCTCTGAGATGCTATCCATTCACAGCTGGCTCTACCTGCAGGGATTCAAAGCGATGTTCAGAGCTGCTGTTCTTAGTAGTCCAGACGAGTCAGACGCTTCAGGATGTGATGGTTCCTGCCAGTCCACAAGCTGTGGGTGTGTGGGCTGTGCAGTTCTTTGCATGGATAGTTTCCCCAAACTGAGTATGGCGGTATGCGGCATAAGTTTCCCCCCGCCGGTGGCCATCTTTAATCTTGTGATGGAGGAACTAGACACGCAGCTACCATTTTCAGCAGCAGCAACATCACATTTATCGTAACACTTTGCTCGGCCTTAGGCGGCTCTACAACCTTGTCTCTTCTTGAATGCTGAGAGGTGCATAAGCTGCTCCTCACATTGACACATTGGCTATCACATTAACACATTAACACATTTATTTATTTATTTATTTATTTAAGGATTTTTATGCCGCCATTCAGCCAAGAAAGGCTCTCACGGCGGCTTACAAAAGTATTTCTTGACAGTCCCTGCCCACAGGCTTACAATCTAAAAGACATGACACAAAAGGAAAGGGGATTGGGAGGGAGGAGGAGGAGGAGGGAGAAAAGGAAAGCAAATTCAGGCACTACAATCTTAGTTGCAAAGTTCAGCAGTTACAGTTGGCAGCAGGAGGGAGGGGGCTCTCAGCTGGAACTGGACCATTGGCTATCATATGATCCAGTTAAGAGAATTTGGCTAATTAGATCATATTTATTTGTTTTAGAGACTTTCAGCTTCCAAGACTATTCACATGGTAACTTCCAGACTCAAAATACAATACAAATAATGTCCTGGCCCACTGAGTAGTATTTTAAGGGGGCTGAAGAGGCTGCTGTAGGAAAGAGGGGTTGGGGAAGTACGCTTTGGCCAGTCCAGCTGCACACACCTAAATCCAGATATGACCCATAATATCAATTAAATCAATAAAATAGCAAAGGGGAATAAAATAACTGAGTGAATTTAAAATACATGGCAGCAGCAGAAGATTCAATAGTGATAAAAAACATGGTGGAATAAAATAGTCTTTGCCACCCCCCTAAAACTTAAGAGAAAGGTGAAGAACTGAAACTTTTTGGGGAATTTCACAATCTGGGTGCCACTACCAAAAAGTCTTGCTCTTGCGTCCCTAGCAAGAGCAACTCTGAAGATGGCAGACCATAGAGCAGGTCTTATTAGTCCTTTGGATAATCTGATTCCAAGCCATTTAGAGTTTATAGATCATACCAGCATTTTGAGATGTGCTCAGAAACAAGTCTAGTAGAAGTGGTGTAATATGTTCTGAAATACAAACCCCAGAAATCACTTTAGCTGCTGCAGATTGCCCGAACTGGAGTTTCAAAACATTCTTCAAGACCACATGACAGTAATGCAATCTCACTGTGATCAGGGTGAGTGACAGTGGCCAGATCTACATGCCAGGGTTTTTTTTAAAGCAAATTTTCCAACTGCACAAACGCCCTGTCAGATGCCCCCCTCCTGCCCAAGCCAAACACATTATTTCTCTTTCATGACAGGACAGATTATCACCAACACTAGTAGCACCTTAAATTTAAAGACAGATTAACAGGGCCATACAGATACCCAGGAAGGATGACAAACCAAGCGAAGTACACCACTAGTTGTCACCTACAGTCCCCAATTGAAACCACTGCAACAGATCATCAGTGAACTCCATCATCAGCACAGACACTTCTCTCACACAAGCCCTGGGAGGCAGACCAGTCCTGGCCTACAGACAACCTTCCAACTTGAAGCAGATGCTAACCAGCAATAGTACACAGGACAGAGACACAGACAGAGAGGCCAAACCATGCAATAAACCCAAGTGCCAACAATGCCCCCACATCTATTCAGGCAACACTATCACAGGACCCAACATCAGTCACACCATCAAGAGCTCTTTCATCCTCATCCTTGTATAATTTGTGTTACATGACATCCCTGACTTTGTCTATTGTTAAGTTCTTAATAAACACATACACATAACATGTGTCTTATTTTTTCACCATTTTTTTTTCAATTGTACATTATCAGGTTTCCAACTGCACATTTTCCCCAACTGTACATTTTGTGTTCAACTGCACACTAAAAACAACAACAACCTTGCAATATGCTTCAGGAAAGAGTGTCATACAAGATAATCTGAGCAAAGGCACTCCGGTATCTCCAAGATCAAGGCTGATTCCAGAAGCAATCCCAGATGGAAGAGCCTGTCATTTCAAGGGGAGTGCAACCCCAAGTATCTTCACGCCTAGAGCCTGGTGCCTACATTGTACTCCTTTCGTCGCCAGCTGAAGACCTTTTTATTCACTCAGTATTTTAACACTTAATTTTAACTTAAATTTAAATTATACTGTTTTAACTCTGTATTTTAACCTTATATCAATTTTGCTGCGTGGTTTTATCCTGGTTGTGCTTTTTATACTGTATTTTGTATTTGTGTTTTTAACCTGTTGGTTGTTTTATGATGGTTTTAATTTTTGTGAACCGCCCAGAGAGCTTCGGCTATTGGGCGGTATAAAAATGTAATAAATAAATAAATAAATAAATAAAATCTCTCCTACTGACCATGAGCACTTCAGTCTTATCTGGATGAAGCCTCAGCTTATTAGATCACATCTTATCCTTCTCTACACCGAGATGAAAGTTCAGGACACCACAGCATGGCTTCCTGATGTCCATGCCTTGAGCTTGAATGTCTGAGAAAGGGAAGCATATAGACCTCTTCTTGCATAGCCTTCCATGGGATAGAGGTCTTTATGCATAAACCTACCATTTTCAGAGCTCCACGCTCAGCATGTGAAAATTAGGGGTCAGTGGAACTTTGGGTTGGGTGAACCACTGGTGCCTCTTCTGTAAATGGATCCCAATTTATGCAACAGAACAAATTAAGTGTGGGGTACTGGTTTCAGTTCCATAGTTTGTCATCATCATGGGATATCTAAAGTCAATGTGCAGCTGCAGCCACCTGCTCAGATCCTTAGCCACACCAACGATATTCAAGATCAAGAAGTACTGGCACAGAATACTTCTGAATTACATACATGAACCATGACATCTACAGAATCACATACAGAAGGTAGTCCCTACTATACAGAGGGATTTCAGTTTAGGTGCTGCTTGTCACTATTGCCTGTAGAGGGAAACCAAACCCTATGGTCAAATTGTCTGGGAAATACTTTGCTAATGTGGTTTAAAATATTTAGACAGGTTAAGTCCATGCTAGGTATTAGTATACAATGATGGATCCCAGGGGCTTGAGGAGATTAAAGGTTTGCTTCATGCAGAAGAGTCAGAATACTAATGCAACACAATGAAAACACATTCAGCTCTCAGAAGGATTACAGAGACTTTCAAAAGATTTCAATCTACAATGGCTTCCTAATTATTATTATAATGACTTTCTAGAAATATTTCTTTCAAGTATGGTGAAGGGTGTGTTTTTTTAAGGGGGTGGAAAGCAAATTTCTTTTGTTCTGAAAATAAGATAACGAGTTAAGGATGATATTTTAAGATAATAATTTTAATTAACCTATAACTGATGCATGGCCTTCACTGGAGGCACAATAGGGGTGACTTTAGCAATGTTAATGATTGCTGTAAAGGAACTTTGTGTGCTAGGAAAGTGGTGGGATGGCATCATTTGCTTGTGGATGTAACAATTTTAAGTGAGAAGAAAAGAAAGCTGGGACAAATATCTAATTGCCCTACTGCTGGGCTTGTTTGTAACTCTATTCAGTGTAAAACACCAGAAGTTTACTTATGGTGCTTTATGCTATATTAGGTTAAGGTTAGGTTATATTGAAACTATATGCAGAAATGACTTTGCTTTCACTTTTAAAAACCTGATATAATGTCACTATACTCAAATGAATATATAGTTTTCACTACTAGAAAATAACAAACTAGTGAAAATGAAACAAACAAGCAAACACATGCCTTGCTTATTTTTTAAATCTTGATGTAAAGAGTTCAACACGTATGTCACTTTGATAGCTATGTTTGCCTTAACTGGCATTTGCTTCCACCCCCCTTCCTTTCTAGGGTTTGTTTGTTTGTCCCCCCCCCCCCCATGGAAGGCATTATTTAGGTCAGATAGATAGAATTAGAAATATTACTGCAGACCCCCCCCCTCCAAATAGTTACCCATCTGAGCTGGACATTCGAAATCCCTCATCCTGTCTGACACAAAATAATAAATTAATTAGTTTGCCCTTTTTGTAATCACCCAAGACATAAAGTCCTTAATAGTATTTTACAGTCCCTTGCTAATGGGTCTATCCTAGAACAAGATCTATTTCTTTCTCGTGGGCAGTGATCCATATATTACACTCAGGGTGGCAAAATTCACTCTGGCTGCAAATAAAATCTGAGCCCAGTATATAAAAAGATCATGGGGTGATTTGTTCATCTGACCTGCTATCAAATGTTTTTTTTAAAAAAAGGTTTTTTAAAAGTTTGAGATTTAAATATATATATATATATGGGGGAAAGTCTTGTTACTTTGCTTACTTTTGTATATATAATAGGTGATTTTTAAAATTTTGTATCTCTGTATTGTGGTGTACTTTGGGTATTAGAATCAACTGCATAACAAATTGATGAGTGGCTGTCTTTAATGTGGTCCAAATCCTGGTTCTTGAGAGTGAGACAATTTATTTATTTATTTATTTATTTATTTAATTACATTTATATACTGCCCCACAGCCAAAGCTCTCTGGGCGGTTTACAACAATTAAAAATGGTAAACATTAAAAGTATACAAAATTTAAAAACCATCAAAAACATAAAAAACAGTATAAAAACAATTCCCTCAGTCTTTGGCCTAATCTACACCAAACAGGATATTGCACTGTGAAAGCGGTACATAAAAGGCAGGAGCCACACTATTGCTTTTTAGTGGTATTGAAGTGCACTGACAACTGTTGGGGCCCATTGACACATGCCATATACCACTTTCATAGTGCAATATCCTGCTTGGTGTAGAGTAGGCCTAAGTCATGGTAAAGCTGACCCTGTGCAACCGTATATCATAGTTCCCTCCAAGTTCCTCCAAGCAGATGCTGAAACCTTTGATGCCAATGAAGACTTCATTTTTAAACACTCCACCCCCTGCCAAGTGGGGAAATTCAGTGGGGCGACAGTGTGCGTGGGAAAGATTTAATTCTTTTCTCCTCATGTGTGGTGGCCCCAAACTGAATCTAAAAAAGGAGAATGTTTATCCTCAGCTACATGCTGCTCTATTAACTTAGTCTGTAGTTTGATCGTGTCTGACATGGAGTGTTACAAAGCTGAGTATTACCTTGCTTGGGGCACTACATTATATTATTATTAATATTTATTTATATAGCGCCATCAAGTTTTCACGGTGCTGTACAGAACAAAATAAAACAAAATACAAAACACCCTGCCATATGGCTTACATTCTAAATTCACAGTAACAAACAAACAGGGAGGGGAAAGGCCTATGTATGTCTGTTGTTGTTAACTGCTCTTTCTCCCTCAATCTTTAATCAATCTTTCTGAAATTTTCAGGTTATATAAAACAGACATTTCTTCCTTGCATATGTAAAGTTTAGAAAGCTTGGTTAAACCTTCTCACCAACCCACCACAATTCCTCTTTTCCATGGTGGAACCAGTTTTCTTTTCTTTTCTTTTTTAACCTAATACTGTGTGACCTAAGACTGACATTCTAACATTTATCCATGCAGAAAGAATGAGACATAAGGAAGAATGGCTCCTTTCAGTGTTGGTGCCCCACCTTTTGAATGCCATATCCAGAAAAGCTTCGTTGGTGTCTATGTTATGGTCTTTTTGGTGCCAGGTGAAAACCTTTGACTTCTCCCTGGCATTTTAAGAATTCATTTTAGATCTTTTAGATCTTAGTACTTTTATACAGCTGGTGGAGTTCTACTTTGGCTTTTGTGCTGCACTGTTGTTGTTGTAATCATTTCCTGCTGATTTTATTATTATGTACTGTTTTGATCATTGCCTATTGCTTTGGATTTTATGTTTTTAATTGACCTGTATATTTGGTTGTTGGGCAGTTTGTAAGTGTAAGAAATAAGACAAAAAGAAATAAAATGAGCTGGGTGACAGTCTGAAACACAAAGCCCACTGTTCTGATTATATTTTCATTGAGTTTGGGGAGATAAATTGGAGTAGCCCTATGTAATACTAGCCTTAGCCAGACTCCTGTGGCACTTTTTAAAAGAAGACGGCCTTTCAACAGCAGTTTGAAACCAGAGAGACCTATTCTACCTTCTTGAACAATCTAAATTGCTGGGCGAATAAATCACTCCAGCCAAGTTTGTGAAATTACATGATAGGTTTTTGGCTCCAAATCTGTGGCATTTTACTGCCCTCAGTTAAAGATGTACACACATTTTCATGCACAATGGGGAGCATGTTGACAGCCTATCTCACCATTCTATTATATAACCTCCACACATTTGCCAGTACAGATAAGTAGCAGCCTTAGCTATCCATGTTTTAGCAACCTACCGCAATGTGCTATAACTGGGCCTGCCTTTGAAGACTGTTCTGAAACCACAGTTGCTACAAAATGCTGCTGCTAGTTTATTAACTAGAACTGGGTGTTAGGATGATATAACACCCATGCGATGTCAACTTGCCGTCTTGCAGTTTGTGTTTTTGCCAAGTAGTGTCCAAATGGCAAAAATGTTTCCTTTGTAAAGTTAGAACAGAGCATGCTCTAGCTCTCTGTGTCTGTCTGGGCTGTGGTTCCAAGATGGATGCCAAACTGAGAACTGTATGAAGTAAGACCAAGAAACAAAACCAGTTATTGTCTCACCTATTGTTATATTTCCCTCAGTAGTTCAGATGTTTTGAACAATGCCTATAGCAGTTTCCACTTTTGAGATTGTCTGATATTATAGAGCACCTTTCCCTCTCAAGGCCCTTGTCCTCAAGAAGAGTTTCTTTCAGGTGCTTCTTCTAAAGGAAGGGCTGTAGAGCAGATGTGGTAGACTTGCTTTTTTGCAGATCTGTAGTACATGAAGTTTGTTAGTTTCATTTGACCTCTAAACCAAATATGTTCAATCCTGGTCATTAATTTAATATTGCTTCAACGAACGTCCTGGCAAGTTTGTTGTTCTGCATGTGATGTGTACACAGGTGATCATGCATCCTGCACAGATTCAGACTTATTTAGTTTACTGCTCTATCCACAGATATAGAAATAATCTTTTGTACTTGTAAAAGTTCTAGAGTAAACTGTGGACTTGTCATAAGTAAACATTTTCCTATTTGAAATACACTTTCTGGAAAGACTCGAATGAATTTCTTAATTTACATTTCATTAAAAGTCTTGCTTTTAGTTAGGAAATTAATGCTGCTTATTCAGAATTACCATATGTCATTATCACTATCTTTTAGGTGCGCACAGCAAGCTTTTCCAACAATTTCCAGTAGAACTGTCAGTAATACCTCAGAAGTGGCAAATACCACAAATGGAAAGGATGTACAAGCATTTGTGTCCAGGTCATGGCTAAAACATACCAGGCATAATTGGAACGCAAATGCTCATGTGCCACTGAAACTCATTTTGAACAGCTTTTAAAAAGACAAGTTCATCATTTGATCTCCATTTGGAATTCAATGTATCCCTTTGCAACATGCTCAGCCAAACCAGTGACTCCGTAAAGACTGGTGTTGTTATAACACCATTGCCAATGATTTCAGTTGGTGTTTTCGTACAGGTATAGCAAAGGGAAAAAACTGAAAATGTGGATCATAGTTCTTGGTCTTAGAAATTGGTAAACCCTCAAAAGGGAAGGCATTAGGAGTTTCATCACCATGGTTACTTGAACATACACACATGACTTTCCATGTTTTATTGTGTTGAGATCTGAGCTCCGTCTTTGCTAAGGATACTTTTTAGCCTAATAAATATTTTTATTGATAATTAAGGTATACTGAAGGTATATATATTATATGAAATGACCTGAACTTTATTTCTTGAACTAGTGAGGGGATCAGAATGTAGTTAGCGACCAGATTTTGTCTTTTTCCACTTTTTTTTAAAAAATATTATTGTGAATATCAACAAACAGAACAGAAAATACATCGTGAAAATGGGGTACATGTATTGTTTACATAGAATTATCATCATTTCCATCATATAAACTGAAAAAAGGGAGAGAGTTATACAAAGGTTTCAAGAAAAGCAGACTAAATGTCTGTATATTTGTTGTTGTGACATAATTCTCAGCAATTTAAATTAAGACAGATTGTTGTTTCTCCCCTCCCCCCATGAAGGAGGGGAGGAGACTAATGGGACTTTTGGTGATAGGGTGAAAGTCACATGGCTTTCAGGTACTTAGAAGTTTATAAGGTGGCAAGTGTATGTGTGTGTTTCTTTTCCTTTGTCCTTTCCTTTAACTGAGAAAACTAAGCTGTCACTCCAATTGATGGCTTGCTTGCTTTTTGCAGACCAACTACCAAGTGTTTTGAAAATGGACTTGAGAATGCCCCTGGTAATGATGCTAAATAATTCCATGGTGCCATTCTAATAGCCATTCCTGGGAGAAAAAAATAGGTGGGCCCAGAGGCAGCCATTCTTCCCCACCCAGGAATGCCCCTGGGAATGATGCCATGTAATTAACATAATTCCCAGGAACATTCTCTGCTCCATTTGTAAAGTGCTCCATAGCCAGACGGTGGAGCACAGGAAAGCCACCATTTGGAGCAGAAGCTTAGCTTTTTTGTGGTGAACTTCTTCCAATAAAGAGGTATTCCAAATGCACTTTAAATTGAAGCACTTACATAACAATAGACCTAGAACATGATATTATTGCTACTCCCACCAGCATTGTGTCCCCAAATTTCAGCCTATCATTTACTGTTTTCTTTCTGGGGAAAAAACCAGTTGTGGGGCATAAAATATCCTTAGAATCAATTGTTTTTGCCATTGAGGTATCTTTTTGTTCCCAAAATCAAGCCATTTGGGGGGTATATAACGTCCTCATGGCTTTTTCCAAAGACAACTGGCTTTTTCCAAAGACAGCTGGTCTATGTAAGGAAACTTATTAATGGAATCCCATGGGATCTCACTAGGGAACATTTATCTTACCAGAGGCAAATTTGCTATGGTGCATGAAAAATACCCGACAAGACCAAAAATGTTAGTTCGCGGTAATAATGAAGTTTTGCCTAAAGCTTTACATTGACAATTTATGTACTTTTCTAATGTTTTGATTTTCATACATACTTTGATTTTCATACATACTTCTGACATCACAGACACAAAGTTGTTCATGTAATATTTTATCATCCCAGATACATTGGAAAATGGGTTATGATAGTAAAATGTCACCGCAAAAACGTATCTGTCTATTTTTTACAAGTTCTGCATGAGAAAAAGGGGACAATAGAACAAACTATCTACACCAACTTGTAACTTTGTAAGCAACCCCTGAAATTTCACCCCTCACCTCAACACCTGCACCCAAATCTTCAGGAATGGTTGGTTTCCCCACCCCAATGTAATGAAAAAAGCAGGGCCCAATGCCTCAGCCCAGCTCTGGTTTAAACAAATCAACATACATACTTAATACATATTTTGCAGGGGGGTTAACATTTTAAATATGTATTAAAATGCTATTTAATAAGTATATGTATGTATGCAGACCAATGTAGAACCAGAATGAAATGGAATTAGTTTTAATGTATCTCTACCAGTTTTTCATGCCCTTGCAGTCATGACAGTGTAGTAATGGTATTGATTCTTATTCATTCTTTGTCAGTCTTAAAGGTGTTGTGTTGCACCACTTTCCTGGTGAGTCCAACCCTAAACTTCATGAGACCTCAGAGAAGGAGAAGGATCTTTCTGCTGGCCCCAGTAATGATGGGTTCCAGAACATACAGAGATCAATAACCCTCCCAGGACAACTTCCTAGGAGATAACATGCCTCAAGCAGCTGCAGATTCGAAGGAACCATTAAACCTTGACTGGTCGTTTCCCCTCACTTCAGATTCACACGCTTCACTGCCAAGACTACAGGAGCAGAGGCAGTGGTGTGTCCCAACAGAAATCCAGTACTGGAGGCACACTTCCCATCTGGCAGGACAAGGACAACTTTCCCTGAACTCTACTTGTGAGAAGAATGGCTGATGTCTCAAAGCATCTGGATCAGGGCCCTGATGACAATGCAGGAAGGTGTGGGCAGCAACAGCAATGATAAATCTCCTCAGTTGAAGCCCATCCAAAGCTGCAGCAATGTCTAACCTTGCTGTGATCCTCTTGACTTCTTGTTAGACCACTGTCATGTATAGGACAAAACGTTATGGTGATCCCCTACTAAAGGAAGTGAGGCTGGTGGCTGCCAGGAATAGGGCCTTTTCTGCAGTGGCACCCCAGCTTTGGAATGAGCTCCTTAGAGAGGTTCATCTGGCACCTACATAGTATTCATTTAGGGGCCAGGGGCCTTTTTGTTTTCTCAGTATTTTATCCTTTTAGCTCTGCTGTTTTAAATCTGAATTTTAAATCTCTGCATTACTGCTAGGTTTTATTCTGATTGTACTTTTACACTGTGCTTTTAAGCTTCCATACTTAATATTTTATTGTGGTTTTAATTTTTGTGAACTGCCCAGAGAGCTTTAGCTATTGAGTAGTATAGAAATAAATAAATAAATAAATAAATGCCAATTGAAGAGGTGCATTTACATGACCCTTGTTGTGTGTGATTCAAAATATACATAGATACTGCTGCAGCTTCCTATCAGTGAACCCAGTGACTGTTTCAGCATATCTTACAACCACTTTGATCACTAGAATTGCTTCCAGCTAGTTGTGGCGGTATCTATGGATACACTGGGTCACACATTACTGTTCTCTGTGGGAATGTGTTCCTGGGAATAGCTGTGATTGATATGTAGAGAAGATATTCAAGCTTACTTGACAATTGTAATGAAAATATGTTGCTAAAGGTTGGATGGATGAATCATTCAAATAAACAAATGTGAAGAAATATTTTCTTTTGTCTGATAGCTAAGCATATTTGTTCTATTAGGCTCTCCTCATTCATCTGAAATGTTTATCTTTTTAAAGACACCTGATTCCCCTCTGTACTCACTCCCCCCAGTTTTATTTTTTAACTATTAGGACCTCACAATTTTAATATAAGGACTCCCAACAGAATCCTATTTTATCTCTAAATCCATTGTTTGGCAAAGATTCTAGCATCTGAGTTGACAGGCCAATTAAACCCAATGAATTTCCCAGTCTTCTACGGTTGCTGAAATCCATGTAGCTTTCTCTTATCCCACAGAGCTTCAGAATTGTATTTCAGTCAGACTGTGTTCCTCGGCAGTTATGAGTTGGCATTCTATTGCTTTGTCATTTCAGGATCACCACTTTATTCTCTTGCACATCATTTCTTCAATCCCCTTCATACTTCAAATGGCCGACTCGCTTCCAATTGTCACATACATGACATCTCGGCTTCCCCAACTGGCATTTCACTAACCTAATAAACTCCCCATGTGCATTCTTCTGTTGAAACAGCATCCTCTCTTTGTAATAAGCACCTGCTTATACTGTTATTCAATTTGCTTCTTTTTGTTGTTCTGTACTCCTGCTATATACAGAGTGCCCAAAGCACACAACTACAAGATATACATTCAGGGATGGACAGTGATAATTAACTTTGTTTATTCACAGATATGATGAATATTCGCGTTTCTCCAAGCTCAAGGCATACCGGCTGTTTTTCATTTTGGAAGTGTCTACCCCACAATAATCTATGGGTTTCAGCCGATTCATCATTACATTTTTTCCCGAAGAAGCTACCGCGCAAACAGGACCACACGAACAGGACAAACAAACCGGGGGCCTGTTAATAAAGTTTACAACGCTGATAAGAACAAGAAAACAATAAACATAACCTTGTATTATAAAGTTTACAAGTTTACTATACTAATGTTATCACCAGCACTGTATTGTTCTATAAACTGAGACTGTGGTTTCGATTTATGTATATCATGCATTAGAAATTATTTATTATAAAAAGGTGGGTATGATTGTATCAGGAGTAATTTTCATGTACAGTTTTGTTAGGCAACCAGCAGTTTGCCATTGATGACCGTGTCATTTTGCCATGCAGGTGGATGCATCAGTTATAACCATCATATCTCTGAATAAATGAAGTTAATTATCACTGTGCATCCCTGAATGTATATCTTGTAGTTGTGTGCTTTGGGCACTCTGTATATATCAGATCATTCAACTACTGCCTTCCTTTTTTAAAAAATGTTCTGTACTCCTGGTACAGTACTTTGCTTATGTGTTCATCAAGGACATTGGCCAAGCAATTATCTTCCTTGCCCTCTGAAATCAAGGAGTATGTTTCCATTCTAGCAAGTGTTTGTGAGGGGGATTGCTGTTTTGCAGCACAATCCTATCTATACGTGTCTACTCAGAAGCAAGCCCTATTGAGTTCAGTGTGGATTATTCACAGGTAAATGGGCATAGGAATGCATTTTTAATTGGGCTAATAATTTATGTTGCTGCTTGGAAGTGATCTGAAGGTTTAATATCGTATTTATTGTCATTTTAAATTTATTTTAATAGGTTTTATTGTAGCAGTTGTATTAGTTACCCTGAGGGTCGTTGCTCATGAGGCTGCATATAAATACAGAAAATAAATCAGATAAAATGGCCTGGCTCAAGATGATCTAGCTACAGTGCCTTTTAGTGAAAATGACTGGCTAGATAGAAATGCTTCCTTACTAGCCCTGCACTCTAGAATTACCACCCTTTCTTCATTCACTTTAACACAGCATCCACATGAAGTTGTATTAATCAGTTGCATTCTGGTATTTTCTGAGTAACCCTTCCATGTTGTTTTCAAACATGTGTTGAGATGATATTTCTTTTGGTGATAGCACTGAGCCAAAGGTTCTCCAGCAAGAACTTTCATCTTGAAGTGGGTGTGGGCTAGAACAAAATGGTAAATTTGGGGGGTGAGGTGGAATTCAGTGCAAGGTGTCATGTTCAGTCAGGGAATCCATTATCTGTCCTGGATGACAGCTCAGGTGAGGAGGTACAATACAAGAAAGTGGCTGAGCCACATCTGTTTGGTTTCAGGACCTTGGTCAGCAATCCTGGAACTAGAGAACTAACAAGTTACTCCAGCACTAAGAGCAACTAACAGACTTGTATAGTCAAGCCAGGAGAGTCTTTCTAGAAACTCCAACCCCTCAGCTGCTGCTTTTAAAGGGATAGTGGCCTTTTCCTGCAAGTGTTGGCTTCTCCTGGGGAATGAAGGTTGGAGGAGCCAGTTGGGGGCTACTCCTCAGTCAGGATCTCTCTGTTCAATAGAGGAGTCTGAGGCCCACACCACAGACAGGAGACAGTGAGGTTCATTTGAATAAGACATGGGCTCTGAGGCAGAGAACCCCACTTCAGAAAAACTAGGGTCTGATTCTTGTACCTCCCCAGAGTCACTATTGCTGGAGGCCTCAGTATCTGAGGGCTCCTCCTGGGTCATGAAACTTGGTTTGGGGCTCATCCTTATTATATTTATAACCAGGTTTGGATCCAGTTTTATGCTGTATCAACTGCACTGATGGAAGTGGACTTCCCAACCCCTCCTTCACATGGCAGCCCTTCCAGCCCTCTCCCTGAAAATGCTTCAAAGAGAGTCAGGAGACCCTGCTGAGTAGAGTGGGCTATGGTGCAAGGGATCCCCAAAGAACAGGAGTAGAGACTTTCTGCAAGTGTAGAAAAAAATACTTAGCCAGGCAGGGGGAAGCTATAAGAGATGGGGCCCAAATGAATCTTCCTCGACAGGAAGTTCCCTAGCCTGGGCACAGTCACAGAGAAGGCTATTGCCTGGATCCTAAGTGATCATGCCTCTCTCACTCTTGGGATGTGGAGAATAAATTCCCCTCCAGATCTTAAAGAGCAGGCAAGTTTATAGGGAGAGGGGGAGCACTTTAGGAAACCTGGGCCCAAGCCATTTGGGTTCCTCATTCATTCATTTATATAATCATTCCATTTCATTTATTATGGTCACAGATCAGCAAAGTTAACATAAGAAATGTAAACGATAATTAAAAGGTAATATAATAGCAAAATACAGTTTTGTAGAATTTGTTCTCTTGAGAGGATAACATTTCCCCCTAATTTGCATTGAGGTCATAAAAATCTTAGTGACCATTTTGGTGATTTAAGAGGACAGATCCCTTAAACAAATGATACTAAAGTTGTGGAGGAATGAGTCATTCATTTCTGTATTCCAACTGTTCTACCCCATCTATTGAAATAAATCTGGGTGGCTCTTTATTATCCATTTTTATCTATTTATCTATTTATCTCTCAGCGGTTCACATGCATAATGAAAACCCTCCAAAAGATTATGTCCAGTGTCTTCAATACAAGCATTGTTTTGTTATCTAACATAATCCTAATGTCCTATATTTTATTGAATCACCCACAAAAGATGAAGTTATTTTTTCTTCCTCTTTCATGTGTGTGTGTACATGCATGCATGTGCAGTACCAGCTCAAGGTAGCCCCACTTTCTCACTGCCATTGTCACCAGTTGCTATGGCTCCTTATCCTCTTTCTCAACATTGCTACCACTTGCTTGTTTGACAAGGAGAAAGCCACTGAGCAAGTAAGCCATATCATCTACTGCTCCTCTTCCACACCGCTGCTATTATCTGAGGCAGAGTAAGAGGCAGGTGAATGAGCAGGTTGAAATAGTGGATGAGGAGGAGCAACTCCAGGGTGCTCTTTTTACTCCGCCTCTGCTGGAGTGTGGACCCTTGGCAGGTACCTTTGGATGGCATCTCTCTATTTCTCTCTGTGTGTGTGGAGAATTTTGGTTACATTTTCATGGTTGGGCATTTAACTTAAGGGGTATTTTAGCTTTAAAAAACGACCCTTTCCAGCACTCTGCAGTCTTCCCTCAAAAGCATGTTTCCTGGAATGCCCATATAAGGACATTATGCCATGATGTTCAGCAATGGATATTCCAGGAAGTGTGCCAGCCACAGAAAGTACCTATGAAGCAGTGGAGAGCTGGACATATATATATATATATATATATATATATATATATATATATATATATATATATATTAGGGGTGTGCACGGACCCCCCGCTCCGCTTCACTTGCAGATCCGTGATTTTCAGAGCGGGCCGCTTTGCCCCACCCCCGCTCCGCCCACTTCCGCTCCGCTCCGCTCGGAGCTCCGGATCCGTTTTTTCCGGAGCTCCGTTTTTTCCCCCCATAGGGTTGCATTGAAAGCTAAAAAAGTAAACAACTTTTTTTCTGTTCAAGTTAGAAACCTCATGTTTGGCACCATGACACCTCATGGGGGTATACACACGCACACCAAGTTTCAAGGCAATCCCATCATCCCCTGATTTTGGGGGAATTTTTGAAAATCGGGCACCCCATTCAGACCCCTTTCCATAGCTCCGTCAATTTGCACGTTAGAAACCTCAAACTCAGCACCATGATAGCTTATCCATGTGTCCACATGGACACCAAGTTTCAAGGCAATCCCATCATCCCCTGATTTTTGGGGAATTTTTGAAAATCGGGCACCCCATTCACACCCCTTTCCATAGCTCCGTCAATTTGCACGTTAGAAACCTCAAACTCAGCACCATGATAGCTTATCCAGGGATACACATGCATGCCAAGTTTCAAGGCAATCCCATCATCCCCTGATTTTTGGGGAATTTTTGAAAACCAGGCACCCCATTCACACCCCTTTCCATAGCTCCGTCAATTTGCACGTTAGAAACCTCAAACTCACCACCATGAAAGCTTATCCAGGTATACATAAGCACGCCGAGACTCAAGGCAGTCCCATCATCCCCTGTTTTTTGGCGGGGCTTAAACCTGCAGACCTCTCAATGGGGCCATTTCAAAGGAAATCCCAACATGCCATGAATTGGGGAGTAGAGATAAACCTATGAATCTTCTTCCACACTTGAAAAATGGATTTGGAACTTCCAAAACTCCAAATGAGCACAGGAAGGACTTCTCCCCTGAGTCAAAGCCAGACACACACAACATCCCTGCAAGGCGGGCAGGGGAGGAGAGAGGGAAGGCAGGCAGGCAGGCAGAAGACATTTCTGGGGGCATAAGGAAGTGAGCCAAGGATAAGCCAGTAATGGATATAAAATGGAATAAATAAATAAATAAATAAACGAAGGAGGGGTGGAATTAAAAGCAGCAGTGTTGCTGAATAAACAACAAGAAGAACTTAAAAAAAAAGGCTATATCTGTCTTTTACCAGTAATAGGGGGACTTTAAATAATGGAATTATTTAAAGAAATAGAGGAGTTTAGGGAGGGGTATCTTATTTTAGCTGGGGATTTTAATATGGTAATGGATAATAGATTGGATAGGTCAAACCCCACTAATGCGGAAAAGAGAAATAATATTACTATATTAAATAAATTAGTAAAAGAAAAAGATTATGTGGATTGTTGGCGTTTACTGAGTGGGGCGAACCCTGGCTTTTCTTACTACTCTTCAGTTCATCATACATACTCTAGGATAGATTATATATTTGTTTCAAAAGAGTTTGCAAATAAGGTATGTAAAATGGAAACGGGGGTAATAAAGGTAACAGATCACGCATTGCTAAGTTTAGAGTTCATAGAAAGAAGTATAAAGAAGCGTTTAGGTGGAAATTAAATACAAAACTTTTGAAGTATAATAAAGTGGTAGAAAAAATGCAAAGGGAACTGTCAGAGACTTGGGAAATTAATGAGAAGGGAGGAACGACAAGGGCAGTAGTTTGGGATACCATGAAGGCAGTAGCAAGAGGGATATGTATTAGAGAAATGTGTAATTTAAGGAGGCAACAATTAGCAGAGCAGGAAAAGTTGGAGGAAGAGATTAAGAAATTGGAGAAAGATTATTGGAAATTTAAAAATAAATAGAAATTAATAGAAATACAAGCGAAGAAAAAGCAATTAGAAAATTTAAACTTGAGGAAGTTCAGAAAAATTTAATATATATGAAAAGGGAGTATTTTGAAAATAGCAATAGAAATTCTAGATTACTTGCCAGACTCACACAAAAGGAAAAAGCCAGGAATGGGATAGGAATATTGAAAGATAAACAAGGGAATTATTGTCATATAATGAAGGGTAAAATAAAAAAAATTCAAGAATTTTATCAAGAATTGTATAAGGGAAAGGATACTCAAAAACAGAAGTTGGAAGCTTATATAGAAAAGTATATAAAGAAGGGAATAAAAATAGAACATAAAGAGTTAATGGAGAAGGTAATAACTCAAAGAGAAATAGAAGTAGTTGAGAATTTGAAAGTGGGTAAATCACCTGGGGTAGATGGTTTAGGATCAGAATATTATAAGGTTTTTAAAACTTTTTTAGTACCGAAATTATTGAAGCTGTATAACTCCATATTGGAAGGAGAAAGGACACCAGAATCATGGGAACATTCATTAATAATTTTAATACCAAAATCAGATAAAGCAGCTGCCAGTTCAGCTCAAGAAAGCCATTGCTTCACCAACAGCTCTGAGAAGAACTTGAGAAGTAAACGCTCACTTCAACTCATAATAGGCATCGCTCCACCACTAAGAAGTAAACGCTCACTTCGACTCATGATAGGCATTGCTCCACCGTTTTACTCTCTTTGGAAGGCTCTGATGGCCTTCCAGTACAGGAGAGAGTGGGGGCACGTCCACGATGAGATGCCCTAGGGGAGCTCATCCCCTTGCACCACATCTTTTCAGTTGTTCCCCAAAGTTAGGGTGGGTAGCAGTGCTCTCTTATTATTGGCTTAGTATATGATTTCAGGTTGTGTTTGTGCATTTGGTGGGGCTACTGTGTTAAAAAACACTGGGAAAAGTCCGTTCAGATTAAGAAAGAGAAGTTTCCCAGAATCCCAAGTTACCCGTTTTGCCTATGCCCTCCTCTAACTTTGGGATCATGTGATCATGACTGGGAGCTGACTCTGCCCCTCAGCCCTTTGAAAAAGGTATTTTTCCCACCGATTTTTTAAAATATTCTAGCGCGCGACCCGCACCACGCAGAGAGCTGAGAGTAGTCTCAAAATGACCCCCATCCACGACTCTCTGTGCACAAGAATTTTCAGAACGATAGCTTAAAAATCAACCCAGTTATCCCCGATTCTATCCCGCAATGCAATCCTATGGGCGAAAAGCCAAAAACCGCCGTTTGAGCCGCGCTGTCCCTGTTTGTTGACCCGATTTTTTAAAAAATATAGCATGCGACCCATACGACGCAGAGAGGTGAGAGTAGTCTCAAAATGACCCCCATCCATGACTCTCTGTGCACAAGAATTTCCAGAACGATAGCTTCAAAAACAACCTAGTTATGCGCGATTATTTCCCGCAATGCAATCCTATGGCGAAATGTTTTCAAGATGGCGACCGGAGTGCTCCGCCTGAACTAGGAGCTCTGAAAAATGGTCGCTTCTCTTCGCCTTGCTTCTAGGGGTCCACGGCCCGCTTCTACTCCGCCTCTGGGTAAGGCGGAGCAGGCCAATCCGCTACTGCTTCTCCGCTCCTAATCGGAGCGGAGCACATGCCTAATATATATATATATATATATTTATGAATTAAAATATTCCTCAAAATGTTTTTAAGTGCACCTAAATTCTTCATCCTCCCAACTTTTTCCAAGGCAATTTTCTATCCTGTAAATGGTTGAAACATGCCTGAAATCATCACAACAACCTAACTTTAATATAAAAACTTGGGTTGCAACCTATAGAGGTAATTGCCTGTAGAAAAGAAGCATCTCTGTTTACTTTGAAGCAAACCATTTTTATTTATTTATTGCTCTTTGTTTATGCTTGGTTCTGTATGAATTTTACAAGTGAGGATTCAGGCCTATGCACATGTACCTGGGAGTAACTCTCACATTCAACACCGTGGAGCGGACAGGCACATATAGAACTAAATGGTGTATTAAACTTTTCCTATAGTTTGGAGTGTTTACCAAGCAAATCTGCAGTTCCGTTTTCACTAAATACTTCACCCTGCTGAGTTCACCACTAAGTTCACATACAATCAATTACTGAGTCAAGTCTGTCAAAGAAGACCTTGTTTACATTAAGCATGACATTATTACCTGCCCCCTTCAACACAGCATGTTGTCTATTCTGGACTTAAAATAGAAGCATATCTGAACAAATTGTAAGATTACCTTTGGCCTCCATTGTGAGGGAAAGGAGTTCTTTGCTGCCCACTCACCACTACTCTGTCCAGTCCCCTTTTCTGGTTCTAGAGGGCTAGCTGATGTATGAATCATTATGCTAAATCCCCATCTTTGGAAATCTGACTTCCATTCTGAAATGCTTCCCTCTAATTGAACAAGGCAAGATATATGGTAGCTGTATGGAAATGCTGCCTATCAGGGAAGCATGGCTGATGGAAATTTGCTAAATCTAAGCCTTAACAATCCCCAGAAGCATGATGGGCAAATTTGGCTGTTTGGAGCACCCCTATTCTCACAGGCGTAAGGATTACTTATCTTACTCTCTACAAAATAATTTATTTATTTATTTATTTATTTATTTACATTTCTAAGCACTGTTATTAATATTTTATATGGCCTAAGGCTGATGCCTGGCATTAAAATCACAGCTAAACAATAGTAATTAAGCCCTAGGGCCACATTCTGTTTTTCAGCATTCTTTCTCTATGGGGTTGTCTACATGCACCTCTCCTTATATATGCCTGCCCAAGACTTGAGATCTGTTGGAGGAGCCCTTCTCTGCATCCCACCAGTGCAGCACATATGCTATGGTGGGACATGAGAGAGGGCCTTCTCTGTTGTGGCACCCCGACTGTGGAATGCCCTCCCTTTGGAGGCCCGACTGGCACCAATGCTGATTTTATTCCAGTTCCAAGTAAAACCATGGCTTTTTAACAAAGCCTTTAATGGTTAAATTCACCAAATTTGCACATTATATACTGTTTTTAACTTGATTCGTGGTTGTGTATATTTATTGTTTTATATTGTATGATTTTATCTGTATGCCGCCCTGAGATCCCTGTGATATAGGGCGGGATACAAATGTTTTACATAAATAAATAATAAATAAATGTGGGGAAAGCCCCATGGTGGCTGTGGATTTATGCCCCATTGGTGCAGGTTCACAGTCACCACAGGGCTTCTCTGCGATGCAGTGATTTGAAAAACTTGGGGATTTACCCTGTCTTTTTCAAAGGGAGCACACTTTCACTGTGTAACATTGCTCTGCTGCCAATCCAGGAGCATCCTGGGGGTGGAGCCTAGTAGAAGGCAACCAGCGATTGGTTTCCTTCTAACAGGAAGAGGGGGGCACTCCAGGACCCAGGTGGCTGCCCAGAAACCCCACACTCCCTCCTCAGCATTGGGATTACCTGACACCATCCTGGGATAGGGAAAGTGCAGGGTTGAGGGAGGCATCCCCTAGGGCAAGATCTACACCTCATGTCATAGCAGTAAGATCACATTCCTTGTAGCATACACAATGATATCTGTTGCAGGCAGGCCTACCTATTTGGATTTTAAGATGCCTTTTAATAATGTGCTGCCTTTTAATAGTGCATTCGTTTTATATGTTTTTAATTAATTATAAGTATTTCATGGCATTTTGTATTTGTGTTGCACCCCACCTTGATCCGGAAGGAGTGGCAGGTAAGAAATAAATTTATTATTATTATTTGGATATTACGGCACAAGAAGCAGGAAGTAATACTAGAAAAGTGGTATATGTAATGTATAATGTGCCTTAATAGTCAACAGTGCCCTTATGTACTGATAAAGCACTAGTGTAGATTTAGCCTAGGTAACTTATTGAAAAGTTTGCTTTGCCCTTCTGCTATGTAGCAGCCAATTCTGATCTTAGAAAGTTGCTTTCAAGCCTGTTTCAACAATTTAACAAGTTAACATTATATTGTATTTTGTAATTGTGTTTTTAGACTGTTGGTTGTTTTATTATGCTTTTCATGGTTTTAATTTTTGTGAACCGCCCAGAGAGCTTCGGCTATTGGGCGGTATAAAAATGAAATAATAAATAAATAAATAAATAAACGTAAGTGAATTCAAGAGAATCCCGTTAATTACATTGAGTGTAAATTAATCTTTAAGGACAATTTAAGTAAATTGTTTCAACAAGTTCCTTTCTGTAACTACAGATTGTTGAAGTAGAAGGTATTTCATTCACAAGTTACATGTACATAAATGAACAGTCCCTTGGCTGCTAATGTTTGGCCAGCAATCAATACGTTGTAATTCTTTCTACATGTAATCTATTTATTTTTAACTTGACCACCAAAGGCAACCATTGCCTGGAGGTGCCATCAGTACTTTGCCTATAATTGCAAACACCTCTGTGTGAGAGTGTGGTAAATTTTAAAGTTGAAGCATGCTTGGTTCTGTTATAAGAAACTTTGGATAATTATATACACTGAATTATTAATGATTTTGTGCTTGCATTTTTTCCTCTCTCTGCATCAAATGAAAGAGCATAATAAATTTTAATTGTTCAATAAACAACCCTGTTAAGCACCTACGAAGTACAAACTATAAAACAAACAATGCCTTTTGGCATATTTGCTAAATTTTTGCATTTGGATATCATCTCATGTATTAATTACATCTCACTATGAAATGTGTGATCGTTACTCCAATAACATTGTTAATTGCTAACTGCGCTTGCACGCTTCACTTAAGACTACATAATTGCACTCTTCCATTTCTGATCAGGTTTGTCCTATAGCACTGTTTGATTCTGACACAACAATCTATACAGCCTCTCCTGACCTGCCTTTTCATTTTGTTGCTAAGCAAGGTCTGTGGTGCCCAAATGAGTCATAACTCAGAAAAGGAACATAAGGGTCAAGGCTGGATCAAGGGATGACATCAGTAAAGGCTGGAGTTGAGCCACAGCACCATGAGAGGCTAAGCAGATGAAGATTTGGTTTCAGGTCAACTAATTCCAGGAATGCATTGATGAGTCTCAGGGAAAGGCAGCTTTCTATTGGTGTATCTCTTTTGAAAAATATTGGCCAACTACTATGGGTACCTGCATGGGCCCATGGTGCCAATATTTTCATGCTGACTTAAAAGCCCCAGTTCTACCTAGGATATAGCAATTATATCTTCTTCATCTGGACCCATGGGCAGAAAGCTCTTGAAAAATCCCACCAGGACTTCAACAATGTTCAACCCATCATCATCTTAAGCCTTTTTGGACACTATTGTACAACTACACAATGGTTATATAAACCCCACCTTATATCAAAATGTAATAATCATTATACTTTTATATATGCCTCTGGCTTCCACTGAGAGCAGCCTGCAACCAGGTCCTACAATACCACTGCATCTGTTCTGATTTATCAGAGACTCCCAGCATAAGGATTTACATCACACACATCTTAGACTGCAATATCCACCCAATGAAGTGAAAAAGCTGGTCAAGAAGACCAGACTGGTATCCAGGAATGATTTACTATGGGCTCAGAAGAGGCTACTTCTTATCACGTAGACTTCCCAGGGAAAACCATTTCAATTTATCATCAGTGATCTATAACACAATGATATTCAGGGGTCCATTATGCACCATCATTGAAAGGTTTTAGGGATGCCCTGAAGACTTACATGCTTACTATAACTTCACCATAATTATGTTTTACTGGTCTGTTCTGGTTTGTAGGTGCAATTGTGTTGTCATTTTTAGTACTATTTAGGCCAGATATTTTATTGATGAAGGTCATAGTTTTTATTTATTTCCGCTCTTTTATTACTGTATTGGTTTCTATTATATCGGATTTTATTGCCGTAAGCCACCTTGGCAGGGGTCCTGTGCTGAAAGGGAGCCTAGAAATATTTTAAATAGATATATAAGATAATACACATGGATTTCTGTGGAGACTATTAAAAAGCAACCAGCAAACTGATGCAGAAAAAGGATGGCATGAAATGAAGGTTGAAAAGATGAGAACTGAGAGAAACTGATATTGATGGATTTTCTCATCTTTTCAAGAGCCATATTTTATACTTAACCTATCTCCTTAATGCATATATGAGAAAACGATAATATAAGAATATATAAACCTAAGGTTTATGAGCACAGGGATAATAGAAGGACATCTGAGGAGGTCATATGACCCAGATCCAAATTCAGAATCATCCACCCATTATAGTTCAGATCTGACATGACGGGGTTTGATTTGGAGGTCCTATGTGACTGCAACAGAGTCAGCTCTGTAATTAATTGTTCTAGGCCTGACACTTCAGAGAGCCACTTCTGTTACTATTCTATGAATGGAGTTCCCTGTGTGTATTTTCCCCCTGGAAATGGGAAAATACCATGTTTAGTTGGGGATCTCTTTCTCAAGCAATTGCGGCCTAAGGGTAATCATAAACTGAGGTTGTCCTTCTCAGTTTTGTTCTACTCAGTTTCCCAGCTTCCTTTGCTCAGCCCTTCAGCAACAAATCCTATACATGATTAGACAGAAAAGGTCCTACAACTCCCATCAGGTCCCAGCCAACACACTGTTGTCTAGGCTCTACCACATGCTATTCACAGTTGCTCCAGCTTGCTACAGGCATGGCCAGTGGGTACATCAGTGGCAGGGGATAGGGCTATTCCCTGAGGTCCCATGCTCATTAGAGATGGATGGATTTGTCAGTTTCTATTTCTCCCACTCATTTAAAAATAAATACATTTAATGCTCTTTCCATCTAATTTATGAAGAAATTTGTAAAGTTGGTAAATTGTTATATATATGAATAATATCTATGTATATATGACTATACAAATAAGCATATATTAGGGTGACCATATTTGGGAAACCAAAAAAGAGGACACCTAGTGTGTGGGGGGGAAGCAGCTTTCTGAGTCCTGCAGAAAGTACGTTATTCCCCCGCCACCTTAAAGAACCCGATTGGAGTGGAGGAGGGGAAAGGATTTCATTCTGCACCACCACCATCCACTCCAATGGGGGCCTTTTCTATAATGTCCACGAATGACCCACTTTCCCCTTTAAGACCTCAATTGGAGCTCGGGGTGGGGGAATGATGTGCCTCAAGAAAGCATGTCACTCCCTCCTGCCATGCTAATGGCAGCCTTAAAGGGGAAGGTGTGTCATTCCAGGACATTTTTGAAAATTATAGAAAATCCCCCCTGACACCATGGAAAGAACAAAAACCAGGACAAATCCGGGGAAATCCTGACAGTGGGTCACCCTAGCATATATAGAATTAGAAAATATATTGATAGAATAAGAATTGAACAAAATTCTCACCCAACAAAAATTTAACCATCAACAACACTGGCCAAATTCAATAACTACAGCTATTCCCAGACCTATGTTGTACTAAGCTGCCATATAGCTGTTCAAGATGAGGAGGTTGTCAGAAAAAAAAGAGGTGGCAACTCTAATTCAGTACCACAAATGTGGTTGACTACACAGGGATTCAAGCCCAGACTTTTCAGAGCTGGGAATGATGAATCCATCAGTTTTGCTGTGAGTTTTGATAAATTCTTATCAAAAAATGAACCAAAACAAAATTCTCACTCTACCCAGATCACCATTTGAGAGTGTATAGTACTGCTAAATCCAAGGTCTGCTATCTGTTGATGGAAGGGCCCTGTTCACAGATGGTTCCTCTGCTCTATTTTGGGGGATTGCCCTGCCCCCAGGCTGCAGTTCACCCCATTCAGCAGGATCATCTGATTCTCTTCTGTAGTATTTTCAGGGGTTGGCAGGTCTGCTGTGGAGAGGAGGGGGTAGGGGAAACTGCTTCTACCAGCCCAGTTGCATCAACCTAAACCTGGATCCAATCCAGTGAAGTGTACACTAGATTGTATGAGTTTACTAAAGACAATTGTTATCTCTGCACCTTCAGAAGGGTAAAATTGCAAGTCTTAACTGCAGCGTAATGGTTTCCTAAAAATGGAGAGCTGGCAGCTATACAACACACTTTGTGCATTTATAATAGCTGTTATGTTTATTTTAAGGTAGCCCACAAAACTCAATAGAAGTGGAAATGGGGAGTCCATGATAAAAGTAGCAGCCATACAGAGTTTCCAAGGCAGTTCTCTCCACAGAGATCCAGTTTTAAAATATGATTTGTGAATATTGTTCCTCCTGTTAGTGTCCCATAGAACATTTTGACGCTAACCTCTGTATGATCATTTAGACTTTTGAGAGGTAATCTAGTTTATTCTCTCTCCCTCCCTGCCACCCTGATAAGCCTAAAAAGTTCATTAGAGAACTTACCTCTCCTTCTTTGTTCTGTTCACTCAATGGCTAAGTCTGAGAAAGACCCTTCTAACGATAACTAATGCTTGGGAAACCAGAGCACATGGCTTATGTAGTTATTTTCACCATCAGGGCAGTGTGCAGTGCCACTGCATAAATCTCCAGAATTGGATTTCCTATTGATTCCTAGATTGGTGCGGGTCATGCTGACTAAAGAGGAGGCTATTGTGTAGTCTTTAGAATAGATTTTAAAAAGCACACACCATGCATCATAGCACCCAAAGACATCCATTTAATTGATACAGGTTGGAAGCCAGTATGTTTCTCCTGAACACTGTTAAGACCAAGTACAGCAGGGATGGGGAAACTACTTTCAGCCCAAGAAACAAATTCCATTTCGGAGAAGTTTTCAGGTGTGGTGTCAGTGGAGGGTGGTGGCTCCGGTTTCAGTGGGGCTGTGGAGCCATTCTGGGTTTTAGCCAGACCTCTACGGGAGGAATCCAAGGTGCCAAATGTGACCCCCCCCCCTACCAAAATAGGTTTAGCATCTTAGATAGCTCCTTTAGAGTTCTGGCTTTTTCTGACTAAAACCCAGAATAGATCCACAGCCACTAGCCTCCACTGGATGGCATTCCATTGATCAGTGGGGCTGAAGGCAAAGGGGGTGTGGCCAGAGGGCAGAAGGGGTTGGGCAAAGAAGTTTGAAATGCAAAACAATGCCAGCCTATTGAAGCTTAAAGCACTTATGGCCAGGAACAAAGCCTTAGGAGAAGTGGTTCAACCTTTTAGAATGGGATGAAAAGCCAGGAAACCAGCAAACAATAAGTGGTTGGGGAAAGTGGTGGAGTCAGATGAAGGGGCGGAGCCAGAGAAAAGGGGCATGGCCATCTGGGGAGCCTTGGAGGGACAGATTTGGTCCCCAGGCCTGTAGTTTCCCTACCCCTGAATCATGCACTGCGTTCGTAGAGAACCTGTAGCACGAGGCTATGAGGTGCACAGCAGCCAGGCTTCTGTGACACCTGGATAAGTTAGCAAGAGGACACGTAAGCCTGGCTACAGCCAAGACTCATGCCTTCTGCCATGCCTGCTCCTCTTGCACTGTCCTTCCACTTGCTTCTTGTCTCAGCTGACCAGAGGCAAAACCATAGTAAAACATAGGTGGATGCACATGTATTTTAGTATGTGGCACTGTCTTATATTATTTTTCATTTGACTTACATCCCACTTGTCTTGACAATCCCTGCTCTATGAAAAAGCTGTAATAGGAGAAGTTGTCAGTTAATACCCTTGCATAAAGTTGTATGGCACCATCCAACTTTTTATTTTATTTTTATTAGGTGCTGAGAAGATCAGGTATCTGTATTCATTGAGCCCACACACTAGATTATGCCAGGGTCAGGAGACACCCAAAGGATTTTTCTAGCTACCACCATTTATAGAAGTGGAAAATAACCCATACAGTTTTCCATCTGGGATTCCTACCCAAATTCCTGCATGGAGAGGTCTTCATTGTAATATTTGAAGTACCTCTAATTTACAAGTTAAGGGGGGTTGTTATCTGAGAGCTTCCAGTGATTTTCTTTCACGGCATTTCTGAGATACAAATCCATTCTGGATGTTTGCCTTCCCCCCTTCTCCAGTTCTGATTAGGATAGAGTGGAAGCTACCTAATTTCATTTTCATAAATGTAAAGAAGTTGTTGGTTTTTTTGGCACATTGCAAACACATCCACATTATTTTAATGCAGCTCAGTACCCCCATTATCTTCCTGCCACTGTTTCTGGGGCCCATTTACTATCATCCTTTTCTTTGCCCACACCGTCCTTGACCTCATTTTGCCTTCATTACCATTTCATCTGATATGACTGTGGTGGCCCACATAATTTTGTTCATGATGTCATGATAAAATGATTAATTGCTATGTTTTCTTTTTATTCATATGGGACTCCAATGCACTGCCATGTCATCTGATTCTTTTCCCTTTGTAGCTGATCTGATTTGGTCCATGTTTCTTAAGCATTCTTAATCAAGAATCAGTAGGATAGGTGTTAATATTGTTTGTTTGCTTGTTTGGGGCTGATAATATATCACATTACAGCATCTCAAAACTCACCACAAGTAAAGCTGCCTCTAAAGACAATTGAGAATGTTACCATCATCATATGCATTTGCAGCAATGTTTCACAAGCAGTATCAAGTTCAACTCATTATATCCATTTTTATCCTTTTGGTTTTGATTGCAGCTACTTGCTTTATGGATAAAAGACCAATTGGAATACACCCAACTTCCACTTGATTTACTAAGATGTATTCAGCAGTTCTTTATTCCCATTTGATTTAATCAGGCTGTACCTGAAATCCTCTGGTTAGAAACAAAACAAAAACACACACCAGTGTAGTCATTATTGACACAATACTCCTCATTTAGCCTTGATTGTGTTGGCCCAGGAAAACCTCTGGCTTATTTATAGATAAGAAGCTAAATAATAAATCACCCTATTCCTTTGGTTCCTTGAGGGCACTGGAGTTCCAATACACATATAGATCTTCCCCAATCATGTCAATGGAAGGGGAAGCTCTATGCATGAAAGGGAAGTACTGCAATGCCTGTTCCATTGGCATGAACAGGCATTATGCATTAATATAAGTGTTACTTAGTGGCTGTTGGTACCCATTGGGGCTGGTGAGGTAGAAGACAGGGCAGATGCTCAATATTCTACTGATTACCAGAGGTATGGATACCATGAGAGCCTGACTGGGTTCAGCAGTCCAGCAGACCCCTCCCACATCCACCCCACCCAGATCCAGTCAGGTGCTCTCAACACAAGTGTGGACCCATCTGAATGCTTGCAAGGCCTTGGCAAGTGCTTGTCAGCTGCTCACCCACAATCACACACTTTGCCTTCCTGCATCCATGGCAGCTGCCATGGATGGAATAGGAAGGAATTGTGCAATTTCAGGAACTTCTGTAAATTGCACAATCCCCCCTTCCTGCCAATGGCAGCCTTAGAGTCCCCATTGATGCAAGGGTAAAGAGGCAAAGAAGAGGCTCAGGCAGCCTCAAGTGGGGGCAGGCGATGGGGTGAGTGCCCGCCAAGGTGAGTGCAGGCAAATTCACTCACCCCTAGCTGGATGAGTATAGGAAAAGACCACATATGGCACTTGGAAGCAGGGGCCACCTTCATTATTACTTCTTTTATTGCTAGAGAGTATCATTTTGTAGCAGAAACATTATAATGCCTCCTAGTTTTGAAAGATATGATGGTAAACAATAGATTTATGTATATGTTTAGGGGGGGAATGCCTGTGTACTTTAACCACATATTCAATTTATATATGTTCCTTTGAATATAGCCAACTCACTGATAAATGAAATAATTAAAAATAATATATATGGTACCATATTAACATTGGTAAACCATGATCATATCAGGTTGTTGTTGTTGCAAAACTGCCCTATATGTACATAAAATAATCATATTGAAGAAATCAAGTTTTGCCTTTGTTTCCTCCTTATTATTAAAAGTGGCCTATTGCTTAGGTAGACTTTGTGTTCAATAATGCTTTCATTGCTGAATTTGATATAAGAAAAAATCTGCCTGTGCAAAGGGCTTCAATTCCAAATCGGAAATGAACTGCTTTTCTATTCTGAGATCATGCTTCTGATCTTTTCAGTTATTTAGCCTGACATTTTACAAGCTAGTAGATACAAGATTCCAGCTGAAACCAGCCTTCTCTTTCCTAGCAATAGTGTGACAAGAATTGCAATGCCTGGAACTAGAGGAAGTCAGCTGACACTACCACTACTTGTGTTGGCTGTAATCATACGCAAATTTGATGGCAACACAAGAAACTGAACTTTTTGCCGTTTTCGAATTAAACCATTGGGGTTTGATATCATATTGTTGCCATGGATTTCAGCATGCCTAATTTGGGTGAGTTTGCACACTGTTTTTGCATATATTGCCTGCTCTGGAAGTACAGCAATGCTATGCATCAAATATGTTTTGCCCTTCCTAGCACTGCCAACTCCTCTATCCCAGTTCAGCCAAGGCTGAATCCTGTAGTCATGCTGTTATTACATTTGACAAATGCACAAATGCTGTAAAAATATGTCCCCAGGTCAACAATATATGTTATCCTTCCCTTTTCCATTCTCAATATTAAAGAAAGAAAAACAAAGTAATTTCTGCTAATAATATTCGTATTTCAGTGGCATAACATCACTAAATCTCAAATTGCTTACTCCAACATAGTTCTGGAGATGTTGCATTGGCTTTGATTAAATTATAACATAAAAACATAGAAGAGCCATGCTGGATCAGACCAAGGCCCATCTAGTCCAGTATTCTGTTCACGCAGTGGTCAACCAGATGCACGAGGGAAACCCACAAGTAGGACATGATTACAACAGCACCCTCCCACCTATGTTCCCAAGCAACTGGTGCACATAGGTATGCTGCCTCTGATACTGGAAGTATCACATAGCCTTTAGGACTAGAAGCCACTTACAACCTTATCCTACATGAATTTGTCCTATCCCCTTTTAAAGCCATTCAAATTGGTGGCCATTGCTACATGTTGTGGAAGTGAATTCCATAGTTTAAGTCTGTGTTGGATGTTCTGAAGATGCTCTGGATTATTGGACAAAGGACTGCAGTTTAAGAGCACAATCCTCTAAACACTAATTTTGTTGGATTCCCCTCACTTTACACCTAAGTACAACCTGCTGCTTCCTACACTGTGAAGTAGCTTTAGCTGCAATGATACTAAAATATAGTTAAATTGCTTGAAGACATTGGCCTTTGTGCGACAGTTTCATCTGGATATTCAAGGTGGCTCACCATATATAATAAAGTTTCATTGGCAAAAGACCAACACCTACAGCAGTAGCATTTTTATGGGTCGAATTTGCCCCTCAGCATAACTCTAGTATTAAATGTAGGTTATTGGGTCAGTTTCATCTATAATACCATTGCTGATATATATATATATATATATATATATATATATATATATATATATATATATTCTTCACCTGTTTTATGAAAGCCAATGTTGTTCCTAGTAGGGAATCAGAAACATTTTAAAGGTAAATGCTGTCTATAACTTCCCAGCTTTGCAGTCTTCCAGCGCATAAAATAAAATATCCCAGATGTGACACTTGCAAACATTTCTTTCCCAAGGATTTTAGAGTGTACCCTTGCTTCCAAAATAGAACAGGAGCCCATCTAGCTGTGTGCCCAGCCATTCGAATGAAGAAAGTCATTTGTAAAGTTTTTGTTTTTGAAGGTTAAGGTGAACATCTTCTGTGTTTTCCACATTTTACTGAAGCCAATGGCAAGTCCCTCATTGATTTGAATGGTTACGGATTACAGCTATTGGATTTAATATGCATCAACAATAGCAGAGCTGATAGGATTACAGCTATTCAATAAAAAGGGGATCATCAGTAGCAGGGCTGATAGGATTAGAGCTGTTCAGTTAAAAAACAACAACCACCAAAACATATACAGTAGAGCTTCTGCTAATTGGCAGGCTTGGTGGAGCCAAGAACTTGCCAGACAACAGGGTTTCAAATGAGCAGGTGTTTAGCAGTGAAAGGCGATTAGTACTGACCGCATTAAGCAGTAGAATTTACCCCAAAGAGCTAATTTAAACAGCTGATTCACACTGTGAACTATTAACTGTCAGCCCATCTGATTTGCACTGAGCAGCTAATTGAGGGCAACATGTACCTTCCGTTGATGATTATTGGTTCAATCTGTGTTCCTAAACCAGGGTCCTGTAACCTAGATTTTACTATATGTCTCAATAAACCTGTAGTAGTAGAGGGTGGCTTGTATTTGATCATTGCTTATTTGTCACTTTGGAGCCTAACGATATAGTTGCATAGAAATATATAATATATAAACAATGCCTCTGATGGGTTCCTCTCGTGAAGAATATTCTCGATACTGGATTGCGAAAGTAAAAAAAAAAGAGAGAAAACAAAAATGGCCTTTTTGTGAAGACTTGCAGCAGATCAGTAATGGGAATTTGTCTACAACTCTCTCTCTCTCACACACACACAGCCTAGGGTGACCATATGAAAAGGAGGACAGGGCTCCTGTATCTTTAACAGTTGTATTGAAAAGGAAATTTCAGCAGGTGTCACCTGTATATATGGAGAACCTGGGGAAATTTCCTCTTCATCACAACAGTTAAAGCTGCAGGTGCCCTTCCCTCTTTTAAATCTGGTCACTCTAGTATAGCTCCTGCACCTTTAACTGTTGTATCTCCATATATACAAATGACACCTACTGAAATTCCCTTTTCTATGCAACTGTTAAAGATACAGGAGCCCTGTCCTCCTTTTCATATCGTCACCCTAACACAGCCTCTAGTTAAAGGGAAATTTCTCTGAATGAATGTCAATGGTGGGACAAGAGAAGAGAATGTAGGACTGAGGGATTTATCCCTTGATAGAACAATGGCAAGATCTGTTCAATCTATTAAATAGATCTTGATAGAGATGCGATGTATAAGAGGAGTAGAGCTATGTGACCTTGAATAGAACATGTTTTTGTATTGCTGAACTTTGGTCGGCACATTATGGTTGTAACAAGAGATGTAAAAACATGCCAGTGCTTGTTGCCCCATAAAGGAATCTGGCCCTTTCACCATTCCATTTAAATACTCAAATTCAAGGGAATGTTTGCAAGAATCCTGTCACTGCTCTATCCCTAAGGGGGAAATATTTACCTTAGTGGCAGTGGGGGCTGGTGGCTACAATTTCAGTGCGACTATGAATACAAGAACCTCACCGTGTAGGTTCAGCACCTTGGATATCATATTATTATTATTATTATTATTATTATTATTATTATTATTATTATTATTACATTTATATCCCACCTTTTTTTTCTCCAAGGGACCCAAGGCGGTGTACAATATCAAGCTGTACTTCAGCCTCCATGATTCCCAAGGGGAAAAGCCACTGCTAGTGTTA
The DNA here is from genome assembly GCF_023053635.1 of Elgaria multicarinata webbii. NCBI lineage: Eukaryota > Metazoa > Chordata > Lepidosauria > Squamata > Anguidae > Elgaria > Elgaria multicarinata. The sequence goes on along the minus strand of NC_086178.1, from coordinate 88,735,657 downwards.
CTATGATAGCAGCATCTTGGTCACTTTATAAAAAGTTAGTGGGCAGGGCCTTGCCAGTTGCTACTCTATCTGTGCTGAAAATATACATTTTCACCCTTAGGGATGGGATGAAAGAGTATAGGATGGGGAGCAAACTCAAAGCATGGGTCCTACTTGGAGCCAGCCTCAATTCTGCTTTCAAGAATTTGAAGAGGGCTGCTTGCTAATGTGAGCACCCCTGCTCAAAGTCCTGCAACATCCTTACATATAACACATCAAGAACTCCTTGTCGGATGTCCTGCATGACTATCCTGAACTCCTTGTCCTGCATGACTGTGACAGAGAGCCAATCAATCATGTTACACTAACTATGTAGTGCCTGTTTTACAACATGGCAAATGGTTAGTGATCATATTAAAACCCCATGGATAGGAATAGTTCACATAACATTCTTTACATTTTCCCCTCTGTGCCTCTCTTTCTCTGTGTGTGTGTGTGTACGTGCGTACACGTGTGTGCCTATAGGCTTGTTCAGACAACACATTAAGCCATAGTTAGGCTGCTAAACATTTTGCAGCAAATACTTAGTGAGCGGGTTTAAACTGTGGTTATGGAGCCACCATGGTTAGGAATGGTTAACACAACACACTAAGTCATGGTTCACATGACACACTAAGCCATAATGCTAAACTCAAAGTGCTTAATCACCATGGTTTAGTGTGTAACCTGAACAGGGTCATAGTGTGTTCCCAAGGCTTAGCTTTTTCTTTAAAAAAAAAAAAATCTAGTGTAAAGGCACATGGATTGGGACCACTATACTCCAGAGGGGAGGATTAAACCTCCCCCACCATTTTTCCTTGAAATCTCTCCCACACACACATACATACACACGTGCATACACACAACCAGTGGAAAGGTTTTGTTTTTTGTTTTAAAAAAATGAAAACTTTGCCATGGGAGTGAGGAGTTTCAGGAAAAACTAGTGGAGGGAATCTTCCCCTTCTGGAGAATGATGGTCCCAATCCAACTCTGGGCTGTGTGTGTGCTTATATTAGTATTAAATATAAGCGCACAGAGATGCTTGTCTTAAATATAAGACAAGCATCAGCTACATGCTACGCAATTAGTGTAATGAGTAATTTGGCCCAGAGTTTGGACAGTAATAGTAACTTTTGTATATTTTACAATACCACATTAGACTTCAGCCTTAGCTAGACCTACCTTTTGTTCCATGATGGAGGCGGGAAGATCTCGCTTTGTGATTAACGCGAGATCCCTCCTCCTTTTACACGTGAGGCACGACAACCTCAGGAAGAGAGGCATTGCGCCCACCATTTTTTTTAAATTAGACGGAGTGCACAAATGCTCGTGCACTGAAGGTAAGGTTTTTTAAAAAATTGATTTAGTTTCCCCACTCCCCCCACCTAACCCTGTGTGTGGCTCCCAGCTCCAAGTGAGTAATCACACGGAGCGAGGACAAACTGTGGAAACAAGCCTCACGTTCCGTGGTCTCGGGCTCAGCCCGAGACTGCAGAAAAAGCGGGCCCAAAGGGGAGGCCTCTATCCCAGGGCAAGGGAGGGATGATCCCTCCCTGATCCTGGGATACCCTGTGCATCATGTGGATGCACTGGGACAATCCTGGGGTTTGCCCCATGATAAAGCCTGGTCTAACTAAGGCCTATGTCTGGAAATCCATCTTGGTCATCCTTCAAACAATTGCATTTTTTAAAAGAAAGTTTGTGTAGGTTTTTTTTTTTTTAAAAAAAAATAATTGGTTTTGTCAGCTGTGATTTTATACAATATAAAAAAAATCAATAAAACTGTCATGCTATCCTGCTTCCTTATGGTTATTGTTAATAAAGCCCATCAGAAGTAATGACAGCTGCTTGTATTCTTCTCTGTCTTAAGAATGAAGGCAACAGTGACAAGCTTGGCAAAAGGCATTCAGGAAGGATCATGGCAGTAACAGCTGCATTAATTTGGTTGCTGCTCTTTTTCTTCTGCATTTTTCAACCTAGGCTGGAACACGAGGATGGCGTGGAGGGGCCGGGTGGGGGGGTACTTCTAATGTTATTGTGGAAGAGAGAACAAAATCCTCAGTATTGAATTGCTGAACTTTCTCATGCAGTTATTGAAATATATAATGCAAGTCGAGGAAATATATACAGTTTCTTGCCTTGAAAGCAGGAGGAGATAAGGGGAATGGCTAAACTTTGGATAAATGTTACGAAACCCACGATATATATTCAACACATGAGATGATTCTAAATACAGTAGGAAAGGAGAATGAAGAAGATATGAAAGTAGATACGAAAGAAAAAAATCTGGGGGGAAATACAAAACAATCTAAAATCCTTTACAAATCTGAGTAGGTTAGGTTAGTACCATGTCTATCCTAATATTCATTAGGGATGTGCATCATATTTGGTCAAATCCTGAACTGAATCAGTCTAATTCAGACAGACTCAGGAGACATCTGAATCAAAGCAGGGCTCCTTTCAAGTGGACCGAATCTGAACAGTCCCGAAGATATGGGATCCATAGCGACACAGAGTCACAGACAGTGTGTCTCGAAAAATTGATACATTTCTCCCCAAGCTCTCGATATGGGGAGGAGGTGGGGACAGGAGGAGGTCTAGTTCTGTGACTGACAGTTCTAGCTTCTAATTAATGGGCTTACCAGGGCTCTTCAATCCCAGCGCTTTGGGGTAGGGATATTGAATTAATATGTCACAGAACTGATCCAGTGTTCAGTAATCTTTGCTTGATCTCTCCCCGAGGTGGAGTCTGTGAGACCTGGGATGGTGCTTGATTGGAAAATGCTAGATGTCCATGCCCCTTTGCCTCTGCCACTGTATGCTCCATATCCATCTTCCATCCCCTGCCCTATTGCACTTCCTTTGACTTTGGTCCCAACTGAGCAGGAAGCAAAGACATTTTCAACGGTTTTTCATTCATCATCGCTTCTTGGGCCCTGAACCTGTCCCAATATTTTGCAGGTTCCTTGCCTAGGGAGACTTCTATAACACAGGCCATTTTCATACAAATAGCTAAAACAACAACAGCAACAACAACAACAACAACAACAACAACAACCATGGAGAGAGACAAGGACAAACTAACCTAAAGTGAATGGAATTATCATATTTTATATAATAAAAATAATAATTTATTTCTTACCCGCCTCTCCACTTGGATCGAGGTGGGGAACAACAGTGAATATAAAACACATTAAAACTGATTAAAAACATAGCATACATGATTAAAACATCCTTAAAACATCCTAAAAACATTCTAAAATTTCACTGAATAGGCCTGCCGGAATAGATCAGTCTTTATTGCTTTTTTAAATGCTAAAAGACTGTCAAGTTGACAAATCTCTTCTGGCAGGCCATTCCACAGTCTGGGAGCAGCAGAAGAGAAGGTCCTCTGGGTAATACCCGTCAGCCTAGTTTTGGTTGACTGAAGTAGGTTCTTCCCAGAGGACCTGAATGTGCGGGGCGGATTGTATGGGAGAAGGTGATCCCGCAGGTAACCTGGACCCAAACCATGTAGAGCTTTAAAGGTAATAACCAACACTTTATATTTCGCCCGGAAACTAATTGGCAGCCAGTGAAGAGATTTCACTGGTGTACACCAGAAAACTGGTGTAATGTGGTCCCCCCTAGGTGTACCGATGACCAACCTGGTTACCATATTTTGGACTAATTGAAGTTTCTGGACTAGGCATGTAGAGCGCATTGCAGAAGTCGAGCCTCTATATGGATAGAAGGCCGGAGAAACCCTCCTACCTTAACTATGCAGTTGGTCCTGCAGCTCTACAATATATAACATGCTTAAGCTGCTTTGTAGACGAACTTAGATGAATGAATATGTTCCTAACTAAATCTGTCATATAATGTTTTACAAATGCCTCCATTCAATCAGTATTTAACAGTTTAGCCTCTTGAGTAATACAGTCGGCCATTTTAGAAAGAAGTGAGGTGATTCATATGAGTGATACCTAAGTATCCATCAACTCAAGTTGAATCAGATAAGATATTTTAATTAATTCTGTTTACAGTGTCACTTTAGTTAAATCATGCAAAACTGTCCTGTTCGAAACTCAAAATGCAAACACAAGCAGGAACAGAATTCTTGGGATGTTTGTTTTGTTTTTGCTATTTCCTAAACTGGTGTTCATGTTCAGAAGTCTGCACATGCACAAATGTGCATTTCCCACTCACTTGTGCATTTGCATATTTTTGGGGAGAAATGCATATTTTCAATTGGGGAAAAGCACATTTTTTAAAATAATAATAATAATAATAATAATAATAATAATAATAATGATGATGATGATGATGATGATGATGATGATGATGATGATGATGATGATGCATCTTTTTCTCTATTGAAAATGTGCTTTTTTCCTGAACAGGGGAAAAAAAGATTTTCATGTTCAGGATGTAAACAAGGTGAATTGAGCTTCAGGGAAGAATTTAGATAACTTCAACAACACGTTTACTTTAAGGTGAAAGGGGGTTTCTGGGACCTGCCAGGAACTCAGGCTGGGAGAAGGAACCCCCATTGGGACCAGAATGGTCTCCTCCATTTAGAATCTTTGGACATGATGGGCTGGGACTCAGGAGGGCACCTCTCAACACTTATAGATGAAGCCAGAAGTGGTGTATATAATTCTCCTCCTCCTCCATTTTAGCCTCACAAAAACAACCCTGTGAGGTGGGTTAGGCTGAGAGTCTGTGACTGGCCCAAAGTCACCCAGTGGGTTTCCATGGCTGAGTGGGGACTAGAACCCAGATCTCCCGACTCCCAGTCTGACTCTTTAGCCACTACACCACACTGGCTTGGTTGAATGGACGCTCATTCCTTGAATGGCCACAGAATCCTATCCCAGGGTGGGTGGATGCCAAAAAGTGCACCAGAGGGGTCATGAGGCCAACTTAAAACACCTGTATAAGCCCCAGCACCTGGTGCTGACATTAAGATAATGCTGCTCCTGCCTGCTCACCTCCCTTTGCAAATCCTCCCCTGCAACTCCCTCTGTGAAGCTAGATAAGGGGGATGATCCGCTAACATCACTGCCTTTCCTTCAGATTAAAACACACACACATGAGAAAGAGAGAGAGAGAGAATTTATATACTGGCTTTACAGAAATGATAACAAAATATCAATGTTCAAGCATATCGCTAAAATGAATGTTTAATGTCAAACAAGATGAACAAATGCACAGGACGCCCCATTAACTTTGATAAGAAGTGCATACATTTTCTTCTCGGCTGACACAAATTTGCCAACCTCCGAGCAGGGCTGCCCCAAGACATTTTGCTGCGTAAGATAAAGGACAGGAGGTCCTTCCATGAAGCAGAAACTGAGTGGAGGGGCAGTTGAATTTTACTTCCACACTGATGATTGGACAGTGTCCTCCCTCACATCTGGGGGCAACAGCCTAGCTTAGGCACCTCAAGGCAAGCTGCGTGGCTTACAAAGGTCTGTCATCAAACACCTTGCCAAGGCGCCTGATGTCCAGCATCTATTACCTGAGAAAGCTGCCTCACTCTGCCTAATTGTAGGGCCAGCCCTGCCTCAGAGTAATAGATTGGTTGCTATATGAGTGGAAAACGTTTTTATTGTTATTTACCTTTTATTTTTTAAAATAATAATAATAATAATAATAATAATAATAATAATAATAATAATAATACAGTTGGTTTAATTCTATTTTAATGTTTGTATATTTCTATTTATATATTTTACTAGTATATGCTTTAATTTTGTAAAGCTGTCTTAAGTCCCAGTATTGGGGTGGGGGGAAGGTTGGAAATCATCATCATCATCATCATCATCATCATCATCATCATCATCTCTGTTATAGGCTTCTGCCTACACAAGCAGAAAGAGTTGAGCCTTATTGGAATCCTCTGTGTGCAGGTGCAGTGAAGGAGTTTCTCCACAGTATTTATTTGTTCCATCATTTATTACATCCATTTAGTCAAAAGACATTCAGAGTGGCATAGAGTTAACATGAAAACATCAAAATAAATGATGAAAAGCATGAGCATCAACTCGGGGCCTTGCTAGACCTACCTGATTATCCATCTGGGAGGTGTGGCAACGGCGCGCTACAGCTAGCGCGCCGTCGCCCTTTTCCAGATGTCAGCACGCGACGGGGCAAGGGAAAGCCCCATCGCGCGCTCCATGTTTTCCCCCCTTAAAGGGCCATGTGCGCAGGAGCGCACCGCCAAAAAGGTAAGTACTTTTTAAAAAAATTAAGGGTCCCCACTCCCCCTGCCCCTGATTCCCCCCACAATGCCTGATGCCCCCCTGCCCACTCGCTCGCTCGCCCGCCCGTCCTCCCCCCTCCCTGATGCCCTGTCCCCCATCCTTCTTCCCCCCTTCCCGATGCCCACTCGCTCTCCCATCCTTCTTTCCCCCCTCCCCAATGCCCGTGCCCGTCCTTCTTTCCCCCCTCTCTCCTGCCGGGTCCGGCCTTTCCCCCGGCCCCTATCTCCCCCCCCCTGTGATTTCCCCCCCAGCTCAATGGGCACAGCACTCGTATGAGCACTGTGCCCAGTCCGTGGCTTCTCCCAGCTACTCGCGAGTAAGCGAGCAGCCGGGAAAAGCCACGGACCCTGCTAGACCTTCCGCAGTCCCAGCCTCAGGCCGGGGCTGCGGAAAAACCGGGCCATAAGCGAATCCGCTTATGCCGGTTCAAGCGAGGTCTTAGCCCGGCCTGACCCCGGAATCCCCTGTGCATCATCTGGATGCACAGGAGGGAGACCGGGCCTCACACCGCGCTAAGGCCTTGTCTAGCAACGGCCTCAGTCTCAGAATAAAACTCCAGATTAAAATGAATCTAAAGATTAACACTGAAAGGCCCAGGTAAATAATTTTTAAAAAATCACCAGAATGGCAGCAGGCTGGAATGCAATTTGAGGTAAATGAAATTTGGTTGGTTGGGTGGTTGGTTGTATAGACCACCCTTCAGAAGAGCTTCCAGGGTGGTTTACAAAAACAAGATAAAATATGGTAACTAGAACACGCAGTTAAAAGAGGGGAAAACAAGGGTGTATGTGTATTTTATTTTTGCTCACAAAACATGGGAGCATGTCCTGTTCCCAACACTGAACTTTTGAACACACCTCCATCAAAAATGTCCATAAATTGCTGAACATGTGCTCACATTTGTTCTGTGCACGCTTCCTAAATTTACCCAAATTAACCGCATGAAGTCAGTCAGCTGTGCCGTAGTCTGTGGAAGAAGTTGAGGAAATTGGCTTAAATTTAGGAAATTTGCATAAATCAAACAGGGGAATGTTGCGCAAATTTCACATCCAATCGCTACTCGATTTGTACAGTTTTTCCATTCACGCAGAGCAAGCAGCAATGGCAAATGCAAGCAGGAGTTGGTCATGAGATGAGCAGCGAGCGGATGTTTGGAGAATCCTGCCAATCTTGAACATTGCTCGTTTGCCCAGCTCTAGGGAAAACATACATTAAAATATTTTTTTAATAGCCTGGGAGAATTTAAAAAAACCCAGTTGTCTTATATTGATATTCAGTAAATTAGGCATTCCACTGACAAGGCTATATCTCTGGTCAATGTGTAGGGATAGCGGCAAAGCCTGGTTGGCAGCTCAAGCTTGGCGGATTACCACCAGCTCACTCTCCCACACACTCCTGGATTCCACTGACAGGATGGGGGGGGTGTTCTACCGGTTCTGGATGGGATTGCACTCACCCTGAAAGAGCAGGTTTGCAGCTTGGGGGTTCTCTTAGACCCATCATTGTCACTTGAGGCTCAGGTGACCTCAGTGGCACGGAGTGCCTTTTACAAACTCTTGTTGGTGGCCCAGCTACGCCCCTATCTGGACAGGGATAACCTGGCTTCAGTTGTCCATGCTCTGGTAACCTCCAAGTTAGATTACTGCAATGCCCTCTACATGGGGCAGCCTTTGAAGATGGTTCGGAAGCTGCAGCTCATGCAAAATGCAGCGGCCAGATTGATTTCGGGAACCAGAAGTTTCGACCATATAACACCTGCTCTGGTCCGCTTGCACTGGCTGCCTGTATGTTTCCAAGCCCAATTCAAGGTGCTGGTTTTGACCTATAAAGCCTTACATGGCTTGGGACCACAATACCTGTTGGAACGCCTCTCCCGACGTGAATATACCCAGTCACTACGTTCAACATCTAAGGTCCTCCTCCGGGTGCCTACTCCGAGAGAGGCTCGGAGTGTGGCAACGAGGGACAGGGCCTTTTAGGTGGTGGCCCCCAGACTATGGAACGATCTCCCTGACGAGGCTCGCCTGGCACCAACGCTGCTATCTTTCCAGCACCAGGTTAAGACTTTCCTCTTTGCCCAGGCATATGGCGGCACATCTTAATCACCCACATGTTTAGTGTGTTTTTTAACGGTTTTTAATGCTTTATGTGTTTATGTTTTAGAGTTTTATAATTTAAAATTTTGTATACTCGTTTTTATCTTAATTTTAGAATTTCTGTAAACCGCCCAGAGAGCCCTGGCTATGGGGGCGGTATGTAAGTGTAATAAATAAATAAATAAATAAATAAATAAGTTCAAGTTGAGAGGTTTTTTTAAAAAAAATCCTCAAGGCTGGCATTACTGAGGAAGTCAACAATTTTTCTTTGAAATGGAGGATGACTTCTCCCTGTTAGTTTTGCTGTGACCTTGAGGCTTTTAAGATTGTTGAGCGTTTAATGTGCTGTATTCCAATTATTATTATTATTGAATCGTGTTTTAATTGTTGTGAGCCAATATTTGGAAGCCAATATTTGGTTTGGAAGTGCAGTAAAGTAAGAGCTTCTTGCCTCCCATGGTGACCACTGCTGTGCCCTGGAGGCAAATCCCGCCCCCACCATGATGATGCCACTTGACATGGTGATTTTGCCTGTTATGGTATGGGAACTCACTACAGGGTGGGCTGATTCACATCATGAATATAAAGTGGAGCCCCAAGGCATGAATGAATTTCTCTGAAGATAGTATAATTTTATGGGGCCACATTTCATTATTGAATTTTCTCCGTTTTAAGAAATCACATCTAATTATCTCTGCAACACCTAATAAGGTGGTCGAGCTAGGCTTTAAATTATATAGGGGGGGGGGACACAGTTCCTAAGTCATTTCAAGTTCTTGATAGTGTAAACTCATTCATATTAAACTCCCAACGCTGCCACAATTTCAGAGTGAATAATCACTATCTTAACAACGTTCTTGTTTGTTTCCCATTGCTGCAAACTGATAGTAGAAAACTGTTTTCCTTGAATAGAAGAAGGACCAAGTGCAAAGCATTACTAAATGCTGGCGAAGGAGCATTGTAGCATTGTAAAATGTGCACAGGCCTGGGTACCTTCAAGCAGAGGATGGACAACCATCTGTGGGATAGCTCTAAAAACATATTCAAGAGCCGGGGTGGGGAAGCGGTGGCTTTCCAGATGCTGTTGGAACCCAATTCCCATCATCCATAACATTGGCCATGCTGGCTGGGGATGATGGGAGTTGGACACCAACCACATCTGGTCAGCCACATCTTCCCCACCCCTGTTCTAGAATGACGCAAGTGAGTCTCAAACTGCCAATGCTCAATTTCTAAAAAGAAAAGAAACACAACTAAAATAGGAGCTATAATAGTTCTAGCAAACTTTTCTCTTGACACCCCTTCTTCTCTTGACATTACACCCAGCCGAGTTGCATCCATACTTGCAGTACGCAGATCAGCCTTTGGTACATACGTCTCAGTGGCAACTGTACAGTTGGATTCAGGCTCCTACCATCTTCAACCTGGGGGTTGTGGAAGAAAGAGAACATTCATATTATTGCTGGACATGGGTCTTTAGCCCCCAAGAACCATAGCCAGGTCATCAAGTAAAAGGCCAGGGAGACTTGCATTTCCCATGCCAGCTGAAGATGATGATGATGATGATGATGATGATGATGATGATGATGATGATGATGATGATATTGTGAACCATTTGGGGATTTTAACATAGGAAGTGATATAAAAGTAACATAGGAAGTGATATAAAAAAGTATGATAAGAAATAAACAAATAATGGTGGTGATTATTTGATTTGATTTATATCCTACCCTTCTTTGCCAGGAATCCAGGGTGGTTAACAACCCATATAAAACAGTGCAACATATAAACATATAAACACAATTAAAATCATAACTGCACAATTACCAATAAATCAATAAATGCCCCATAATAAAACACAATAAAACCACCACTAATACTCATAAAACATTTGCAAACAGATAAAAATGGTGAAAGCTCAGCTCAAAAATGTGGGCACGTGGGAACTGGGGAGTTTATTAAAATAAGTTGTGTTTCTCATTTTGACCAAAGTTCACCTGAGCTTGTCAGAAAGTTATGTTATCAGCCAGGATCTAAGAAGGCCATCTTGAGCTGCGCTAATAGTGATGCTGGTGTCTCCTTCAACAGCACAGATATTTTATTCCTCAGCTCCGGCCTGTGATATCTCTCACGGGAAGATGCCTGAGACAAACTTCTCCAAGAAATGAATCACCTCTGCCCTTGCTCATTGCAAACATATCCCTATGAGATGTACAGATCACCTTGCCTCTTCCTAGAGACTAGCAACGTCACTTTAATCGCTAGTAATCTGATTTAGGGCTAGAGTTGCTGCCCCTGCGCCCCTGCAGAATGGCTTGAGTACTCTCCTTGGGAAAACCTCCATGAGCATTAACTCTGCTCTCTCTCTCTTAAATAAGGAACACATTTGCTTTGTGAAAGAAATCAATATGTCCCAATAAAAAACAATAGTTGAAATACTACTTCATTGTTTCCCATTCAGACTCATTTTGGTTTTCTCTCTCTCTCTCTCTCTCTCTCTCTCTCTCTCTCTTTCTTTCAGGGCCTGAAGAGAAGCGCATGTCCAGAATGTGGATAAATCCTGCTGAAATTGATAATGTAATTTTATTCTTTGCATTCAAGCCCAGCTTCTTGGTCAAAGATTTTGTTTTTATAGCCCAATCACTTTACATTGTATTGATGACACAAAGACCATGTATTACTTTTGTTTGAACTGCTAATGCTGCACTGATAACAATTGACAATTGGAACCTGCAACAAAATGTCGGTGTACATCCACCCCCACAGTATAGGAATGAACATGTCCAGCTAGCCACTCCATCCAAGCAGGTCATTCAACTGCTCTCTCCTTTTCTGTTCTTCCTTTCCATTCAACATTCTGGGGCTATGGAGCATGCTCTGTCCCCATCGTGCAGGGGACTTTTTTGGTGGGAGCATCAGAGGCCATAGCTAGATGGGGCTTTATCCCCGGGTGATCCCCGGGATCGTCCCCATGCATTCACATGATGCACAGAGGATCCCAGGATCATAGAATCATAGAATCATAGAATAGCAGAGTTGGAAGGGGCCTACAAGGCCATAGAGTCCAACCCCCTGCTCGATGCAGGGAGTTCATCAGGGAGGGATGAACTGTAGCCCACCATCATGGTTTGTCCCAGCTCCTTGTGCTTACTCGCAAGGAGCTGGGACCTGTGAACAGGGCGCAGAGCTTCTCAGGAAGCTCTGGGTGGAGTGGGGGGAGTGGGAAGATGTTTTTTTAAAAAAACACTTACCTTTTGCTCACGAGTGCTCGTACACTCCTTCCTCAAAACAAAACAAAATTGTGGGCACAACGTCCTCTCCCTCTGAGGTCGTCGTGTGCCACGTGTAAACAGAGGGGGAGATCTCACGATAAAAATATTGCTAGATCTTCACCCCTCCGTCGTGCTAGACTGCTAGGTCTAGCTGAGGCCTTAGGTTTGTTTTGTTCTAGATTTATTTGTACCTCTGCAAACCTTGGAGTTGCCCAAGTATACCAATATCTCCCTCTTGTTTCTGAGTGGCTCCATTTCCTTTGGAATCAGCACACACCACCTGAGTTCACTATTATCTTAAAGAATTAGTGAATTTGCTACATTAATCCTTAACCTCTCTTCCTTCTGCTGCTGCTTCATCCACTCCATGTCCTCAGGAACCTCTGCCCTCTCTGCCCATCTCATGGTAGCCTGTGAAAAAATGCAACATTTTACATGGCCTTTTCTTTTCTGTGACCTTTAAGGATTTACTGTCCTTTAACCTTATGAAAGTGTGAGGATATCAGGCAGTTAAAATGCTTGTGTTGCTGTAAATGTTTAAAGGGCTTATGTCTTTTTTCAGCATTTGAGACGGATAAAGTGCTTAGGTTGCCTTCAGGCATTTGATTTTAACAAATAGAGGCTTCGGTCTTGAAAGGAAGCTCTGTGTCGCCACAGGGGGCTGCCTGTTTACAGTTTATTATAGGATCACAGGGTAGGAATTGAAATGCAAAGCCCACGTTAATGCAGCATTTTAAAAAATGAAACCATCAGGAATTTCCAGCATTCCACAAATGCCAAAGCAACCCCTCCTCTCAAAAACACACACACACACAAAAAAAACCCTACATCTATAGTCCTACTTTTATAAGTTTTCCCCTTGGTAAGATGTTATTTGGTAGGATTTTATATGCGTAACTAAAACTCTTGAATATATGCAATCGAGTCGGTTAGAAAACAAAATTGTCTTTAGAAAGTACAATCCAACTGTTATGTGGGCCTAATCTGCACCTGCCATTTATCCTGTGGTGGTCACGAAGTCATCCCTCTGCATCCAAATGATGCACAGCTGATCCCGGGTGAACTGGGGATGAGCACACTCCCACCATTTTTTTTCTGCCACCTTGGGACCATCCTGAGCTCCGCAGGTGGTGTAGCTCTCTCTCCCAGGGTCCTCCCTCCTCCCTACAAGTATCAGGGCTCAGGAAATGGGCACAGAGCTGTGCAAGGGGAGTCCATGGGCATCAGGGGTGATGGGGAGAGCATTTTTGCCACCTTTGGGATGACGCTCAGCATCTTCCAGCACCGAGTTTGTTGGGTTATAAAAAATAAAAAATATCTCACCTTCGCACAGGATTGTGCCCATGCAATTTTGCAAATCTCTCCTCTTTACCTTAGGAAAAAAAAAGTCACCCTGGAACGTCCTTCTTTACTTCCAGGACAACTCGCTGGCATATGGCCCCTGAGGGATGATCCAAGAAATGGAAAACTCCAGAGTCGACCCTCCCAACTCTCCAAAGGGCTGCAGGTGTAGATGAGCCCTCCTTCTTGGATCAACATCTTGGTTCTGCCAAAGGCCCAGATTTTTTTAAAAACAAGTATTAGCAGGCCTACCTGCATTACCTTTATTCTTTGGTATTGTGATGGTGAATGATTCATCCCAGATTCCCAGGTATCACAGGCCCTTTCTACACCTAAGGATTGTCCCAGGCAAATGGAGGGATCGTCCCTGCCTGCTCCCGGGATCCCCTGTGTGTCAGTTGCATGCACAGGGATGATCCCGGGATGATCCCTGGAAAAAAAGGCAGGTGTAGAAATGGCCACAGACTTGCTGAAGTGGCATGCTTGAAGATTCTACTTGGCAACAGTTTCCATGGCACTTGACAGGACATGAAGTTCAGTTCTTTTCAGGAAATGGCTTATAACTCTTTCTTGGAAACAGCATATCCCAACTAAAGCTTGATGACAAGAGCAGTTTAGGCATCTATGGATAGGTTGAAAATAGAAGTAAGGACTTCAGGATTGAAAGGGCACTTTCTTTCAGATAATGTGCTGGATCCAAAGAACTGTGAGAAGAACAGTTCTTGATGTTAACAGTCCAGAGAGCTTTGGCTGTATAGATATGTAAGCAATGAATAAATAAACGAATAGGAAAGCAAACAGCCATTAACACTATTCTGGAAATGCTTAAAATTGCAGACCCATACCTACTTACTTGAGAGTAAGCCCAACTGAACTAGTGGGGCTTACATCTGAGTAGACATATATAGGATTGTGTTTTTAGAGTTCACACCATGCTATAAGAGGTTCAAGAGCAGTTCTAACACCTGATGCCTCTACACGTCATTGTACATATGCTGTTGCTCAAGCAGAAATCTTTGGATTTATTTTCACTTTTCTAACACAACACTCCACAAAACGAGGTGCCCTCTAGATGTTTGGGCACCAAATCCTAAAACCACTGACTATTGGCCACGTTGGCTAGGGATAATGGGAGTTGTAGTCCTAAACATTGGGAGGGCATCAGGTGGCCTACCCCTGCCCTAGTGTAGGGTGCCCCCCTGTTGAATTGCTTAACAAGGGGACATGCAGCCCCAAAACAGAGAGCTCCTGTTTGCATAGCATTTGCATATGCCAATTAATATGTACAGATATGAATTTAGAAAAAAATATTATAATTTAAATAGAGCTACAGTCCATCTCCCTATAGTGCGGATGACTGTAACCAAGTAACTGGTGTGCCTTGCTGAGTCAAACCTGAGCTCTTCTTTGTAGGGTGAATGACGGGGTGAATGTTACAGGCATTTGAATAATTTCAATAATTTGCCCTTTTTATTGTTGGGATTAACATATTGCTGTCTGTAGTCTAGCTACTCCTCTAGATACACCAGAATGTGCTGGCTGCTGTTATTTTATGCTTTCTGGTTTGTGCCGTATTTTCTGACTTTTGGTGAGTGCTCCAGCTTTTATTTTTCAAATGTCAGTAAACTGTTGTGTCACTGGTGACATGAAACAAGGTCATGGGATTAACATGGATGACCTTTTTCAGTTTCTTATAGCCTGACAGTTCTATAAATCAGTGACCACATACCTTACATTGTAATGTAAGGAATATCAGTAACGACACACTGCAATGTGCAGTGCTTCACATCAGTGTGCTAGCCAATCAGCCTCTTCACTGATGCTTTAAAATAATGAGCAGTGGGGGGAAAGGACTTTTCTAATGACCTGGACATGGCAGACCCCCAAACGTTATGGGCTGGATCTAAGATGACTTCTCCCCTGATCTAGCCAATTGTGAGGAGAAGGGTGTAAAGAGTGCCTACCCACTCCAGCCACCCAGCTCTTCTAAAATCCCTCCATGTTCACCCAGGGACATCCTGTTCAAATATGGCATCTGTTAGTATGGGACAAAATCATGTTGTTGGTTACTGGTGTGGTTCCCCCCCTCTATTTCAGCTATTTGATTTTGGCCAACACTCATTTTAGGGGTGACCTGAATGTTCGGATTTTTGAAAGTTCAGCCTGAATTTGTGGGGGCTGCATGAGAAAAGAGGGAGTGAAACTGCCTCCCCACTTTGGCGTGGCAGCAGGGATGGGTGAGTTTAAGGGTGGGGATGCAAAATTCACTGGCACAGTCCTGGTTCTTCTGGGTTGTTTAAATCCCCCATAATACTTCAGTGTTACATCATTTTGTAGTGCCATTCTGTAACAAAGCACAGCCTGACCCTTCTGGTGCTTACAAATTCTTTGTCTCCCTCACACTCTTTCCTTCCCTACAGCCAAGCAATGCATGCATATTCCAACTTTTGCATGAGCACGCAACAGGGTGTTTTTTCTGCTGGGTTCCATCTCACCTGACAGTAACCTAAGAGCAGATGATTCTCCTTCACACCTCTTGTTCAAATTTGTCAAATTTCCCTCAGTGTCCATGATGGCCCTCAGGTGTGGCAAGGAGAGCTGGCTTCCCCACTAATGTATTGATTGATTGATTGTATGCATTTATGCCACACCTTTCTGCCAAAACATGGCACTCAAGGCAGCTAATGGTACAGTTCAGAGGACAAAGAAAATCTGAATTAATACATAATATAAAAATGAATAAATTAAAAATAAAACAATAAAAGAAATTTAACTGCACAAACTAATTAAAAAAACACCTTTGGCAACAGAGCAGCTGATATGCCAAAGGCCTGCCTCAGTAAAAATGTCTCTGCATGCAGGGAGAGAGAGAGAGAGAGAGAGAATGTCATCTTCCTCAGCTTGAAGTTCTAGAGTCTGGCGGTGATTACTGAGAGACCTGCCTCTGAAAGTGGCAGTTCTAAGGGAAGGGCCTCCCCAGAGCTATTAAATCCCAGGCAGGCTCGTATGGGAGAAGGCCTGGTCCCAAGCCAATTAGGGATTTATAAGTCATAGGCCGTTTCTACACCTGCCTTTTTCCCCTGGATCATCCCGGGATCATCCCTGTGCATGCAAATGACACACAGGGGATCCCAGGAGCAAGCAGGAATGATCCCTCCATTTCTCTGGGATAATGTAGAAAAGGCCAGAATCAGCACATTGAATTGTGCTCCAAAACATATCCAGTGAAGCTGTTGTAACCATCTTGGGCTCCTTGTAACCTTCCCTGGTCAACAGTCGGGACCATTTGCAGTTTCCCAACAGTTTACAAAGGCAGACCAATTACAGTTACCTTGGTTGATACAAAGGGTTGGTACTCTCCCTCCCTGGCCTATTTATTTTAAATTTAATGCAGCCTCTGATTTCTCTTACTCTTTTCTCTTGAAACTTTTAATAAGTATCTGGAATCAACTTGGAATTGTGGTGAACCACTCAGAGAGTTTTGGCTATTAGGTGCTATGGAAATGATGATCTTCATCATCATCACAACAACAACAATCTTGTGTTGATTAATGAGCTTGTAGTTGGATGCTCTCACTGTACAGCTGACTGCTCCACCAACATGCCCTCTGAGTCCTGGAAGGAGAATGAACACAGGTCTGCCTCTTCTCCCATTGCCTACCTTTTATATGGATCACTGCATTGCAACTTCAAGAATTCACTGTGGTCTCTCCACTTGTGGTGGCGGTAGTTATTTGTGTAGAAAGATATGTAAGTGCCTCCCAACCTATTCCACCTTGAAAGGCGTTCTGCGGGGGGGGGGGGATGACAGCCCCTAGAGGTGATCAGAATGAACTCCAATGAGTTTCAAGTACCCCACCCTCGTGTGGTCTTGCTCTCCTGAAAACAGATGAAGTGCTCCCCATTTTCACAGCCTGCAAGAGGGGTTACAGAAGTAGGGGGCATTCTGCTAAAGCTCCAGATGCTGTGAACATCTTTGAACATAACATCACCACAAGGATGTGTGGGGATATTGGACACAGGGCTTTTGCTCCCTTCCACATTATAGGATGGATTGTGGGAAGGAGTGTCATCAAATGGAGCTTCAGGTGAAGTGGAGGTCAGGGATGGAGGCTGAGGCATTCGGGATAATGCAGATGGTGGCAGCTGAAGCCACTTGTCTTAGGGATGTCAGAGAAATCCACAATGGAATCAAATGAGTTTGGATTTCTATGAATCCAACCCACGGATTCCACAGCAGATCAGCTTTTCCTGTGTCACATAGACTTGCAGTGCTGTGTTTTGTTTTGCTTTTACTTTCCAGAATTTTATGCAAATTTAGTTGTAGAAAAATATGTATAATCATCATCATCATCATCATCATCATCATCATCATCATCCTGAAAATGCACATGTCCCCATAGGCTAAAACATAAAAATGCACATTTTGGGGTTTGCGCATTTCACAAGTGGAAATTGGCACAAATGCGAATTTGCACAAAATTGTGATATTGAAAAAATCCAATTCTGTCAATGAGCGGACATTGGAACAAAAGGCACCTGACAATCCACATAAGACAGATGAAATGGATTATACATGATCCATATGACCCTAAGTTGGCCTAGTGCTTCTCTTCAGAGTGCCAGGCGATACATTTAAAAAATAAAATAAGGGTGCTATTGCTGGGCCTACCTTGATTGAGGCAACCCTGGCAATAAGATGGCAGACTCCTCTGCCCGGGTCGACTGAAAATATAAATGCCTCTGCATTTTTATCTGCTAATTTGGGTTAAATGTTTTGGCTAAGAAGATAAACAAATGAAAGATCTACGCAATCATACTCATAGAGCCAGGAGAGATAAAGTCAATAATAATAATAATAATAATAATAATAATAATAATAATAATAATAATAATAATAATAATAATATCCAAACAGTGTTCATGGAAACCATTCTGGAAATGTATATTGCTTCATTTACATTCCCTCAAATATATGCTTATTGCACAAATTGTGTTTTCTTCTTCCTGCTGTGTTTGTGTCAAATAACGTTTCAGCCTCTACCTACTTTAACAAACAGAACTGATTCAATACAAAACTATCACAAGTAGGCATGTGCTCCGCTCCGATTAGAAGCGCAGAAGCAGGAGCGGATTGGCCTGCTTTGCCTTGCCCAGAGGCGGAGTAGAAGCGGACCATGGACCCCTAGAAGCAAGGCGAAGAGAAGCAACCATTTTTTGGAGCTCCTCTTTCATGCGGACCGCTCCGATCGCCATCTTGAAAACATTTCGCCCATAGGATTGCATTGCAGAAAAGAATTGCAGATAACTGTGTTGTTTTTGAAGCTATCGTTCTGAAAATTTTTGTGCTCAGAGTGTCATGGATGGGGGTCATTTTGAGACTACTCTCAACTTTCTGTGTCCTTTGGTTCGCGTGCTATATTTTTTTAAAAAATCGGGTACATTTTACAATACAAACGGTAGGGTAAACCGGCTGCGGCGCGGCGGGGTTTATTTGAAGCGATGACAGGCACATTCAACTCCCAATCCTGATCAGAATTGATCACCTCATGAAGCATCCTCCAATCCCAGCGTTTGAGGCGGGGACTAAGCCAGAGTCACCCTCACAGTCAGAGCTCTCAGCGTCTTGTGGGTTTTGGCATTCGTGGGGAGAGGAGGTAGTTTAGCTGCTGCTGTGTTTTGGACTTTGGAGATAGGATTTAGCTTGGCGTGTGTTTGCTTATTTCTGACTTTTTGCTTAGTTTGCTCTGTGTTTTTCCCTTACTTTGATTTAATATAAACTTTATTTTTAAATTTTGGAGTGTGTGTTTGTTTGTTTGTTTGGTTCTCTCCCCCCCCCCTCTCTTAAAGCCTGATTGTGTTTGATCTTCCTTGTTCCTTCTATCTATATACAAAAAAACCCCAAAAATACCAAAAAAAAATTTTCTCTATTTCTTCTTCTTCTTCTTCTTCTTCTTCTTCTTCTTCTTATTATTATTATTATTATTATTATTATTATTATTATTATTTTATATAGCACCATCAATGTACATGGTGCTGTACAGAGTAAAACTGTAAATAGCAAGACCCTGCCGCATAGGCTTACATTCTAATAAAATCAAAGTAAATCAGTAAGGAGGGGAAGAGACTCTCCTCGTAGTCCACCTGCTCTTCATCTGGGAAACAGAGTGCATTAGCCTCACAACAGCCCTGTGATGTAGCTCATCTGGGGAGCAGAGTGCATTAGCCTCACAACAGCCCTGTGATGTAGCTCAGGCCGAGGCAGGAGGGCTTGCCCAAGGCCATGCAGTGCAGGGCACCGATCCTAGATTTCAAAGACCCAAACCCTCCTCGCATCTAAAACAACCAGATGCACCCTGAGCACCTCCCTTCCCGCCTTGCAGGGATGGTGTATATGTCTTGCTTTGACTCAGGGGAGAAGTCCTTCCTGCGCTCACTTAGACTTTATCAAGTTCAATAATCCATTATTCAAGTGTGGAAGAAGATTTAGGGTTATCTCATGGCATGTTGGGATTTCCTTTCAACTGGCCCCAGTGAGCTGTCTGCATTGCAACTTTAAATCCCTGACATACTGGAGTGTCCGATTTTCAAAACTTCCCCTAACATCAGGGGATGATGGGATTGGCTTGAAACTTGGCATCCATGTGGACACATGGGTAAGCTGTCATGGGACCAAAGGATAGGTTTCTGACATGCAAATTGACGTAGTTCTAAAATGGGACTTGATTTGGGGTGAGTTAAAAGGTTTAAGCCGCGCCAAAAATCAGGGGATGATGGGATTCCCTTGAGTCTGGGCGTCCTTGTGGACACATGGATAAGCTTTCATGGTGCCGAGTTTGAGGTTTCTAACATGCAAATTGACGGAGCTATCAAAAGGGGTGTGAATGGGGTGCCCAATTTTCAAAAATTCTCCAAAAATCAGGGGATGAAGGGATTCCCTTGAAACTTGGCGTCCATGTGGACACATGGATAAGCTATGATGGTGCCGAGTTTGCGGTTTCTAACATGCAAATTGACGTAGTTATAGAATGGGACAATTTGGGGTGAGTTAAGCCGCGCCAAAAATCACGTGATCATGGGATTCCCTTGAAACTTGGTGTCCATGTGGACACATGAATAAGCTGTCATGGTGCCGAGTTTGAGGTTTCTAACATGCAAATTGACGGAGCTATTGAAAGGGGTGTGAATTAGGGTTATGGGTGGTGCGTTAGAGGTTAGAGCCGTGCCAAAAATCAGGGGATGATGGGATTCCCTTGAAAGTTGGCGTGCGTGTGTATACGTCCATGAGGTGTCATGGTGCCAAACTTGAGGTTTCTAACTTGAACAGAAAAAAAGTTGTCTAATTTTTTAGCTTTCAATGCAAGCCTATGGGGGGGGGGAAACGGAGCTCTGATCCGGATCCGGAGCTCCGAGCGGAGCGGAGCGGACATAGGAGGAGCGGGGGCGGGGCGGAGCGGGCTGATCCAAAAATTGCGGATCTGTAAGAGAAGCGGAGCGGGGGGTCCGTGCACACCCCTAATCACAAGCCTTTGAGGCTAAAGGCCTACCATTTCATTTCTGAAGATATAATGATGGGCCATCTCTTTGAGATATGCCCTGACTAGAGAAAACTTGTACAGGTAGGTGTTTGCCAAATCCAATTGCCATTTCAGGAGGGGGAAAAGAAACAAACAAACAAACAAAAAAGGCTCAATCCTTTTAGTGCATAATAATCATGATTTTTCTTTAGTTAACAACATCCACTGTAGAGGTGTTGCTTTACTGGACACATCAATTGCATGACAGTGAACTTTGCACTTGTGCGTCTCTATCAACTGCAGCAGCACATGTGGGTTTCGTCCCAGCACCTCGCAGGTAACCACAAGAGGCTGGGAACCGGAGGACATTGCGCCCACCTTTTTTTTTTTTTAAGACGAGCACACGGAACCCATCGGGGGTGGGGTGGGGGGAGTGGGAGAGTGCGTTTTTTTTTTTAAAAAAAAAAAAACCACCACTTACCTTTTCGCAGAAGCTTCATGGAATGACCCTGGGTTCTAGTATTTTGAGAGAGGGAGAAAAATGTCCCCCTATCCACATTCTCCACACCATGCATAATTTTGTACATTTCTATCATATCTCTGTTAACCTTCTTTTTTCCAAGCTAAGCAGTCACATCTGCTATAACCCTCCCTCATAGGGGAGATGCTTCAGTCCCTTGATCATTTTAGTTGCCCTTGTCTGCACTTCTTCCAGCTGCACAATATCTTTTTCTCTTTTTTTGGTATGGTGACCAAAACTATACACAGTATTCTAAGTGGAATCGCACCATAGATCTGTATAAAGGCAGTACGATACCGGCAGTTTATTCTCAATTCTTTTTCTAATTATGGGCATGTCTACATCACACAGGGTTGCAGGAGGGTGGAGGGAGGATCTCACAGTATTATGCTCGCGAGATCCACCCCTTCAGTCTACATGCGGCACGTGACATCCTGGGAGGACAGAGGACGTCGGGCCCGCCATTTTGTTTTTGTTTTTAAATGAAGATTAGCGCTCGATCACTTGAATTAAAAAGTAAGTAAGTAGATCATCCCGAGACCACGGGAAAAACCATGACTAAAGGCTAGGGTGATATCCCGGGGAAAGGGCTCATCCCACCATGATCCTGGGATCCCCTATGCTCCATGGTCCCAGGATATCGCCCCCTGTAGACATGCCCTATGTCTAACATGGAATTTGCCTTTTTCACAGCAGCCTCACATTGGGCTCACATTTTCATCGAGCTGTCCACCACAACCCCAAGATCTCTTTCTTGGCTGGTCACTGGTACCTCAGACCCCATCAGGTTATATTTGAAGTTGGGATTTTTTGAGCTCCTTAAAACTACCATAAATATTTTGGTCTTATTGGCAAACTTGGCCATTTCACTGCTCACTCCTATTTCCAGATATTTTTTGAACAGGTAGAAAAGCATGGGTCCTAATACAGATCCCTGTGAAGGAATTCTTACCTAGTGGATGTTCAGAATCCCGTTTGTTCATTCAGAACCCTAAGAAAGGGCCAAACTATATGTTGCATTAGTCATATCTTTTACTCTTCAAAGATTTTTCATATGTAAATAGCCAGTGTGGTGCACCCAATCCAGATCTGGATCCTGGCAAGGTGTTTAGGGTGTCTTCAAACATCCCACTCCCAATGTGGTCCCAATCCAGACTGGGCCCTCTGTGAGTGCTATTTACTGCCATTTCCCCCATGTAAATAAGAGGATTTGGCCCACACATACAGATTAGGACCTTACCATAGAATAATAGAATATTAGAGTTGGAAGGGGCCACTAAGGCCATCAAGACAATCCCCCTGCTCAATGCAGGAATCCACCTTAAAGCATCCCTGACGTCCAGCTGCCTCATGAAGGCCTCTATTGTGGGAGAGCCCATGACCTCCCTAGGTAATTGGTTCCATTGTCGTACTGCTCTAACAGTTAGGAGGTTTTTCCTGATGTCCAGGCAGAATCTGGCTTTCTGTAACTGGAGGCCATTATTCTGGATCCTGCACTCTGGGATGATGAAGAAGAGATCCCAGCCCTCCCCTGTGTGACAACATTTAAAGGTTTTGAAGAGTGCTATCATATCTCCTCTTAATCTTCTCTTCTCCAGGCTAAACATGCCCAGTTCTTTCAGTCTCTCCTCATAGGGCTTTGTGTCCAGACCCCTGATCATCCTCGTTGCCCTCCTCTGAATGCACTCCAGCTTACCTGCATCCTTCTTGAATTGTGGAGCCCAGAACTGGATGCAATACTCAAGATGAGGCCTAACCAGTGCTGAATAGACGGGAACCAGTACCTCACGCGATTTGGAAGCTATGCTTCTATTAATGCAGCCCAAAATAGCATTGGTGTTTTTTTGCCTTAGCTAGAGACAAAGGGTTAAACTCCCTGCCCCCTGCCACCATCCCCCTTGCACATGTACCAGAGTTCTAATCCAGTTTGTGGGCCCTGGCCTGGGTATAGCAAAAATGATATACTGCACTCAAAAGCAGAACAGACATCTAATGTGTGCTTGGCATCACAGCCCTAATGTGATGGTAACAGTCTATGATGAAGAAGCAATGCGCAACAGTCTTTTTGTTATGCATTTGAGTAATAGTTACTATTAGACTAAATGAAAACAAATGCTTGATGATTTCCCTCCTTTCATTTATTACATTTAAAGAACAATACATTTTTCCTGTTTAACTTATCTAGTATCAGTGCAATTGTATGTTTTAAAATCCTGTTTCTAAAGAACAGCGTTGCTGGATATATATTTTTTGGAAGTAGGTTTGTCTCTTGTAACCAGTGCAACATATTTCCCCCTGTTTTATTTAAGATATTCTGTGTTTGTCCAGATATCTTCCAATTATTACTTTGTTTGTGGAGAGCACAAAACTAATGGCCTGTTCTTACCACTAAAACATGCTGCCACTTATATAGCTACACAGTTAAAAATAAAAGCTTATGGTGAAGGCTTAAAATCTATGCAAATCTTTATGAACCTATTAGAAGAGAACTATATCATGGGATAAGGCGGTAGAGTCAATAGGGAGCTGTTTTAGGATAACAAACAATTTAACACTGAAAAACATGGTGGAGGAATAGAAGGAGGCTCCATTTGTGTGAACTCTTTTGTAATGGGGAAAAGCGGGGGGTTTTGTGTGTGTGACTCCGTCCTCTCAGAAAGAACTGTCATTGTCAGCAAGAACTGTTTTATTCCTCATCTTCAAACTGCTTCCTCATTTACATATAGTTTAACAGGAGTTTGTTTGTTATAGAAACAAAAGCAAAACAACAGCAGATGAATGGATGAGGCGTTACCCTGCACGGATAGACTGCTGGAGGAGTCAACCTTCTCGAAACAAGAACAACCATTTTGATGAATGAGCAAATTAATTCAACGCTTACCCTTTATTTGCACCACTGCATTGCAACTTCCACAATTAACTATGGTCTCTCTGCCGTGATCAGACTGTAAGCAAGTCTAGGCTCTCTCTGGTTACAACCAGGTGGGAAGGACTCACATGACCACCCTGCCCACGTCGTTTTGTGATTTCAAGCATTACCGCAGCACAGCAAGCTTGGTGAAGCCAGGGGCATTTAAAAGTTCCAGGGCACAGACCCAAGACACAAATTTACATGTACTTACGCAGACACATTTAGAATGGCTAGAATTTATTTACATTTCAGCGGTTAACAAAAACAACAGGGAAATAAGGAGTGCCTCTAAGGATAAGCAGCAGCTTGAAGGAGGGAGAAAATATTGCAAGAGGCAGCTGGTGGGGGATAAAAAACAAATTAGCAGAAGCCAGTGGTGGCTCTGGGGGGGAAATAAA
Organism: Elgaria multicarinata webbii; assembly: GCF_023053635.1. NCBI lineage: Eukaryota > Metazoa > Chordata > Lepidosauria > Squamata > Anguidae > Elgaria > Elgaria multicarinata. The sequence goes on along the minus strand of NC_086178.1, from coordinate 88,711,336 downwards.
CTCTTCTCCCCATGAGGCATTCCAGTGTCCATTCTGCTCACTGGCCAAGCCCCTTCCCTCTGCCCAGGTGGATGGCAACCAATTAGGGGTCACCATCCACTGGGAATGCCCCCTGAGTGACTCCGGAGCAGCTTCTGAGCAAGAACAGCTGGGCTGCCCTTGTGCTGGCTGGAAAAGTCGGGGTGAGTCCCTGACTTTTCAGTCACACATTTTTGTCTCTTGGCTTCAAATCTGTGGCTGCCATCTAACCAATGCTGCACAGTTCTGGTGCTACCCTGAAGCAAAGAAGACGTCAAGATCGCCCCCAGGATAAAGTGCCCACCAAGCTATCCCCACGCAAGTGAATGGAACTATTCTTCCATTCACAACCTTGGCAAGGGGGTGGAGAAGTTGCTCCATTCATTTGCATGGGGAGAGGGAGAGGGGGGAGTCAAAAAGATGGGTGAGCCAGAGAGGAGGGGAACCAGAGAGAAAGAGAAGGTACCAGAAAGAAAGGGAGAGAAGTCCCAGAGAGGGAAGGGAACCGAGACGTGGGGGGAGTCAGAGAGAGGAGGAGGAGACAGAGGGGTGAAAGAAAGACAGAGAGACAGAAAGTGAAAGGAAGAGGAGGCAGAGAAAAAGAGAGCAAGGCAGAAGGAAGGAGCCAGGGAGAGGGAGAGGGAGGGAAACCCAGTGTGAGAAACATACACAGAAGTGCACTTTCATGTGCACACACAAACATCGATAGCAAAGTACTCACAACATTTTTGTGATTGCCTCCTCCTACACCCACCGCCACCATAACAGACAATTTGTGGTGCTGCCCAGGGCACTTCGTCAAAATGCCAAATGTTCCCACAGCTCACAAAGTTTAAGGAAGCCTGCTTTAAATGGAATACAAAAATAAGAGAAAGGGAGACTAGGATAGGGGAGGGAAGAAGAGAAAAAGAAGAATGGTAATTGTAAATAGAGGGCGGGGGTAATTCCCCAAGCTGTATCTTCTTTCAGAAGGGTAGCACTTCAGAGGATTCTGGGGTTGTGGAGGAAGATTGTACATTCCTTAATGAACTTCATGAGGTGAGATGGTTTTATTGTGCTTTTATTATGTTGTATTTTGCATTTTAATTTTTGTGAATTGGCCAGGGAGCTTTGGCCATTGGGCAGTTTAGAAATAGAATCAATAAATGAATGAATGGGTGACTGAAGGCATTTCCTTGCTTGTTTTTTTTTAAAGCATAAAACTTATTGAAATCCCCACACCTGCTGGGAGAATCATGAGGCACTCTGCATGCAGTCTCCTAAGCACTGCTTGGAACATGATGTCCTAACTCTCCTTTTCACATAATCTGCTGCCTGCAACTATGTAGGAGAAGTTAAAGGTGGATTGGGGCGGGGAGATGTTTCCAAAGGCTAATTAAATCCTTTTTTTTGTGCTGAAGCCAGAAGACAAAAGTTCCACTTTTGGGGAAGAAAAGGGGGTAGTAAAATCAATTATGTGTGAAATACCAGAGAGCTCTTCCTGCCCTTCCCCTTCCCCTTCAAAGCAAACATCTAGCAGTGGGCATCTAAGAGAATAATGGTAAGGAGAGAAGGGAAGTGAGCAGACTAGGATGAAAAGTGGCAGTGTAATTTATATTTTCCTATATTTCAGAAGGCTTCAGCCTTTGTGCTATACTCCTTATTGGACTGCTAAGGGAGTGTGTCTTAAGCGGCATGTCTAGACCTCCCAGCTTTCTGGGAGGGAGGGGGGAGGATTTCACGATATGGTGATCACAGGATCCTCCCCCTCTGTCTACGTGTGGCGCGTGACATCCAAGGAGGACAAAGGACGTCGCGCCCGCCATTTTGTTTTTGTTTTTTTAATATCACAAATGATTGCAGGAGGTATTTTTGTTTTTTAAAAAACATATTCCCTTCCCCCCCCCCCAATGGGAACGGAGCTCCTGAGGAGCTCCAGGCCCAGTTCCCAGCTCCTTGCAGTTACTCATGAGGAGCCGGGACAAACCAGGACAGCCAACCACACGTTATGTAGTCTCAGGATCATCCCAAGACCGTGTGAAAAAAATGGGATTAAAGGGTAGGGCGATATCTTGGGGTAAGGGAGGGATCATCCCTCCCCGCTCCCCTGTGTGTCATGTGGACAATTCCTGGGACATCGCCCCATCTAGACATGCCCAAGGTCTCGTAGTCACCACAGGACTACTGAGTTCAGAGGAATGTGGCAGGCTTGTATTAAGGCAGGTGGTCACTGGGACAGCTAAAAAGATCCAGGGCACAACTCCAGAAAGATCTGGGGCACATGCTTTGGTCTGCCTCTAAGAAAAACACGCATGGTTGAAGCTGTGATAAGGTTAAAGTCTGAAAGAGGTTTTTTTTAAAAAACAACAACAACTGGAATACATACCAGGCAATTCCCACAACAAAGTGAAAAGAAATAAAGGTTCCCAGAAGCAAGCTAGAAACTAAGTGTTATTCTGAAGAAGATCGCTGAGAAGAATTTGCATTACGGTATATTCTGCATTAGATGTCTTGTTTGTTTACAATGCTTGAAAAAAATGGATGTTACAAAATCAACAGAGGGAACGCGTGCCAAACTGCCTGTAAATAATTCAAGCAGCTGGCAGAGTGCAGTTACATGGGGACTGTGAACACTTAACATTTTGTTCCATTTTCTGTCATCTGCTTTAACATGGTTGTAGAGTCTCTCCGCCTTTTAAAATATGGATCTCACAGGGTTGCCAATTCATATCCATCTTTATCATGCCTTCTATTTCTCCCACAGTGAGGAAAGAGCCGGAGGGTCATTTCATTTAGGGCCACTTGTTGAAGATGTACATTGCATGCATTGAATTGCACAGCCTTATGCATGTTTACAATGGGACTTACTTCCATATAAGGGTGCACAGGAATGCAGCCAAATGAGCCTGCAGGCCTAAAGGCACACATGGAATAGAAAGCAGAAGACACACAGGCCATTATCTCAGAAACAAAAAAAATGGACCAACGTGGCTAGTATCACATCCGACTGCTCCTGGCATTTACCAGCATATGGATTGGCGAGGGTTGGGGTGGAATACAATATGAGCTCAGTGACAAATTGTTTTCGCTGGTTTCACTTGGCTTCTTCTCAGGTGGCTTCAGGATGCTAATCAAATTGTCCAGACATTTCCAGTACTGGAGACAGGACATCTGACTCAAGTTATGCTCCAGGCAACATTTCCATTAATGAAAGGAAGTCAGAACTTGAAGTTATGCCCATAAATCAGGGGCTGAATCTTTTGTGAGTTTTTTTCTCATAGTTATTGTTCGGGAGGTTTTGTTGAAGTGATAAGTAAAATGATCAGGTGTGTTGTACTAACCCGTTCAATTTTCACCATTTTATTTCTCTTACTCCAGTACAGCTTCTGAGCGTAGCAATTTGAAAACATAGAGAAGGAAAAGGTGATTTCCAAATCCAACAACAAATGCATTTATCTTATGAATGCAATCTCTTTTGCACGTAACTTGATAGACTACTGCATATTAATGATGTTGGTGATATGCTTCATGGCGTCAAAGGAAAACTTATGAAAACAACACCGTGAAAAATCACCTCCTTAAATGAAGAGCAACATATGCATACTATCACTTTGCTTCCCTACAGCTTTGATGTTTAATTACGAACACTATGCTGCAGTACCTTAATTCTTTGTGTTTGTTTTTTCCCAGCAAGATTCTGAAAACAAGGTCAAATGTGCAATCCTAAAATTGCTGTAAAGACACATAAGGGAGCTTTAGCCAATCAGGGTTTCCCATTGCAAATTTTTCACACATTTTGGGATATGTAAGCCATTTATGCTTTGAGGTTTTTAGTGATGTAAAAACTGGTGTAACCACAGAAAATAGTTTGGTGATGTAGCTCAGTGATAGAATACATGTTTTGCATACAGAAGGTCCCAGAAGAGACTGGGAAAGACTCCGGACTGATATCCTGGACTGTTCTTGCCAGTACAACCTTTTTGATCTGAAGGGCCACACCTGATGGTTACTCTGGTTTCAGAGGCCTCATGCACACACACACACACACACACACACACTTAACTTCAAACACACACACACACACACACACACTGATCAGCATTGGGGAAGGGAGTGGAGAGACTTCTCTTTTCCCTCCCCCAGCTATTGTGATTAGGGATGGAGGGAGGGGGATTTGGTCAGCTTGTATTTTAATGTGAACTGACCTAATGTTGCACTTTCTAACCACTATGCAAACCAAAACTCAGCTAACCTTCGAGTTTTGCAATTCTCCAGATTTTGCAATGGAGTTTTCCAATTGAAACACACATACAAAAATGTTTATACTTGGGAGGGAGGAAATAACAAAGAAAAAAGCATTATATTTTGAAAATTGCTTGCAAATGTGGGTACATTTGGCAAAAACTGTGCACAAAAATTCATACATTTTGAGAAATGTGCAGAAAAAGGCTTCCAAATTTAAAGAGAAATCCTCAAAGTTCAGGACAAACTGAAGAAATTCTCGAAGTTCAAAATCAACCCAATTTAGGATTGTGTAAATGAGAAACAGACAGAAATTGAAACTGACAGATTTGTCTATGCCTAATTCTGATACTGATAGCTCTTTCTTCGCTTCTGCTACCAGTAAAGAAAAGGTGATCTATATCGGGATCGCTGGGAAAGGGAATTTGGTGTCGGGGGATCAGGACACCCATGGGAGGACACAAGTCGGGCTGCAAGTGATCCAGAGCTGGTTGTGCACCGTTGTGTAGACAGTTCTGGAAATAATGGGCAAAAATTTTGATTCTGTATAAGCCGACGTCACATGCAGTTTTATCTGGTTGAGCTTTTATATTGTATTTTATATTATGGTTTTATACTGTTGTTTTATACTTTGAATGGTTTTAATTTTTGTGAACTGCCCAGAGAGCTCCGGCTATTGGGCGGTATAGAAATGTAATAAATAAATAAATAAATAAATAAATGCAGTACAAAGTATGAGAAGGTGACTAGAGCAGCACCACACTTCATGTCGCAATCATGTTTGGTACAGGATCACTTGTTGCAGAAAAATATGGCGCAACAGTGGCGTACCAGATTGCCACAGAAAGAGTGGAGCCACTCTGGGTGAAGAATGCAGCATCTTGAGGTACTTTCAATGTGCCATCAGACAGTTTTAACCCTTGGATCAAACCCCCGCAAAGTGCTAAAGGCTTGTTGACAACACAATATCTTCCTGAAGTGATTGAAATATTTGCCTTGTAAATGGACCTGGCTGCCATGTAAGCTTAGCTTTAAGCTACTTAAATGCACTGAACTTTTTTTATTATTCTACCCCAGTCTCTGCCCATTTTTGCCTGAGGAAGAGACTAAAAGCCCCATCACATTTAGGTCGAAATGCGCAGCTCCCATCCCTTCTCTGTCGTCGCTCTGACATCGCTTCCTGAAAACAGGAAGCAATTCAGTCCGGCAGGAGAGAGCAGCAACCGGACTTTTTCTGGGGTTTTTTGTGGTGCAACAAAGGCCAGAAGGGGCAGAAGATGCGCGAGAGGCAGACGACGTCATGTGAGCAAACTGTGAGTGCCCAGTAATAAGTGTGCATTATAGAATCATAGAATAGTAGAGTTGGAAGTGGCCTACAAGTCCACCGAGTCTAACCCCCTGCTCAATGCAGGAATCTACCTTAAAGCATCCCTGACAGATGGTTGTCCAGCTGTCTCTAGTGTGGGAGAGCCCACAACCTCCCTAGGTAACTGGTTCTATTGTCATACTGCTCTAACAGTCAAGAAGTTTTTCCTGATGTCCAGCCGGAATCTGGCTTCCTGTAACTTGAGCCCATTATTCTGTGTCCTGCACTCTGGGATGATCAAGAAGAGATCCTGGCCCTCCTCTGTGTGACATCCTTTTAAGTATTTGAAGAGGGCTATCCTGTTTCATCAGCTGACATTTTCAGTCTTCCAAGGCAGTTGTTATCAATCTACTAATGACAAAATGATGGCTTTGAAAACATATTGACAGGTACACAGGCAGGAACAGTGGCAAGAGGAACCTTGTGGTACAGATAGCACAGGCGGAAGCTTACTAGGGAGCAATTCACATTGCAGGGGCTTGACAACCCCCTTCCATTTCATGACACCATTGCATTTTCATCACCCACATTTCAAGATGTTTGCAGAGAGACAGCTGCTAGAGAATCATGGAGATCCAAATTCTTTCACTAACACATTTTTCAGAATCTCTTGAGTTCCTATGAACAATTAAGGATTTTCACAATGTGGCATGTGGGGGGAGGGCTTTTTGTGTGTTTGGGGTGGGTGGGTGGGTTTGCAAATATTTCCAAGATTTAAATTCTCTTGCGTTTGCTATTGCACCCCTTATGTACCACTCAACTATAAATCACTGTTGACGTCTTCCTTGTCGTCTCCTTCTGAAAACTAAATAAATAAATAAATAAACTTGACAAAATTCTACAAAGTTTGCTATGATCAAAGCTGGATGCTTACCGATTCCATTTTTTCTTTATGTTACCAATCCATCATATCGATATGTTTGTATTTATTGCTTGCACCTTGAAGAAATTAATGCCTATGCCCTGCAATAAGAAATGGCAGCATGCAAATGGGTATCGCAGTGCAGACTTTTATGGGAAAGTTGTTACCCTAGCAATTGCTTTGAGTGCAAAATGCTGAAAATTCAATAGAGAAAAAGCTCAGTGTCGTAGGCTGTCTGGTGATAAAATGTAGGGTTTTTTGCTGAATTTAATAGTCTAGCTTTCAAGATGAAATGCAAATGACATTTTAGATTCTGAAAAGAATTATTATTCAACCTGTCACTTGCTAAAAAAAAAAAAAAAAGTTTTCAGTCACACTAATTTATATGGATTAAGCTTGAGAAAAAGACCAGACTTTGTCATGGTTAAATGAGTGACTTTATGGAATATAATGATGAAAAGTAATAATGCTGGTCTTAAGATAAAGTGTTTCCCCCACTGTTTTTTTAATGAGGCCTGTTCATTGTTTCTCAATTTGCTCTTCTAGTCCATGTATGTACAGTGGTGACTGGATACCTAGGAGCATCAGGCTCCTATATTTGTATTAGTGGTAGAGAAGATGGGAATTTTGCAGGTAATGCTTGTCATGCAAGAATGAGAAAAGCTACACTTGTCAAAATTCCCTCTTTGGGCATGGCTAGACAATGGGGGTTGGAGGGGGATGATCTCATGATTTTATGAGCGTGAGATTGTCCCCCTCAACTACACATGGAGCACAACGTCCCAGGAAGAAGAGGACATCACGCCCACCATTTTTAAAAAAGAAACAGGAGCTCGAACTACCAGCACTCCAGCGCAAAGGTAAGTGGTTGGTGTTTTTTTTAAGAAAGGCCTGACCCGGCTCCCCCCACCCCTGATGGGCACGGAGCGCTTGCAGAGCTCTGTGCCCTGTGTCCAGTTCCCGGCCCCTCTCATTTACTCATGAGGATCCGGGACTATACCAGGATGGCTGCCCACATGTCCTGCAGTCTCGGGATCATCCCGGGGAGTTGCTGAAAAATATGTAGGGCCATATCCCGGAGAAATGAAGGGATCATCCCTCCCTTCTCCTGGGATCCCCTACGCATAATGTGGATGCACAGGGATCTCCGCAGTGGCACCCCAGCTGTGGAATGAGCTCCCCAGAGAGGTCCGCCTGGCACCTACACTGTACTCCTTTCGTCGCCAGCTGAAGACCCTTTTATTCTCTCTGTATTTTAACACTTAATTTTAACTTAAATTTAAATTTTTACTGTTTTAACTCTGTATTTTAATCTTATATCAATTTCTGCTGTGTGGTTTTATCCTGGTTGTGCTTTTTATACTGTATTTTGTATTTGTGTTTTTAGACTGTTGGTTGTTTAATTATGGTTTTAATTTTTGTGAACCACCCAGAGAGCTTCGGCTATTAGGTGGTATAAAAATGTAATAAATAAATAAATACATACATAAATAAATAAATATATCGTCCTGTCTAGACATGCCCATAGTCATTAAAGGTGCCTGGCATACCTTTGCTCAGGTCATTCTATGCAAACATGAAATGCACTTAGTGCAGCATGTAGCGTGTGAGCCACATCTACACTCCCTTGCCTATTTTATAAGAGCCATGTGTAGTTTTCCCATTATTTCCCCCTAAGCCTTTCCCCTCTTGTATTGTACTAGCTCTGTATGGTACCTAACCCTACTACCAATAACTCCCCTGACTGATTACTCTTCTGTTCTTCAAAGCAAAACCTCACACAGTTCAGACTAAACTGTGATTAAAATCTACTTCTATGCATAATCATGACTTCGTTTCACCCACCAAAACCTCTGGGAATGGAAAGTTGCTGATCCTTCAAGAAGCATCGCAGTTGCATCTTCTCTTTTAACTCAAAGTTAGAAAATACAGGAAGAAACTACAAATCCAGATCAAAAAGTTGCTTTCAGCATTTTAATGACCTGCTTTCTGTACTATAGCCTGTGTCCCCATATAACTAAAAAGCTATATGTAGCTGCATTGGTGATCAGCTGAATGAGAACAACTGGAAACAAACGTGGTTTCCATCTGGTTATCCATTACATGAATTCTACATTTGATACTGTGCTGCAACGCAACAGCGACGTAGAAGGATTTCATTTGGTTTGCATTTTGATATGGACTTACCAAATTGGGACTTCCTGAAACAATATGGGAAGAGCAGGGCAGTTGTCCTTCAGTATTTGCACTTCTCCAGGTTTTGTGCAGCAGTTCTCCAATCCAAAAATACATATATTGGCAGAAAGTGAACCCAACGCAGCAGTAAACCAGTGAAAGAAATTACCAAAAATATTATATAAGGGGAAACAGCTCGCAAAAATATGTTTATTAGGCAAAGTTGCTTACAAAAATACTTATATTATGAGAAATGTCTACAAAAATGCACATTTATTTCCGTGCAGACATTTAAAAACAAGAACTCTCAAACTGATGTGGAAACACAATAAAATGAACTGGAAGCTGTGTAAATGAGAAACTTAAAGAAACCAATGTGGATAGTTTTGCCCCATCACTACAAAAATAATACTTGTATAAACTGGTTGGGCCGGGGGAGGGGGGGAATTGGTCTAGTAACTCACACTTAAAAGTGTGTGGGTTTCTTCTTATATCTTATATATGTTACAGCTTTCAGACTGAGATGTGATGCTATTCTAGTAATTTTAAAAGTGTGGCATGCAATGACCATTTTTGCTCATTGCAGCCCAAAGGAGCAGACACAGGACTGGGTTGAACAAGGGCCACAACTTTATTATATACTATTTGCAATGGACATACATGGGCTAACCTCAACCTTCAGTGCAGCAACGACTCCCTAGGTTGATTGTGGAAGCTGATCTTCTGTTCAACTCTCAAACACACACACACACACACTTCAGAGTGAGCCTAGAACCTGTTGCTGTAGTTGTTCCAGCTCCTCACTGACGCACCCACACCCACACCCGATGTGTTGAGACAGATTCGGGGTTCGGATCCAAGGCGGTGCACAGCCCTAGACAAAACATCCTTTGACCCTGCAGCCAATGCAGGAAACAGGATTGGCAGACAAAGTTCCTATTTGGCCCTAGCTAACCCTGCACTGTCACCAAAGAAGGGTATGCCGGCACAGAATTGTCTTCCCCTGACAGTGGGGAAGTGGGCTCCTCTCCTCTTGTGCCTTGCTGGAGCCTGCCTCCCATTGGCTACGCTGCATGAGGGAGGTGTGACTGGCTGCCAGCCCCTTCTGCCCTTTCCCCTCCCCTCCCCACCTCCAATGCCCTCTTCCACCCAGCTGTGAAGCAGAATTGTATCTATTTTGAAACACATTCTGGGATAAAAGGAGTTCTTATTTACACTTGGAAAAACAGCTAATGCAGCTTTGAATTCCTCGGGGATGTTAAATTCACAGATTTGTAAGAAAGGAACTAATTTTGTGAGTGGGGTTTTCTTCTGGTTGACTTCAGAATATGATCCATTATTGCGTAACCACATGTTGTTTCATCTGTGTACTAACATAAAAGAATGGCTATGCCTGCATTTTTGATCCAGCTCAATGGGATACGCAGCGATCATTAAGTGGTTGAGTATAAAGACATTGTAGAGGAGGGGTGTGTGGTGTGAAAAAGTTAAAATATCAAATGAATGTAAATATCATCAGAATACAGAACATCTGCTGAGCTCAGGTATGAAAATTATTCCCAGGTTTCTTCATGGATTGGTATCAAGCAAATCTCTCCCCCCCCCCACCCCCACCAAAGTCTAGCATATTTGGGTAACAAGATTTTTCAAGCCAATATTGAGAATTCTGCTTCTGGCAAATTTCAATGGCAGCGCTAATAGCATTCATGTTAAGGATGAACTTCTAGCTAAATTATATATGGGTGTTTTCAGACATTCATTCTTGTATCTGAACCTGAGACCTTCTGCGTGCAAAGCAGTTTCTCTACCACTGAGGTACAGCACCTCCCAATATGGTGGGAGAGCGTGGCTACTTACAAAATGCTGTCTAATTAAGCCTTCTCCATCCCAGGTCTCTCCAAACATTTAGAACTAAACACCCATCATCACTGGCCATGCTGTCTGTGGCTGTTGGAAACTGTAGTCCAACACATCCAGAGGGACTCAGATTGGTGGAGGCTGGTCTCATGTTTTATTCTATTTACACCTATGGGCCATAGTTGACCTAGATTATTTTTTCAGCATCAGCCAGAAACACAATACAGTTCTCCATATTTTCAGAGCCTCTTTCAGTCTTCAGAGATATGAGGATTTGAGCCAGGAGTTTGACAACTAAAAACCAAGTAATGCACTGCAAAACAGCATTATCATAGCTGGAATGATACACTGGATTTAAAAAAGAAACAAAAAACCAGTTCATTTACCAGTCCATCTTATGGAGATGGTTTTAGCAGCATTTTATTGCAGGGGGGGGGGGCTTTCTCTTTGATACTATATATTACTCCAGAGAGAGATGACATTCTGTGAATATCATGATTTATTAGTTTAGCCTAATAAAGTCTTAATTTTTATGGAGGTGTCATCGGGTGGTATCTGTCCAGAAGGCAAATTAGGCACAGGCTTGTGAAAGGCAGACTCATTATTTGTAGATGCCAGTTTAGTCCAGCAACAACAACTTTAATGAATGAGAGTATTCGAGGCAGTAAGCCTGTGTGCACCAGTTGCTGGGGAACATGGGTGGGAGGGTGCTGTTGCATCATGCCCTGCTTGTGGTTCCCTGGTCGACAGCTGGTTGGCCACTGTGTTAACAGAGTGCTGGACTAGATGGACCTTTGGTCTGATCCAGGGAGGCTCTTCTCATGTTCTTATGAGTGAGGGCAGCTGCTCTAGAAAAGTTTATAAAGGGATTTTCCCCTCCCCACATCATCATCATCATCATCATCATCACCACCACCATTTCTTACCCACCTCTCCCTCTGGATTGAGGCAGGGAACAACATTGGATACAAAAATATAAAATACATAAAACTGATTTAAAACATAAACACAATACACTATTAAAATCCTAAAATCTTTTAAGTAATTTTAAAATTTGACGGGGGTAGGCCTGCCAGAAGAGATCCATATTTATAGCTTTTTTAAATTCAGAAAGACCATTAAGCTGGCGGATGTCTCCCACCAGGCCATTCCACAGTCTGGGAGCAGCAGAAGAGAAGGTCCTCTGGCTAACCACCCATAAGACTCCAACCACCACTATTGTCTTATGCTGTCCTGCTTCCTCCCTTGACATCACATGCCACATGTGAACCCAGGAGGAGGATCTTCCAATCAGCATATTGCAAGATCCTCCCCCTTCACTCCCCTTAGACTGCAGAAGGGGTTAGATTGGTGCAGGGACTGTGTTTTATTGTTTTGTGAATAAGAGGGAGAAGGAGGAGTTAGATTTGACTTTAGAGGGTAGAGCAGGCAAAGATACATGATATATTTATTGTAACAACCAAGTACTGAACCAAATGAAACTTCAAGTTTAATAACATGCGTGAACTTGCTTCTTGTTAAATAAAAGTAATTTCATTTTCACACTGGATTGGATTCTTTAAGTATCTGAGGTAAGGTACAGAGTTATATGGTGGCAGCGGTAAGAAAAAAGGGTGAATTAAAAGGAGCACAGAGTGCCAAGCTGGTTGCTGTGGGACCAAGAAGGGTCAGAGAATCACAGCTCCAGTGGGAAAGTAAAAGGGTGATGCCCAGAGGTGGGAACTAGAAGGAAAAATAATCCACAGAGTAGGTAGCTGTATACTGACTGCATTCACATTTGGGATCCTTTAAAGACAAAAGTAAAAAAGAGACTCAAGGGAGCAAGTCATGACAGATTCATCAACAATTTGTCCATAAATGTCCTTTTCTATGAATTCTGAGTGCAGCACACAGCATGCCATAAATTTTAAAAAATAATACTCATGTTGCAAATCCTACACATACTAACCTGAGAGCAAGTCCCACTGAACCCAGCTCGGCTTACTTGTGAATAGACATGTGTAGGATCATACTGTACAAGTCTGATTTTATTCAGATCTATTTGGAAGCAAGCCCAATGATTCCAGTGGGGTTTACTTCCAAGTAAGTGTACTTAAAAATACAGCCTAACTGCCCTTGTTTATTGCTCCGTTTATCAGAGCTACTGTTTCGAAAAACCTAAATCTGAGAGCAATGATACATTCCCAGTGACTACTGAATGTGTGTGTGTGTGTGTGTGTGTGTGTGTGTGTGTATATATACACATACACACACACATACACACACACATACACATACCCTTTCTACTACACCTAACGATTATCCCAGGAAAATGGAGGAATTGTCTCTGCCTGCTCCTGAGATCCCCTGTGTGATGCACAGGGATGATCCTGGCCAAAAAGGCAGGTGTAGAAACGGCCTTTCTCTCATAATTTGTCAGCATCACCAGGCACAGATTCCCTGCAACAAACGGTTTCCCCCCTAACCACTTGATTCCATTTCAAAGTGTGTACTCTCCCATGTGGACATGAGTGGGTTAACAAGTGCAACTTCTCCACGTTCTGTCATCCTTCCCAATCAACTATATTATATCCAAGATTTGACAGAATCATTTAACTCCCCAGGAGTTGGACTGACTCCATGCGGACGTCCTGCTGCTCTCCCTCAAGCAGGAATCAATATAAGAAAGATACATTAATAATGGAAAATGTTATTGGCATTGTGTTGGTTTGAGAAACTCACTTCAGGCTGAACTTAGGTCACATTAGCATTTACAAGCAATTTCTAAAACTCAAGAGGGGCAGAAAGAAGGAATGAGGGTTATTTGTGTTTTCTTTCGTATTGGGGGATCAGGGCGCACGTGTCACATGTGAAGTGATTGTTTTTTTTCCTCTGGAGTGAAGAACGCTTTTGTGTAGATGGGCTCATCCATTTCAGTCACAAGAGCAAAACTGAGCCATCTTGATCTAATGAAAGGTTCAGGTGAGGTAGATCTCAAATTTTGCCCTCCTGGAGAGGGAAAAAAAACCCTAATAAGAAAGCCCTAGTCTGTGAAACAAACCACTAAGGCAGACAAGTAAACTCTGCCTCGCTCAAATTTCTCTTTCAATAATACTCACGTTCATATTTTCCTCCTTTCTTAGGCTGCTACAATATATTGTCTGGCTATTAATAACCACTACTCTCCTAATTTGGATATCTTGTCTATAGTTTTTAGTGCCAGTGTCTTGTTTCTTTGCCCTTTCTGCCCCTCACCTCCACTTTTGGAATTATTATGTATCCATCTTTGTCGCTTTTAGAATTTTGCTCTAGTTCTCTTTTTCTATTTGTTTTTCTATTCCTATGGCATATTGTGTATCAGGTCAAGCTTGTTGGTTTGTTTACTGCCTTCAGTCTGAGAAATTAGGCTCTGGTTCAGTCTGGTTCAATCTTTTCTCTCGCAAAGTATACCAGGGGTGTATGGATGGTTAGCTGCAGGGGTTTTCACCCCCTTAATTTATGTCTTTGTCAAAGCGACTGTCACTTTCTCAGCATCCTAACCCTTTCCCCAAACTACCTGGGCATCATTTTTCCTTTCTGCGCATGTCCTTATGTTTCCTTTCTCTGTTCCCAATGCTGTCAACTTCATTAATTTTTTGGAGCATCCTGAGAAATGCCACCATGCACATTCTGAATGTTCTGATATTGCTGACTATATCTGTGTTGCTGTGGTTTAAAACAACAAGACAGCTTCACATTCCTTGGCTCACATTCTAGGCAGCCCCTCACTTCCCTTCCCCTGAGGAAAATGAGAGGCAAATGACCATTGCAGATAGTGTAACTCAGGGGGTAGGAAACTGTTTTGGATCCATGTGCTCAGGGCTGGGCAAAGCTGGTAGTAGGCCAGGGCCAGATGGGGAATGTAGGCCCCATTTCAAACTGCTCATTAAGTATTTTTAATCAGTTCTAAATACATATGAACTAGAATGATTTATAAAAAAGGTAATGGCAAGCACTTTTATTCAAGATGTATACAAGACATCACTTCTTCACATTTAGAAATGCTTTACATGCTTTTCTTTGGGCAAATTAATAATCAACAACAGAAAAATCAAGCAACTTTGCCCAGGGGGACTTGGACTAGGCCCCCTCAAAATTGTAGGCCCATGCCAACAGGCCCCACTGCCCCCCTCTGCCCAGCCCTGCATGTGCTCATTTGGCAATTTGAGAACCTGCCCTGGACACCCCCAGAAAATGGCTGACATAGGAAGCACAGAAAGGGCAAGTAAGCTGCCTAAAAGACAGAGTACAAGGCAGAGGTTGGATTTTGAGATCCAATGCACTGAACAACTCCTTTGAAGAGAGTTTTCAGCACCAACAGAAACCTATTCCACAGAAGGCAATCTATTTATTCTCTCTCTCCTCCCGTCCCCTGCTCTGTCAACCAGTTCATTTCCCCTTATCACTTCCCTCTCTTACTCTGGATGATGATGCACAAGCATGTGCTCTTGCAAGTGGAAGGAATAGAGCACCTAAGCGAGAACCCAGAAAGATGTCCAGGAGACACTGGTATGTAGGGTCCTCCATCACTCTATATGCACAATGAGACAGATTGCCAGCATGAACTTAATGATTTGCTTTAGCTATTGTGGTGAAAACCATGGAGTGGGGCCCTTATGGGTGCTTTCTAATAGAAGGCTCTTGGCACTACCAATGAAAAGACATTGTGCAGCTATTCTATCTTTTTCTCCTTAACAGATTTTTCTGCAGTAAGAAAAAAGATGGAAGTAGTGGTGAGAAAACAAGAGAGCATTAAGAGCTGAAGGTGGACACTCCATAAAGTTCTGTGAATGAGGCATGGCAATAGCACGACCAGAAGCAACCTAAGGCCAGGTCTACACCAAGCAGGATATAACACTTAGAAAGTTGTTGAAAATGGTATATGGAGTGTGTCATAGGTTGTCAGTGCACTTCAATGCCATTATAAAGGAGTAGTGTAGATCCTGCCTATTTGCTAGGAAAGCAGTTCACTGTGTTTAAAACAAGACACAACTGTAAGGTGACCATATGGAAAAAAGGACAGGGCTCCTGTATCTTTAACAGATGTCTAGAAAACTGAATTTCAGCAGTTGTCATTTGTATGTGTGCAGCACCTGGTGAAATTCCCACTTCATCACAACAGTTAAAGCTGCAGGAGCCCTGCCCTCTTTTGTCACTCTAAGTTACTCTAGTATAACTTCTGCAGCTTTAACTGTTGTGATGACGAGGGAATTTCACCAGATGCTGCATGCATACAAATGACACCTGCTGAAATTCCCTTTCTTACACAACTGTTAAAGATACAGGAGCCCTGTCCTCCTTTCCATATGGTCACCCTACACAACTGGGTTATAATCTGGTGGTGAGCTGCTCAAAATCAATGTCATTTGCAATATTATGTGTTAGGTCAAATTACTGGGGGGAAAATACCAGAAACCAGGTCATCCTGGCTCCTAAAATTCAATAGTGTTGTTGAAGAATTTTAACATTTTCTTACTTCTTTGCCTAAAAATATTATTTTGGTTGTCAGGGATGATTGTGGCTGTTGTATATTTGCTTGTTTTAATCCTTGGTATCAAGTCATAACAAATTAGATTACAAATTCATTGATTCTGAGCCTCATTGTTTCTAACGAGCAGAGAAGTCATGCAAAACCAAATGTGTCCAGAATCCACAGTCATCCCTGTGAAAAGACAACCTAGCCTAGTCTATATTTAGTTTTAATGTTCTTACTCCTATTGGTTTTTCCCCTCCCTCCCCTGTCTGATACGGTGATTTTAGACTGTAAGCCATATGGCAGATTGTCTTGGAACAATAGAAAAGGGAATTTCAGCAGGTGTGACTTGTACGCATGCAGCACCTGGTGAAATTCCCTCTTCATCATAACAGTTAAAGCTGCAGAAACTATACTAGAGTGACCAGATACAAAAGTGGACAGGGCTCCTGCAGCTTTAACTGTTGTGATGAAGTGGGAATTTCACCAGGTGCTGCACACATACATATGACACCCGCTGAAATTCCCCTTTCTACACAACTGTTAAAGATACAGGAGTCCTGTCCTCCTTTCCATATGGTTACCCTAGCAATCGGTAAAGCCACCAACAAGCAGAAGGATGAGGACTTAGCAGGGCTTTTATTCAGCAGGGCTTTTTATTTTTATTTCCTCCCCATGTTTCTTGAGTCAGAGGCAGACACTGCTCAGGAGACATACAGAGCTTAGGGTGCAATTGTGCGCATGTTTAGACAGGAAAAATGTCCTACAGCCCCCAACAGCCCCCAACAGCCCCCAGATGCAGGGTAGTTTCACACAGCCCAACTTGACTCTGGACAAAGGCACACTGTAAGATAACCATTAGGCATGCTCTGGCAATGGCCATCCTTTCAAACCTGAACTGAATAGGGCTTATGGTGAATTATCTGGAAATGTCTGATGCTATAGCACAGGTGTTGTTTAGACTCTACCTTCCCCCCTTCCCAGCATTTTCAAAGTGTTCTGCTTCTTTATATTAAGTTTGCTCTGCGGTTTTTATGCCTTGGGTTCATTTTTATTGTGATGTGGGTGTTTGTTTTGCTTTTAATAATAATAATAATAATAATAATAATAATAATAATAATAATGTGACATATTTTAGTTTTTACACCTCTTGTATACTGAGCTGCTAGCCTCGGATCTAGAATGAAGGGCAGTTTAAATATGGTTTAAATAAAGATATAATGAATAGTTTCATTGATTGGAACTATTAATTCTCAATAGTATTGTTCTTGAGTGGGAATAAAGCTTTTTGTCCTGAAAATTACCAGTAAATGAGTTTAAGCTTCTATTACATTTCTGTAATTGGCCTCAGTTTAAATGCTTGTTTTCTCCCTGAAACATGATCATTGTTTTCATAATGTGGCTATCTCCATTTTATTAAATATAAGCAGGTTAGCCCCCAGCCTCCTTTCACTGATTGTAAATCCACTGGTAAAGACAATTGATTCCTAGGAGAGAGGAAGACACTTGTGGTACCAATGAAATGCTTATCATGTTCATTACTACCTGTGGTTTCACTGCTTAGACAAGAAAATATCTCTAATCCTATAGGGATCTGGTTGAATTCCCATCCAGCTGCACATCTGAAAGCATGAAAATGCCTTTGCTGGCAGGAAAAAAAATAGCAGCAAGACTACTAAGAATTCCTCTCCCTAGATATACAAAATTATCACAGCTTATGTGATTGGTCAAATAGGTTTTCTGACCATGGAAAGTTAATTGTATTACTTCTTGATTCAAGATGGTGCTTATTCCCTCCTTGTAAGGGGCTGAAGCCTGCAGTGACTCCTAAAACTGGGTTTTCTGGGATCGCAGGGCCAAATCAAATGTTCCTTTAATTGCAAGATTGGTAACTAAGTCTGGGCATTAAAAATGATAATTAAATACTAGGTAGAGAAGGAGGAGGTGGCCATCAGGACTACAGCACAGGTGGGAGGTGAAGTTTGACCATTCCCTCCTCATTTGCAAACCCAATGAAAATCACATACACACAGCCAGGCATAACATTGCGGGGGGGGGGGGGGACCTCTTATTGGCATCCATTGGAACTATTTTCCCAAGGCTAATTTCTGTGGGTAGTATCGAATGAGGCGATTGCACACACGGACCTTCTGGCTGATCCCTTTGTTCAAGCAAACTCTCTCAATATGAATGTGCAAGCAAGACCCATCGCTTTTGCAGTAGAGATTTAATGTTTCCTATAGGAAGCCCCGTAACGAGTGCAAATGCTCATTTCTAGATTGGGAAAGGCTGGTGGAGCTCCCTTATGCAAACTCCATTGATCTACCCCATTCCAGAAATGAGTGGAATCACTTCTGCTTGCTCCTGGAAGTGTTAAATATCTGTTACACAAATGATGAGTCTTACCCATAGAATGGAATTGACAGGGGCATAACATAATTGATGGGGCACAGTACCCCCATTGGATATTACCCTTGTGTGTGAGGGGGGAATGGTTTTCATCTGGATCATATCTGAGGAGGGAAGGGTTAAATCTCCCTTTTATGCAAGCTGTGGTCCCGATGAAAATTGGTATTTGATATTTTAAAAAACTCAGATGATGACAATAATAATAATGATGATGATGATGATTTATGTGTGTGGGTTACAAAGATTAAAACACGGAACATTAAAAACAAATATACAAAATTTAAAAGCATAAAAACAGATTACATACAATATTCTGGGTCAGTTAAAAACTCAACATATGCTGTTAAATGCATGGGAGAAGAGAAAAGCCTTGACCTGGCACCAAAAAGTTAACAATATTGATGCCAGGTGAGCCTCATCAGGGAGATCATTCATAATTGGGGGGCCACCACTGAAAAGGCCTTCTCCCTTGTCGCCATCCTCCGAGCTTCTCTCGGAATAGGCACCCGGAGGAGGACCTTAGGTGTTGAGCGTAGTGTATGGGTTGGTTCATGTCAGGAAAGGCATTCTGTCAGATGTGGTTGCAAATTGCACTATTAACATAACATCCAGCCTTGACTTCAGATGGGACTCGGCTATGTGATGTTACCCACCGAAAGAAGGGGCTGTAAGGAAACCCGCTAGATTGGCAAGGAAGCCTCTTAACAACATGTTATTTTCCAGCATATGCACACAGGCTATTCCATTTCATTCTCACATTGTGACAGAAGTTTGGCAAAAAGGTAACACCCTGACTGTTAGAGTTTCAGAGCTGTGCAAATATCTGTACACAAACGAGCCTCATCCATGTTAAATCTATGATCCATTATAGCGCACAGTTTCTCAGTTTAGGCAGGTCACTTTATTCCCATTTTTAAAAAACAGATGTTGAAATTATTGTTGCTTTCCTTACACTTCCCCTAAAATATTGCCTAGTAGAGTGGTTTGTTTCCAAAATCAAAAGATATGGATGGAATTACTTTGTTTTTCAGAAATTGCCCATTTCCAAACATATTTCCCTAGTTTCCCACCCCACCCCCCAAGTCAGGTAGCATTCTGTGAGCACTGAAAGTTGATCATATAGGAGGTAGGGCCCAGTTTATGCTATCAGTAGAATTGAGTGGTCAAGGTCTCTGTCACACACCCACACCCAGACTCTACCACTTCAGACTGAAGGCTTACATATTGATGGTTCCCCAACAGTCAGAAAGCTCCCCTGCCCACAGAAAAACAGCATGTCAGGGAGAAAGCTAGGCTGAACCCTGCTATTGAAATGCTAGTATTCTGTGTGCAGAGTATTTGTTTTGCTTTTTTGATTTAAAAATTCAACCCTCTCACCCATAACCTCAAAAAGATGTCTGAGGTGATTCTGCTGGTAAGCTTTCAACACATTCCTAAGATTGTGTGTGTGTGTGTGTACAAGGGGATTCATTTACCTGATATTCTCATTGAAGATTTGAGAGTCAATATTTCCCAGACCCACTGAGCTACGTTTACCATCCCTCCTTTTAGTACAATGAGGCAGCCCTCAAAATATATGCAAGGAAAGTTCTCCACAGTGGGAGAATAGCCCCAGGGAAACAGGTGTGGGCTTTCATTCAGAGGAGATTGACTTTCCTTTTTATGTTTAAGACAGGTTTCAGCTGCTTTGTTCTGTAACAGCCTTGCCTTCCTGGTACACAACAACAGATTCCCTATTTTGTTTTCATCACACTCTCTGACAACAGACAAGTTTGTATTAGGTTCACTAGATAAAAGCTTCCCATCTCCTGCTGTTTCTAGGAAATAGAAGTGGCTTCCCATACTTGATGATTGGAGCAGCTCAGCAGGAGCAACTCTGGACAAAAATACCAGGCCTTTCTTTTGGCTTACCTCACCACTGTAACCTTGAGAGGATGACTTAACAAGGAAGCATCCCAAACTGTTAGGGCCAAATTACATGACCACTTTTGGAATATTAACGGTGGGGCAGGTATACCACAATTTGAAGTGCTCACCTGGCTCGCAATGCCACTAATGGTGTACACAGACATCTGCAGAGGCTGCCATGCTGCATAGCACTGTGAGACCCCCAAAGGTGTTGACAATTTGTGTGTGTGGGAGGGGCCGCCTTATGTACTTTGGTAAAATGTCAGGAAACAACAACAAGCTTGTGGTAGACATGAGATTTAGGGCCTTGCTAGCCGAGGCCTTAGCGCGCTGTGAGGCCTGGTTTCCCTGCTGTGCATCCAGACGACGCACAGGGGAATCCGGGGTCAAGGCGCACTGAAGCCTCCCTTAACGCGCCATAAGCGAAGTTGCTTATGGTGCGCCTTTTCCACAGCCCCGGCCCGAGGCCGGGGCTGCAGAATGTCTAGCAGGTTCCGTGGCTTTTTGCGGCTACTCGCTTACTCGTGAGTAGCCAGGGAAAGCCACGGACTGGGCACAGCGCTCATACGAGCGCTGTGCCCATCAGGCCGGGGGGGATCCCAGGGGGGGGAAGAGAGGGGCAGCGGGAAGGCTGGACCCGCCAGGAGAGAGTGGGGGAAAGCCGGACATCGGGGATGGCATGGAGGGGCGAAGGAAGGAGAGCCGGGGATGGCACAGGGTGGGGGGAAAGCCGGAGAGCCGAGGACAGGATGGGGGCGAGGGAAGGATAATTTTTTTTAAAAAAAACCCACTTACCTTGTCCGAGTCTTCAGGGCGCACGTGGCCCCTTTAATACTAAAAAAAATATGGCCAACGCTGCAGGGCCTCCAGAGTCCCTGTGCGTCGTGCGTGTAGGAGCCGGGGCGGTGCGCGCCTCCCTGCCGGCTTATCCAGCATAGTCTAGCAAGGCCCTTAGATTATAGGTTCATCTAGTTGGGGAATACTAAGGATTGGTGAAGTCACCACCGTCCAAGCAGCCTACATGCATGTTGAGCTGTTGGGCAGTCTGCCAGTTCCAGACCATTTTTGTCTATAATTTGGTGTAAATGGTCCCATTAAGGCTGGCATTTATGCAAATTGCCCTTTACAAAAAAGTCGGAGCCACCATTTTTGTGCGAGGGAGCGGGAGTTTCTGCACTTGCCCAACTTGGCATGCACCAAGTCAGGCAAGCGCTCTGGACTGGCGTCCAGGATGCTGAGCCAGTGAGCCCCCGCCAGATGCCCGCAACATCCTTAGTGAACACTGATGCAGACAGTGGCCCTGTTCAGAAGACACCTTAAACCATGGCTCTGACCATGGTGGTTAAACCAGAAAGCCGGGCTGTGTTCAGAAGACACCTTAAACCATGGCTCTGACCAAGGTGGTTAAACCAGAAAGCCGGGCTGTGTTCAGAAGACACCTTAAACCACGGCTCTAACCATGGTGAATAAGGCAAAAAGACTTATTCACCATAGTTAAAGCCATGGTTTAAGGTGTCTTCTGAATGGGGCCAATATAAATAGTAGTGTATGTAAGCTAGGGTGACCATATGAAAAGGAGGACAGAGCTCCTGTATCTTTAACAGTTGCATAGAAAAGGAAATTTCAGCAGGTGTCATTTGTATATATGGAGAAGCTGGTGAAATTTCATCTTCATCACCACAGTTAAAGCTGCAGGTGCCCTGCCCTCTTTTAAATCTGGTCACTCTAGTATAGCTCCTGCAGCTTTAACTGTGGTGACGAAGAGGGAATTTCACCAGGCTCCCCATATATACAAATAACACCTGCTGAGATTCCCTTTCCTATGCAACTGTTAAAGATACAGGAGCCCTGTCCTCCTTTTCATATGGTCACCCTAGTGTAAGCCATAGTTTGTTTTTAGTTCTCTATGGCAAATTTTCTCTAGCTTTCTGTAGTAGCAGCCATTTTATATGCAGAAGCCAGATATAGAGAATGTTCTCTATAGAGAGTAGAGAAGGCTTGCTATTTAGTAGGGGTGTGCACGGACCCCCCGCTCCGCTTCACTTGCAGATCCGCCATTTTCCGGATCGGGCCGCTCCGCCCCGCCCCCGCTCCGCCCACTTCCGCTCCGCTCCGCCCGGAGCTCCGGATCCGGATCCGGAGCTCCGTTTCCCCCCCCCCATAGGCTTGCATTGAAAGCTAAAAAATTATACAACTTTTTTTCTGTTCAAGTTAGAAACCTCATGTTTGGCACCATGACACCTCATGGGGATATACACACGCACGCCAAGTTTCAAGGCAATCCCATCATCCCCTGATTTTTGGCGAATTTTTGAAAACCGGGCACCCCACACACAACATCCCTGCGAGCTGGGCAGGGGAGGAGGGAGGGAAGGCAGGCAGGCATGCAGCTGGCATTTCTGGGGGCATAAGGAAGTGAGCCAAGGATAAGCCAGTAATGCATATAAAATGGAATAAATCAATCAATAAACAAAGGAGGGGTGGAATTAAAAGCAGCAGTGTTGCTCAATAAACAGCAAGAAGAATTTTTTTTAAAAGGCTATATCTGTCTTTTACCAGCAATAGGGGGACGTGCCTGGGGGAGGGGGAAGTAGCTGCCAGTTCAAGACAGCCACCAACAGCTCTGAGAAGAAGTAAAACGCTCACTTCAACTCATAACAGGCATTGCTCCACCACTGAAAAGTGAGCATTCACTTCAACTCATGATAGGCATTGCTCCACCGTTTTACTCTCTTTGGAAGGCTCTAATGGCCTTTCAGTGCAGGAGAGAGTGGGGGCACGTCCACGATGAGATGCCCTAGGGGAGCTCATCCCCTTGCACCACATCTATTCAGTTGTTCACCAAGGTTAGGGTGGGGAGCAGTGCTGTGTTTCTATCTCTTATTCTTGGCTTAGTATATGATTTCGGGTTGTGTTTGTGCATTTGGTGGGGCTACTGTGTTAAAAAACACGGGGAAAAGCCCGTTCAGATGAAGAAAGAGAAGTTTCCCAGAATCCCAAGTTACCCGTTTTGCCTATGCCCTCCTCCAACTTTGGGATCATCATGACCGGGAGCTGACTCTGCCCCTCAGCCCTTTGAAAAAGGTATTTTTCCCGCCGATTTTTTAAAAACTTCTAGCGCGCGACCCGTACGATGCAGAAAGTTGAGAGTAGTCTCAAAATGACCCCCATCCACGACTCTCTGTGCACAAGAATTTTCAGAATGATAGCTTAAACCCCCCCCCCAGTTATCCCCGATTCTTTCCCTCAATGCAATCCTATGGGCGAAAAGCCGAAAACGCCGTTTGAGCCGCGCGGTTGACCCGATTTTCACAAAAATATAGCACGCGACCCAGACAACGCAGAGAGGTGAGAGTGGTCTCAAAATGACCCCCATCCACGACTCTCTGAGCACAAGAATTTCTAGAACAATAGCTTCAAAAACAACCTAGTTATGCGCGATTATTTGCCGCAATGCAATCCTATGGCGAAATGTTTTCAAGATGGCGACCGGAGCGCTCCGCCTGAACTAGGAGCTCCGAAAAATGGCCGCTTCTCTTCGCCTTGCTTCTAGGGGGTCCGCGGTCCGCTCCTACTCCGCCTCTGGGTAAGGCGGAGCAGGCCAATCCGCTACTGCTTCTACACTCCTAATCGGAGTGGATCACACCCCTACTATTTGGCTTACACTTTTGTGTTTTATTCACATTGCAAAGTGTAGCGGGGGGGGTGCCTTTTGTTGGCTTTGTTTACAATATTAAGGGAAGAAAAGATAATTCAGCAATTAGATAATTGAATTTATCAGACCAATTTATATGATTATGAATTGATAATTTTGACTCTCATATACCAGCCAACAGACATGTGCTGAAAAACTTTCCAAAAGAAAATGTACAGCTAAACTTCTTAAAATTAGTTTATGGTTAAATTGGCAAATAGCCTTAACAACGTCACCCTAAAAGGGTTTCAATCATATGCACACTTCCACAGAACAAAGCACTTTTTGCCTCACTGGAAGTACAAACAGGTCTGAAATTAGAATTGGACTGGTGCAGGGGGATAAGACATATTAAAATGATTGTTTTGGAAAATAGCACCATTTACTGAAACAGTTCTGAATTGGAGTTCACCCATCACTAATTTTGGGAGGCTGTTGTGGGTACTAGCTTATTAAAATATGTTTGTATTTGATCCAACATGGGCACTCATATAGGGTCTGTTTAGATGACACTTCAGGCTCTGTGGTGAGTGAAACTGGTTCTCTGGGGTTAGCACTAACCACAAGCCATTCTGTCACACACAACACTTTAAGCCACCGTTAGAGCCACTAACCCTGCAGCTGACTGTGGTTAGTGAGTGAGCAGGGTTTAGCAAAACACAACACACAAGATATCTTAAGCCCTGCTGCTTAACCAAAAGCCTTAACCAGCAGGGTTAAAGGTGACTTTTGAACAGGCCCATAGTCATTTTCACATTACATTGTGCATGGATCTTCTTCTCCTCCTCCTCCTCCTCCTCCTCCTCCTTCTCATGAACCTGGACAAACCAATCTCCACATGTGGAAAAAAAAGAAAGTTATGGTCTCAGGTCGGGATGTCAGAGAAATTTGCAGACAATTCAAATGAGTGTGGATTTCTATGAATCTGACCTGTGGATCGTGCTGTGGAATGCCTTTTTCTTGTGAACTGCTTTTTTTACTGGGGTGGTGATGCACAAATGCATTAGCATTAATGTGCATTTGCAAACAAGAATGAAATTCTCATACACCCCTAAAAAAAAAAAAAAAAAAATCCAATTCCATCAATGAGCGGACAATGAAAAAAAAGATGCCTGTGACAATCCGTAAAATGCAGATGAAATTGATTCAACACAATCCATTCATCCCTACCTCCCAGAGTCCTGTTCTTTCTTACACATGTGACTTATTCATGACCATCTCAGTTTGCACTTTTCACTTTCATTTTACTTCTCTGGAAATGATTAGCTTAGGCTGCCACCTAGTACCCACTTACCTGGGCGTAAGCCCTCAATGGGACATACTTCTGCATGGTAAATCTCATTGACTTGCAAGGTGAGGTCAACAGGCCAAATTGGGCTGAACTTGAGTTTTTACCACTCAACCTACTAGAGGAAACTTTCAAAACATGTTGTAACTTTGTTCCCTAACCTGCACTAACACAATCATGCTTGCATAAGTTGAACATAATCATATTAATGTAAAGAAGTTGTGTGATTTAGCTTTTAGCAGATATGAAAGGCAACCTTAGTCACAAGCAAGATGTTCAAACAACATCTTTCAAACATCTGCATATGATTTTTTTTTTTAAGTAGTTAAAAATACACCGAATAATAACTTGGTAGAATCCTGTCACTTGAAGTTCCACCGTCAAATGTAGTCATTTGCATCAGATCAATATGTCTTTGAAAGGCAAGATCTGCCATCTGGCACATTTGCTAAAACAGCGTCAGATAATTAAAACTCTTCCTTACCAAATGTGACATGTGTTGGGACGGAGCTCTAAACTTCTGCTTTCTTACAGATTTGCAAAACAAATGAGGGAAATTTTCAACCTTTTGATACATAGATGCTGCTGAATGCAACTTCAAAGCAGGTTTGGCTGACAGCAAGGTGTTGAAATGAAGAAAGAAAGAAAGAAAGAAAGAAAGAAAGAAAGAAAGAAAGAAAGAACATAAACAAAAAATGGTTCCAAGTTCAAAATGTGTGCAGAATAAACTAAAGGCCCATTAGCTTACAAACTCATATCATACATTGCTCCATTGAAATATGGTGATTAGATTGAAATAATTACTTAGAGGATTAGAATCAGTTTGTTTATTACCAGCACGATCCTCTGTCAGCTGAGGCTCCTTGAAGAAGAGCTGTGTGGGGATGGCTGGGAGCGGATGCTACACCAGGTCTTCCAGAATGGATTTTCAGCATCCGAATGTTGTAGCTTAAACCCCTTCTCCACACGCCTACACATGCCTCCTTTGCATTGCTCATTTAAAAAGGAAAAAGACAGAGGATCTGTCACTGTGTTATCTCCTCTTCTCCTCCATCTGCCTCTGTCTTGCCCTGCTCTCTCTCTCTCTCTCTCCATACTATATTGGTATAGAAATCTGCACTGCATCACAGAGAGGGAGAGAGCTTGTGGTGGCTACGAAGTGTGTGCACATGCAGACCTGTTAACCTCATGTGGCTTGAAAATCTCATTGCTTCAACAATGGCACTAAAAAAATTCTCAGCAAGTGTGATTCTGTTGAATTTGGACACAGATTCAGATTCACAGATTCAGAAAGGGTTGGGTTTATGTTTCTCATGAAAGAAACGCATTGTTCCGCCTTAAGTGTTAATTAGTGTACCCGGAAAGTCGGTATCTAGTCACCAGTGACTGCATGGTCATTTCTTATCCGGTGTATATTTGGCACTGCGTAGAAATGTAACAGACTTTATGTTAGTTTAACTCAGGGCATGTCTAGACAGGGCGATATCCCAGGGATTGTCCCACAATTGTCCCTGTGCATCCACATGATGCACAGGGGAGCCTGGGGGCAGGGAGAGATGATCCCTCCCTTTCCCCGGGATAGCCAGAATGGCTTTAATCCTAGTTTTCCCCACAGTCCCGGAATGATCCTGAGACTGCGGGACGTGTGGGCAGCCATTCCGGTTTATTCCCAGCTCCTCGCGAGTAACCATGAGCCGGGAACTGAGCCTGGAGCTCTTCAGGAGCTCTATGCCCGTCAGGGGTGGGGTGGGGGGAGTGGGAGGGATGTTTTTTAAAAGAAAAATTACCTTGTCGCTGGAGTGCTCCTGTGCTCATTTTCAATTAAAAAAAAAATATGGTGGGCGTGATGTCCTCTTCCTCCCAGGACATCGCGCGGCCACATGTAGATGAAGGGGGAGGATATCATGAATAGCATATCACAAGATCCTCCCCCTCCATCCCCCTGATTTACACATGCCCTCAGTCATGAGGAAACTCTGGCACTTAATCTGCTCTGTGAGGCTCCCTAATCCAGCCTGTGCGACTGTTCCCCATAAGAATGCTCCAAATCATAGCCCCACCCCTGTCCACTCAATGCCCTGACAGGGCTTCACCCAACCCTCAGTTTTCAGGGAAGTTTCAAGGAGCAGCTATGTCTCTGTGTGAGTGTGACTTAGAGGGGCTGTGGTAGAGCCCCTGCATGCAGAAGGTCCCAGCTTCAATCTCCAGTATCTCCAGGTAGGCCGAGGAAAGAATCCTGCCTGAAATCCTGAAGAGCTGCTGCCAGTCAGCGTCAGCAATACTGGACTAAATGGACCAAGGGTCTGACTTTTTATAAGGCAGTTTCCTTTGTTCCTAACATCAAGTCTGCCACATTTCTATGCATTTCTGACACTTTACATTTTGTAGCCTGTTAGCTTACTGTTTGCAGCCTTTTTCTCTGTACACACACACACACACACACAGAGAGAGAGAGAGAGAGAGAGAGAGAGAGAGATTATGGGTAGGAGCCAATGGTGCTCTACCACTAGTGGTGAGCCCTGCCATTTCCCAGTAGGGCTGTGCACCACTTCAGATCCAAATCATGATTCCAAAGTGAATCGGGGTGATTTGGACCTCCCTAAAACAGATCCGAAGTGAATTGGGGGAGGTCCAAATTGACCCAAAGCAAATTGGCTTGGTCTGAATCAATTTGGACTAATTTAGTGATTCAGACATTTTTTTTCAAGGACTACACATGGAAATTTACAAAAATGCATTTATCTCCATAATTTTTAAAGGTAAATACATGAAATTTGGCACTATAATAGCACTTAAGTCGGACTTTAGGCATGCCAAGTTTGAAGCACATCAGTTCATTCCATATTTTAAGGATTTTTAAAAATGATTTCCCCCTCAACCATTCCTCTCCCCATATTGCTCCAAGCCAGGTAATGTGTGTATTGCAGGCAGCCTTTCCCTGTTTCTTATATGAATGGGAAGGGCCAGATGTGTTAGCTTCACAAGACTCAAGTAGGGGAGATTTGCACTTCAAAACACACAGAGATTAGGGAAGTGACAGTGTGTGCTGATTGTTGATTAGATAGACACCTTTTGAAATTGCTGTTTGTGAGTGGCTGCTTTGTTTCCTTGAAAAATCACATTTTAAAAAATTAATTGAGAGAAAACTGGTGCACAGATGTGTCTGAAATTTTCAACACATGACCATCAATAAGGCATCTGAAAGCTGACCAAAATACATGATTGTCTCATGAAAAAATTAGAAAGTTATAGCCCTTTGAATTGACTGGATTGCCTGAAAAATCACATTTAAAAATCCATTGCGAGAAAACCACTTCACTGAAGTGTCTGAAATTTTCAACACATGACTAGCTCAATGCCATATGTAAGCTCACCAAGTTTCATATTTCTATCTTGAAAAATAAAAAAGTTATAGGCATTTATTTTTTTCCAATGCAAGTCAATGGGAATGATTTGGACATCCGAATCTTGCTTCGGATTCGGATCTGAAGTGAATCAGGGGAAGTCCAAATCAACCCAAACTGAATCAGGCTTGGCTTGAATCAGGGTCTGAATTGAATCAAGGTGGGTGGGTCCATGCACAGCCCTAGTTCCAAGTACATGCATAGCAAGCCATGGTGGCAGCAGCCTGCAAATTATGCCTTCTAGAAGGTTATGCCTTCTGTTTCTGGTAGTTTGGGGGCTTCCCCCTGGAAGCACTTTATCACTGCCACCAGTGGTTGGAGTGGCATGCAGACACTATTGCCACCAGGTGGCACACAACGAGAACTGATGGTGCTCACTGCTAGCAGTAGGGCACTGTTGGATCCTACCCAATATATGGAATCTGTTTACTACAAATGCTTCATTTGTGTAGCAATTAGGGCTCTAGTTCATGTAAACTTATGCCACCATAATAGTAATAATAATAACCTCATCGACATAGCAAAACCTAATGACAAAATGTTATAGAAAAAGAAAAAGGGAAGGAAAATATACACCACTGGTTATCTAAGTTAAAGAACTAAGGCAACAGGTAACGGTTACAATTATTCCGTTAGTCACATCAATCACTGACATCACATCAAAAAATTATATCGAAAACCTTCAGAAATAGGACCTACCAAAATACATCCATACCAACATCCAGAAAGCAGTCATACTTAAAACATGCTCAATAGTCAGGAAGTTCCTGAATCAGTGAAAGACAACATGACTTGGCAAAGACTGTCATGTCCATCTAGAAAAACTGCCACAAGCAAGAAAAGAGAAATAATAATAATAATAATAATAATAATAATAATAATAATAATAATACTTAACATTTCACAGGACAATGATGTTTTGGGGTAAAAAATAACAACCAAAAACTCCAACGGACTATAATATGACTCTCCTTCATTTGCTTAGTTAATTATCTAGGCTTCTACTTAAACAATAAAAGCAAAATTTGAGGCAAAATTTGGAGTTTCAGGTGAGATTTTGGTGCAATTTCATCAAGCATTTTGTTAAAGTTAGCAAGATTTCCCAGGGTATTGCATACATCCTCCATTGTGATCTTCATGATACATATAGGGTACTGTAACCCTCTATGAGCAATAAGAAATTGCACTAAGTAGCCCAATCCACATACTAGAAAAAACAAGACTTTGAAATGAGAGGTAGAAAACTCAGATATATTTGTAAATATAGTTAAGGAAAGGAAAGGAAAGGAACCTCTCGTGCAAGCACTGAGTCATTACTGACCCTTGGAGGGACGCCAGCTTTCGCTGACGTTTTCTTGGCAGGCCTTATAGCGGGGTGGTTTGCCGTTGCCTTTCCTGGCTGTTATTCTCTTTCCCCCAGCTAAGTGGGTACTCATTTTACCGACCTTGTGAGGATGGAAGGCTGAGTCGACCCGAGCCGGTTGCCTGAAACCAGCTTCCACTGGGATCGAACTCAGGCCATGGGGAGAGTTTCAGCTGCAGAAACTGCTGCTTTACCGCCCTGCGCCACACGAGGCTCAAATATAGTTAACAAAGAATTATATTTCTTTCTTTAAGAATTATATTTCTTTCATAAATACATTTGACAAACAAAACAATGGGAATTTAATACCAAAATGAATACAAAAACAGAAACAAATTTTCAAGTAAGTGATACAATAATATAAATGTATAGGTGTTTCACATACTAATATAAATGTTTTACATGGCAAAGGTTTAATGTGGGTGACATAACTCATAGCTTGATAACAGTACAATATAAGTGGACTTTTGTTGCTGAAAAGCTTTAAAAATTCTAATTCTCACTAAAATATTAAACTAATTTTCAATAAAATGATAATCTACATGCAGATGGAGGGATCACATGGTTGAATAAAAAAAATCTCTACAAATAGAAAAGAAGTTGTCAGAAGGAAGACTAGATTAGAATTTTTCCTTGACATCTAGATTTCTGTGAAAACATATTTGTTTGGAATGAACTATCATTCACCATGAATATCCCTGGCTGGGTAGACATCTGTTCTCACCAAGATAAAATGCATTTAAACAGAATATTCACCAAATGAAATTAGCATAGATGGGAAATTGCTTTCAAAAGTCATATTGAAAATTGGGCCATAGCAAACCTACAAAAAAATTTTGAAAAGTTATTTTATTCTTTTTTTTTTTTTAAAGAAAAGAATAGAAAAAGTAACACTGCCGCTATTTGAAAAATTATTAAACTGTGCAATTTAGAGCACATAATTGAACATCTTGTCCCATGCACCAGATGCTGATGGCTCTGAAACCAAATCAAGTGTTGTCATTTTCTTGAAGAACTGTAGAAAATTAATGGGGAGCTTTGTTGAAAATGCTGCTTGAAGATCATTAATTTCACAAAATGGAGAAGAAAGTGAAACACAAATATTCCTCCTAAGCAGATGGCATTTAAGGGGTGGGAGGGAAGATCAAGTAGAGTTTAATACACTGTGTTCAATTTTGTGAAGCTAATATCCTGGTATTCATAGAGCAGCTCCCTGCATTTTAATCCATTCGCTTTCTTCTGAATTATTACTAGGGCCATTCAGTACCACGTCCCCTTCTCCCAAAGGACCTGTTTGGAAGGCTTCAGTTTCCCCCAAAGAGGAGGGGGTTACATGCACCAAGCACATACTGCTGAGTCAACACTCTTTTGGATCCAAGCTAAATTTAAAAATACACAATATCTACAGTAACATGAAAATTCATAATGTCATAGTAGTATTTCCAGTGGATCCCAGACTAATCCCCTTCTCCATTTCTCAGTTTGCAGTTAAGTTACAAAAAGGTCATTTTTAAAAAAATAGGGGTGGGGAGTTCAGCATTATCTCTGGAGGCTCTGAAATGTCTTCAGAAGAGATAATTCTGTAAGAGCAGATCCCCAAAATGTCCCTTTACATAGAATGATCACACATGATGGTTCGGCGCACACTCCTAAGTGATCTTCAAAGGTCCCATCAGTCAGAAAGAAGGACTTGATCTCTTGTTGAAACAAGAGTGAAGGATAAAATCCTGATTACCAATTCCCTGTGATAAAAAGCACAACAAAAGAGATGAAGCTGATTTGTACTGAGTCAGCCTATGGCTCACAGGGAGTTTCCTTGTACTGAATCAGACTTTTGATCCATCTGGCCTAGCACTGTTGACACAATGACTAGGATTTCAGGCAGAAATTTTTCCAGCCCTAACAAGATGCCAGGGATTGAAATTGGGACTGCTTAGCCACAACCCCTCCCCTAAATGCTCGATTTAACTCTTTAAATATGTCCAGAGAACATTGGTCACTGGGTAGATTAAAAATATAATCTTTCAATCAATACAATTTAGCTCTGTAAATGGTCCATTTAGGTCAGGGCTGTCTACTCTGACCGGCAGCAGCTTTTCTAAGGTCTCAGACAGAGATCTTTCACATCCCTGCTTACTTGGCATCCTTTTGGTCTAAAACAGAGACCTTCTGTATGCCATATGTTCTAGCACTGGACGGTGACTCTTCCCCAAGGCTCTGAAAGTGGTTTAAAAACTGTATATTGAATGTGCCATGGGCCCCAACAGTTGTCAAGACCATTATAAACCATTATAAAGCAAGTAGTGTAGATCCTGCCCCCAGCTGAAGCAGCAGCCACAGGGCTTAAGGCTTCTATGAATGACTTAAAACCACCACTAACTGGGTCATTTCTGGTGTCCCAAAGTTTTCTGTTCAGTGGATGGCAGGCACCAACTCCAGAATCAGGTACATGGAGTTCCACCAATTCCATACAACCTGATTCAAGGTCCTGCAGAAACATCTATCTGACTGTCAGTGCAGGGAAATTCCTGATGATTTTTATTTAATTTAAAATATTTCTATACTGCCTGTCATGTAAAACATATCCAGGTGGTGATCAGCAACCAAACCATACTATAACTGCATAAATAGAAATATACCATAGAACTAAAACACACAAAAACATAATGAATGACCATCACAAAACAAGCAAACAGAAACAAAATTAAAATGTTTTGTTGTAAACCGCCCAGAGAGCTTCGGCTGTGGGGCGGTATATAAATGTAATTAAATAAATAAATAAATAAATAAATAAAATAAAATGTCACAAATCACTAAATGCCCAAGCAAGTAAGAAAGTCATCAAAATGTACCTGAACTGCATCAGAGTTGCTGCATGTTTTATTTCTGGGGGAGGGTATTCCTGAGACTGGAGGCACTACACAGAAAAGGTCCTCTTTCTGTCACCTGATGAACATCTCCATGGTGTGAAATAACCATGGTGGCCTTTGATGAGGGTTACAATGGCTGGGCAGATCTGGGTCAGGTTAGGTAGGAGGCGAGAACTGACCTTGCCTTCTTAACTGCCTCCCCTTTCAGCTTACTGTAAAGCCATGCCTATTTAAATCTCCCCAAGTCTCTCTTGGAACCTTGGATATCATCATCATCATCATCAATTTGAATGGACAACTATTCAAATTCTATTAGTGAATGAAGACATATTTTAGTTGCATATTAAACAGATTACACATGCATGTATTAATCAAGGTAATACTGATGATCCATTGCTAATTTCTTTTCATGTAGAATACAGGTTGACAACTGGGAGTCCCCCAGTAAAACCCCAGGAAGGCTACTAGTGGTGTCTGCTGTGGCAGAAATATAAATATGTCTGTGGTATATATTTTATAGCCACCTTGAATGTAGAATACACATGAATCATCCTGAGCCTGCTGTTCTTTGACACTGAACATACATTGAAACAATTCTTACTCATTCTGTAATGTTCCTTTGAATTAAATCTTTGAATTTCCTCTGTTGATGGCATTGATTAACTCTGCTAACTGGATTTTTAAAATGCAGCTTCCCTCTCTGAATCAGAGATTACATATTTGGCAATTTCCCATTCTTTTGATCGCCTTTAATCTTATCCATGAAGGCAATAGGGGCCTTTGATTTTGACTGACTGGTTTTCATGGACCCAGGTTGCTGACATTTTGTCTGGTTGAAAGACTGAGCTAATCGTAGCCCATACTTAGGGTGACCATATGAAAAGGAGGACAGGGCTCCTGTATCTTTAACAGTAATATAGAAAAGGGAATTTCAGCAGGTATCAGTTGAAGAGGGTGAAATTCCCTCTTCAACACAACAGTTAAAGCTGCAGAAGCCCTGCCCTCTTTTGTATCTGGCCACTCTACTATAGCTAGTGTAGCTTTAACTGTTCTGATGAAGAGGGAATTTCACCCTCTTCAATTGACACCTGCTGAAATTCCCTTTTCTACATTACTGTTAAAGATACAGGAGCCCTGTCCTCCTTTTCATATGGTCACCTAGCCCATACTCCTTCCAAGAAAGTCAAAACTGTTGCAGATAGACTGCAGAGTAATCAAAAGATTGTTTACAAAGAAGTACACACACACACACACACACACACACACACACCCTGTGTTAATGGGACTTACTCCCTAGTAAGTATGTAGGATAGCAGCCTTAGCCTTACAGTAACCTCCTTGGTTAGGCAGAATGAGAATAATTGCTCTGTAGTTGAGTTCCATGGCTGAAGGGGGGATCTGAATATGACTTTCCCACATATAAACCCAACCCTGTATATACTTCATCACTATCCAATAACCAGAACTGAAATTGGGGAACGGCTTACACTTTTGAAAACATTCAGTGAAGCATTGGTCATGGCTAGTGGCATAGTGGTAAATGTTTCCCTGCAGGATCTCCTCATGACAGTCCACATAGGAACATCCCCATGGGGAGCCCCAAAATGCAGCTGCAGTGATCCATATCATCAAACCAGTTCTAGTCATTTTCATCTTTACTGGAAACAGGTGATTTGTAAAGCTAATGAGTTTTAATTGCCCATTAAAGAACAACTGCCCCCAAATACTTTGCATCATTATAACAGGATAAATAAATAAATTGTTGCTATGAAAATCCCTCCTCTCCAGCTACTGTGAGGATTGCAGCTAGGGTCAGAGGGAATGGGGAAGTGTTAATTGGGGGAATGGGGTAGATGCTGTCAGCGCCCCTGCTAATAAATAAATAAATAAAAATGTGTAAATTGCGTTCTGTCTGCATTTCATGATTTGTCAGACACCATTTCTGATAATTGATGGAATAGAATTATATGGAGTTGCACAACTCTGTGCTAGTGCTAATTTGCCCTTGAAAAATGTGCAAATCATCCCCAAATGCACAACCCCCCCATGCATATTTTCAGACTTTAGCCTAAGGAGGAAATGCACATTTTCATGGATTTTATGTTTTATTTTGTATATTTCCCTATTACTAGGGTGACCATATGAAAAGGAGGACAGGACTCCTGTATCTTTAACAGTTGTATTGAAAAGGAAATTTCAGCAGGTGCCACTTGTATATATGGAGAAGCTGGTGAAATTTCCTCTTCATCACAACAGTTAAAGCTGCAGGAGCCCTGCCCTCTTTTAAATCTCGTCACTCTAGTATAGCTCCTGCAACTTTAACTGTTGTGATGAAGAGGGAATTTCACCAGGTTCTCCATATATACAAATGACACCTACTGAAATTCCCTTTTCTATGCAACTGTTAAAGATACAGGAGCCCTGTCCTCCTTTTCATATGGTCACCCTACCTATTACTAAATTTGCAAAAAATTCTGGGAAGTTAGAAAACAGGCCACGAGTAAGGGATGTCTGAGGAATCCACAACAGAACTAAATGAGTTTGGATTTTTATGAATCCAACCCATGGATTCCACAGCAGACTGGCTTTTCCCCTATCACGTGGACTCCATGGACTTGCACACCATGCACATTTGGGAGGGGTTTGAACATGGGGGTTGCACACTTTGGTGGGTTTGCACCTTTGGGGGGGATCTGCAAATTTTTGCATGTGCAAATTTGTGCAAATCCACATTTGGGTAAATTTGTAAACTTAGAAAAAAATCAAATTCCATTGATGGGTGAATGACAGAACGAAAGGCACCTAATAATCCACAAAACACAGTCGGAATGAATTTTACACAATCTCTACATCCCTATCCACCAATCCATGGACTCCACCCAACTCTCTGATATCCCTAATGCTGTGTCCCTGTGAGCCATGGCTCCACTACATCACTGGTCATAGTAGTTTGCTATTAACGTGTTCCAAGCTCTTACAACCTACACACTCTTATGCTTGAAGCACATTATTATTAATATCATAATAAGAGAAATATTTGGGTGGTTGAAAAACCACCTGTGTGAAACATGAATCTATGCCTATGTTTAGTATTGCCCAACACTTGAAATGTTGTGGACTTTCAGCACCTTACCAATATTGTGTCTCACATTCACCGAGTTGAATGTGTGACTATCCAAGTCTTAGGGCCTTGCTAGAAGAGGCCTTAGCGCGCTGTGAGGCCCGGTTTCCCTGCTGTGCGTCCAGATGATGTCACTGCAAAATCAATATTAACAACTCAACATGTGTGGGGCCATTCAGAGCCATCTCTAGCTTGCGTTATCTACTAACCCAATACAAGATCTTTTGTCTGCTCTGGCAGGTAGAATTTCAGAATCAATAAAGGACATTATGAAATTCAGAACCAATAAAGGGCATCTCTGTGTGTTTCTAGGCAACGAGCCACATGAGTCTCCAAATGCCTTCCTGACCCTTTCATGAAAATGTTTCATGGTTTCATAAAGACAACTGACATGTTTCAACTCTGATGGTAAAATCAGCAGCAGCCCCCTCCCCCCCACCAAAAAATAACTGCAGATTCAATGTGAACCAAGGCCTTAGCTAGACCTAAGGTTTATCCCGGGATCGTCCCAGGGTCATCCCTGCCTGCTCCCAGGATCCCCTGTGTGTCATTTACATGAACAAGGATGACCCCAGGATGATCCCGGGATAAACCTTAGGTCTAGCTAAGGCCCGAGTTTCAAATTCATAATTGTTTTTCCTCCTGCATAGGTGAGATTCCTATGGCTTCTTGGAGAATATAAATACTGAAAAACAAATGTAGAGAAGAATAACTTGTTAAGGCTGAAATGGAACACTTTTATTTGGTTGCCCTAAAGAGACATTTTATGAAGGTTAAAATGTACCATCAATACACTATGTAGTGTGCATGATAATACTTTGGCAACATGCAGAAACAGCACAACATGTTTTCTTGATCTGAAAACAAAAGGAAATGAAAAAGAGTCAAGATATGATGACCAGTCCTCATGTGGCTTGAACTTTTTGTCTGAAGATGTAGTTTACAAGGCACCTGGCCAGTGGTATACAGTATTGGGCTTTCTTTGGCTTTCTTGTGACTGGATGGTCCAACGGTGATCCTTAGCAGGGACAATAAAAAGAATCCCATAACAGTCCTTTTAGCAAAGCAATCAATGGACAGCCAACTACTAGACAATAAAACAAATCAAAAGAACAAAAACTTTGGAATAAAATTTGGACAACTCAGTCAAAGAAAACTATTTCAACAACACTCAGGGAGAACTCTTTAAAACTGTTACATCGATGGTATATGATAACAATACAACTAGCAAGAATAACGAATACAAGTAATACAAAATGGTAGAGAAAATGTAATAAGCAAGGTTCATATTTTCACATGTGGTGATCCTGTACTATAGTGTTACAATTTTAGAATATGATATTCACAGAAATGGAAGAGATCACACATCAAATTATAAATCTTAAACCAGTATTAGCATTACTAACAATTTGGAAGGAACAAAATGTAAACATTAAGTCTAAAGAATTTATAGTATTCATGTTGATGGATGCTCAAAGGTTAATTGCCAGAAATTAGAAAACTTAGAAATTGTTAACTTTAGAATTTTGGTATATGGAACTGTGGCAAATAGCCATGGCAGAAAAGTTGACACATCAACTCAAATTAGCTAAGGGCAAAGCTAAGACTCCTGATTTTTTTTGTGTGTGGTTTTATCCTGGTCGCGCTTTTCATATTGTATTTTGTATTTGTGTTTTTAAATTGTTGGTTGTTTTATTATGCTCTTCATGGTTTTAATTTTTGTGAACCGCCCAGAGAGCTTCGGCTATTGGGTGGTATAGAAATTAATAAATAAATAAATTCTACAATATATGGCATGACTTTATATTATTTACAAGTCAAGGACATATGCAGCAGAACTTGTCACAGCCTTTTTTGAAACTATGGAAGAGAGACTAATTACAGCTATGAAGAATTACATAATCTCCAATTAATTAATAGATTCTGCTCCTAATTATTCCTGTAAAGAAATGGATAAAGTATGCTAAATTTACTACCTTCTGCCAATAAACTATGAAAATTGTTTGTTTGTATGTTTTCATTTTTCTATGTATTTTGAAAATTATTATTTTTAAAGAATCACACACATTAATATTCCACTTAGTTTGCTAAGAAAGCACTGAGGTGTTATACAACAATTTAAAACATACATCCTTAAAACTTTTTTTTTAAAAAAGAACATTAATAACAGTAAAACGTTAAAACAGACACATAATTTAAGAGGCTAAATTAAAAATATGTGGCTTTCAAAGTTCTCGAAAGGCTAGAAGTCTGGGGACTAATTGCAGTTTTTGATGGAGTGCATGCCACAGTTTAGGAGAAAGACTGGATAAAGCCCTTTCATCTCTTTTTATTAGTAAACAGAGTCAGAAGGACTCTCTTCATCACTTTTGAATCTGGGTGTGCTACTAGACTCATATCCAGTCCTAGCCATCTTCTTAAGAAGGCCAAGGGAGTTGCCTTATTTTTAATCTTCAATCACTCATCAGGCAGTGTGCTATGGAATGTAATCATCATTCGAAGCTGGTTTGACAGATCCTTGGCAAGCAGATGCATGAGAAAAAGATCATCAGAGCAGATAAAACGGAATGCAAAATGCGTTAAATTAACAACATTGTTTGCTTCATTGTTCTGCCCTGGTGGGGAACTTGGGAGGCCTTGAGATGATAACTACAAATCAATAATGAAGATGGGCTTCTTTCTTCATGTAGAATGAATATCCATTCTGGGTTCCAGGACTGCTGGAAACTGTTATGCACATTAGATTTAAAAGACATTTCAAACACACTGTGATGTCCTACCCACCTGTGTCATCTTGGCTTCACTTGAGATGCCCATAAACTACCTGACAGGACTATCTACACCACTAGCACCCAGGACCACTTCAATCCCCCCCTGTGCTAATGATATGTGCGAGGCTGCTGCTCCTGTTTCACCCTTATTTTTTAAACTCCACAGCCCAGCAACCTAGCCCTCAGTTTCCCATTCTGCTGCCACCATTAATTGTTCTCTCTTCAATCACTCCACCACAGTCCACACCAGTTGTTTTAATTAATTGGAATTAATTAACATAAGTAAGTGTGTGAACAAGCTTATTGGTTTCCTCAGTTCAAATGCATGTGGTTACAAGGTTCTAAGCATATTGGTTTCTGTCAGTTCTTTCTTACAAGGTTCCACTATAGAATACTAAAATCATCCACTTCTC
This sequence comes from Elgaria multicarinata webbii, assembly GCF_023053635.1. Lineage (NCBI taxonomy): Eukaryota > Metazoa > Chordata > Lepidosauria > Squamata > Anguidae > Elgaria > Elgaria multicarinata. The sequence continues at coordinate 88,672,105 of NC_086178.1, read as the reverse complement.
TCATAAAATCATCCACTTCACTCTACCCCACTTCTACCCTTCACTTCACAGAATTTAGGAGGACATGGACATTGTTCCATATTATAGATTATTTCAGTACAAAGTTCATCCTTATTATAACCTCCTCCCAAAAGGGGGCAACTACTGGGCATTGCCAAAATATATGAGTTAAAGAAGCATTAGATGCATTACATCTACTAAGGTTAAGAATTGGTACCGAGTCCTATGGAGTTGTTCCTCCTTTTCACCTCTGTAACCTGGTTGTTCACCTGCCTCTCACGCTGGCCCAGACAACAGTGGTGGTGAGAAGGAGGAGGAGATGCCACTGCTGACTTACTCACTGGCTCTCTTCATGTCAATCAAGGAATGATGAGGATGAGGAACAAGAGCAACCAGTGACAATGGCGGTGAGATGGTCGAGTCTGAGGAATGGGGTGGGTGGGAGGGGGCATTGTGGGTGCTTTGCAGAAAGGCCCTAAAAAACCTGGAGCTGATATTGGTTACTAACATGGCTACAGCTGAATAGGACTGGAAGGAAGAGTGGAAGGAGGCAGAGGCATGACATATTAGTGCAGATGGGGGGCAACAAGCAGAGCTGATGGTGTCAAGGATAGAATGAAGGAAAGCAAGGTGAAGCAAAGACAGCTGGGAAGGGATTTCTTGCCATATTCTTCCCTAGAAGCTCATAAGAGTTTGGCTGTCTAATATGTTGGGACTGAGCTGAGAGAAAATCCACCCTTCTGTAGCCATGTCTTGGCCAGATCTACACCTTGTGTCAAATCATCATGAATGTGGAATAAAACACAGGAAATAACACTATGAAAGTGGTAAATGGAATGTGGATTGTGGCCCAACAATTATCTGTATGCTTCAATACCACTGTAAAGCAGTAGTGTAGATCTAGCCCTAATTTCCTACATTCATATGTATGAAACAACTTTGGCTTTGGATGCTTTGATCCAGAAATGCCTTTTTGTTACTGAATGAGATTCAGTTGTACAATGGACATGAAATAGATAGACCTCATGGAGCTTATGTTGAGGAAAAGTTAGTAAAAGCTTTTAGTCTCCTGCTGTTTCTAAGGACTAGTAGTTTCCTTCCCAAACATGGCCACTGATTGTGGATACTCTTGTAGATTGTACAGCTTTAACAGCAGCTTGTGAGGTTTTAAGCTTGATTTAGACCCATTAGATGTACTTTAAAAACGTAATGCATATCCACTCACTTCATAGTGTATGACTAGATGGGGCAATATCCTGGGGATCGCCCCGGGATCGTCTCTGTGCGTTCACATGTCACACAGGGGATCCTGGGAGCAGGGAGGCATGATCCCTCCCTTAGCCTGGTATATTGCCCTACCCTTTTCCACACTTTTTCTGTGGTCTCAGGATGATCCCAAGACCGTGGAATGTGTGGCTAGGCAGCGGGACCTCGGGGTGGGATGGGGGAGCAGGGATTTATTTACTTTTTTTTAAAAAAAAAAACACCTTACAGTTTGCAGTCCAGCATTCGTGCACTCCTTCACCTTTAAAAAACAAAATGTTGAGTGCAATGTCCACTTCCCCTTGGGACGTCATGCAGCACGTGTAGACAGAGGGGGAGAACTCACAATAACCATATCGTGAGATCTTCCTCCATCCATCGCGCTAGACTCTGTAGGTCTAGCCATGGCCATAGTCTAGGGCTCCACTTCTCTGCCACTTTTTCTTCTCTGCAACTACTTACTCATAGAGCAACACCAGTCTGCTTCCATCTTGCAAACCCATAATGCCTTTCACACTTCCATCCACCCAATTCTATTTAAAATGGGCTTTACAGTCAGAAAAGATATTTGAGGGAAGGGGAGACTGTATCACACGGAGTATAACAAAATCTTCAAAGTACAGCAAAATCTACAAAGGTAGGAGTAAGTGAAGTTAATTTCAGAAACATTGGACGTCTCACTGGTTCTTTATTTCAGTGATTTTAACATTAAGATGTTATGTAGAACAGAGTTGTCTTAATTGTGTGCTGTAAAATCAGATATATGACCAAGGCTATGTTCGGGTGGGCACACCCCCTTGGTGCTGGACATGACCCCTGGGGCCGGATATGTTGGTGGGCACGCCCCCTTGGGGGCCAACCATGTTGTACTCCTTTTTGTTTGCAAAATATAGTCACTCTAGGTTTGGGGAAGATGACATCAATTGAGGGGGCAGGGCTTTGAGGAAGGAGCCACACTCAGTGACATCATCTAGTCTGCCAGATTGCTCTAGACAGGTCAATCTGGGCCCCAGGGCAGAAAGGTTTCCCCACCCCTCTTTTAGGGAAAGAGCATAGCATGTGTTGGAGGGCTCATCATTGGAGAACTCTGGTCTTAGGGTGGGATAGCCTTATAAAGCTTCTTCTTTGTATCAGGGGGAGGAAAATACTACTGTTTTTAGGGATGTGCTCCGCTTCTCCTCGAACCGGAGAAGCAGGAGCGGAGCGGGGGGCTTCGCCTACCCTTAAGGCGGAGGTGAAGAGGATTGGGGGACCTGCGGAGCATTGCAGAGCGGATCAAGGTGAAGGCGGATCCTTCGCCTCGATCTGGAGCTCCGCCAAAAAGGTAAGTGGGGTTTACTTGGCCCTGCCGCGATGGCGGCAGGGCCAGGTAAACCCCCCTCCCTCCTCTCCCTTACCTGCGTCCGTCTGCGGTCCTGCGGCTCATTCAACTGAGCCCGAGGCTTCAACCAGGAAGACTAGGCCGCAACTCGGCCTAGTCTTCCTGTTTGCGGCCTCGGGCTCAGTTGAAGCAGCCGCGAGACTGCGGACGGACGCAGGTAAGGGAGAGGAGGGAGGGGGGTTTACCTGGCCCTGCTGCTGCCGACGCCCGTGCAGCGACGGCGGCAGAGCCAGGTAAGGACCAAGGGGGAGGGGGTCTTACGTGAGTCCATCCGTGGTTCCGTGGCTGCTTCAATTGAGCCCGAGGACTCAACCAGGAAGATTAGGCCAACGGCAGCAGAGCCAGGTAAGGGACCAAGGGGGAGGGGGGGTCTTACCTGAGTCCGTCGCGGCCCATCCCAGCTTCACTAGAGCCCACGGATCGGCCGGGAAGAGGATCGGGAGGTCCGTGCACACCCCTAACTGTTTTCTCTGTAGTATGAGAAAATCCACATAAATCCACATGCTGAAATCCTTCCATCTTTGGGTTTTCTGTATTTCCAGTCTGTGCCCCTTCCCTTCCAAATATAAGTGAACCTATAAAGAAGCACCTAGAAATAAACTGGCAAGATGTTTCCTCATCTGTGTTTCTAAATTTCCTTTCCTAAGCAAACCAATTATTTTCAATCAAGAATACTTAGAACAAGCTGTTCATCTACTGGTAAAACCGCTTCAGTATTGAGATTTTGAATGTGCTGGATTTATGTGTAGGATATATAGGCCACACATTTTTCAACTGTTCGGTTCTTTGCTATTAGAAAGGGCTTTAAAAAAAGAGCTCTGCTGCTAATGTACCATAAGTCAATAGTGTCGCCCACGTTTATGTCCTATTCTTTAAAAATCTACTGCATCTGCCCCATCAAGAAGATTGCACTTGTACACAAGACTCCAGTATGATGGTTTGATACCTTTTCTGCGCACCAGTAGGGGGAGATCATAGTCTGCTATTTCATGTAAGGTTATCAACCACGGTGGGCTAATTTTCTATCCCTGGTAGTAGTGTGGTGGCTATACAATCTAAATATACACTTAATACATCTCTTAAGCAATCTATAGTTTGTCTTGATGCCAGAATTATTATATTAAAGATCACCTAAACGGATTTACCTCTCTTGAAAGAAAGGTCATTGGTTGTCCAACCCAATTTTCAAGCTTGGCACAGAACATTTTTGGCTATGCTGGTGTCAGGGAATGAGCGAAATGAGGAATTACATTATTCTCACTTACTGGACTACCTTCTGTTGATGAGAAATGTACACAAGCTTTCTAGAGCCAGAGAAAAGCTTCCGCATATTTTCGAAATGTAAAACCCAGCTGGTTCCTCTCATATCTAACCAGTCAGAGGCAGTGCTCTCTACATCACGGTGAAACATGTGCTATATAGGTTTGTGGCATTTAGACCTGCCAAGGTAGCTCTGCATCACAGGTATCCATTAGAGCTGTGCAACTACCCACAGATTCAACTCGGACCCCAATTCAGTGCTTTGGAAAAGGTCCCAGTTATGCTTGGACTGATTCGAAGGTCATCCACTTTGACTTGAGCCCTAAACCCGAGTCAAAATTGGATTTGTGCCACACATTGATTATCATGGGAAAGCAAAAAATGGCTGTAACTTCTTTTATCTTTGTTGGAATTTGATATTTGCATAGTAGTCCATTAGGAAGGGAGAGCAGGTGGTGGGGAGAATTGTGCTATATACCTTTATTGATTGATGGATTCATACTCTGTTATTAGTCTATCTTTCTTATATATATTACCTTAAGACTGACTGCATCCACAGTGGATCCAGAGCCTCCTTTCTGCTTTGCTGTTGTGCCATGTTAAACCTGTCTATCATATCTATATCATCTATATCTATCTATATCTGGGGGTAGGGGAAATCGTCAATAACTTTTTTATTTCTTGGCAGAATTAGATGAAATTTACAGAGGTAGTTGGACCTTCTGAGGGGATTAAGCCTGCCTAATATCAACAGGGAGTTTAATACAAGAACAGTCTTGATATTTTGAGGCTAAAGACAGCTTATCCCCCACCCCCATGTTTCTTACCTAGAGGTAAGAAACTAGCAATGTTTCAGATGAATAGGTGCATTGCTTTGTGTGGAAGGAGAGTCTTGAAATTATACGGGGGGAGTGATTCACTTCCATGTTTCTTTGACTGATTCGAAGGTCATCCGCTTTGACTTGAGCACTAAACCTGAGTCAAAATTGGATTTGTGCCACACATTGATTATCATGGGAAAGCAAAAAATGGCTGTAACTTCTTTTATCTTTGTCGGAATTTGATATTTGCATAGTAGCCCTCATGGGTTTGGGATGGCAATTTGTAATGACCATGGCACACACCATAGAGGTGTCCTCAGGCAAGAGACATGAAAGGTTTTAGAAGGATAAAGTGCAGGGGCAGGGAATTATGATGGTTGAAAACCAATTCAAGGCTTTTTCATATTGAAATCTACTGGCATTGCAAGAAAGGCCATCTCACAGTCCCATCATTGCCTCCATCAAGGCCCTGATAAAATGGATCCTAGAATTAGAAGGTGAACCTGTCAGTCTTTCAAACCCACGCTGCCTCTTGCTCCCTGCACTAATCAACATTTCAGAGAAATGATTCCAAAAGATGCTATTGGGAGAGGAGACATAATGTCTGCATCTCCAAGGATACATCGGAAACAAAGCTTTGATCTGTCCAGGCTTCAGTACTGCTGCCTTCAGAGGGAAGTCTGCTTCACATTGGGAAATGGTCCAAAGGGGCCCAAATCTGCTTAATGTTTGGATTCATCAGAATCTGGTGCACTTCTCTAGCACCCATATTATCAGCTCAAAGAAGGCATGCTAACAGATATGTGCTTAACTAATGTATCCTTTTTAATGCAGTTCAGCAAAGGAATTCCCAGCTGTCCTTTCCTCACCCAGTTTTGTTTCCTCCCAGCTAAACTCCTACCTTCAAATTGCTGACTTCCAGACCCAATTCCCAGTTTCCTGTTCCACCATGGCCACCAATCACTTTCTAGTGATATCACTTCCTCGTGACATCACTTCCAGGTGTCAACAGTTACAGCTGAGGTGTTTGGCAACATGTCCTTCATTGGGTTGTGTGAATCAGCAAAAACGAAGTTCACTGAACTTTTCCAAATTCCATCTTGAAGCTCATTCTGACCTGAGTCCATTTCAGATTGTGAGCTTTGGGTTCTTTTCCCTTTCACATGAAATCCATTCACATTTTTCTAAATGTGTGCATCTTTGAAATATACCCATTTTCTCCCATTGATTAAAATGTGTTTGTGCACATTTTTCAAAAGTACACATTTTTTTCATGTGTATTTCTCAAATGAACATGTGCTGTCAAATGCAATTTTTAGGGATTTGTGAAGCACATTGCAAGCTTGGAAACATAGGGACTTTGACTGCAGATTGCATCCAAGCCCATATTCAATACAGAAGGTGTGAACTGGTTAATCCTGATTAAAAATGAACTGAACCAAATTTCTCATTCCTAAGGCGAAAGCAGTTGTCATGACCAAAATCTTTATGCCACAAAGGTACAATTCATTTAAGCTCTCCAGTTAATATTGTGTGTGTGTGGGGGGGAAAGTTCACTCAATGAAGTACATTAACATGCTCGTCATAATCCAGAAAAAGCCAAAATTAAAAAGAAAAGAGCATGGGCTTGACTTATAAGTTTTCCCAACATCATCTAAAACAGCAGGATGTAGTACAAGACATAGCACATATCCTGAGTTCATTGGCACACATATTTATTTAATTAAAAATTCCATCCATCCCCAATTGTTCTCTATAAATACATTTAGCAGATTGTGGTATTTGTAACTGGGGAACATGAGCACAATATTAGTTTTATTAAAATGCCCCCCTCTCTCTCTTACACACACACACACACACACACACACATAGTTAAAACACATAGAAAATGTAGTCTATTCAAAACTCTCTCTCTCTCTCTCTCTCTCTCTCTCTCTCTCTCTCTCTCTCTCTCTTTAAAAGAAGACAATCTCATATAAGGCTATGCATTGTTAGCAGCACACATATTCACACAATTTTTGCAGATAGATAGAGTATCTTAACATTCATTACCAGCTCTGTGAAATGCCAAGGACATTTCACAGTTAATTCTAAAGCTTGCTATGATTGCGGGTGTTCCTCATTACAGAACATTATAACTCCACACAATGCCAGAGACACAAATTCTTTCATAATGTTGTTATGTAGCATTCAGTTGTGGTCATGGTGAAGTGCTTTCAGATCCGCAATTAAGCCACCAAACTGAAGTACCTCTTAAGGAGTTGCAAATATTGACGTGACCCTTATCTTCTAGTGATGTCACTAAAATTCATAATTACTTGTTTCAGAATAATAATTTGGCAGACTCCTGTATTTGGAAATCGATGTCACTTCCTTGATAGTTCTTCAACACCTGAAATTTTATTTATTTATTTATTTCATTTATATACCACCCCACAGCCAAAGCTCTCTGGGCAGTTCACAAAAGTTAAAAACAGTAAACATTAAAAAAGTATACAAAATTTAAAACCATCAGAAACATAAAAACAACAGTATAAAAACAACAGTATCCATTTAAAAACAACAGTTCTGGGGTCCGTTAGAAAAAAAACCTTTAGCGTTGTTAAATGCTGTTAAATGCCTGGCAATCTGGGTCAGGAAATAATTCCCAACATCCACCCCTGATATCAGACCACTGGTTTAGTAGCACCCCTAGCACAAGGGAAGCAGAGAAAAGCTATTTTTCAAACAGAGACAAGACGGGTTCACCCACCAACTACTCTTTGTGGTGCAAAGGTCGATAAATAAGGAGATAAGACAACAACAGCTGGATTTAAACAGGGTCACATGTTATGAAATGATCTGCAACAAGGGGTGAATCCTACCGGGCATCTAGTATGGCCTGTTGCTAGGCCCCTGAAGTTGGGCGAGCCATTTGTGGCCCAAGGGTAGGTGCTGCATCTTTTGCCTTCCCCCAGGCCTGCTCCTTGTGGGGTAGGGGGACCTTCTTTTATCACGCCCTATCTCAGGCCTCCCGACTCCAGTTGTGGAGTCATGGTGAATAGGGTTGGCCCCAAAGGTAAGTCTTATCTCTCAGGCAGGCCGCGGGGCTCAAAGCTGGGAGCCTCAGATCTTACCAGTCACTGTGAACAGTGCCATGTGAATGCTCACCATTCTGACTCCCACTCCGGATGCCCGTACCTAGCGCCAAATAGCAAAATGTGACCAAATTAGATAACAGATTAACCTAATTAATACACCCAGTCTGTCTCACAGTGTGGAGTAGGCGGAAAAACTCCTGCACAATTCAGTTCAGGAGTAAAAAAAATCCTACTCAGCTCCAAACGGCAACCAGCAAGCCACACTGCCTCCAGGGAGGGAGGGAGGGAGGGAGGGAGGGAGCTGCGCAGCAAAGAAGGTGAAGGGAGGGAGAGCCCGTAGTTTCTGGGCTCCTTAATCCCTCCCCCCATGTGGCACCATACCAGCACCCAGCCAATGCTGGCTGGGCATGTCTCCTATCTCCCCCGCCCACAAACGCCTCCCCACGCCCAGGCTATGCTGGGCATGGCAGAATGGCCATTTTCTGCATACTGAAGTTTTGAGAGAGAAGGAAGAAGGCAGGATAAAAAGTTGAACAGGCCAATAAGAGTTGCCTATGGTGAGATAGTGGCCTCTGCCCCTTATAGATACTCCTCCCCAGTTTGATCCTGTTTTGAGATGGTTCAGGGATATTAGTCTTTCTTCCTTTGCTAGTGCACAATGCACTGAAAAAAACAGAGCATAGGGAGATCAGAACACACAAGCCAGATGATGGTAGCTCACTTCTATCCCTAATCTGGCATCTGTTTGGAAGATGCATGATCCCTGAGGCATCCTATCGATATCAGTGAATGACATGTTACAACTGCATGTTTGGCCCTGTCCCTCTAAGGGTGGGCGAGGAACTCCATCGGAAAGGTGGAAAAGATCCAGACCAGAACTGTGTCTGTTCCTGACATCTTGGTGGCAACTGGGCCAGAGCCCAAGGACTTGAGCTGGTCTAAACACAATAATGACTTTGGATTAATTCTGGACCATGTTTAGGTGTGTCCTTCTCTCACTATGAGCTTTTCAAAGATGTCTGGTGATCTCCCAGCTTACACTAACAGTAAAGAAGACTTATTTCAGAGCCCAAATAATTGGTTGGAGTGTATTATGAGCCCAAGACAATCCCTGTGCCTCCATGGTAATGTAATTGTCTACAGCAGGGATGGGCGACAAATAGCCTTTGAGGCCATATCCAGCCTTCCCAATGCTGTGACCCCTGCCACACCATTGAATTTGGTGGTAGCATATATAATGCCATCCAATATGGAGCACTATAATGGTGACATTTATATTGTTTGCAAGTTAATTTGACCATTTTAGCACTCCATGACATTCTGGGTAGGAATGTGGACCATTTGAGGGTGTTCCTGGGGCCAATAATGGCTTCTGGACCTCCTGGAGTTGTCCACCATTGGTCTACACTGTTGGGTTTATATTTTTACAAACTTGCAAACAATCTAAATTTCACCATTGTAGTGCTCCATATTAGTTGTCTCACTTATTAAATTTTGCCCATTCATACTCCTGGGACCAGCAATTTATGAATTTGATATTAAGTCTGGAATCGATTATAAGCTACTCAGCAGGTGCAGTCTTACTGCTGCTAGTGGGCAGAGTGTTTCTGCAAGATGCCGCACAAAAGCAACCCATCAGGAAGGGTTGGTTGATGCATGACATCATTACAGACTACTCATTTCCAAACTACAACCCCAAAGATACACTTTGATATTGCTCAGGTGCAAAAGCTGTTTTGGGCAGAATGAGAGTTCATTTTAAGGGAGAACTCTCATCCAAGCTCATATTGATGAGTTCATTATTATCCAAGAAAATGACACATTCACCCATGGTAAGTTCACCCATCATTACACATAACTCCACTTGATGTCATGAAAGGTTACAGCCAAACATGATGCAGGAGCACTAATAAAACTTGCATTTGATGTGCGATGCAAATGGCTGCCAAAGTTAGTGGAATGGCTTTTATATGTACCCATAATAAGAAAAGTTAAGAGCACAATCTTAATGTTATTGCCAATTAAAAACCTTCATATTATAACTTCTTGTTTTTAGTTTTCTACTGGAACTAGTATTTAATTTTTATTCTTACCTACTGTATGGCAGAGGAATCAATGAAAGCATAGAAGAACAAGCTAGATTATATTCTGCTCGATACATCATTTAAAAAAGGACAGTTAACATCTTGTTTGAGAAACTGTATTGAGGTAATGATGTGGGGGACAATGTTTTGAATAGTTTCCCCCCCCAGATGCTTTGACTGCAACCTTATGCCCAATTTGTTCCATTGAACACACTTCAGTGAGTGAGGGGCCCATTGACAGGGGGTCTTGTCCTTAAAAACCTGGAGTCAGCATTTCTCACTAGTCATTACACCCTGTCAGGATATTGACATCTTGTCTATGTAGAAATTCACACACACCCATACACATACACACACACACACACACACACACACACACACACATCTAATCCTGCTTCACATGCCAGAGTAGATCTTCCCTAGATTTGATATATAGCCAACCCATGTCACACCTTCTCTAGGTGGCTCACAAAACAAATACAAAGCTAAAAATGCTACATAAACACTATGTATTTATTCCAATTACTTATTACTCACTTTTTCGAAGACAAGTCTTCACAAAGCAACCTATAGAAGAAATAATGGAACATTAGGTGGGATATGTAAGCAGACAGAACTAAACAGAGGAATGAGAGCAACTGGATCAAGTCACACCATTCACGTAAGGAAAGGCAGCAATTAAAATACATTTTAAGGACTTCTTGTTTGCCTTGGCAAAACTGAAGGGACCAAGTGAATATTAACTGGAAGAGAGTTCCACAAGTGTAGGGCCACCACCAATAAGGCCCTGCCTCACACGCTCACCAACCTAACTAATTTTACCAGTAAGCACAGAGGCAGGTTGGGGAAGCCTGCCCTAAATAATTTGGGGCCAGGTTACCTTAAAGTTTAAGGTAGCCTGCACCTATATGACCATGTCCATAATCCAAGATCTGTTTCAGAGGCCCTGCTGTTGTAAGAAACTGAACTTCTTATGTGGAAATGGAGCACATAAGGCCTGGCTATTTTGATAGGGATTATCTTCAGAGTAATGGGCAGGAAGACAATAGGATGCATTGTCTCATTTTATTAGGGCCTCAACAGAAAAGGTGTTTTATAAGAACTGCATAACTAGGTGGTGGTTACTAGAAATATTCTTATGTCAGCAGACGGTAGATTATTGAGACTAATTATGTCTAACATTATTTGTTTAATATGTTGTTTCTGCAGGCTCACCTTCTTAAAACTATGAAAGAAAACACATTATGGACAGGAATGGCCATGACATTGTTGGGCAATTGTCAAAAAGTATAAAAAAAAAGGGGGGGAGAAGAAGATTAACTGAGAAAACATTACAAATAGAAAACCGTTACAGGCCTGCACTCTTTGTTCACCAAACATTTACCACTTGGTGATTGAGGCTACTGGTTTTTTTATTATTATTATTACTGCTATTTGAAGCAGTCTCTGCTGCCTTTTAAGAGCAAGAAGTGTTGTGGCAGCAGAAGATGTAGTGCTTCTTAGAAACCCAAAAGCTACAGCTTACTGGCAGATCACACTAACATTCTGCTAACTGCTCCTCTGCGTGCCGTCTTCAGAGTGCTCAGGAGCAAGCAAAGGAAAAGCATAGAAAACATGCCGTCATTTTGATGGCGCTTGCCAGCTTGCACCTCAATACTAAAGTGATGCATAGCTGTGCCACTGCAGGGGGAAAAAAAAAGGCTTGGACCAACACAGATTTAGTAGTACACAAGGCAGGTCTGGCCCAAGACGTTTTGCTACCTGAAGCAAAAGAGAAAATGGTGCTTCTTCTCATGCCATGTGCAAAAGCTGATCAAACTGGCAGCTGAATCTTTCTTGAAGTGAGCATCCGCCACTGCACTTGAGAGCAACAGCTTAGCTTAGGGGGTGCCAAGCAGGCTGCGTTGCGCATACAGCTCTGTCCTCCAGCAGCTTGCCAATAGTGATGCTACCCAGTGGGCAGGGTTAGCCCAAGATATTTTGCTGCCTGAAGCAATCCAAAAAATTGCACACACACACCCTTCCAACAACCCAATAAAACTTGACTGGGTAATGAAACTATTACCAGTAAAGAAGCAACAGAACAAAGAATATCTCAGAGAAAAGATGTACATAGGTAGGGTGACCATATGAAAAAGAGGACAGGGCTTCTGTAGCTTTAACAGTTGCGTGGAAAAGGGAATTTCAGCTGGTGTTATTTGTAAGCATGCAGCACCTGGTGAAACTCCCTCTGCATCACAACAGTTAAAGTTGCAGGAGCCCTGCCCTCTTTTGGATCTGGTCATGCTAGGAAATAAACAAATTGTGACTCTGAACCTGGAATTGGTGATTGTTGGGGGAAGAACAACCCAGACTTGTAACCTATGGTTTGCTCTCCAGCAACCACCAGTTCCAGGGTCTGGCATTACGATAAACAACCAGGTGCAGATGTGTCTGGCAGTTTAACTCAGTAGGAGCAAGCAGGTGGGAACCAGCACACATACACACACTCCGACTTTCCGACCCTTGGTGAACAAACCATGGGTTGTATTTTACATGCAAACCAGATCAATATTTATTATGAAAGACATAAGAAAGAAATTTGAAAAAGCCAAAACCAACCAACCAACCACTCAACCAGGGATCGTATAATTATACAAAGGGAAAGAAATGGAACCCAAATGATAAAATAAAACTCACACAGGAAAACACAAACTACAAAATAGGAGAGAGCGCTTGTATGGATCTATAACAAAAGGATAAATAGCTTTAGTAGCAATACTTTTTTGTGAGGCAAACATGGGGAATAAACAGCAAATCCAACTTCAAGGTAATAAAGACAGGATTTTGCCAGTCTCAAAGGCAACTAGGTAAGAGATTGCAGACAAATATAGAAAGACGTCTGCCAGAGTCAGACTTGAGACATCTGTCCTTTAAAATGTTATTTTAAAGCATTTTAACTACAGTTCATTTTATGTGCCAGCTAACCATAACCATTAAAGAGACCTTGTTCTCTTTTTCTACTGTTTTCCTTTAAAAAGAAGAAAGAATGTTTCAAAAACGCTAGCTCTTGAGAACTGTCTCAGCAGCTGCTGTTACAGCAAAGTTCTATTTAATTATAAATATAATGAAGGATTAGAAATAAAGAAGTGCCCTGTTCTAAGAAACTCTATTTCTCTACTCATCAGGTTTACCCTGTCCATTTCATCTTATCATGACTTTTTATTCCAATGTTGATAGAGCCAACTTTCATTTGATGCTAAAATAGCAATTCCATGAAGGCTTTTAAAATGGGAAGTAGCAGTCATTGACGCAGGCAGGAGGGGGGGGGGTTTAGTGCATAGTGTGCTGAGCACAGGAGATTAATCTTCCCCTCCTGGTCATAGTTCTAATAAAATTAATCCTCCAAAGTTTGCCCATGGGAAGGCAGCTTCCATTGGAGCTGGGAGTTCATGAGGGATGCAGCAGGCAGGGAAAAGGTGATGCTCCCTTTCCCGAAAGCACAGTGGTCCCAATCCTGATAGCCCTCTAACAAATACCTGTGAATTACTATTTAAATTACCACTGAAAAAACATTTATGGAATCACAAGTGACCTGTTTAGTGTCATGTGCAGTTTGGCCCATAGTCTGGCTTTGATTGGCATGAAAAGACTGAATAGGAGGAGATTACAGTTGGTGATTCTGTGCATTGTTAGATATTATTTATTGTTATTATTACAATGCCATTATTGTCACTGACACTTGTACAGAATTGTGTCTCCCCACAAGGAAGTGAAAATATAAAACATAGAGGGCGGGGGCGGGCGGAGGGGGAAGGAGGGTGAGAGAGAGGAGGGCAAGAAGAGACAGGATGTTGGCAAATGCTATTAAATTGTTTGAAACTTGCTTGCAGATGAGAATAAGGATGAAGAGGATCTCAAAAACCCTATTCAGGTATTACTAAACCCACTGACTTCCACGTGTGAATGAGGAGTGGGGCTGTGCCATGTAGCCCAAACCCAGAGTTACACATGGCACATCATTCCTTCTATGTGTGTACAGCAAGGGAGTGTAACCTCTGTGGTGGGCTTAATCTAGCCCATGGGCTGAGCAATCTGCCCCTTGGAGGGTTGGGCACCCTCTGTGAGCCCTTCCCCCTCCCTCTCCAAACCTCATTCCATAGCTTGGGGAAAGGAAACCCCTTGTTATCTCTCATCTCTGCACAGAGACAACAAGGGGGGGAGTTTGTTCTCTGCAACCTAAGATTGCAGATAACAATAGGGGTGCCCACATGCTTAGATGGAATTTGCAGGACCTGGGCTTCTAAGCCTCAGCTGAGTCCCTTTTCACTACACTTATATTCTGGAACACTTAGAGAGCCCCCATGATAGAGGGGAATCGCCTCTTCATAGGCTGACCATATGAAAAGGAGGACAGGGCTCCTGTATCTTTAACAGTTGTATTGAAAAGGGAATTTCAGCAGGTGTCATTTGTATATATGGGGAACCTGGTGAAATTCCCTCTTCATCACAACAGTTAAAGGTACAGGAGCTATACTAGAGTGACCAGATTTAAAAGAGGGCAGGGCACCTGCAGCTTTAACTGTTGTGATGAAGAGGAAATTTCACCAGGTTCTCCATATATACAAATGACACCTGCTGAAATTCCCTTTTCTTTGCAACTGTTAAAGATACAGGAGCCCTGTCCTCCTTTTCATATGGTCACCCTACCTCTTCACAAAGCCACCCTCCATGCATGAAGGGTGAAAAACGTGATGATGGATGTGAAGTCAGCATGCCCCCACTCCCTGTGTGTTTATTATACCCAGTATCAGAACATCTGAATTGGGTAGAACCACCAATGTTTCATACTCCTTGGCAAGAATTCTCCTGCAAGAACCTAGCTGGTGTTTTTTTTTCCTAGCAGGGTCTGCTGGCATAGTGTATAGTGTTATAAGCAAGTGGATGCCTGAAAGAGTGAAGAAGTAATAATATGCCTCTCTTCTGCTCTCTATCCACTCCTGCTAATCTGTTCTAGAGAACAGAATGGGTGCATTTCAAGTGGAGTTCTCATTGTTCTGCACACAGCTGCTGAGAAAATATCTTATCTGAGGAGTCTGCAGCCAAATAGAATGAAAGCCCAGATGAAAGCAGTCTGGCATAACTTCTGGCTTCAGAGTGGCCATGAGTCCTCTTTTACAGAGGACAGTTTTGAAGGGCTGCCAGAGAACAGTCCTCTATTTTGAAGGTGTCCTCTTTTGGAAGGGCTGTCCAGCCCAAGGTGAGTTTAAAGGTAAAGAACCATCAGAAGGAAGAGTCCAGGGGCCTTGATATAATAATAATAATAATAATAATAATAATAATAATAATAATAATAATAATAATAATAATTTTGCATCTCTCTATATAAATTAGCATAATCAAATGTTATGCAAAGGTGTCTTCTTTTGTTCTCCTTTTTGGTCCATGTTTTTTGTTTGTTTGTTTGTTTTTGGGTGATTCACAAGTGGATACCCGATAGGAATGAGTGATTGACCTTCCACTCACCCCCAAAGGAACTTGCAGTTCTTGGGTATTCCAATGCCCCCCCCCCCACCGGCCCCTTCCGATTACCAATGGCAGAAACTGATGGGTGAAACATCAGTTTCTCACCAGTGATTCTGAGTCTTGTAGACCAAGTACCAGTCTCTGGCAAGAAAAGAGAATCAGAATCAGCTGGGGATTCAGACAAGGGATGTGCTCCGCTCCGATTAGAAGCGGAGAATCAGAAGTGAATTGGCCTGCTCCGCCTTGCCCAGAGGCGGAGTAGAACCGGACTGGGGACCCGTAGAAGCACGGCGAAGAGAAGCGCCCATACACGGAGCGCTTCTCTTTTCGCGGACCGATCCGATCGCCATTTTGAAAAATTTCGCCCATAGGATTGCATTGCGGAAAAGAATAGGGGATAACTGTGTTGTTTTTAAAGCTATCTTTCTGAAACTTCTTGTGCTTAGAGAGTCGTGGCTGGGGGTCATTTTGAGCCTACTCTCAGCTCTCTGCATGCTATGGTTCGCTTGCAAGAATTTTTGGAAAAATCAGGTAAAACAGCGGGAAAATGTACCTTTTTCAAAGGGCTGAGGGGCAGAGTCAACTCCCGGTCATGATCATATGATCCCAAAGTTGGAGGAGGGGATAGGCAAAATGGGTAACTTGGGATTCTGGGAACTTCTCTTTCTTAGTGTGAACGGACTTTTCCCAGTGTTTTTTAAAACAGTAGCCCCACCAAATGCACAAACACAACCTGAAATCATATACTAAGCCAATAATAAGTGATAGAAAACACAGCACTGCTCCCCACCCTAACTTTGGGGAACAACTGAATAGATGTGGTGCAAGGGGATGAGCTCCCCTAGGGCATGTGGACGTGCCCTGTGCACTCTCCTGTCCTTGGAGGGCCATCAGAGCCCTCTAAAGGTAAATCACTGGAGAGAATGCCTATCATGAGTTGAAGTGATTGTTTGCTTCTTATTAAAGACTGGTACCTAGACAGGACCAGTCAAATTGGCAGATGATTCCCCCTCCCCTTGGGCACGTCCACTCCCCTCTTACTGGTAAAAGACAGATATAGCCTTTTAAAAAAAAATCTTCTTGTTGTTTATTCAGCAACACTGCTGCTTTTAATTCCACCCCTCCTTTGTTTATTTATTTATTTATTTATTCCATTTTATATGTATTACTGGCTTTGAAACTATCCTTGGCTCACTTCCTTGTGCCCCCAGAAATGTCTGCTGCCTGCCTGCCTTCCCTCCCTCCTCCCCTGCCCACCTCACAGGGATGGTTTTTGTGTGTTTTGCTTTGATTCAGGGGAGAAGTCCTTCCTGTGCTTAAGTTCCAAATCAATTTTTCAAGTGTGGAAGAAGATTCATACTTAGGTTTATCTCTACTCCCCAATTCATGGCATGTTGGGATTTCCTTTGAAATGGGCCCACTGAGCTGTCTGCAGATACTGGGGTGTCCAACTTTCATAAATTCCCCAAAAATCCGGGGATGATGGGATTGGCTTGAAACTTGGCGTCCATGTGGACACATGGGTAAGCTGTCATGGGACCAAAGGTGAGGTTTCTGACATGCAACTTGATGTAGTTGTAAAATGGGACTTGATTTGGGGTGAGTTAAAAGGTTAGAGCCCCGCCAAAAATCAGGGGATGATGGGATTGCCTTGAGTCTTGGCATGCATGTGTATCCCTGGATAAGCTATCATGGTGCCTAGTTTGAGGTTTCTAACATGCAAATTGATGGAGCTATCGAAAGGGGTGTGAATGGGTGCCCGATTTTCAAAAATTCCCCAAAAATCAGGGGATAAAGGGATTGGCTTGAAACTTGGCTTCCATGTGGACACATGGATAAGCTATCATGGTTGTGATTTTGAGGTTTCTAAAGTGAAAATTGACGGATCTATCGAAAGGGGTGTGAATTGGGGTTATGGGTGGTGCGTTAGAGGTTAGAGCCCCGCCAAAAATCAGGGGATGATGGGATTGCCTTGAGTCTTGGCGTGCATGTGTATCCCTGGATAAGCTATCATGGTGCCAAGTTTGAGGTTTCTAACGTGCAAATTGACAGAGCTATCGAAAGGGGTGTGAATGGGGTGGCTGATTTTCAAAAATTCCCCAAAAATCAGGGGATGATGGGATTGGCTTGAAACTTGGCGTGCGTGTGTATACCTCCATGAGGTGTCATGGTGCCAAACTTGAGGTTTCTAACTTTAACAGAAAAAAAGTTGTATACTTTTTTAGCTTTCAATGCAAGCCTATGGGGGGAAACGGAGCTTCGATCTGGATCCAGAGCTCCGCAGCAGAGCAGAGCAGACATAGGAGCAGAGCAGACATAGGCGGAGCGGGGGCGGAGCAAAGTGGCCCGATCCACAAATCACTGATCTGGAAGAGAAGCAGAGTGGAGGGTCCGTGCACATCCCTAATTTAGACTGCCTCCTTCAGGCTCTAATAAGCTCAACTAAAAACTTTTCTTTTTCCTAAAGCTTTTAAAACTTGATGTTGTGCAGACTTCTACTGTTACTTTCTACTGTTAGTTTTTCCCTACCCTGTGCCTGCTTACCCTACCCTGTACCTGTTTGCATTCTCTTCCCCTCCTTATTGTTTTACTAGGATTTTATTAGATTGTAAGCCTATGCGGCAGAGTCTTGCTATTTACTGTTTTACTCTGTACAGCACCATGTACATTGATGGTGCTATATAAATAAATAATAATAATAATAATAATAAAGGTAGGTAGATAGATAGATAGACAGATAGATAGATAGATAGATACTTGATACATGCATTCATACAGGCAGATCCTATGCACTGGAAAGCAAAGGAGGTGGGATTGGGAAAGGATTTGCACATAAAACAATTTGAACCTCCTGTTGCTGGAGAGCAGAAGAGAAGTACATCCTGGAGCCTGCCATATATTTTATATTGATCTATACATTCATGAGCAGTCTTTCATCCCTAACAGAGTTTCACAAGGCAACATACAATTAAAAAAATAACAGCTTGCCTATAACTGAACAAAGAAGGGGGACAGACTGATTTCCTTTGGGAAAGAGTTCACAGGTGAGATTTTGGCTCTTTTTACACCTAAGGATTAGCCAAAGAAATTGGAGGGATCATCCCTGCCTGCCCCCGGAATCCCCTGTGTGTCATTTGGGATGATCCTGGGATGATCCCAGGAAAAAAGGCAGATGTAAAAACAGCTACTGTCACAGAGAAGGCCCTATCCCTAGCTATCAGCCAGGGTACCTAGGGCCACTGGGAGGCTGTGCCCCTTGCTTCCCAGAAATAACATCAAGCCAAGGAGGAGACCATACTAGCCCAACTATTGGCCAGAGAAGGAGCAGTTGCAGGGAGCTCCCTTCCCTCTTCCTGTTGGGAAGAACACTCAGCCCAAACTGACAATTGCTCTGGGACTGCAGAAGGTAGGGGAAAGAACATGTCAGCCTCATCCATCAGCCAAAGGTAAATGAACCACCAATTGCTACTCAAGCAAGAACACCAGGGAAGATCAGCATGGTTCAAAGTACTTGTAACTGATCTCACTCCTCTTCCATTTCTCTCCACTCCCCTTACCTTCACCCTTTCTACACCTAAGGATTATCCCAGGAAAATGGAGGGATCATCCCTGCCTGCTCCCAAGATCCCTTGTGTGTCATTTTCATGCACAGGGATGATCCCAGGATGATCCCTGGAAAAAAGGCAGGTGTAGAAATGGCCCTTGTGTGTTTTGTCATTTGCGAATGAAGGAGGACGCATGAAAGAAGACACAGACACCAGAGCATTGGGTATAACTAGGGCCTCTTTATTGAATAATCTGGTTAATCCACCCTCCCTGGATCTGAGTGTGACAGTGCGGGAATCTCTATACTATTCAGGCCTACTGCCTGTCAAAGGGCGAGCCACTCATCAAAACAAGAAGCCGTTTTACCGGCTCCTTGCTCATTCGACACTCTGAGAGTGTGGGGAGACCATCCCCCTGTACCCCCGCCCGCTGCCATAAGGGACAGCGGATGGATGCAGCCAGAATGGTCTCCAACTGCACACCATAGCCTGACTCGCAAGCCGCACAACCCCGAGGAGCAGGTCCTCTGGCTATGCAGCTCACCGTCAAGGGTGCCAGTGAGCTCACCGTCCCTGTCCTAGGTTTAGATTCCCGCACCTTCCTGCCACAAAAGGGGACCAAGCCTCAGCTTAGGTCCCCTTCCCCCACTGACCGGGGGAAAAAATCCCGTAGTCCCACACTCAGATCCTGCAGAAATATGTTGCTTCCTGCATCGGAAAGGTAGACCCCATCTGCCCTATATAGCTCCGGCTTGTCTGGTAAAATATCGGGGCGCGGGATGACCCATCCCCGCTTTCCCCACAGAAATTCTCTAATTTCTCTGTTCACTTTGTGAACTGCCTTATTTAAACCTTTAATGCTGCGTCCCTCGCACCAATGGCACTGAGGCAACATACATGACCAGATGATCCACGTCAGTGGCCATCGTCTCCAAATAACTTCAAAATCTTGCCTAGCCTGTATAATCAGGGCCTTTCCTTTTAGAAGACCCAAATCGTTGCCTCCCAGGTGTATAACCAACACCTGCAGAGGGCCAAACTTACACTCAAACTGTGATAGAACATCAAAGAGACCTCCCCATCTCAATCCATGCCGTCCAACCCAGTGCACGGCTGCCACCATTCCAAGACACAACTGCGAGCCCACGTTTGTCCGAGACGCTCTGCGACTGGCCCAAAAAACCATGCTGTGCCCGCATAAAAGGATCAGGGGAAGCTCCGGTTTAGGCCCAACATCTAATGAAGAAAATACAACTAATAAATGCAAAACTCAAGTTAACGCACATAACTTTTAAAGGCCCTGGAACGCCATCGGCCAATAGTTTGAATCCCTGCATCCGTAATCCCGGCCATTGCTGCCGTAGAAGCCGCTCCAATACGGAAGGAGTGTGTTCCGAATTGGCAGTTGTCTAAACTCAATGCATGTAGGGCTTTCTTGGCCACTGACCAAAACTGAAATTTGGTTAGAGGAGATTTGTCCCTATGACGGAACAGGTACCCTTGCCCTAGCCCTCTAGCAAACAAAAAGGCTCATAACGCTGCCACCGGGCATATCTCAGTACATCTTGAAGAAGCCAAGACTATACTGGCACCTTGTGCCCTTTGATCAGTCTTGGATTGCCTCAGGGCAATCTTCACTTCATTCCTAGTAAGGGAAATATCTCCAACCTGCAGCGCTTTGTTGGAAACATCTCTCTTAGAGGATGCTAAGACCTCGCTCACCCTAAAGGCCCCAAAAAACATTAATAAGGCACCAGCATGGAACAGGTCTTGCTCATATGGTGATGAACACAGAACCGCCCACTGCTGATGCAGGCCCAAAAGAATCTCAGGGGTGATAGGTTTGCGCTTGTCTGTGGGGGTTGGAGCCATTCTCACCTAGCCCTCCAACATTCGCCTGATCCTAGGGTCCGAGGTAGTGTCCGTGAACCCCATAATCTTGGCCTCAAAAGATAGGCCCGCTAATTTCCCTTTTAGGGTTCTACTGGCTATGCCCCTGTTGTGTGATGCAACAAAGAATTGCATCAAATGCTCTATGGGGATGGGCCACTGGGCCACTAACCCCCAGGACATCCGGAAGGCGTGGAATTCCCTACCTGCGCGCTCGTATAGTGCTCTGGTACCTGGGGCCACTAATCTCCTCATTGCTTCAAACGCCTCGTCTCTCCAAGATCCCACAGATGCTTGGGCATGGGATCGGGATGTTGTCGGGCTGTCGGGGCCAACTCCCGGAACCTGGAAATCTGGTTGCGCGACAAAGCGTCAGCGATTCCATTATCCAGTCCGGGAACGTGCCGCGCGTAAAATATAATATTAAACTGGAGACAACGGAGCGTCAAAGCTCTAACCAGTCTCATAACCCGCTTGTTTTTAGACGATAGGGAATTAACTACCTGTACCGTGGCTTGGTTATCGCACCAGAAGTGTATAGAAGCATTGGAAAGAGCATCGGCCCACAACCAAACTGCCACTAAAATTGGAAAAAATTCCAAAAAGGTTAAGTCCCGGCAAATACCGGACTCCTTCCAATGCGTTGGCCATTGTTGTGCACACCAGCGATCCCTCAGGATCACACCAAAGCCATAAGATCCAGATGCATCTGAATGCACCTGTAACTGTGCTTCTAATAATAAGTCTGCCCTCCAGAATGAAACCCCATTATATTGGTTTAGGAAAGAGTTCCAAACCTCAAGGTCTGCTCTCATCTCTGCGGATACTCTGATACGATGGGGTTGTCTGACACCCTTCATTGCATCACATAAACGCCTGGAGAATGCTCTGCCGGGAGCAATTGCTCTACAGGCGAAATTCAGGTGACCTACTAGCTCCTGCAGTTGCCTGAGAGTAATTTTATGGGCCTTGCCTATAAACTTAATTATCTTCTTGAGTGATTCAAGTTTGTCACTGGGAAGGCTACAAGTTTGATTACATGAATCAATTTGTATACCTAAGAAAGTTAAAGAAGAAGGACCCTCAGTCTTCTCCTGTGCTAGGGGAACACCTAAGTGGGCAGTCATGTCATGAAATTCCTGCATAAATTGAGCGCATTGGGGCGAAGCAGCAGCCCCGGCGAACAGAAAATCGTCCAAATAATGGACCGAGTTCTGAGATCCAGTTCTACGCTGCCACAACCATTCTAGGAATGTGCTGAATCTTTCAAAAACAGAACAAGACACAGCGTATCCCATTGGGAGAGCCCTGTCCACATAAAAATGCTCTTGGAATGAGAACCCGAGTAACTCGAAGTCCTCTGGATGCACGGGTAACAGGCGGAAGGCAGACTTGATGTCGCACTTCCCCATTAATGCCCCTACCCCACACTGCAGTACCATACGTACCGCAGTGTCGAAGGAGGTATAGTTAACCGAGCATAAATGAGCAGGTTTGAAATCATTCACCGAACCCCCCGGGGGAAAGGATAAATTATGTATTAAACGATATTCCCCAGGTGCCTTTTCGGGCACAATGCCCAAAGGAGACACTCTCAAACGAGGTAAGGGAGGTTGCACAAATGGTCCTAAAACCCTACCAGATTTCACTTCCTTTAATATTTTTTCCTTAACCAGATCCTCCATTCCACGAACTGACGCCTGGTTTTTGGAAAAAACAGGGACCCGCGGTCCCTGAAAAGGAATCCTGAAACCCAACAGAAATCCATTGAACAGGAATAAAGCGTCTTCACGTCGTGGGTAATCACGCAAAGACGCTGATAATTCCTGGAGTCTAATTGGGCTGGGACCCTTTTGGAGCAGGTCCTGCGTTATTAGGTTTGCCCCCTGGGCGGAAATCTCTTCCGCCCTTTGATCCTTTGATCTTGGGACATCCTGAATAAGGGTGTGTCCCTCCACATATGGAACACTCGTGTTTAAACTTGCACTGTGTACGCGCACATGTGCCTTTAGAACTAAATTCCCAACATAGTAATCGGGGTTGAACCGACTGCCCAGCTGGCCCCCGATACTGTGAGGGCCCTGCCGGGCGTGAAAGTATGTGTCCACTGTCTGCCCTCTCCCCAGAGATAGGCTTAGCAGGGGTCATAAATTGCAACCAAAGTTCGGGCTCTTTTACATCCCACTTGATCTCAGGGTTGAACTGGGCCTTCAACCTGAAAGCTTCGTCATATCCTAACCAAGCCGGACCCAGATACTCTGTGTAACACCTAAATATTATATCTAGGTATTTCACAAGCACTGTTGCTTTCTCCGGGTGTTTTAACAAAGCTACTCCCAAGAAAATAATATATCCTGCCAACCAATTGGCCCAAGTTCTCTCTACTTTCTTTTTCTTGCTACGTTCCTGATCCCTATCCTTGTTATTATCTTTGTCTTTCTGCTCCTCTTCTCTAAATAAGAGAGAGAACAGATCCACAAACTCACCCTTCCAAATCTTCTCCTTAGTGGAAGGTAATAGGTGATATCCTACGGGTGTGGAAATCGCACCATAAGGAATGTTGGACGCTTTGGCGGAGGAATAAGGATCTGCCTTTGCTTCCTCCTTACCCGGTTCGGGATCAGTCTGAGTTGTCTGAGTAGTCTTAACTGGAGCCGTGGGAACAGCTTCACGTACAGAATCTGTTGTAGTTTGGGTTTCCGCTACCACACGCACCGGTGTACTGGTCGTGGGTTGCCAAACAGGCACGCAGGCCTCTGGTGTTGCACGCTGAGGGCTTTCTACTTCCTGTGTCTCTTCAAACTTAATGGGTCTGGAAAATGGCCAAAATGGGCTCATGGCCCATGGAGGCATACCCCAATGTGAAAACGGTGAAGGTGAAAGACCTGCTGTGGTGCACTGATACTCACTGTGAGAGGAACTACCCTGAGCCACAGGCGTGGCAGTGGGCACTGAAGGAGCAGACACTGTTACCAGGAAAGCTTCTGACACTTGCATAGGAGGTGAAGTATCTTGGACCGCGTCCACTGCTTGTGCTTCCATGGATTGATCTGTAATGGGAACTAAAGGTAAATTATTTGCTCACTTGCTCCTATGCTTCCTGGTTCTGGTATTAGCATCCTTGTCCTTCAACTGCTGTTTAAGAGCTGCGTTATCGCGCTCTAAAGCTGCAATCCGCTGTAACACAAGTGACACAGGGCGTTACTAGACGAGGCTCTAGCGCGCGTTACCTTCCGCAGTCACGTCGAGGCTTCCAGATGACGTTCACGAGGATCCGCCGTTATCCTGCGGTGAAGCCTCTTTCTCCCGACTTTAAAAAAGTGAGTTTTAGGGCGCCTTTTCCTGCCGTCCCGCGGTAATTTGGAGTACGTGTGGGAGGATGTGAGGTCAGTGCGGTCCGCACTGGGCAGGAAAAGGCGTGCTAAGGAGGAGTGGTCAGCGGCTTCGGTCAAGCCGCCTCCGCCATTTGCGCGCAGTCCGCCAGCTGGGGCAGCGCGGCAGAGCGTCTTTTTTTTTTTACTCCCCCACTGACAGTTTGCGCAGGAACGGAGGAACGGAAAAGTGGCTAGTGTGCTGCTGGGGTGTGTGGGGGATGGGTGGGGGATGTGCGCCTGTTCTAGTGGTTTTTTTTTTATTTCCCCAGTGACAGTTTGCGCAGGACCGGAGGACCGGAAAAGTGGCTGGTGACTCCTTGCGGTGGGCAGCTACCGTGGCCGCATAATGGCGGTGCTGTAAGCTGCCTGTTAGTGTGGGTACCAGGCTGGCAGAGGGCAGAGCTGTTTGTGGGCTGCTGCCATGGCTACGGCCAGATGTGGGTTGGCTCCTTGGGATGGGGCACAGGGCACAGAGGCGGTCATCGCCGCCGACACCTCAGAGGCATGATGGGAGATGTAGGCACAGAGTGGCCATGCAGAGTGCCCATGCAGATGTAGGGTCAGGAAAAGGCGTGCTTAGGGGAGTGGCCAGCAGCTTCGGTCAAGCCGCCTCCGCCATTTGCGCGCAGTCCACCAGCTGGGGCAGCGCGGCGGAGCGGCTATTTTATTCCCATAACTACATTTCGCGCAGGACCGGAGGACCGGAAAAGTGGCTGGTGAGCTACTGTGGGTGTGGGTGGGCAGCCAGCTGGAGGGAACCGGCTGCCAGAGGGCAGCAAGCGAGGGTGGGCGGTCATCTTCCAGCGGCCACCCGGCAGCAGGTGAGGGAAGCCCCTTTAAAATGGTTCACTACACTCCCCTGCCCTTCCGATGCGGAAAGTAACGAGCCCCGTTCTCTCTGCTTAGCCCCTGAATAGGTATCAGGCATGGGGCCAAAAGGGCGGGGCATGACATGGAGACACCAAGAGATCCTAGATGTGCTGGACATTTGGGGAGAAGAAAGGATTCAGGAGCAGCTGAGGGCTAGCCACCGCAACTTTAATGTGTTCGAACAAGTGGCACGGGAGATGGCCAGGAGAGGCCATGAGCGAACCGCCAAAGAGTGTCGCACTAAAACCAAGAGCTTGTGGTCAGAGTACCGGCGTGTAAGGAACCATAATGAGAGGTCAGGCAACAATGCCACCACGTGCCCCTACTATCAGAAATTACATTCCATTCTCCGTGGGGATACCACGACGCGCCCCAAACGCGTGGCAGGCAGTCTGACAATTACTCGGACACAGTCCACACGTGTAACTTCCCGAGCCACTCAGCCACCACCCTCTCTTCCTGTGGGCTCCCAGGACATGTGTGAGGACGCCAGCGAAACCACCTCACTCAGCAGGGATGTGGACGAAGACACATCAGCTGGTGAGTGTGCCCGTCTGCCTCCCCCAGCCCACCCCTACACCTCCCCACCAACTTCGGCAATGGGACTGCAGAGCCACCCCAAAGGCTTGCTGGTAGGGGGCGGGAGGTGGGGGCACCAGCACAGCATCCCATGCCAGTGGGAATCCTCTCTTCTCCACGCAAAATGCCTGGAGGAGGGGGGCCTGGAAGGGCTGCATTTGAGGCCCCTGCATCTCTGGGGAGGGGAAGCTGCCCTTCCCCCTACCTCCAATGCTTTCTCCTACATGCCACCAGATGATGAAGAATCCGGTAATGTAGCTGCAGACTCTGACAGCGAAGCAGGTGAAGGCACCAGCAGCCAGACTGGACTGAACTGTGAGTATGTGCCCACCATACAGCATCCCCACAACCATGGGCATTGATCCTTGGTAGAGGGTGGACTGGCAAATGGTGAGGTATGAGTGTGACATAGGCCTGACTTTGCCCCCCACAACCCACTGAAGGTGGCTCCAGGGACAGCCCAGATAGAGGACGTGCTCCTGGTGAGTACTCTGCACTCCTCAGGTGTGCATGTGTGCTCCTGCAACCACTCAGACATGCTGGGGACATGGCAGCACTAACACACAGGTGTGTGGCCACATGTAGGTAGGCAAGGATCTACACGGCACCCTGGCAGGTGCCCTGTGCTGAATGCCCTGAATGGGGGAAGGTGCAGTTAGTGTGGTGGGTGGGTGTGATTGAACTGCCTTCAGTCCATCACACCAACAGGAGGGGAGCAGTGGGGGAAGATCTTGGGAAGGAGCCTGCAATTCCCCAGATGCACCAAGGTCGATGCTGTGGGAGTGGGAGTGGGAGTCAGCATTCCTCAGCCATGGGAACGGCTCTCACAGATAACAGAACAGCAGAAGTCTGGGGCTGGAATGCAATGTTGTGAGTTAGCCACCCACCAGCACCACTGCCAGCTGCTTAGTTGCTAAGGGCAGTTCTAGGTGCACAACCACACCCTTTCGCTGCCAGGCAGGAAGGGGCACTTCACCTGCTGTGCCCTCTTGTGCAATTGGGCGGCTAGATGTGCAGCAGTGTGCTTGCCCAAGGTGGTGGTGTATCTGTATGGCACTGCACACTCCACCTGATCCTCACCTCCCCTGTTCAGTGCTGCCGCATGTGTCTGAATAGCCAACCTTCTCCACACAGATCCATGGGTGGCAAACCCCAGGGCCACCCTGTCACCTGCCTCTCGCCTTGCAGAGATTCGCAACCGTCGCTCCCAGAGGAGAGGAGGAGATGCTGTTCTGGAGATCATGCGCCAGGCAGCAGCAGACAACGCCCGCATCCTCCAAATCCTTGAGCGTGACTCTGAGAACTTCAGCGAATATCTGGACATCGCAAGGCAGCAACTCCAAGTAGATGCTGAAAATGGGGCAGCAATGGTGCGCTGTGTGGATAGGGTAGCCACCTGTCTGGAGGAGCTGGTCGGTGGCATGCGTGGTCTGAGGACTGGCCCCCCTAGGCATAGGGATCGCCCTGTGAGGGCACTGCCTTTTACTGGCCCACAAACTGGTGGAGTGAGAGGCAGGGACCCAGTGGAACACTTACTCCCTGGCCCACTCTGGGAGGAGGCTCCCGAACCCCCACCCCAGAGGGAGGAGACC
Organism: Elgaria multicarinata webbii; assembly: GCF_023053635.1. Classification (NCBI taxonomy): domain Eukaryota; kingdom Metazoa; phylum Chordata; class Lepidosauria; order Squamata; family Anguidae; genus Elgaria; species Elgaria multicarinata. The sequence goes on along the minus strand of NC_086178.1, from coordinate 88,644,861 downwards.
CCATCCCCACCCCAGAGAGAGGAGACCCCATCCCCACCCCAGAGGGAGGAGACCCCATCCCCACCCCAGAGGGAGGACACCCCATCCCCACCCCAGAGGGAGGACACCCCATTCCCACCCCAGGAGCAACCTCTTTGTGCCCCATCCCAGGGGGGGAAAGGCAGGGCAAAAGGCAAGGCAGCCCCACTGGCTGTGGGGCCTCAGCCCAGGGCCAAGGCAGCCCCACCGGCTGTGGGGCCTCACGGCAAGGGTAAGGCAGCCCCACCGGCTGTGGGGCCTGAGACCAGGGCCAAGGCAGCCCCACCGGCTGGGGGGCCTGAGACCAGGGCCAAGGCAGCCCCACCGGCTGGGGGGGCTCAGACCAGGGCCAAGGCAGCCCCACCGGCTGGGGGGGCTCAGACCAGGGCCAAGGCAGCCCCACCGGCTGGGGGGCCTGAGACCAGGGCCAAGGCAGCCCCACCGGCTGGGGGGCCTGAGACCAGGGCCAAGGCAGCCCCACCGGCTGGGGGGCCTGAGACCAGGGCCAAGGCAGCCCCACCGGCTGGGGGGCCTCACGGCAAGGGTAAGGCAGCCCCACCGGCTGGGGGGGCTCAGCCCAGGGCCAAGGCAGCCCCAGCAGCGGTGGGGGGGAATGGAAAGGCCAGGAGCAGGCACCTGGAGCCTGCAGCACCTCCCCCTGCAGTGCCTGGGGAACCACACAGCCCACCTGCCAAGCAGCAGCGCAGGGAGTGGCCGAAGCGTAATCCCAAGGAGCGCCAGCCCTACTCCCCATGAAGGGGGGAAGGTAGTATTGAGTGTGGGGTGGAGTGGGGTGGCTCACCATTCCTCCTAGTCCTGCCAGGGACCCTGGCCAAGCACTGCATAGAAGCGCACACACACCTTTAAGCAAAATATATTAGATTTATTTTTTTTTATAAACATTAGAAAATTTGTAGTTTTTTTTTAACAAGAACAAAGAAAAGCTTTATTTTTCTGAAAAGCATTATTTTCTTAAACATTAATAAAAAAATAAAAACGGCACAGTCAGGGGCCTTGCTGCTCGTGAGCATCCTGCCTGCAGGATCTCTTTATGGCCCGGACGTCCCGCTCCAGGCGGGTGACCCTCCGTTCCAAGGAGCGCACTGCAAAAGGAAAGATGGTATTAGTGATGTATGCTGCAGCACCCCCCCATGAGCACACCAAACACTAGAGTCACTACTTACTTGTTCTGCGCACCGCCCCCTCTAAGCGGCTGAACGACCGCATGAGGTCCGGAGTGACAGCCACAGCAGCTCCATCACCTGTCACAGAAAAGAAGGGGTGTTGAGGAGGTGAGGGATGGGAGTGGGGAGTGCACAACCAGAACTGTAGTGAGGGAGTGGGTGGGCAGGTGGAATGGTGCACAACCTGGCAGGGAGGAGGCCACATACGTGTTCATTTGGATGCCACTAGACTGATGTGCACCACTCCCTCTCCAATGAATGCAGCCTCTTCCCCAAGCCCCCAAACAGAAGGTGCGTGGAACCAGCACCAACCCCTGCTTGTGGTAGGGCTGTGGACTTACCAGGTGGTGCGGTGGGTGGGCTGCAGGGAGGTTGCTCTGGCGGGGCCGCCTCAGGAGGGGGGCCTCCCTCCCCACTGCCCTCCTCTGGTTGGTGGTGCTGCTCCTCCTCAGCTCCCACAGGCTCCTGGCACACAGCCCGGAGGCGGGCACGCTGAAGCCCTGTGAAGGTAATAGGCAGGTATGCATCAGTTAGTGGGCCAGGACATTCATTGCGCAATGAGATGCCACATTGGAACCCACATTACATGGGCATGGTAAGCAGTTCTAGGGGCCACTGCCTACATGGAACCAGGATGGGGGATGGGCTTTGCACCTGGCTGCCAACATGCATTATACATGGGCTGGGATGGAGAAATGACAAGTTGGCCAAGGCACTGGCATGAGGCTGAGTGCAACCACCACACAGAGGGGCAATGATTATAGCAGGTGGTGCAGGGCAGCTTCAGCATGGCTGCAGTGTTGGGGGATGGGGCACAGTGATACAAAGGGTACTTACTTGTTGGGCGCTGCTCCTCCCACGAGGGTCGCCCAGCCCGATCCCACAGCTCGTGCAGGAGGGTGTAGAAGGGGGGCTGGGCTCTCCTAGGAGGGCTACCCCGGTAGCACTCCAGAGCCTCAAAGAAGGCCGCCTTTAGGCCTTTAAACTTGCTCCTGCACTGCTCAGCAGTGCGGGAGTAGCCCGCGATGGAGAGGCTCCTTGCAGCCCTCCTGAAAATATCTATAGTCTGGAGGCTGGAGCTCCTCATGAGGCGCTCCGACCTTCCAGACTGCAGGAGGAGCTCAAGGAGCATCTCCATCTCGGGCTCCTGCCAGTAGGCGACCCTCCGAGGCTCCATCTTGACCGGGGTAGGCCTGACGTACGCGCCCCCTGTTGACGTTTTTCGGAACTGCGTACATGCGCAAAGAAGCGGCCGATGCCAATAAGCACGGTTTGCCCTTCGGAGACATACGCTCTCCCTGTTGACGTTTTCCGAGATTGCGGACGTCCGCAAATAAGCGGACGATGGTGATAAGCACGGTTTGCCCTTCGGGCTACATTTAGGATGATTACACGTTGCGCAGTTTGACTGGAGTTTATTATTATTACTAATTTATATAGCACCATCACTGTAGATGGTGCTGTACAGAGTAAACAGTAAATAACATGCATGTGGGCGTACATAGCATATATATTATTGCATACATGTGGGCGTACATAGCATATATATTATTGCATACATGTGGGCGTACATAGCCTAGAGTTGATTGCACACAAGTGGGCATACGCCTGTTACTCTGGGGTAAAGGACTGGAAGGACTGCACAGGGGAAGAAGCACAGTCCAATTTTATGAGGCAGGCTGTCAGCGGCGGTTAGCCCACAGGAACTCTCTGACAGCATCCCGCACCTTGTGCCCTTCCCGGGTGTGGCGATTGGCCTCATTGACGTAGGGCTCGCCCAGAGTAGCCAGCTCAACAGAATTGTGCTCCGCCGCCTCCACGAGCATGGCGTGCCCCTTGGTTTCGCAGATGTTGTGCAGGATGACGCAAGCACTGATGACCGAAGGGATGTTTTCTTCGGCCAGCTCCAGGCGCACGCCTATGCTCCGCCACCTCCCCTTGAGGCGGCCGAACGCCTGCTCCACCACAAGGCGTGCTCGCCTAAGACAGCGGTTGAAGTGGGCTTGCTGTGGAGTGAGTGCCCCACCATAGGGTTTCATCAACCACTCACGCAAAGGGTACGCGCCATCCGCAATAATGAGGGGTGGAATCTGCTGGCCGTGCAATCTGATTGTTGGATGGGTAGGCACGAAGACACCTGCATCCATCGTCTCACAGAGGCCTGAGTTGGCAAAGACATAGGCATCATGGTTCTTGCCGCTCCATCCTATTTCCACATTGATGAACCGCCCCTTGTGGTCGCAGGTCCCCTGCAGAATCATGGAGTACTCATCCTTCCTGTTTATGTATTCTGAGGCTTGGTGTATCGGAGATTGGAGAGGAATATGGCTGCCATCCACCGCGCCCACACAATGAGGGAACCCCAGCTCCCCAAAACCATGCATGATCTGTGGGGCAGAAAACACAAAGGGCATATTAGTGACAGCTCCATTGTTCCGAAGTTGCGGACCTCTGCAAAAGTGAGTGCCTGTTCCCAGCGCATTCCCCCACCCCATCCCCCATCCCCCACTCACCTCTGCCACGTTCCCAATCTTGACTGTACGAGCTAGGAGGGTCACTTCCATGGCAAAGCACACCTCCAGGACTATTTGTGCCGCCGTAGAGCAGCCTACCCCGAACTGCTCTGCTGTGGTCCTGTAGACGCAAGGGGTAGCCAGCCTCCATAGGGTGATGGCTAGGCGTTTCTCCACTGGGATAAGTCTACGCATGACAGTCAACCTCCTGTCCAGATGCGGCCGCAACTCCTCCACGATTTCAAAAAAGGTGCCCCTGCTCATGCGGAAATTGCTCAGCCATTGCTCATCGTCCCACTCCTTCAGGACAAAGTTCTCCCACCAGTCCTTGCTCCTCGGCCGGGCCCAGAAGCGGCGGCGTGTCTCGCGGACATAGTCGCCATACGCGGCCAGCATGGCTAGCCTCGTTCGGCAGAGGGCGGCCCGCAGCTCGCTGCGGCGGAGTAGCCACCTCCCCAGTTGTTCCCGCAACTGCCGCCGCCTGGCAGCCACCTGTGCACGGAGGCGCTGATACTCCGACAGAAGCAAGATCAGCATGCCTATGGCCGCGCAAAGATCGTCACGGTCCTCGTCAGGGAGCATAGTTGCCCTCTCTTGGCTACCGTTTCCCGCACAGACGCGCACACACAGCCACCTCTGCTGCCCTGATATGCTGCATCCGGACAATGCGCTTCCGCTGGCGCAGCTGTTTCTGCCAGATGTGGGTTGGCTCCTTGGGATGGGGCAGAGGGCACAGAGGCGATCATCGCCGCCGACACCTCAGAGGCATGATGGGAGATGTAGGCACAGAGTGGCCATGCATACGATTGACCTCGGGTCATATGACACCCGCCACGACCCCCATCAGGAAGTGAGCGCATCAATGTTGACCCTCAACAGCACCAGCAGCACTTCAGCTGGCACTGGCACTGCCGCCGCTGCCGCCGCCAGGGCCGGCGGCGGCATCGCTGACGGCTGCGCAAGTTTGCGGTCTTTTGGACGTGCGCAAACCGTGCAGCGAGCGAAAAAAAAAGCCGCGGCAATCAGGCCGGTGTGGCTGCGCAACCGTGCTCGCGGCGGCAGCAGCACAATCGGCGCAAACTTCCGCCACAAATCGAAGGCAGGTGTGGATCATGAGGCGTCACGGCTGAACGGGAAAAGCCGCTTTCACCGCTCCTCAACGACGGAACACCCGGTAGGTCTAGCAACGCCCATAGAGGATTCCTCCTCGTCGGATGAAGAGACTATGGGCGCCTGAGTGGGGTGCTTAGCTAACTGCCTTACTATTTCCCTTGCTTCCACCCAAACCTTTCTTGGGAGGAATGATCAAAGCTGGCAACTGCCCACAATCACACCACACCACACCACACACACACACACACACACACATTAATTAATTATTAATTAACTATTAATTTTAATTAATTAACCAATAATTAATTAATTAATTAAATTTAAATTAAGTTAAATTTAGATCTAAAATTAAAGTATCAATCAGCTACACTTAAAATTTGAATCAGCTAAATTAATAAATAACAATAGTATTATAGATAAAACTTAAAATTAAATTTGCAAAGAAACTTAAAATAAATTATATGCCAATATATCAGCCCTATATATAATAAAATCAAATTAATTGTCCAATGGGTATACAAACCAAACTAAGAAAACTAGAAAATGCAAAATATCAAATAATGTCACCAGCCACACAGCTAGCTAAAATCCAAAAGAAATAATTCCAAAAAACAAAAATGCCACAAAATCCTACGCCTTAAACTCAGGCAAAGGATAACTCAAACAGAATCACAATATAACTTCACCAAACACAAGGTTGAGTCAAAAGTGAAACCAAACTTTAAATGGGTCAAACCTAAATCATTGAAGCCTGCTTATTTAGCTTCAGCAAAATGGCTGGCTTCCAAACTAGCCGAGCCAAAACAATCAAAGCTTGCCAGAAACCAACTGCCTGCTCCTAAATAGTGGGCCGCGTGGGCCACGCACTAGGACAGGTAAGAAAAAGGAAGAAAATTGAGAACTGGTACATAAATGTTTAAAGAGAAGTCTGCGGAGAGGGGGGGGGTTGTTTGCCTGCACTGTGACCGGGAAGAATAGAGAAGATAAGGGGGAATGCGCCCCGCAAAGTGACTCCCGTCCCCCAGATATTGGCAGGGGCAGGGCCCCGAGCCCGCCCGCCGGCAGCCCCCACACCACGAGCCCCTAAACCTCCCCCCTTCTACTCCAAACCGCTATTGAAATAGTAAAATGCTGGTCATTGCCGCCCGCAAGAGCTGCCGCGCCGAAGAACTTTAAATCAAAAGCCTCGCTGCCGCAGAAAAAACGCCGATTTGCCGCCGATTTGCCGCCGAACGAAGAGCCTCTCACGTCCTTGCTGTCCGATCGACAGCCGAAAACGAAAGAGGCCGAGCCTCGGGCATTGCGGCTTCTTATAGCCGCGGCTCCGCCCTTGGCTCACGAGGCTCAGCAACAGAGCCACATGAGTCCTCTTCTTGCCTGCCCCTCTCCTTGCAACCATTGCCTTCCCGCCCAAACTTAGGTTGGGCAGGGAAGCATATTTTAGCTTGTAAGGCTGTTGGCAAAGCTAGTCTTTCATTTTTGGACTGATGTCTGAAAAGTGGGATAAAAAGGCAGTGAATAAATTAGCAGAAATAGTCAGTGGCACTGCTAATTGCCTGAGAAATTGTCATTCAATTTGCGCATTTTGTCTGTATATAAGGTTTTGTGTCTCTCCTAGACAGAGAAGGTAAATGACAATGTGATTCTATTAATGCAATAAAATGTGATGTAGCTCATTGCTCCACTCATTACGGTAGAGTTTAAAGGGGAGGTTAGAATCCACACAAACTTGAATACCAAGTTTGTTTGTTTTTTAAAAAAACAGTTGTTCCCATTTTAAATCTAATGAAAATTCTAGGTCAGTCCCCCATGGACACTTCTGCCTACCTACACTTCATTTTTAAGGACACTTTTCACTTTTCACCACCTTCGAAGCTTTTGTTCTTGGACAAATGTGGCAGATACAATGGAAACCATACAAAAGGCACTTGTCTATAATGCTTACCAATCAACCAGATACACTGTCTATTTAGTTGGACACCCGCGGAAGCCGTTTTTCCTTTCATTCCTTTCAGAGTTCATAAAGAAATTGACAGTAGCCCATTTGCCACTAAAGTGTGCTTTATTGTTGTTTCAAATTAGACATATTAGACAGAAAGTGGAGGAGTACAAAAAAGTGGTGTTCTGAGGCAGCGCATGGGAGATAATGGGCCAATGCACTTAAGGACACTGGTGAGATTGGTATCCTAAAGAGCTTGTTAAACTACTTCCTACTACTAAGGGTAATGTCAGAATATTCATGCCATTGTATTACTCTGTGGCTGCATTCCAGAAATGAAATAGCCCTATTGCTTTGCCCTGATGATTTTTCCTACAGAATTTAATTTTCCATGGAATGAGAGAGTCACAATGCCCTGCAATGTCATATTGTTGGCAACATTATCCTGCACTAGACAAATTGTCCTGCATTCACATGTACCTCTGGTGTGCCAGAAGATGTACATCAGGTTTTGTTACCTCCAACCCCATGAGCATTTTAAAGTAGCATTCACATGCTGTATCTATGAGAAATTGAGGACAGATTCTTTGCAGTACAAGGGCACGAGTATGTGGAGTAGTAATGGTCCTACCAATAGGGATTTCTCTCTATTTTTGTTCACTGAAAAGAGCAGAGAGATCTTGCCCTAGAATACTACAGTCCCTACACAGGCTAACTTTCCATAGCCTAACTATAATCAATCTGTGGAAGGATTTAAGAAGCTGCCTCCATTCCCCACAGAAAACTATATATGCAGCAACGAAAAGTGGAAAGTGCAAATAATAGTCATGGAGCATGAATGGATGGATAAAATACAGGATTTTGCTATTATGGCAAAATGAACGCATTATATTAGAACAGCAGAAAAAGGACAAAGAGAGGACACATTTGCAGAAATCTGAACATACTTCATTAATTTTTGTAGAAGTAGTGCAATATATCCAAATATTCCATTTTGTTTTTCAATTACCTGATTCAGTTATTTCTCAAATACATGTATATGTAGGGAAGATTTTTTGTTTATTGGTAACTATGTTTCTGGATTTTGAATATGGAACGTATAATATGTAATTAATTATATGTAAGGAAGGGTGAGAGAACCAGCAATTTTCGAGCTCAATAAAATTCTCTAAAAATGGCTTTGAAACTTGTTTCAACTTACTCCCATTTTCATTTTTGACTTGGTTTTCAGTTCGTTCAAATGGGGATAGTACAAGGTTCTGTGCATACTTTCCAAAAGTATGCACTATCCCCCCTCCTTTGACTAAAGAGTGAAAATACATATTAGGGAGAGGGGATGTGCATTTCAACGTGCTAATTTAAAACACCCACCCATATTTTTTCAATGTGATCACAAATTTGGGAATTTGCAAACATTTCTTTTATGTTCAGAATACATCTTATGTTCAGAATTATGAACAAGTTAAAATAAGGTATTTTATTCTTTCTAAAATACCTTATTTTAGAAGGAATAAAAGAAGATCATGTGTAAATTATGGGAGAAAAGTCAAAGTGCAATGCATGCAAGCACATCTGTGCACACGTGTGTATATATAATGTGTGTGTGTGTGTGTAATCTTTGTTCTAGATATTGGCAACATGAAAACGATGCTGACTTTTTAACAGTTTAACTTTTTGATATCTTTAAATATTTCAAGGTTTGAATTATTATTTTTTACAAGAATTATGCTGGCAAAATCAAACATGGGGTGTGTGTGTCTGTACTAACACTATATTGTCCCTACCTGTGTATATCTAGGAGCAGAGGAACAGCCCTTTTTGACTAAGATCATTCCCATATTATTAAAATTACAATGCCTCACATTATTTGCTGCAATGCATCAAAATTGAGAATCATCTGTAACAAAAGTGCTTTTGGACAGCAGGATAAAGAACATCTGAGCATTTGTTTGTTTTTGTTTGAATCTCTGTTCTTGAAACATGAAAGAAGAAGTTGATTAACAAAACAGAATTTCAAATGAAATAATTACACCTTTCTTTTTCTTTTTTCTTTTTTCTTTCCAAAGTCAAAATAAGGATTGACAAAAACAATAGATCCTCTAGGACTACAACATGAAGAACAGCAAAAAATAAGTTAAGGGAGTACAATGAATACATGTACCAACTACAATATTCATCAAATAAATGTTTGATCCATTTTAGGATCAAAGCTTATCTTAAGACCTCATTAAAATGAAGAGAAAATATTGTTCCATTTTTAAAAAAAGATCAACATGCTAACAAAAAAAACCAAGGCTTTATTTGTTTAACATCCTGTTATCTGTACCTGACAGAACAAATTGATGAACTCTTTTGCTTTCATGCCACCGAGTGGATCTTTGTTGCACATAAACTGTGGTAGGGAACTGTTACCACGGCCGGTGCTTCCATTAAGGCCACCTAGGCCACCGCCTAGAGCGCCAAGTTCGGCGCCCCCGGAAGTCGCCCTCCCACTCCCAGAGCCGCTCTGGCCAAGTGAGGGCAGCTTCTGGGTGTGCCGTTCGCCCTGCTCCCCAGCGTCCCTGGCTTGGCTTCAGCCGGGCACCCGCCCAGCAGCCGAAGCCAACCTGGGACACTGGGGGGCGGGGGTGGGGGCGGGCGGCTCCACGTTCTGAGTTCCAGCGTGCGCCAGACATCAGCACATGGAGCCGCCTGGTGGAGAGTCCGCCTTACCTGCTCGGCGCCGGTGGCTCCTTCGCCTGGCGTGATTGCCGCCTCCTCCTCCTCCCCCTTCTCCCCTCCCCCCACCACCCTCCCTTCCCTCCACCCAGCCATGTGGCCTGTGTCCTGCTTGCCACTCCAACCCAGAGGACGGAGGCGAAGGGCAGCAGCCTGCCTCGACGCCCCTCAATGAAACTCCGCCGCCGCGTCTGGGCGGCCAGAGGAGTCAGGCGCCACGCGTAGCGCTCCTGCTGCCCAGCTCGCTCGCCTCGGGCTGGATCGGGGCGCCGGCAGCCACCCGCCTGCCAACGGTAAGCCCCAGGATGAGCAGGCCTCATGGAGTGTGTGTGTGTGTGTGTGGGGGATACGGTGGGGTGTGTGAAAGCAGCTCACCTTGCCTAGGGCGAAAAAAAGCCTGGCACCAGCCCTGACTGTTACATAAATGAAAAGTATTTATAGGCTATAGACTACATACTAGAACATATGCACTGTTTCCTTGGAATATCCTGCAGCATCTAGCAAGATATAACATCTGACAATCAATGTATGAAAGTTTCTTACACAGCAATAATTATTGTTGACTTTAAAACCTAAGAATCTACCTTTCCAAATCAATTAGCCAAAAGTCCACTGATTTCAGTTGCTATAGCCTGTACCCAGATATAGGTATGTTATCTAACTTTACACCTTTGGTCTGGGACATATGTAACGGGTGTGTGTGAAAGCACAAGCTAGTGGCCAAGCAGCACTCACATGGAGGTCCCATTTGTAAGAACCCACACCTCCATATGGTACTATTTACATCATTGTCATGATTCATTTATTAGTTTATTTAAGTATTGAGTCCTGGCTTATTCCATTTGCAGTCTAATGCAAAGCATCTCACAAGGGCAGCAATAAAACTCATTAAATGAATTTTAAACTGAATTGGGGAAATGGCCACAAAAATCAAGAGCAAGCTGATAAAAACAGAACACAATAAGGTAAGATCTTTAAAGTAAAAAACAAACAAAACAAACAAAATCCCGCTAGCAACAGCAACACAGACTATCTATTTAAAGCCATTTATAACCTGATGCCTAAATGGAGCCCCCTAACTGATTTATTTGTTTATTTACTCATACATAGACACACTCGTATACATAATATCCATCAAGTGCAAATCAAAGAAAACAATGAGTATGGTCAGACATGAACGCTTAATTTATCATTCCAAAACCACCACAACAAAACCACCATTTCATCTTTCTATAAATCTGTCTTCAGATGTTTATTCTTCTGTAGCCCTTACATAGTCAGTTAATTTTCTCATTATTGCAACATCTCAGATCGTTAAAAAGAACAAAACAAAAAAACAAAACAAGACAAAAACCAGACAAGGAAGAGGCCATCCTCCCTTGCCCCTGCCATGAAACTATTGAAATTCTTGCCACCTTCAAGAGATTCATGACCAACTCCAAATCCACAGTACCGACACAGTAAGGGTAATTAAGAAGGAACCTGAGTGGATCCATTTGAAGCCTGGAATGCAGAGGTGAGACACTTGTCACTGGGTTAATTAGGGCCAACACTTTATTATCATTGATCAGAAATAAGGAGACACACAACAATTACAATGAACTGTATGAGAATACTGTCTAAGGCAGGAGTCATCTTGCAACTTTCCTTGCTTCTTAAGTGAAGGCAAACCCATCTCCCTGTGCCAAGCTTGTTAACAGGCCACACTGACCGCCCCCCCCCAAAAAAATCCTGCTTGGACCTTCTGTGCTTGGACCTATTCACTGTAACCCCAGTGTGGGTGGGTGGGTGGATGGGCAGGAGGGGCAGTGGGGTGGGTGCATGGGGCACTGAGGCCAATTGGAATTGCAACAGCTGGGGCAGGCATTGGGCTTGTATAGCCCATCCTAAGCTCTGCCCCCATGCTAGATGTCCTAGAGCTGTGGTATACTTCTGCAAGCCAATGGACATGTGCCCTATGGCATCAGGGGAATTGTACAGGATTTGAAAGTTGGTGCCACTGGCAATAGTTATGGACCACAAGCACTATGACATAGCTAGACGGTTAAATACAAGACTCCAAGAAAGGCTCTTAAGGAGTGAAATATCTTTCACTTCATAAATGTGTGTGTGTGTGTGATTTTTTTAAAGTCAGAAATACTATTTCTTCTAATATCTCCTTCTCCAATACAAGCTTTATGTATGCATCCGCAAGCACATTAGATTACAAGTATCAACACAGAAGTAAATCATTTAGTTTAGTTACCAAAGGGCACTCACATGACAAACAGAGTTGTTTTCCTTACATTTCTCCACACTTTGATTAAAATGACTCGGGTATTTTAAGATGCTTCACAAAATGAATGCAGGCCACATCAACCTTGGTCAACCCTTGTTGAGGGATTATCAGTGGGGAGAGAGAACCTTTCACTGTTTCTACATTCCCAACACATCTAGTTCTTTACAAACACACACACACACACACACACACACACACACACACACACACACACACACGACTAGTGCTCTTTTGAACAATGTCTAACTGACAATATTCTTATTTTTTCCTGGAACAGAACTTGAAGTGAATATTGGGATTTCTTAGATAAAGCATCTGTAGAATTTGAAAGGAAGTCAAAGAAGGGGAAAACAATAAGCTAGCATAATTTCAGGAGATGGGGAAACAAATCCAATATTTTACTTGTTCATTTCTATGCCTAAAGCTTCAATCCAGGTTAGGGATGTAGGTGTACAGAATGTATTAAACCTGTTTCATATGTAGGAATATTGCGGGCATCTGACTGGGTCCAGGAGGCTGTCATACCCCCTCCCCTTGCCACCACCCAACCCCCGGGCCCAGCCCAACTAGCCATTGCCACCGTTCACCCCTGCTCATGGCTCCATTCACACCTTTAATGTTGCATAAATGGGACCTTTACAACCGTCATTGCAACAACTTCGAAAACGTGTGATTTCTGGAGTGCCCATTGTTGCACACAATGGCAGCTCTGGACAAGGGGTGGGCAGCTCTGAATGAGGGCAGGCAGCCCCACGGGTTCATTGGGTGCTCACTGGGTTGGGAAGAAGTGTATGCAGAGCTGCAAGCAAGGGTGGGTGGAAGCGACTGGGCAGGTGGCTGACTGAGATGGATACAGGTAAGTTCCTCCATTCCTATTCACTTGTGTTTCACAGATTTTTCCACCATTTTTATTCAGCCATTCACTCATGGATGGAATATGATTTATTTATTTTTTAGGGATGTAAGAGAATTTTGTTTCACTTGTGCTGATGTCCATGAGCACGAGCATGTATCGCCATGAGTGCAAATTTGCACAAATTCTCCCCTGAAATTTCTTTTAAAAAGTCATCTGCAAGCCATTCGAACCTGTGCAACTTGGAGAAAGCTGGTCCACAGGTTGGATTCATAGAAATTCAAACCCCGTTGAATCCATTGCAGATTTCTCCAACTTTCCTAACCCAGGTGCACTGAGCGCGAGGTCTTGCCACATTGTACAAATGGCCCAGCATTCAACACATTCCAGTCACTATTTTGTACCTTAAATTGGCTCTTTGTTGCATCTCTGTTATACTGAATAATGCAGAAGCCTCCGAAAACGAGCACAGCACAGCACCCAAGCAAATTTCTTGAGACTACAGTGCTTCCTGTTTTTGAAAGGTAAGTAATCTCTGTTACCACCATTATTTCATGCTGACTGTCTCTCAGTCAAGTTGTTCCTAGTATGTGATATCATGGAAGCTTATCCTAGAAATGAAATCATTAGATGTTCAGGCTTCTCCTTTGCTATCCATAGGCCATCCATTTTCATCACTGGTTTTGTACTGAAAATGGATTGATTCACACTGTGCCATCCTCTGTTCTTGTTAAAAATCCATGGAACAAGAATGACACACTGAGGCACGCACGGACACACACATGCCTTGTATATTCAGGGAGAGACAATAGTCAGTGACATGGCTTTGAACTGTAACCATTCCATATATCCTTTTCGTTGGCCATTCCTCTCTTTCGTCCCTAGGCTGCAGAGATTACAAAAGGGAGAATAAAAATGACCCTTCTGTGAAATTATAGAACATTGAAAAGATCAAAGCAGCACAGTTTACTGTTATCTTTCAAAGAACAGAGGGGGCTATAAAATTCCAACACATCATCCCAGCGACAAAGATTGTTACAAGGACAGAAAAATAGCACAGCATAAATCCAATCTTGTGGCTATGATTGTAACAAGAGCAAGATATGGATGGTACAAATGCAATCCACTTTTGCTACAGTTTTGAGATTGTAATCTTATGGTTAACATCTATAACATTTTGGGTGGGATGTGTTTCTCGCAAGTCCATAGTTAGGAAATCAACATGGAAGGGTGGGAATGGGACAGAGCAGGTTATGGTACATGACCAAGGGTCACAGTGTGCCAGAGAATTCTGTGTGTCTTAAGATGCTTATATACTTCCTGGTGTAGTGGCAAGGAGTGTAATATGTGAGCCAAGAAGTCACTAGGTAGCCCTAGAGTGCAATCTGATACATGTCTACTCAGAAATAAATCCCATTGAGTCCAATGGGGTTTTCCCCCAGGTGAGTGGGTAAAGCATTGCAGCCTTTGACACACTAAGAGGTTCATCCCTTTCTTTTGTGGAATACAGAGCCTGGATCCAAACCAAAGTCTTGGGAGAATATGTCCAATGTTGCACTGATGCTAAACCTTTGCATAATCCTCTACCACCTTTTGCTTTGCTGAATAGACCTAGGTTCAACCTTTAAAATGCAAATCTACAATTACTTGATTGATCTTATGCTCTGGCCCTGTCTTACTAAACCCACCCCCATGAGTTTGATTATAGTTATATGGAACCTTAAAAGGTGAGAATTAAAATCCCACCCATTTTGGTAACTAAACATTTTCTAAAGGATAGGTGTGCACGGACCGCCCCGATCCGCTTCTCTTCCAGATCCACAATTTGTGGATCGGGCTGCTTCGCTCTGCCCCGCTCCGCCTATAGTCTGCTCTGCTCTGCTGCAGAGCTCCGGATCCGGATCGGAGCTCCGCTTTCCCCCCATAGGCTTGCATTGAAATCCAAAAAAGTCTACAACTTTTTTTCTGTTAAAGTTAGAATCTTCAAGTTTGGCACCATGACACCTCATGGACATATACACATGCATGCCAAGCCTCAAGTCAATCCAAGTGTCCCCTGATTTTTGGGGAATTTTTGAAAATCGGACACCCCATTTTCAGAGATGGACTGTTCTCCGACATTTTGACAGATAAAAAAATTTGAAGTGGGCATCCTCACAGATGCCATCTAGATCCACATTCAAGCCAAGTTTCAAGCAAATCCCATCATCCCCTGATTTTTGGTGGGGCTTTAACCTCTAACGCACCACCCATAACCCAAAATCACACCCCTTTCGATATCTCCGTCAATTGTCATGTTAGAAACCTCAAACTCAGCACCATGATAGCTTATCCATGGTACACATGCATGCCAAGACTCAAGCCAATCCCTTCATCCCCTGATTTTTGGGGAATTTATGAAAATCGGACACCCCATTTTCAAACATAGACTGTTCTCTGACATTTTGACAGATAAAATTTTTTGAAGTGGGCACCCTCACAGATGCCATCTAGATCCACATTCATGCCAAGTTTCAAGCAAATCCCATCATCCCCTGATTTTTGGTGGGGCTTTAACCTCTAACGCACCCCAAATCAAGTCCCATGCTAGAACTACGTCAATTTTCATGTTAGAAATGTCAAATTAGGCACCATGACACCTCATGTATGTATACACATGCATGCCAAGACTCAAGCCAATCCCATCATCCCCTGATTTTTGCGGAATTTATGAAAATCGGACACCCCATTTTCAAACATGGGAATTGCTCTGACATTTTGACAGATAAAATAAATTGAAGCAGGCACCCTCACAGATGCCATCTAGATCCACATTCATGGCAAGTTTCAAGCAAATCCCATCATCCCCTGATTTTAGGCGGGGCTTTAACCTTTTAACTCACCCCAAATCAAGTCCCATGCTAGAACTACGTCAATTTTCACATTAGAAACCTCAAGTTCTGCACCATGACACCTCATGGATGTATACATAAGCATGCCAAGACTCAAACCAATCCAAGCCTCCCCTGATTTTTGGGGAAATTTTGAAAATCGGACACCCCAGTATCTCAGGGATTTAAAGCTGCAGACATCTCAATGGGGCCATTTCAAAGGAAATCCCAACATGCCATGAATTGCGGAGTAGATCTTCTTCCACACTTGAAAAATTGATTTGGAACTTCAAAAAGTCTAAGTGAGCGCAGGAAGGACTTATCCCCTGAGTCAAAGCAAGACACACACAAACCATCCCTGCAAGGTGGGCAGGGGAGGAGGGAGGGAAGGCAGGCAGCCAGCAGACATTTCTGGGGTCACAAGGAAGTGCGGCAAGGATAGTTTCAAAGCCTTTAATGCAAACCATCCCTGTGAGGTGGGAGCAGCACAGAGAGATGCCTTTTCTTTTGCATCCCATAACTAGGAGGCTAGGAGGATAAGAGTAAAGCTTTGTGAACCTTGCTTCAGAGTTGATTGACTGCACTGTGATCACAGCCATTATTAAACAACAACAAAATAATAATGTTAATAATAGCAGTACTAATTAATATTAATAGCAATAATAATAACAACAACAATAAGGAGTTGAACCACAATGAAAGCCTGCCTGACTTCACTGAAGAGGAAAAGCCAGGAGAGCTTGGGCTATGGAGTGTAAATATAAAATGGAATAAATAAATAAATAAATAAATAAATAAACAAAGGAGGGGTGGAATTAAAAGCAGCAGTGTTGCTGAATAAACAACAGGAAGAATTTTTTTTAAAAAAGGCTATGTCTGTCTTTTACCAGTAACAGGGAAGTGGACGTGCCCAGGGGGAGGGGGAACTGTGCCAATTGTTGACTGGCCCTAAGTAAGTGCCAGTGTTAAGAAGCGACCTGCCACTTCAACTCATGACAGGCATTAGCTTCAGTCTGTCCACTGGTTAACCTTTGGAGGGCTCTGATGACCCTCCAGGGCAGGACACAGTGTCTGTGCAATGGGCACGTCCACATGCCCTAGGGGACCTCATCCCCTTGCACCACATCTATTCAGTTGTTCACCAAGGTTAGGGTGGGTAGCAGTGCTGTGTTTCCTATCTGTTATTTATTTGCTTAGTATATGATTTCAGGTTGTGTTTGTGCATTTGGTGGGGCTACTGTTTTAAAAAACACTGGGAAAAGTCCATTCACAGACTAAGAAAGAGAAGTTTCCCAGTATCCCAAGTTACTAGTATCCCATTTTGCCTATTCCCTCCTCCAACTTTGGGATCATGTGATCATGAATCTGTCTCTCAGCACTTCAAAAAGGTACCTCTCCTGCTTTTTTTACCTGATTTTTAAAAAAGTTATAGCAAGCGAACCGCACCACGCAGAGTGCTGAGAGTAGGCTCAAAATGACCCCCACCCACGACTCTCTAAGCACAAGAAATTTCAGAAAGATAGCTTAAAAACAACACAGTTATCCCCTATTCTTTTCTGCAATGCAATCCTATGGGCGAAATGTTTCAAAATGGCGATTGGAGCGCTCCGCGAAAAGAGAAGCGCTCCGCCTATGGGCGCTTCTCTTCGCCTTGCTTCTAAGGGTCCGCGGTCCGCTTCTACTCCGCTTCTGGGCAAGGCGGAACAGGCCAATTCGCTTCTGATTCTCCGATTCTAATTGGAGCGGAGCACATCCCTAACATTTATGCTGCCTTCCTGGTTATTGTTTTCTTCTTCCATTAAAGACTCTTATTTCTGCTATTTTTTCCAGTGTTTACTACACAAGCCAATCCCACATGGATATCAACCCTGGGTTAAATTATTACTATTATTATTATTATTATTATTATTATTATTATTATTATTATTATTATTATTAATTATATTTATTACATTTCTAATCTTCTTAATAACTAATGTTCTCTGGGGAGATTACACTCTGAATATCTCTCATCAGCAGGGAGAAGAGAACCGGGGGTGGGGGAACTGAATTCTGAATCGTTGATCAGTGTTAAAGTTGTCACTGGAGCTCCATGCACAAAGCCCCAGTTGGTGGATCGGCTTAGAAAAGCTGCACATGAGGAGGCTCTTTGCATAAAAAAATCCACATCATGCATTGTGGCCTCTAGTTGGATTGAGATGAATAGATCTTCTCCCCAGGTATTCCATTTCCTGTACATTAAAGCCACAATCCAGAAAATGAACATAAATGAGAACTCTGAACTTCTGGAAGAACAGCTTTCCTTCATCCTCTGTTGATACATTTGGAGGGTGAGCCATAATGAGGCAGAACAAAAATGGGTTATTATCCAGTCACTGGGGTTCAATAAACAAGAGCTTTTGATGAATGAGCCCTCTAGAAACAGAATGAAAAATTATGTCTAAGCAATAGGTTTCAACAGAAAAGTTCATTAAAAGGATAATATTCCATCATTTGCATAGACAATAATCCACCTGATACTGCAGTGCTGCACATACTTACCTACAACTTCCAGCATTCCACAGCCAGCATGCTCAGGATTGCACCTTAAGAAACTTTTTCAATAAAAGAATAGTTTATTATTGCCATTAGTCATTTGTTTCTAAAAATGAAACTGTAGATTCTAAAGTGTAGATTCAGAATATAATGAAAAGGACTTTGCAATATGCTTAACTGTGTATAATTATATTAAGAACTTAACTCTGTATGCTTGATTCAACAGTTTTCAAGAGCTTGTTAACCTTTCTGATTAGATTTGTGCTATCAATTATACTCAACAAGGAACTTTTTATCCATGCTTTTTTCTTTTTCTTTCATTAACTCCATAATTTATTTTAGGTGCACTTGTAATGTTATAACCCCAAGCATTGATATAATACCCTAGAGGGTTTTTTAAACATGCCTTATTTTGTTCTTGTAAAGGAAGCATTTTGGTTCTTCTGTCACAACTGTACATTTAATTGCTGCCGCTTCCATTATTTGATCATATTTCAAATATCCCTCTGCCTTTAAAATGCTTTTTATTTGTAGTAATGTGCCCATAATTATGACAGATTATACTTATAATTATAAGCAAAGTGTGCATGGAAGTGGATGGAGGGCCTGTATATGTATATCCCTGAGAAAGGGCTCATGTGGAGAATTACAATGCAGCTCTCCCCATGATCCCTGTAAAGAGAAAGGCAGAGCATTCATTACAGTTTGATTTCCACACACACACACCCAAAAAGAAATGTCAAATTGATATTAAACTACTTTTGTCAAGGGCAGGTTTTGCATCTACCATAATAGGGTTCCAAAATCCAATTCTGGCAGGATCTATATTACTGCTTTAAAATGGTTTATGCCAGTAGTGACAACTGTTGGGGCCCAGGACACACTCCATATACAGTTTTCCCTGGATCATCCCTGTGCATCCAAATGATGCACAGGGGATCCCGGGAACAGGAAGGGATAATCCCTCCATTTCCCCAGGATAACTGAGACCTCAATTATCCCAGTTTTACCCATGGTCCTGGGACAATCCAAAGGACCATGGGCAGTGTGGGTGCCTGTCCCAGCTTCTTCCCTCCTCGCTGTGAGTAGCGGTGGTCAGTAGAAGGAAGGAGCCAGGACAGGGGGAGTCCAGGGCCATTGGGGTGGGATAGGGAGCAAGTTCAGGGGGTTTTTTGTGGGTTTTTTTGTACTTACTTTTGTGCTGGAGTGAAAGCGTGCTCTGGCTCCTGTTTTTTTTTTAAAAAAAAAATGGTGGCCGCAATGGGCACAATGTTCCTCCTCCCAACTGGGATTTCGCGCTTCCATTTAGACACACAGGGACAATCCCAGAAGCAGGTAACACTTAGGTGTAGAAAGGGCCAAAGTGTCATAACCTGCTTGGTGTAGATCTTCTCCCATTATGGAGGATCAAAGAATCATAAAATAGTTGAGTTCAAAGGGGCCTATTAGCCATCGATCCCAACCCCTGCTCAGTGCAGGAATCTGCATTAAGCTTTTATGACAGATGTTTTTCCTGCTGTCTCTTGAATGCCTCTAGCATGGCCCACGACCTCCCTAGGAAGAGGAAGAGGAAGTAGAATTAGTAGTTTAATGACAGGCAGGTTCTTCTAAGGCTATTAATGATAACAAAGCATGATGGCTATACATTACCTCCAGTATAGAGGCAGGATGCCTCTGCATACCAGTTGCTGGGGAACATGAATGGGAAGTTCCCAGAGGCATCTCGTTGGTCACTTGTGAACAGAATACTGGTCTAGATGGGCTTCTGGTTTGATCCAGCATCTCCCTTCTTAACGTTCTTCTTTGTACGGTAAACTGAGTTGAAGTAAAGATGATGATGATGATAATAGCTGTGTGCATGAGGTCTCTCAAATTTCTTCATCCTATTTGTAAGTTGAGAAATTGGGGAGACAATTTCACCAAATCTCTCCAGGGGGAGGAGAAATTCTCCAACAATTTCTCATAAGGAGGCATTACCATTGGCAAGGGTTGCAAAACAGCTGCTTCTTTTCTTTCTTTTTTTCCTAAGTGTTTTTGGGCATTTTTTGTTTTGTTTTGCTTGTTTGTTTGTTTGTTTGTTTGTTTTGTTTTTGCACTGCCACTGCAAGTGGCAACAGCACCAATAGTGTTGGCAGCCTGGCTCCCATTTTGCATCCACCACAATGCCCCATATACCTAGCACCACTCCAGGGCATTGAGGGGAGGGAATGCAGCAGCCACCACAAAAACTAATGGTGAAGAAAACGTGGAGAAAATTCTGAAAAATGTCCTTTTATTTCCAGAAGGTAAGAAAAGAAAAATCTCAGGAATTTTCTGAAAGTTTTCTTTCCCCATGAAAGGAGCTTCCATTTTTCTGCCTCACTCTTAGGGCAGTTTATAATTTTGAATGTGTATGGGTGGTGTTTTTGACCTTAACTAATCACCATGAAGTGGCTGAGGGTACTGTCTACATTTCTCTTTCTATTACACATCTTGCCATTACTCTACAGTCTTACAGGCTGCCTATACTTCCTGAACTGAAAAGGCCCTATGGCAGGAATAAATTCATGAAGTCTTCTCCTGAGTGTGAAGTGCAGGAACCAAGGAAGCTACAAGCTGTCAGAGAGATGATTGTACAATGAAAGACAGCACACACACACTGCTCAGCCATCTCATAAGAAAGGAAAGCACAAGAACCATGAACCAAACCTATGAGAATTTCTCCAAAATTTCTTCTCCCTTGAATTTCTTTTCGAAAGCAATTTCTTTTCTAACAAATTGAATGAGAATGGTCAAAATTTTCATAGGAGAATTTTTTTTTTGCACAGCACTTATTATGATAAGTGGACTTCCAGTGCAATCCTATGCATCTCTTTTCAAAATTAGAGATGGATAACTCTATCAAGTTCAACTTTTCTCATTTTCCCCAAATCAAGTTCATCCTGTACCATTTCCATATCAGTTTGCAATTTATTGAAGTCTGCATGGAAATTCATATATATATATATATATATATATATATATATATATATATATATATTCTTCTCTGTTTCTCAAAATGTACACATTTGTACACATTTTTCAAGTTACACAGATTTTTTGCAGTAAATTTCCCCTATCATCAGATATTCTTGTGCATACTTTTCTGTACTGTACACATGTTTGAACACATTTATTTTTAATAAGTGAGCCTTGATGGCAAAAATTGGAAAAGTACACATAGCAACATTTAACTGCATTGCTGTTAGTGTACAGGTTCGTTTAGTATATATTTGTATTTGTTTTTCCCATAAAAATATGAACTGAACCAATTTCTCTCCATGCTACTCTCACTAAATTCAATGGAATTTACTCACAGGTAAGTGAGCATCGGATTTCAGCCTGAGATGAAAGAGATTGGCTTGTCTAAAGCCACTTAGCTTTGGAAATCACGTCTTATTAGATTATGGAAGCTTGGGAACATCTCAGTCACTCTCCACTGTGCTTTTTTGTTGCAGCAATGCTTGTATTATGCTATCTCAATAAGCAGCAATACAACCATATAATTTCAATTTCTCATGCATGTGTGAGTTCTACATCCTAGGTCTGATCTTAACCAATCTCGCTGCAGCTATAAACTAATAATCTGGAACAAAGCTCATTTTCAAATATTCCTGATCTATGAATCTCGGGGGTGGGGGGGAATCAGATACACCACCAAATCTGTAACACAAGGAGAACTACATTACCCAGTTTAAAATCAGGAAGCTTCTTCTGCTTTGTGAGACAACTTGAGTTATAGGAAAGGTTGGAACAAGATTGCTATGCTGCAGGCATACTACTCTTCAGTGGCAACAGCTGCTTAGAAATTTCTATGAAGAACAGCCGCAGAGCAACTCTGGGTAAACTGGCAGCATACAGTTACTCCATTTGAGAGAGAATAAACAGGACAATGATACACATTTCCAAAATCACAATTATTATTATTATTATTATTATTATTATTATTATTATTATTATTTATTTATTTATTTATATAGCACCATCAATGTACATGGTGCTGTACAGAGTAAAACAGTAAATAGCAAGACCCTGCCGCATAGGCTTACATTCTAATAAAACCATAATAAAACAATAAGGAGGGGAAGAGAAAGCAGGCACAGGGTAGGGTAAACAGGCACTGGGTAGGGTAAAACTAACAGTATAAAGACAGAACAAAATCAAGTTTTAAAAGCTTTAGGAAAAAGAAAAGTTTTTAGCTGAGCTTTAAAAGCTGCGGTTGAACTTGTAGTTCTCAAATGTTCCGGTAGAGCGTTCCAGGCATAAGGGGCAGCAGAAGAAAATGGACGAAGCCGAGCAAGGGAAGTAGAGACCCTTGAGCAGGTGAGAAACATGGCATCAGAGGAGCGAAGAGCACGAGCGGGGCAATAGTGTGAGATGAGAGAGGAGAGATAGGAAGGAGCTAGATAGTGAAAAGCTTTGTAGGTCAACAGGAGAAGTTTATATTGGATTCTGAAGTGAATTGGAAGCCAATGAAGAGATTTCAGAAGTGGAGTGACATGGTCAGAGCGGCGAGCCAAGAAGATGATCTTAGCAGCAGAGTGGTGAACAGAAACCAACGGACTGATGTGAGAAGAAGGAAGGCCAGTGAGAAGAAGGTTGCAGTAGTCCAACCGAGAAATAACCAATGCATGAACAAGAGTCTTGGCAGAAGAGACAGACAAAAATGATCGAATCCTGGCAATATTATACAGGAAAAAATGACAGGATTTAGCTACTGCCTCAATATGAGGAATAAAGGAGAGCGAGGAATCAAATATAAAGCCAAGACTACGAGCTTCCTTGACTGGAGTAAGTGTAACATCATTGACAGTAAGAGAGAATGAGAGATGAGGAGAAGGTTTAGGAGGAAAAACAAGCAATTCAGTCTTTGCCATATTAAGTTTCAAACGACAATGAAGCAACCAAGCTGAGATATCTGAAAGACATGCCGAGATACGATCGTGAACATCAGGAGAAAGATCCGGAGATGAAAGATATAATTGTGTATCATCGGCATACAGATGATATTGGAGGCCATGAGATTGAATAAGATTACCCAAGGGCAACATGTATAAAGAAAATAACAATGGACCAAGCACTGAGCCTTGGGGAACCCCTACTGAAAGGGGAAAAGAAGAAGACGAGCTGCCATTAGCCAACACGCTGAAAGAGCAACCCGCTAGATAGGAAGCAAACCAGTTATAGACAGAGCCACAAAATCCAAGGTCATGAAGGGAATCTAAAAGAAGATCATGATCAACCGTGTCAAAGGCTGCAGTTAGAAATTCCACTAGGTCGAGAGCTTTATTTAGTTCTAATACTTGTGAAAGTGGGGAAACATGAACAGCACTAATATGTTGGGAGCTTTCATTGGATGCCACACAGAACAAATGCTGGACAAGACTTTCCGTGTGCTGTTTCACAAGGAGATGTAGAGCACTCTGTATTTTTGCAGAAGATCTCACAAATGTTGCGGATGGAAGGGGATGCAAGGAAATAATGACACAGACACCAGAGCTTGGGTATAACTAGGGCCTCTTTTTATTAAATATGGTAAGTCACCCCACCTTGATCTGCAAGTGAGTGTGTGGGAATCCAAGCAACCTGTCTCAGGCAACTAGCCTGCATAAAGGGCGAGCCACTTGGCCAAGCCAGGAGTCAGATTGAAACCAACTCCTTTCCTGAGCATCACATGTGTGCTCAGGGGAAACCTCACCATGTTGCTCCCTCCTGGGGTCACTAAACTCCAAGTGAGTGAAACAGTGAGGTTCCCAAAGGCAAGCCATATTCTGGGTCAAGAGCCATATAGCCCCTGAGAACCAGGCCTTTGAACCTGCCAATCACCTTAAGGTGCCCGACGAGTGCTCACCAACCTCAACTGATATCCCCAGATTCCCATACAAGCCTGCCAGCAAATCAACCTATTCAGCCCCTTTTTCTAATATTAAACTAAAATCCAGTATGGAGTAGGTGAAAAACCTGTACACCGCACCCAATATGTGGCAGGTAAAATTCCTGCTCAGCCCCTCCTCCAAAGAAGGCGGCTAGCTAATCCCATTCTAGAAAACAGGCAGGAGGGTGGGGGCACAAAGACGAAAGAGGCCGATAAGCGAGCGGGGCTTGTTCTTATACTGAGCCCCACCCAACTGTGGTGCACACTTACATGCTTAGCACATGAATCGCCATTTCCCTCCTCCTCTAAAACAACCCACTCTCACCCCAGCCGTAACGGCGGGGCGGGAAGGAGCCTTACCAACCACTATGTTTCTGGATGAAATCTTTATTTCCATCAAGTAGAATATGATGTGTGTATAGGTTGTGGTTGTTGTTGCTACTGCTGCTTTATTGGTGCAGATATCAAAACTGTGAGCAACAGTAGCCTGTTTCTGCATTCTTTGATTTCAACAAATGGATCTACAATATATAAATAAATGGATGATATAAGCAGCGGTCATTGTCACCGCCTTCTATAGGAAACACATTCGTGTTCTCTCCCAGGTCCTGCTGTTCGTTTGTTTGTGTTTCTCTTTGTTCCACTCTGTTGCATGGCCTTTCAAGATTGTAACAGATTATAGACTATGGGTGGAATCTAAGCGGACACGTATAGTCCTGCCGATTCCTTTTCATCCCACTGATTATTTACCTCTACAAGCCGTGGGTCCAAAACTTCCATGACACAAGTGGGACCCACCATTTACTCAAGGGAGATTTAGCACTTCCTAAAGGAAGCTCCAAAACAAGCAGAAATATTCATTTCCGTAAGGAGGAAAGTAGGAGGGTCTCGCTTATGCGTTTCCACTTATATGTCCTATAAGTGTATCCTAAACCTCTGACAAATACTTCACAAACTTTTTTTTCAATTCAACTAAACTTCTACTAATTTCAAAATTATAAATAATGTTGTGCATATACTACAATTCTCATAAAAGAGAGGTATAGACTGACAGTTGTAATTAGAAATGGGTGATGTTGTCACGTTATCCAGAAATGTTCTGATGGGCTCTAGATTATTTCTGGCCCATTCTAAGGCCCAGAGCACCAAAGCTGATTAACAAATGATACCCACATCTGATCACCCAGCAGGACATGGGCAAATTCTGCTCAACAGATATCAGGTGTCTCTCTGTCAGCAGCTCTCTGCACACAGAAAAGATCATTCTTGTATTTTTGTCCTTGAATTCTCAGAATGGCTTATACAGTACGCCTACAATGAATCTGCCAGTCTCCAGCTTAGGGATATGTGAGAAATTTGCTCCTGCAAGTTTTTTTTGTTTTACTGGATTTACTCAATTTACACCTCCCAGACTTGAAAGTTGGGATTCTGGGAACTTCTCTTTCTTAGTCTGAATGGACTTTTCCCAGTGTTTTTTAAAACAGTAGCCCCACCAAATGCACAAACACAACCTGAAATCATATACTAAGCCAATAATAAGAGATAGAAAAAACACAGCACTGCTCCCCACCCTAACTTTGGGGAACAACTGAATAGATGTGGTGCAAGGGGATGAGCTCCCCTAGGGCATGGACGTGCCCTGTGTACTCTCCTGTCCTTGGCGGGCCATCAGAGCCCTCCAAAGGTAAATCAGAGAATGCCTATCATGAGTTGAAGTGAGTGTTTGCTTCTTAAAGACTTGTACCTAGACAGGACCAGTCAAATTGGCAGATGCTTCCCCCTCCTCTTGGGCACGTCCACTCCCCTCTTACTGGTAAAAGACAAATATAGCCTTTTTTTTAAAATTCTTCTTGTTGTTTATTCAGCAACACTGCTGCTTTTAATTCCACCCCTCCTTTGTTTATTTATTTATATATTTATTACATTTTATATGCATTACTGGCTTTGAAACTATCCTTGGCTCACTTCCTTGTGCCCCCAGAAATGTCTGCTGCCTGCCTGCCTTTCCTCCCTCCTCCCCTGCCCACCTCACAGGGATGGTTTTTGTCTGTCTTGCTTTGACTCAGGGGAGAAGTCCTTCCTGTGCTCAAGTTCCAAATCAATTTTTCAAGTGTGGAAGAAGATTCATATTTAGGTTTATCTCTACTCCCCAATTCATGGCATGTTGGGATTTCCTTTGAAATGGGCCCATTGAGCTGTCTGCAGATACTGCGGTGTCCGACTTTCATAAATTCCCCAAAAATCAGAGGATGATGGGATTGGCTTGAAACTTGGCGTTCATGTGGACACATGGGTAAGCTGTCATGGGACCGAAGGTGAGGTTTCTGACATGCAAATTGATGTAGTTGTAAAATGGGACTTGATTTGGGGTGAGTTAAAAGGTTAGAGCCCCGCCAAAAATCAGGGAATGATGGGATTGCCTTGAGTTTTGGCATGCATGTGTATCCCTGGATAAGCTATCATGGTGCCAAGTTTGAGGTTTCTAACGTGCAAATTGACAGAGCTATCGAAAGGGGTGTGAATGGGGTGGCCGATTTTCAAAAATTCCTCAAAAATCAGGGTATGATGGGATGGCTTGAAACCTGGCGTGTGTGTGTACACATTCATGAGGTGTCATGGTGCCAAACTTGAGGTTTCTAACTTTAACAGAAAAAAAGTTGTATACTTTTTTAGCTTTCAATGCAAGCCTATGGGGGGGGGGAAACAGAGCTCCGATCCGGATCCGGAGCTCCGCAGCGGAGCGGAGCGGACATAGGCGGAGCAGGGGTGGAGCAGAGCGGCCCGATCCGCAAATCGTGGATCTGGAAGAGAAGCGGAGCGGGGGGTCCGTGCAAACCCTTGGTTTTTCATTGACTTGATGCTCCATTGACTTGATGAATATGGGGTTATCAGGGGTCTCTGGACTATTGTTTTGGGGTTCCTTGTGGATAATTTGGAGGCTGGAATCTTCATGGAGTTGTGCCCCAAAAGGTCTCTCACACACACAAACACACACATCACCCTGTGTATGGATCTATGGTTATGGGAGCAATAAAATGTAAATATTTATCTGTATAACTGTCTTTGGGGCCTGTGATTTTTAGGGTGTCCATATTTTGGAAACCAAAAAGGAGGACAACATGGTCGCCATGTTAAAATTATTATTTAAAAAAAAAAAATCCTCAAACTTTTTAAAAAAATCCTAAAACTCATGGATGGACATCTGCTTCAAACTTGGCATAGCTAAAGTCCTTGTTAAGAGCAATCATGGTGCCAAGTTTCATCTCTTTATCATTAAAAATAACATTTTTTAAAAAAATATTTAAATCCTCAAATTTAAAAACATTCCTAAAAATCAATGGATGAACAGATCTGTTTCAAATTTGGTATGGCTAAAGCTCTACCTAAAAGCTATCACGGTGCCAACTTTCATCTCTTTACTTTAAAAATGACTATTTTAAAAATAATAATTTTAAAACCTCAATTTTAAAAAAATCCTAAAAAATCAATGGATGAACGGATCTATTTCAAATTTGGTATGACTAAAGCCCTTCCTAAGGGCTAACATTGTGCTAAGTTTCATGTCTTTATCTTAAAAAATAACAGAGTTATAAGCATTTTTGTTAATTCCATTAGAGCTGCTCTTTGGAAAAATCCGGATTTCCCCTCCCCCTCCCGGATTTGTCATCAGAAACCCCGGCAAATCTGGGCAAATCCTGTCATATGGTCACCCTAGTGATTTTGAGAGTGCCTAGGCTGCCATTTTATCTTCACCCAATTCATGGTTCAGAGAATAGCTTTGCCCTACACCCCTTCAGGATGACCCCAACACTTAGCATTTCTTCCATAGATTCTAAGGGGGTTGGCACCAAAGACACATGGCGCTGAGAAGTACAAATACCTCTGTGATTATTCAGCTAAAAGCATTGATAATTCTCCCCCCCAGGGCTTCTTTGTTTCCCTGTCCAATATCTTCCACTGTGTGTATCTCTGCATATATAATTCCATAAAGGCGCTGTGTGTGTGTGTGTGTGTGTGTAGAAATGCTCCATAGAAGCTTGCTGAGCATTCCAGTAGGAATATTCCTGTTTCTTATTTCTTGACAGTTGTGTTAAATTTCTGAGCATGTTCATGGAGAGTCTTTCTGGAGTCCATATGGAAGCAGAAGTCTTCTCCCTCAGGCTGTGACCCAGATGGTGAGGTCTGAATACAAATATCATGTCATCTGCAGAATCAGATGTGGAAAATAGCTATTGCAAAATTGCCTACCAGTCCGATCTCTTTCCTGGCCTGCTAAGCTCCTGATTGAAAATGATTATCATTTTGGAACCCTGCTGCTGACCCTCACCTGTGCTCCACCTTGGTCTACTGAATGTTTCCCTGCCCCTTGCTTATGCTGTGTTATTTATAATGAAGCTCTCAGGTGCATTTAAAAACTAATGGGGACTTACTGTTTCCATGAAACTTCAGACCTCATCACTTCATTAGTTCTACAGGTTCATTTCCACTTGAAGGTTTATCAGAATTATCACACACCATGAATAGGTGAGCATTTTGTTTCAGCTTGGTTTTGAGAAGAATTTAACCAAATTTGCAAACTTCTTCATTTTCAAGACGAAAAAAACCTTGAGATTAAAGAAAAATTGAATGTGGGAAAAACTAAAAATGACCAATTTATCCATCTAGGCTCTTAAAAGACTGGTTTGAATCCCCATGTATTCATCCATGTTTGTGATACTAGACTAGAGTTGCCACCTCTTTTTTTAAAAAAAGACTCCTTATCTTTAACAGCTACATGGCAAACAGATACAACTTGGTCCTTTCCATACAAGAAATACAGTAGCTGTATGTATTGAATTTGGCTGGTGTGGATGGCTGAAAATTTAATATCCCAAAATCTGCAAAGTTCTTCATATTTGGGAGAGAAAGAACTCGAGATTTTAAAAAGTCAGATTTGCCCCTGTGTAGGGATTCTATCCATCCCTACACATTTACCTGAGGTAAATCCTGTTAAGTAGGGATGTGCTCCGCTTCTCTTCGGTTCAGAGAAGCAGGAGCGAGGCGGCCTAATTCGCCTCCGGAAAAGGCAGAGGCGAAGAGAGTTAGGGGGGCTGCTGATCGAGGCGAAGAGGATCGCCTCAATCCAGAGCTTCGCCTGAAGGTAAGTGGGGGGGAGGAGGACTAATCTGGTGCTGCCAGCACCGCCATCCACTTCTGGCTTCAACCGGGGCCTCAATTGAAGCCCATGACGGAGGAAGGTAAGGGGGCAGGGGCTGGGGCAGGGGCGGGGGCCTGGCCTACCTAGCACCGCCGGCGCCACCATCCATGCAGCGGCGGCGCCAGGTAAGGGAGCAGGGAGGAGGGACGCTTACCTTCCTCCATCGCGGGCTTCAATTGAGGCCCTGGTTGAAGCCGGAAGTGAAGGCCGAGACCTCTTCCAGCTTCAACCGGGGCCTCAATTGAATCCCGCAACGGAGGAAGGTAAGGGGGCGGGGGCAGGGGCGGGGGTCTGGCCTACCTGGCACCGCCAGCGCTGCCATGCATGCACCGGCGCCGGCGGTGGCACCAGGTAAGGGAGCAGGGAGGAGGGATGCTTACCTTCCTCTGTTGCGGGCTTCAATTGAGGCCCCGGTTGAAGCCGGAAGTGAAGGCCGAGGCCTCTTCCGGCTTCAACCGGGGCCTCAATTGAAGCCCGCGATGGAGGAAGGTAAGGGGGTGGGGTGGGTGGTTTCTCTTGCGCCGCCGCCACCCGCCGCCATCCATATAGTGACGGCGGCGAAGCTGGATCTCGCTCCGCGAAGCAGAGTGGGAGACAGGCGGAGCGGCGCAAAGAAGATTGGGCCCGATCCGGATTTTCCGGTTCGGGCCACGAAGCAGATTAGGGGGTCCATTCACACCCCTACTGTTAAGTGTAGCCAGTTGCTAAGGGAGCTTCCTTTTGTTTTAGTTTTTCAAAAAAACCCACCAAAACCACCACTCCCACTTCCCTCGGCATTTGGAGGAACCCGGCAGTTCTAAGTGAATGCTGTTGCATACCATGTGACCTCACCCTCTCCAACAAGCACTCAGGAAGAACTTCTGGCCTCTGAAAATGCTGGGGGTGTTTTGAAAAAAGAAAAAGAAAGAATACCCCTCAACAACTGGCTACACTTAAAAAGGTACGTGGAAACCCTGTGCCTTCCCCATGGAGAAAATTCCCTGAACGTTTCACTTCTCCCAGCCTTTTTCATTTGAGTTTTCATTTCCCCACCCCCCACCCCCAGTGAAATGCCCAAAATGGAATAGTCGAAATGTTCAGCCCAGTGCTACTTTTTAAAAATGAGAATCTGGTTAGGGCAAGAATTACTATATTATGAGAGACCATGTATGATCCATTCCTTGTATCCAGTCATCACAATTATTGTCATCACCAGCATCACCACCATCATATAAATATAACAACAAATACTTGATGACGATGATGATGACGATGATGATGATGATGATGATATAGTAACAATGTTATAGAGGGTGACCAGATGCACCGGGAAACCCACAACTGGCCCCCAATTCACTGGGGGAAAGGGCTGGAAGACACGTTCCCTGACTGCTCCAGCCCTCCCCCAGCTCCGATCTAGTGCAGCAGAAGGCTATATCAGCATTGGGGATGGGGACTTCCAGGATAGCATCTCCCAGCCCCCCTCCCCCCAGGGTTGATCTAGCCCTTCTGCTGCACTGACACATGCAATGAGACCCAACGAGCAGGGGTCAGTTTGCTCCCCACCCCGCTGGTGGTGGCCCAGACCACCCAGGTGGCGGACACTGGCGGCAGACCAGGCCATGTGGCGAAAGAGGACAATGCTGCCACTGGAGGTACCAGGAGGACAGCGGCTGCTGCTGCTAATTTTGGTGATTCTGATATTGATAATGGATGCTGATGCTGGTATTGATAATGATGATGATGATGCTAATGATGGTGATGACGATAATGATGGTGATGATGATAATGGTGATGATGCTGATAATGGATCCCGCACATGTTGACGTGGCCAAGCCTCCTGAGGGTAGCCATATTGTCCTCCTTTTTGGTTTGCAAAATATGGTCACCCTATGTTATAAAGGTGGTGTCTTAAACCAAAGTCAATGCACAAAACAAAAAGGGGTTAAGAAAAGTAGTACAATACAAGGTTCAAATGGACCTACAACTATGCGTACTCAGATAAGTTAATAAAATAACTGATCCATACTATTAGGCATAAAAAGTAATAAACACTTAATAATTTAAATTTTTAATGATTTAACACATAACATAAATTTATATCAGAATAGGAACTAAGTAGTCCATAAGAACTCGATAAAAACTACACATATTACTTTTTCTACTTATCATATGTAAGGTTATACACAGCCACCTGTCCCATACACATTTTGACCACAAGGGTCTTCATCAGTGGGATAAAAAATTGTTCAACATTATAGCTGAAAACATAGGCCTTAGCTAGACCTATCTGTTATTGGGCGATGGAGGGGTGAAGATCTTGCAATGTTTTTATCATGAGATTCCCCCCCTCTGTTTACACGTGGCATGCGAGATGACCTCAGAGGGAGAGACGTTGTGCCTGCCATTTTTTTAATTTTTAAAGAGGAAGCAGGGCACGAGCGCTTAAGAGCAGAAGGTAAGTGTTTTTTTTAAAAAATATTATTATTATTTTCCTCACTCCCCCCACCCCACCACTGTGCACAGGTTCCAGCTCCTCACAAGGAACCGTGAGGAGCTGGAACAAACCACAGTGCCTGGCCACATGTTCCATGGTCTTGGGCTCAGCCTGAGACCATGGAAAAACTGGGCCCAAAGGGTAGGGCAAGGTCCCAGAGCAAGGGGGGGATCATGTGGGTGCACAGGGATGATCCCAGGAATCGCCCTGGGATTTTGCCCCATCTAGCTATGGTCACAGAAAATTTTGATTAACTTAATTATTCCACTCAGACCTGCAGAGCAAAACAAAAACAAAAGTAGCTGGTTACCAAGGCCTATTGGACCTTTCCTAAAACTAAACACAAGAATTTAAACTGATAAGAATTGTTTTGCCAAACATTAACTCTTGTACAGCTTATCTGTATTGCTAGTTTATGTATGCATCAGGAAAGGAAGGGGGACTTAGCATTCCTTCCTATTTTTGAAATATGTAAAAAAAATGAGAAAAAAAGATGATATAGTGCCATCAATGTATACTCCTTTATGATTCCTTATCAAGTGGGCCTGATCCTTTTGTGTTAGTCTCCACTTCCCGGGAGAAAAATAAGATCAAGGCTGAAACTTTTTTTTTTTTTAAAAAAAGGAGAGGTTTTCCTAGACATAATCCTGTATGGTCTTGAAACTTCTTCCCATAGTCCTAGAAATCTAGATTATATTTGCAGTAGATACCCAGTGGTCAGATGAACCTAAACCTAAACCTATCTCTTTGTTTTGTTGTGAAGCTCATTGTAGACTTAGAACACAGCCTGTCTCACAGAACAATAATCGCCAGTCCCAATATAATGTTTTGAGGAGTGAGATATCTCCTAGCTTGATTCCTGTGGCTTGCAAGGCATGCATATTATCTATCCTCAGACGTAAATAGTAGTGGGAAGAAAAGTAATATTCATTTTCCTTCAGTACTCAAACAGCTGAGATTGCAATGTTCTTTTCATAAACATTTTCATGCAATACAGACTTACAAAATTATTACAGCCAAGGAACATTAGATGACTTGAGCACAGGTAAAGTGAATTTCAACTGAATATTTCCTAACAATATGTTTCTATGTTTACTCACTTCTAATGAACTTTCCCCGCCCGCCCTAGGCAACTGGTATAATGCATAGTTCTGTGAGAGACTTTTGTAACCTTGAACTTCTAGTGTTTCTGAGTTATGTTTGAATCAGTTGTTGTTACCAATTTTTCCAGCAATAAAGAAAAGAAGATTAAAGCTATTATCCTATACATGCTTACCTGGGCATGAGCCCCGCTGAACTCAATAGGGTTTACTTTAGAGCAGACATGTATAGGGTGGGACTGAGCTGTAAAATTGTTAACAAGACTCCTCCACTCTTTGGAAGTGAGCATTACTTGATTGACTGGTTGATTGATGTGGAAATACTTGGTTATTATATAACATTGCAATGATGGGCAGAACCAGCCTTATGTGAAGCAGGAGGAAGCTTCCACATGAGGTGATGGGGAGTGGAAAGGGCAGTCAATCTTTGCTGCACCCCTCATGACCTACCCCATGCCAAGGCCATTTTGTTTTTAATGCAGGTGCTGGCAATACTGCTCCATCCCTGAAAACCGTGTAGCAGGTATGATGTAGGGCACTGTTGTATCCAGTTCCAGGGAAAGGGTGGAGCTAATGCTGTGCCAAAATCTGCCTTCCATTTTCCTCAAAGTTTTCTTCCGTGTGAAAGAGGCTTTCATTTTTCTGCCTCATTCTCAGGGCAGTTTCTAATTTATTTTGAACATGTGTTTGTGGTGTTTTTGACCTTATCTGATGACTGTGAGGTATTGTCTATATTTTTCTTTCTATTACACATCTTATCTTTGCTATACAGTCTCTCAGACTGCCTGCACTTCCTGATCTGAAAAGCCCCCATGGGAGGGATAAAGTCAGGATGTCTTCCCCTGGGTGGGAAGTGCAGGAAGCCAAGGTGGCTACAGGCTGTCAGAGGGATGATTGTACAATGAAAGACAAGACACTCACACACACTCCACAGCCATCTCATAAGTGAGGTAAGAAAAAGAATACTGAACCAAACCCATGAGAATTTCTCTGAAATTTCTTCCCCTTTAAATTTCTTTCCTAAAGCAATTGCTTTTCTTGCAAATTGAATGAGAATGGTCAAAAAATATGTGGAAGACATTTTCGGCACAGCATGAGTTAAATCCCCTCCTCCACGTTTTGGCCCCACTCAAGATCCCCTTTCCCAGTGGCTAACACAAATGTTAGTTGCATGCTTAATGTCATACTAGTTTGGCCCTCACATTCTTAGCCACAATACTACCACAGACCTCCTAAAGTTAGTGGTGTGCATTTTCCTCTAATTCTTTATGTGTTTTTGTGCTATAAAAGCATGAAAGCACACTATACTCCAACACCACCTTTAAAAGAAGAACGAAATGAGCCATATAACCCTCATCCTCTGGTTGTTACAGTCAGCTCAGGAGGCCTTGCTGAGCATCCACTTGGGAGATACTAAACCTTTCGTTTCTTTGTAGTGGCTTTGTCATGCTCTCTCTGGATGTGTCATTATCCCCGTAGGCAGCTTATTAAAACATTGCTGTTCATCAGGCGTTTGGTGTTTCACTTTTGATCATGGTTTATACCAGCTTGTTGGTGTATCTCTTTCACTGCTCTATATGGCTATGGGACTTTGTTGATTTTTTTTGGGGGGGGGAGGGGGGATATTTAAGATTTTTCTTAAATTTGTTGTTGCAGGATTCCTCCCCCCTTTATTTGTATCACATACTGCTTCTCATGAAAAAAAAGGATATAAGATTTGAGAATGAATGAATGAATGAATGAATAGATTAATAAATAAATCCAAGCCTAAAGAATTTCAAATTTCACTGAAACAAACAATGTCCATTAAGCAGATAAAATTATTGTATAAAGGTTTAGATTATGGATTGATTTTCTCCAGACTTATTCTCACCTCTAGCACTCCAGAAGTATTAATTTTATGGATCTAAGACTCATTTCTCCCTCACTTGCTCCTTTCTCTGGCCAAGGCCAAACTGCTTTCCTTGAGTAATATAAAGGGAGCATGAAAATGAATAGTGGCATCCAAATCAAAGGCATGCAATGTGTAAATTGGAGAAAAGCTTTTAAAATGTGCTTTAATCATTGAAAAATTAAACCGCTATTATTCATTTGTCACACTATCCCACCATAAACCTTTAAACCCTTTGTCTAAGCCCAGAATGTAAGCTGCATTTTGGTGATGAAGAAGCTGTGATGAGAAAATCAACTGCTTAGCCATTGATTATGTTCTTTTTTGAGCTGAAGTTCGTTTCCCAGCATTTGTTTCTAGAAAAGTCATGGATCTTTCCTTTTGCCAGTCAGCTATCTTGATATTCCAGTAAACCTCTTCAGACATTCTGATTTATCTCCTGAATATATTATTTTTGTTAACTATGTGCCAAAAGCTCCGCTAGGAACTGTGTCACCTTTGCAATATATACACTATACAAAGAAATGATTTTTTTGGACACCAATATATACAACATCAGTAAAATAACCCTCTAATATTATTAATGATATAATTAGTGTGTCTATCCATAGTAGCGTGAGCAGTTGGCCACTCATGCAATGGGGTTTGGGACACTCCAAAGGTGTGGTATAGTGGGGCACCAGTAGGAACCAGGAATGGTTAAAAATCAGGCAGGGGCACCATGGGGGCGAACATTTCTGAACTACGATAGTCAGTCTTTGACATTATTTAGGAACATTCAGTGGCAATCAATATTTGAGAGTATGTGACACACAGCAGTCAATTTTTAAAAAAATATATATCACCAACACAGACATCACATATAATACATACAAACAAAAGTATCGATAAAACAATTACACTTACAATAAAAACATTTAAGGGTAAGGTTAAAGTACATTTTTAGTCCTCTTCATGCCAAAAATGCCAACTAATTTCTTTATTACTATTTATATGTCAATCAAATTCAGTTCTTTCTTATGATTTATCTGAGTCTCATTCATTGGATTCACAGAATCGTACTTCATTCCTCTCCAATCCCTCCTCTTTTCCTCTCTTTCCCCATCTTAATACTAAAATCCACAAATACATCATTTTTCTCTATCTCTTTCAGATGTTCTATCAAAGGTTTCCATTCCAGCATAAACATAGTTGTTGACTTTTCTCTCATTATCGCTGTAAGTTTTGCCATCTGCTGCGAGTTCCAACATCTTCAACATCCATTCATCCATTGTTGGTATTGTTTCACTTTTCCAGTTTTGTGCGTATAACAATCTGGCTGCCGTTGTCATATACAAAATTAAAGTTCCCCCTTCTCTTTTAGTTGTTTGTACACAGCAGTCAATGTTTGACAGCATCCAGCAGTTGTCGTGTAGTAGTAGCCAGGTTTGATGGTATTTGGCATGTAGCAGTTAGCATTTGAGAGGACCTCACATGTAACAGTGAAGA
This sequence comes from Elgaria multicarinata webbii, assembly GCF_023053635.1. Taxonomy (NCBI): domain Eukaryota; kingdom Metazoa; phylum Chordata; class Lepidosauria; order Squamata; family Anguidae; genus Elgaria; species Elgaria multicarinata. The sequence goes on along the minus strand of NC_086178.1, from coordinate 88,608,795 downwards.
TTTGACAAGGTTTGACAGATATGCAGTAGCAGTTTGTATGTGATATGTAGGAGTCAACTTTTGACAGTATGTGAAATTATTTGCAATAGAATTTAGCACATTGTTGTTGCTTGAAATTTTATAATATTTGCATATTGCTTTTCAACCATATCATTTCTCAAAGTGGTTTGCAATAATACAAGCAGATGTTGTTGCCCTCAGAATAGCAGATCAGGAATATTAGGTGCTGTGGGCTGTGCCTGAATCCCGAATCTGAGTTAGGACCAGATTGGGCTGCCTTGGCCTGAAGCAGCTGAAGCACTTTGAGATGATTTGGCCTGATGGTGAGCTAGTGCCCCCTGCCTGCCCGCCCATGGGACTTATTTTTGTGAACTGCCCAGGGAGCTTCAGTTATTGGACGGTATAAAAATGCAATAAATAAATAATGAATAAATAAACCCTCTGCTTGCACCAATGAACCACCCATCCTTGAAGAGAGCTGTTATCTTTAAGGAAGATGATATCTCTGATTACTGTAGTTCTACTGTTACAAACTACGGTGGCTGGAAAATGCCATTTCCAGAAATGTGCTCTTCCACCCACTGTAGTTTGCAACAGTGGATTTACAGCAGGCCAGAGACATAATCTTCATTAAAGATGACAATTCTCCTGGAGGACTGATGGCTTCTGGCATGAGTGAAGGGTTTAGGTAAGTCCCATGTGCCAGTGGACAGGGGGAGCAGCTCGCTGGGTTCAGTGTGGGCGAGCAGGAGAGGAGTGGGTTAACAGGAGAGGAGGGGGAAGCGGGTGGGGAGGGGAATTCTATGGACTCATGATCGGCCTCACACCTTGCTTTCCTGGGTGTCTGCAGGCACCAGGGAAACTGCAACAGCCAACCCACTCCAGATTATAAACCAAATCTGAAGTAGGGTAGATATAAAATGACTGATGTAACATAAGGCACATCCTATAATCAAGTGTTTAGAATCTCATTAACAAGCTGGGCTGATAAAGAGATTTGAGGGGAATGAGAACTTGCAAATCAATTAAGATATTTAATAGAGGGGATAAGAGGATCTGAAGATTTAGAGTGGTTAGAGTGGGAGACGCAAGAAAGGAAGTATAAATTGGAAAATGTTTTTTTAACAATTTTGGAAAAAAAATATGGGGGAAATTAAGAATCCTTTAATGAAGAATATTATAGAAATTTGGGCCAAATATAAAGGAAAATTAATGCCAAAGATCTCCCCCCTAACTCCAGTAGTAATGGTGCAGAACTTTCCAGAGAAAGAGTTGGAAAAAGATTTAAGGGAAAGAAAAGTAAATAAATTAAAAGATTGGATGGAAAAGATGGATAATAAAGAGAAAATAAAGGAGTTAGTAAGGGAAAGAAAAAATTCCTGGATGGAGGTGTTACAGCTAGAACAATGAACAAAAAATGGAAAAAGGAGAATTTAAAGTGCAGGGAGTGTATAGAGATTGAAAAGCTGATTATACAAAGGGAAGAGGGAGGTGGAAAGATAGTTAGTAAGGGTATAATGAGTGCTTTATATAAGATATTGTTGGGAATGGAAAAGCAATATGAACATTATAAAATGACATGGGATCAAGATATGGAAAGACAGTTGAGTCGTCAAGAAAAGATATGGAACCAACGTTTATTAAAAACTATGTTGGTAAGAATAAAGGAAAACTATTATAAATTGATATGGAGGTGGTATCTAACACTACATCAAATGGATAAAAAGTATTCTGCATATTGTTGGAGAGGATGCCTGGAAAAAGGTACATAATTCCATATGTGGTGGACTTGTGAAGCTATTCAGAGGTTTTGGCAAATAGTATGTAAAGAGATAAATGATATATTGGGAGGGAAGTTAAAGATAGGGCCAAGAACAGCACTGTTATCAATATATGAAGTGGTTAAATGTACACAAAATAGTAAAGAATTAATAAACAGTTCGGATATTCCCATACATCCCTAAAAGAGATCTGATTACATCAATGTGCAGATGATGGAACAAAAGATGCCTGACAATCCATGAAACACAGACAGAAGAGATTTCACAAAATTCGTACAGCCTTAGCTGCACCCTATGTATTAAAAATATTGACCCTGTCCAGATGATATGCTAAGTCATGGTTTAGCATTTTGAGCTAAACATTATGGTTTAGGATGTCATGTGAACCATTCCTAACCATGGTGGCTACAGAACCATGGTTTAAACATGCTCACTGACCATTTGCTGCCAAAGGGTTAGTGGCTTAACCATAGCTTAGCATGTTGTTTGAAGAGGGTCAATGTGTAGCCTGGCCCTAAAACTTTCAGTTCAATTTTGAGTTGGCTGTCAAAAAGGAATTAGTCATTTCCTTGTGAGCAGAAATGTTATTTTCCACTCTGACACTCTAGTCTGTTTTTTTATGGCAACTCAGTGTGAAAATTTTAATTGCCACTTAGATTCTTCACTATCACTAACTATATTGTGACAGTGCTCACAAAATGAAGAAGGGGGGAAGCCTGTGACATGCTGCGAGTTTTACCCTTTATTATTAATGGTTGAGATTCTCGGATTTATCAAGAGATAATTGACCTTGTCAGTGTTAAGTCATTTCTGTTTTGCTCCAGAACGCTCTGACTCCTCAGATGATCAATTATTTCCCAGCTAACCCAGAAAGACAAGCTTTTGGCTCAATTGTAGAATACTAAACACAAATAATCAAAACTCTGTGTGCGTCTCGGGTGGAAAGTCATTCTGAATAACAAGCTGACCCTAGCAATGTAACTTCTCAGTCTTGGACATAATCTCATATGTCATAACAGGCAAGCTGCAGCATCAAAACAAGTGTGTGATAATCATACTCAATGGCTCTTCAATTCTTGATCCTTACTTGATGCAGGGACTCAGAAGATTACATGTTTTGATTCAATTCTGGTTCAGGTTCAGCTGCAACTGAAGTGGTTCCAGTTCGGTTCTGGTTCAGACCAATAAAGGTTCAGTAAGCAGTTCAGCATTCATAACCAACTGGTTAAGTTCTGATTCACATAGGAAAATTGGAATATACAGCACATTATTTACAATGATTATTTGCACTGGGCGGCATCTTCCCCCACCCCCTTCCCTTTGTCCAATAGGTGTACTGAAAACCCTTCAAGGCAGAGCTGTGGGACCTCTTTCAGCCTCTTGGCCAAAATCCATTTTAGAGAAGCTGGGGGGTGGAGGCTGGATATCCATTGGGTGCAGGGCTGAATGCAGAAGGGGTTGGCTTGAAGGCCCAAAATGGCAAGGACAAAATACCAGCATAGTTTTGTTTAAAGCTTTTTACTGCCACTAACTAAGCTATAGGAGAACTATTTCAAACTTTTTAAAAGGGGTGGGGCTGCAGAAAAGCTAGGAAACCACTAATCGGTGGTTGGGGGAAAGGGTGGGGCCAGGGGGGAAAGCATGGCAATCTGGAGAACCTAGAAGGGCAGGATTTGGCCACAGGCTTGAGGTTCTTCATCCCTGCCTTAATATCTCTTCCTCCCCCATCAAAATGTATGCTCACACCTAAATATCTGAATGGACCCCCGTTTTTCCTGTCATTCTGTAACCTTGTTAATTCTTGTTTTCCCATCACAATGGTGGGTTCACAGATCAATTCCTGTTTCAGATATATCCCTACTTCCTTTTACATTTGGTTACATGTTTTCATTGTACTGTATATGCAAAGTCCATTTGATAGACACCAAATGGGTCATATGTCAACTGCCTTGTATTGTTGTATTGCCTCACATCTGTGCTATATGTTCATCCCTTCCATATTGTAACCAAGATATTGATCAAACCAACTGTCCAATCCCTGCCTAATGCTTCTGAGGTCCATCCCTTGAAGAGGGCAGAGCACAGAAGCCTGAGTCGTCTTAAATATTGGTTTTCATTTATCTGCTCCTGCTGATTGTGGTGGAGCAAGTGAGCATTTATTTATTTATTTCCATACAGCCCAATAGGTGAAGCTCTCTGGGCAGTTCACAAAAAATAAATTAAAGCATCAGGTGTTTTGTGTTTTTGGCTGAACCCTTATTCTGAACCAGTAACCTGATTCATCTTTTAAAAAATATATATTCTGGTTCTGTTATGGCTCAGGTTTGCCAGGACATTTTAGATAATGGTTCAGTTTCTGTTCCAAGTTGGACTCCCTGATTTGGAGCATGTTGTGTGGTTGTATGAAGCCCACAAAGACATTTTGCTAGTCTTTGTTCAGAGTTTGACATTCCTCAGATATTTCTCCCAGGCAAGAACCTGAAAATTTACATTGAAATTTCAGTGAGCGGTGAAATTCATAACCAGCTCTAGCCCCAAGATTTCTAATGAATTCTGTTATGAGCATAGGTGGGCCTTAATGAAAACCATTGTGGTCATTCATGATAAGAAATATTGTGGATAATTAGAGAGATATTTTTTGCTTGTTTATATCTCAGTCCAGGTAGGACAATGCAGGCATAAGCAGGCACAAGCAAGCTTATTATACTCATCACTTCACTATTGGAACAAGAATCTGAATTCCACTACCACAACCAGTTTATTTGTTTGTTTTCTGCAACCACTCACTTTTGACCTTATGCAGCAGGTGTCAGGAAGCAGTTCTGGACACTGCTGCAAAGTAACCACCACTTTTTGACTGATCAGAATGCACCACCACCCATCCAGCTACAGAGCATGGATTTTGTTTTATTTTGATTGAGCTCTAGCAGATATGCAGAAACTCCAGAGATGGGGTGGGAGAATTTAATAAAGTGACAAATGCTACTGTCAAAAATCTAACAACCTGAGCCATGAAATAGACATTGACTGAATCATTTTCCCCTTCTTCCTTTTTTGTAAAAAAAAAGAGGGGAAAAAAAGAAGTATCAGTACAGATTAGGATTTGGACTCCTTCACAGGTTAAAGTGATTTGGCCTGTATACTCTGAAATATCCAACGTCCTGAATGTAAAATTGGAGCTGGTAAAAAAATCATTTTAATTACGCGATCAAGGAGAGGAAAACCTGATATCAAATATGCATGAGCATTGACAAGAGACCGTGATAAAAATATTGTTTCCCTGATTAGGATAGTGATAACTGATGACACAGTCCAAGGAAGCTGTAAGGAGGACAGAACATAGGGGAAGGAGGGGAAGACAGAGTGGGGAAAGAGAAAGTGTAAAGTACATTTCCTAACCTCTTTCATTTTTCTTTTAACCTGCAATGTTTTGAAAGGCAGAGCTGAACCTTTGCATAATGAATGTGTATATAGCTGGAGCTACAATAATATTTCACATGTTTGCACATCTTGAACATATTTTTTTTCTAATCTTTACAAAAGGCCTGCTGTTATTATCCCCATGTTATAGATGGAGGGATGGGGCTGAGGAAGAAAGAGAGAGGCCATAGCTAGACGGGGTGATATCCTGGGGATCATCCTGGGATCATCCTGGTGTGCCCACATGATGCACAGGGGATCCCAAGAGCAGGGAGGGATGATCCCTCCCTTTCCCCGAGATATCGCCCTACCCTTTAGTTGCAGTTTTTCCGTGGTCTCAGGATGATCCAGAGACCACGGAAGTGTGGCCCACCATCACAGTTTGTTCTGGCTCCTTGCGGTTACTCGTGAGGAGTTGGGAACCGTGTGGTGGGGGAGCGGGGAAATTAATTTTTTTAAAAAAAAACACCTTACCTTTCAGCACACGATCACTCGTGCACTCTTCCTGGGTTGTTTTTTTTTTTTGTAAAACAAAATGGCAGGCCAACATCCTGTTCCTCCAGGGTCGTCACGCGCTGAGTGTAAACAGGGAGGGGGGAGATCTCACGATAACAATATTGTGAGAACCTCACCCTTCCATCGCGCTAGATCCATAGGTCTAGCTGAAGCTAGAGAGAGAGAGAGTTGCCTCACTTGAGTTTATTAGAGCCAGCTCTACCATTAGACAGAGTGAGGCAGCCACCTCCGGTAGCATCCACAGCCCAGCCCTGACAAGATGATACATAAACTTTCTGAATAACCCTACAAGGCCCTCAGAAAATATTGATAAATGTTCTCATTCAAGCTGTGCTGTGGGTGCTCTTTGCTTTAAGAGATGTGTGAACTGTTTCATGTTTGCCTTGGGTTAACTTGGATATATGTATTAGGCATGTGCTCCGCTCCAATTAGAAGCGCAGAAGCAGGAGCGAATTGGCCTGCTCCGCCTTGCCCAGAGGCGGAGTAGAAGCGGACCGTGGACCCCTAGAAGCAAGGCGAAGAGAAGCGCCCATTTTCGGAGCGCTCCGGTTTCCGCGGTCTGCTTCTATCGCCATCTTGAAACATTTCGCCCATAGGATTGCATTGCGGAAAAGAAAGGGGGATAACTGTGTTGTTTTTGAAGCTATCTTTCTGAAAATTCTTGTGCTTGGAGAGTCGTGGATGGGGGTCATTTTGAGACTACTCTCTGCGTGGTGCGGGTCGCATGCTAGATTTTTTAAAAAACCGGCGGGAAATACCTTTTTTGAAGGGCTGAGGGGCAGAGTCAACTCCCGGTCATGATCACATGATCCCAAAGTTGGAGGAGGGGATAGGCAAAACGGGTAACTTGGGATTCTGGGAACTTCTCTTTCTACTCTGAACGGACTTTTCCCAGTGTTTTTTAAAACAGTAGCCCCACCAAATGCACAAACACAACCTGTGAAATCATATACTAAGCCTATAATAAGAAATAGAAACACAGCACTGCTACCCACCCTAACTTTGGGGAACAACTGAAAAGATGTGGTACAAGGGGATGAGCTCCCCTAGGGTATCCCATGTGGACGTGCCCTCACTCTCTCCTGTACTTGGAGGGCCATCAGAGCCTTCCAAAGAGAGTAACCCGGTGGAGCAATGCCTATCATGAGTTGAAGTGAGAGTTCTATTTCTCAGAGCTCTCGTGGTGAAGCAATGCCTATCATGAGTTGAAGTGACAGTTCTACTCCTCAGCTCTCATGGTGAAGCAATGGCTTTCATAAGTTGAACTGGCAGCTGCTTCCCCCTCCCCTGGGCACGTCCCCCTATTGCTGGTAAAAGACAGATATAGCCTTTTTTAAAAAAAGTTCTTCTTGTTGTTTTTTCAGCAACACTGCTGCTTTTAATTCCACCCCTCCTTTGTTTATTTATTTATTTATTTATTCCATTTTATATGCATTACTGGATTATCCTTGGCTCACTTCTTTATGCCTCCAGAAATGTCTGCTGGCTGCCTGCCTGCCTTCCCTCTCTCCTCCCCTGCCCGCCTCGCAGGGATGTTGTGTGTGTCTGGCTTTGACTCAGGGGAGAAGTCCTTCCTGCGCTCACTTGGAGTTTTGGAAGTTCCAAATCCATTTTTCAAGTGTGGAAGAAGATTCATATTAGGTTGATGATCTCTACTACCCAATTCATGGCATGTTGGGATTTCCTTTGAAATGGCCCCATTGAGATGTCTGCAGGTTTAAGCCCCGCCAAAAAACAGGGGATGATGGGATTGCCTTGAGTCTGGGCGTGTGTGTGTGTCCCTGGATAAGCTATCATGGTGGTGAGTTTGAGATTTTTAACGTGCAAATTGACGGAGCTATCGAAAGGGGTGTGAATGAGGTGTTGGATTTTCATAAATTCCCCCAAAATCAGGGGATGATGGGACTGCCTTGAGTCTTGGCGTGCATCTGTATCCCTGGATAAGCTATCATGGTGGCGAGTTTGAGATTTTTAACGTGCAAATTGACGGAGCTATGGAAAGGGGTGTGAATGGGGTGCCCGATTTTCACAAATTCCCCAAAAATCAGGGGATGATGGGATTGGCTTGAAACTTGGCGTACTTGTGTATACCTCCATGAGGTGTCATGGTGCCAAACTTGAGGTTTCTAACTTTCACAGAAAAAAAGTTGTATACTTTTTTAGCTTAATGCAAGCCTATGGGGGGGGAAACGGAGCTCCGATCCGGATCCGGAGCTCCGCAGCAGAGCGGAGTGGACATGGGCGGAGCGGGGGTGGAGCGAAGTGGGCCGATCCAAAAATCACGGATCTGGAAGTGAAGCGGAGCGGGGGGTCCGTGCACACCCCTAATATGTATCTTCAAAAGTTTGGAAAATAATTTCCCCTGTCCAATCTGTGAACCCAGAAAAATGTCCCCTCTCAAATCCTTCCAACCTTGCCAATCCCCCAAAAGCTTCCCAAGCAATCCTCAACCATCCCCAATTCCCTTGCCTCATCTTTGAGACTTCCACATCTGCCCTTCCCTTACTGAGATGTGCAAATATGGTCCAGTTAAAACCTAGCAGGAATACAAAACGCAATTCCTTCATGAAGCCACTACTCAACATAAGGTCAATGTTTCCTGCCATCTCTCCAGGGATTTGCAGTGTGTGTGTGGGAATTGAAGATGGTGTCCACCAGCCACCAGGACTCCTGGGAGTGTTACTGCTGCCAGCTGTACTTTTACCCCTTCTCACAGCCCTTCAAAATTCCTAAATTGCCACCTCCAACTTCACAGCATGTGAAAAGGGCAGCAAAGCAGCAGGAGGCATTTTGGCTCAGCTCTCTGCTAGAGAATAAACTGGGATCCAGTCCAGCTTGAATTCAGTTTTTTCCTCATTCTAACACTTCACTGAATCCAGAGGTGAATATAAACTCAGCCAATTTCCATAGAGCTTTCAAGTGTATTTAGAGTTCATTGAATAAAAATTAAAAAAACCTGCATACACACACACAAACTGATTGATGGTCTGTGTCTGTAACCTATGGTGTTTAATGACACAGGCATGTATGTGCTGTATATTCAAGGAGGACGGCTCCAGAAAGGTGTTTAAGGTCATGACCAGTGAATGCATTGCTTGCCAATCAAAGTATAGCAAACAGTTTCCCACAAGTCTTACAGTGCTCCATTGCTGATAGCTTGAGCGATTGATCACTATTGACTGTTGATCCTTCTGGCCTTCACATTTTGCCACCACATGACATAATTGCTCCTGTGTCCATTCTGCCATGATGTTAATGATTAATGGGAGCCAAACTTTCCAAGTAACAAATAGCTAAGCAACTAACATTTTCAAAAGAGTTATTTCTATGATGACTAATCACTAGGCTTCTTACTAGCCTCAATGGCTCTCAAATTGCCCAACTTGAACACATGACAGTAATCCTAAGGGACTCTGATTCAAAAATGCACATTCTATTCTCTCTGTCCTCATCTTTAGTTGATTATGTGCTACTAATCAATCAGTAGGACATTTGCCCTTATTTTGAGTGTAGATTTGCTGTAGGCAATTTCACATTCAGGCCCCCATAATCACTTGGGAACATTAAGATTTATCAGGAGACTGCATGTAGATGACTATGCAATCCAAAAAAAGTAAGCACGCTATGAGTTAAACCCAATGTCATGCTACTGGAGGTCCGCTAGTATAGTGGGACTTTTGAGAGTGCACAGAGGACTTCGAGGGGGCGAATCACCCCCTCCCAGTTCTACTGAAGGAAGCAGTTCCATCACAGCAATGACAGCATTAGGTTAACACAATGGAATCAGTAGTCTTGGGGTGTGATTCAATTTCCACCACTGTGTACTCCCACTGGGTTTAACCAGACCATGGGAAATATCCAAGTGGACCATTCTGCAAGTAGGGGCCACAGCTGATTCCATTGCATAAGCAGGGGGAACTGTCCATTCCATTCCGCAAGTGGCACCCACTGCTTGTGCAGTGGGGATATGGCACTTCCTTTAGGAAGACCCCCAAACTATTGAAAACCCTTGTTACTGGGTCGGGACAAGTTGGCAGAGTTCCCTTATGTGAGCTCTGCCAACCTGCCCAATTCCAGAAATTAGCATTTCTTCTTGTTTCCATTTTCTAGAGGAAGCCCTGTATTGTCATTGTACAAGTGGTGGGCATTGCTTGCAGAACGGAATTTTATTATGTTCCTCATAGTTTTAATTTTTGTGAACCACCCAGAGAGCTTTGGCTATTGGGCGGTATAAACATGTAATAAATAAATAAATAAATCATCCACATTTCCACAGTGTGAAAGTGCTGCTGGGCTGGCATGGTGAGTGAGAAAGCTTCTATACCTGAGTCAGGCACAGGCAGGCTCTTTATTTCAATGGCTGGGCTTCAAGTTCAGGTGGGGGGCAGGAGGGGGGCTCCATCCAATAGATCTGGAGGGCACCAGGTTGGAGAAGGCTGGAATGGGGATTTTTTAAACACACACACACACACACACACACACACACACACACACACACACGCAAAGAAATCAAGGCAAGAATGGATCTGATTCAAACTTGGCATGTCTAAACCCCTCCTTAAGAGCTATCAGGTTGCCATGTTTCGTCTCTTTATCAATACAAATTATACAGATGTAAGCATTATGTTAATTTTCATTTTAAAATTCATAAAAAAATCAAAGCATGAACTGATCTGATTCAAACATGGTGGGGCTAAAGCCCTCCATAAGACTTATCACTGTGCTGGGTTGTATCTCTTTATCTTTAAAAATGAGGAAGTTGAAAACACTTCTGTTAATACCAGTTACTCAAATACTGAACAGTTATTCGATGGGTAATTCGACAAGGTGGAGAGAGGGAGCGCACTCTGAAATTGAGGCAGTGATTCACCTCTACGGGGCTCCAGACTGAATTTCAAGGCAGAGAAGACTAACTCTGCACACCCCTAGTGCTCACTGTTATCTTCAAAACTCTCATTGGCCTGGGCATCGCATTCTTGAAGGACTGCCTTCTTCCATATGAACAATCCTGTTCATTGATATCTGCTTCAGAGGTTCTGCTTTGCTGTTTGTGATGACACAGTTTAGTGGAGCAAAGTCCTTTTCCATGGCAGTTCCAAAGTTTTCGAACCTCTTCTTAAAATTGCTTGTGCCAAGAAAACAACAACAACATTTTATTTCAAAGAGGTGCTACCTTGCAATGTGATTTGATTTTTTTTAAAGTGTAGGGTAGGTTCTCTTATTTTAATCCTGCTTGCATTTTTAGATTATCTGTATTATTATTATTATTATTATTATTATTATTATTATTATTATTATTATTATTTATGTGAGTTGCCTCGAGTCCTTTGACACAAAATGTCAGGATACAAATAAATGAATGAATAAAATAAATTAAAGTATTGCAGCTAACACTGTTGCAAACAAAATGCGTGTCTACCCTGTGATTTGAGTCTACGCCAAGTTGCATGCATTTTAACTCTCAGATTATTTGATGGCGGGACTCACAAATGATTGTAGTGGAACCCCCTCAGCGGTTGCCTGTGATGGAGGTGGCTTCCCTACCTGTCTTCTCACTTCCCCAGAAAGCCATTGAGAAAATAAAGAGGTGGCAGTGGTGAGGAACAGCAGCCAGTGGGCCCTAGTTCTCACTGTTGCCACATCCCTGTCTCTGCTTACCTAGATACGAGAGTGAGTAGGAGAAGAAATGGTAGGACGCGGGTTCAGTCATGGGCATTCCTGGGGCAAAAGTGCCTCAGCAGCTGCCTAACATAAGAAGCTGCCTTATAATTGAGGCAGACCATTGTCCATCTACATCAGTAGTGTTGACATTGACTGGTAGTGGTTCTCCAGGGTTTCAGGATTCTTTCCTAGCTGTGCCTGGAGAAGCCGGGGATTGAACTTGGGACTGAGCTATGTCCCGCCCCTCCTGAACAACATCAAGTAATTGAGGTTGTTACCCTGTGACATGTAATTGGAAGCAAACTCAATTGAAAACAGTACAACTTCCAAGATCTTGTATAGGACTGGACCACGCAAATGATTGTATGTGATGGCTAGTACTGTGTAAAATATAATTACAGAAACAGTTCAGTGAATAATTTGGCAGGTGTGGGGAGAGAACTTGTGTGTACACCACACATACAAGAAATAAAAAATAAATTCAAATATAACATAGAGTGAGTAAAGACACTGTGAGTGAATAACTGCAAATCATTTTAAAGAATGGTCCTCCATTTTTATCTTCTTTTTTTTAAAACCTCTTCTGAAAATAGGGACACAAGTTGTTGCATTATTTTAGTTTTGAAACCAAGCCAGGACAGAAAGCACAGCATCTCTGAAAGATTTAGGTTTCAGGCAGTCTTAATTTTTGCATTTTCCAGAGTAGTGGAGCATGTCATAAAGGTAAGCCAGTACATTTTTGAGTAGAGAATGTCAACTTTGGTTCCCTCTGGCTTCACCAATCTGCAGACTGCCAACATTAGAGATGTCCCTGTGCATTGATACCTCAGCTTGAGAGCTTGTTTGGCAGAGGAAAACAACACAAACAACAAATCGAGATAAGAGGGCACACAGACTTATGGCACACAAATTTGCTTCCACTGAATTCAGCAAAGTGGGAGATTTTAGTTTATCCTAAGGCTGTGCATCGCTTCAGGCCCAAGCATCGAATCTAAAACATGGTGGGCTGATAGGGACCAGATTATGCCAAGGCAATCTGAAGCACTTCAGGCCACCTTGGCCCAAACTTGGGGCAATGGTGAGTCACTGCCCCCGTCAACCCATATACCTGCAGGACGTACCTCGATGAGAGCCACCATTTTCAACAAAGATGGGGCTCTACCATCTTTGGGCCTTAAGTCTAAGGTCTCATTAATGTGTAAAGTACATTAATGTGTAAGTTAGGGATAATGCACAAAAAATGGTGCAAATTTGTAAACAGATTTTTTTTTTAAGCAAGCTTTTGCAAACATGAAATTGAAAAAGTTTGACTTTTAAAACCTGACAAATCCAGCAAGACCAAGATTGAAAAATCTGTTTAGGGACTGTAGTACTCACAGGGCACCAGCCTAGTACTCAGCAATGAGCACATCCAAGGACCTGGACCTGTGTATTTTTCCCTGCCAATGCTTACATGCTGTTCCCAAAGCTTGGTCCTGAACCCTCTTTTTTTTGCGGGGGGGATGGTTTTTATGATGACTTTCAGCTTTTTATATGCTTCTAGCAAATGCTACTTCAGAGTCTTCTTTTACTCTTTATGCAGTGTATCCATCAAAACTCTCTTGGTCACAAGCTACAATTTCCTTTAGACTTTTCAGTTCATGCCTGAATCATGTGCAGAGGTCAGGTTTAAGTACTCAAAATTCTGTACTGGAAAAGAGTTTAATTGAACTAGAACACGAGGTCCGTTGATCATAGTTTTACAGGTAGTGATTATGACTTTTCTTTCCAATGCAAACTCAGATTTTCCAAGATAAGGAACCTGAAAGTGCTACTTCCTTTCATTAATATATGGTAGCTAATGTAATTTCTTCCTCAAACATATATTTAAAATCAGATAGTGATTTCAAATTTCATAAAATGTATGTGATGTATTGCCACAGTCAAGGGTCCTGTCTACTTTCTGAAGCAGACATTTAAGTTTATTCATTTAAGTTAAGTAAGCTGCTTTGCTTATGTATTGAGAGCTCCCTTTCGATAGAAATGGATGGGGAAATCATTGCAGATAAAGGATATGGGAATGTCATGTCTAACCCTACTGCGCCTGTTTTGGGAGAAGGTGTTTCAGGTAATCAATCAGAATCCGATTCAGAACTCGAAGACTCAGCGCCAGACACCAGCCAGCCCGTACCAGTGGGGGAGGAAGCTCTCACGGGAGATTCCTCAGCTGGGAATCAGCCTCCTTCAGAGCTTATCTCCTCAAGGCCAAATTCTACACACTCTGGGAGATGAGGGTGCTTCCAGGGGCAAGCATTCAGAAACACTAACTGATGCTAGGATCCGCTGGAAGCTAAAACAAACAGCGCGTAAAGAGGCCATGAAAAAGTTGGAGAGATTACTCCAGAACCTACCACCAGACCAGGAGCTTTGAAGTCACAGGCCTTTGAGAATTAACTTCTTTCTCGTCTTGAACAGACAATTGGCTTGCTTAGTTTGCATAGTTTTGCCTAGGGGGTCGTTTCAAAGAAGTAGACTCTATTCAGGTTAAAGAGACATTTGTTGCTTAATAAAAGCTTTGTGGATTACTTAGCAAGCCTCTTCATTTGCCTCCCATCGAAAGCATGAGCCCTTCTGAGATACACGACAGGGAGCTTGTAAATGTGGGGTGGGGGAATATCCAGGATTTGGGGCTGCATTTTCCCCAAAGCCCTGGATCCACACCTCTGCCTCCTACCACTGCTGCACAGCTGCATTTGCCACTGAAGTTCAGCAGTGGCAAAAAAAAAAAAAAACACCTTCTGATTTTGCCACCTTTGGTAGGGAGGGGGATGCAGCAGACAGTATGTGGTCAACAGCCCTTGTGAATACAGGTCCAGTCCTGCTGTATGCTGACAATAAATCACTGGCTATAGGTAGATTGGGGGCATGGTGCACACGCATGTGTGCTGGGGCTGATGAATCTCTCAAACTTGAATGAATGAAATCTTTGCTAAAAGCAATAAGCAATCACAATTTAAGATAGTTAGAAAAATGAAATACAAGTTAAAAGTGGAATAAAAATAGATAATTTAAAATAAAATAAAAAGATAAACAAAAATATAAGACTATAAAAATATACAATCGCATTTACATAAGTTAAGAGCTCCACAGTGGGGAACTAGAACAACGCATTTTAAAAGGGCAAAATCTCCAACTCCCCATTACAATACTTGCGATTAATGTGGAAGCCCTACCAAATTATTCCTCTAACAGAGTCAAACAACTTATCAAAGAAAAAAAATATCTTGATTCCAAATGGCGGGACCTTCATTTACTTTCCTAAATGGCTTACTGCTCCTGGTATCCAATATACAAAACATCTTTTGGGTGGGAGCAGTACTTTATCAATCTTACGCTGGCACCACTTAGAAAAGCATTTACAGCTTTGCGCTTCCAGTGTATGCCCTTTGCTTATTTAAAGGGAAGATTCAATAACACCCCTGTGCACCAAAGACTCAAACTTGATGTAGCTCTGTTTTTCATTGTCACAGTATTATGTTTGTTCTATCCCATTTCAAAATTGGCTTGCGTGTTTTAATGCCACATGAAAACGTGTACAAAATTTGTGTGCATTTTTAGAAATAAGCACTTTCCTATGCATTTTCCCCAGTTGCATGCTTTTTTGTGCACAGTTTAAAACGTGTGCATTTCCCAAGCAATTTCCCATTTTGTGCACATTTTCCAAAGCATACAAATTTTATGTGAATTTTTATAATGCATGATTTTTTGTGAATGTTTTGGCTTTGGGACTTTTAGGGGTTGTTTGAACAAAAATGAAACACAGACATTTGGAAGACAAGTCAGAACAACAGATAAAAAAAAAGTAATTAAATATAAGAGTGAGAAAGAAAGAAAAAATCAAACAAAATGGCATTAATAGTTTTGTACCATCTTATTGAGCTACATCTAAAGAAAATTCTCTGCAAGAGCCAGGCTTCATAACAGAAAGTCATGAATTCAGCAGACTGACAAGCAAATTAGAATCATAATTCCATATCAGATCTGTGAAGATATCAGTATGTAGGCAGTTATAATCAGGATAGATAAATGTAAAAAGCATATTGGTGGGATGTCGTTTTTATAAATCACCAGATTAAACTGCCTAAAAAATGACAAATGTCCTAACCAAAGCAATTAATGTTTGTTCATTATCAAGTGAAAAAAAAATGCATGAAGTAATTGTTGTGCATTTTGTTCGTTGTATATGCTTTTATCATTTTTTTGACCCAAGCTCCTATATCACGACATTCAAGAACATTCACATAAGCATTGTAATTAGAAAAAAATAAAATCATATGAGTCATGTTAGTAATTCTTGGGAAACGTTAACTGTAAATGAAAGTGGGGATAGCTGTCCTGAGTGCCACTTTTCCTTGTAGAAAGGTGGGGTACAAATCAATCAATAAAAATAATCCCAGTATACTTTAAAAGATGTTACCAAATTTTAAAATGTTCATGAGGACTGGCAACTTCTAAAATAAAATACAATGTACTCACAATCTTAGTACATGGCTATAGGACCTTGATTTCATGTCCTCTGATCCCTTCATATCCTTCTTTAGAAAAGGAGCCTTCTTAGAAAAGGAGCACAAATTGATTTTAGCCTTTGATATTCTTTCCCACAATGCATTAGTAAAAGGCGTTGTTCATGCTGTCATATTCAGTGGCCCAGCATTAAGTTTTTCAGTGACTTGACATTAATGTATCAACCTGCCGTAGCTTTGCCAACAATGAATAGAAGCTGTATTTATTTTACCCTAGAGCGCATTTCAGAAGGCTTGGCTCAGTGAATATGTTTAAATCTGTAATAGGAACAAAATGTACTCCAATAAGATCTTCCGTCCTTCTTGGCAATTTAAAAAACAAAAACAAACCTCCATACAAAATCACACAAAAGCAAGCAACAGGAATCATGGTTGTTTGGAGTGATTTCTTTTCTTCTTGAAAGGAGAATTTCCTAGAGCGAAGTTAAATTTGGGAGTGACCCAACGCAACTATGAACACAGGATTTTCCGCACTTGTTTGATTTGTGTACACATAAATCCTAGAGCAAACATGCAGTTATCGCAATGATAAGATCAAGATTTCTAAGCTTCATACTGAATTTTTTGTGTGCAAATTTCATGTGTTACAAGGAAGCTGCCAGTTTTTTTTTATCAAATGAAGCCTGTGTTAATACTTGATGTCAGTAGCGCAATGCATGAACAGATTTTCGAAGGGTGGCATATTGCTATAAAAACCCATACCTGAAAAATCACTTTATGAAATTGCATGAATTTAAGGCTGCACTCCCACTTTGTGCTATGGAACAACAGGAAATCCATCCATGTGACAGGATCAATTGTTTGAAAGTGCCCTTCACACTAAAATATCCCTGCACATTGAAAGTTAGCTTGACAGAGAGGAGATTAAACTAAGAGCCTTTCCCTTGACCTCCTATTTTACCTCAGAGAGATTTTAATGTGAAGCTAGGGATGTCACAGGAGTCCAAGGGGGTGGGGTGGAGTTTGGCAAACACCCACCCCCACTAAGTCTCCCAGATCTTATTCACCAAGCCACCACATGTTTACTGGACTGTAATGTTGCAAAATTGGCCTCTTTTCAGAAAACCCCAAGGCTGTTTTTTTTACACAAAATGGCGGCCTGCTAAGGGGTTGGACAGGCCTGCAGCACTCCTCGAGCATTCACTGGACCATCCAGTGGTGAGTGGGTGCAGACACTGGGGGCTGGTCAGTGAGCGCTTGGCCAGCACAGATGAAGGTGAGTCTATCCATCCCTATGTGAAGTACCTCGTAAGATCTATATATGAAATCAAAGGTGGCTGAGGTAATGAATGAATGAATGTGGGAACTACATGGGTAGAGTCAGTCACGTGGTCCCATGCCATGTGAGCTTCACCCTGCCCAATGCCTCAACCCTAACCTATCCTCTGTCTTTCCACACATTAGCAAAAGCGGACTTGTCTGCCGGATCATCCCTGGGAGGCAGATCAGAGCTCTAGCCCCCTTTGCACCACTCCTCCTTGGTCCCATCTACGGGATGGTTTTCATTTCTTTCTTTCTCTCTTTTTGTCTCTGTAAAAGATTTTTTTTAAAAAAAATAATTGTATTAGTTTTCTAAGGACAAAGAAACAACAAGAAAGAAAATAAAATTGCATAGAATTTGGCAAGATTTACACCAAGCAGGATATAACACTGTGAAAGTGGTTTGAAAACAGTATATGGAATGTGTCAAGGCCCCAACAATTGTCAGAGTGCCCTTCAATACCGTTGTAAAGCAGTAGTGTAGATCCTGCCCAAGTATGAGTTTACTTGATGACAGAGGGTAGAACATTTGACATGTTTCCCCACACCCTTTACTTTAGAGGCAAAAATAACTGTTGGAGACTTTATGAGCTTCCCTGAGAGGCTCACCTGGCACCTACATTGTGCTCCTTTGGGCACCAGATGAAGACCTATTATTCCCAGGCATTTTAGTCTTTTACTTCTGTTGTTTTAAATCTGTCGTTGTATTTTAAGTTGCTGCATTGCTGCTAGGTTTTTACATTTATTTTATACTGTAGTTTTTAAATTTTAAAATCTTTATAATGTATTTTATTCTGTATTTTGTGGTATTAATTGTCATGAACCGCCCAGAGAGCTTTGACCATTGGGCGGTATGGAAATGTAATAAATAAATAAATAAATAAATGATTTTTCATTGTAGCAAATTATATTTAACCTGCTATCATATACACACTTACCTGGGAGTAAGCCTCATAGAACTCAGTGGGACTTACTTCTGAGTAGTGATTCACTGGATTATGCTATTAGTTTCTTTTATATAATTCAAGGAAAAGCATTGATCGATGCTGTTGTCTATGGGATGTTTTCTTCATTCATATGGTTGTTTCACCCATACATTGCCAAGGTGGCATGGGAAACATTTCTGATGACACTCAGATACTGTATTACTGGGACCTTTGTTTCAATCCAGCTGGTGGGAGGCAATCAACAGAAGCCATAATTTAAAGTGCCACTGAATTAAATACAAATGCATGGAGCCCTTTTTCTATAGTCTGAAGTCACTCTGTCTCCATAGCAGTGAATGTTACACTCTGGTAAGATTCCTACATATACCAGCAGGAAGCATGGCACAGCCATTTTCAGGGGTGTATATATGCAGATGTATGAACTAGATCCATCTCCCGCTTTAGATGCCTCTTGATCATGGCAGCTGTAGTGTAGTCTCTTTATAGATGCTCCTACGGTACTACTCTTCCCACCAGTCCCTGTAGATGATACAGGAAGTAAAAGAAACCAGGAAGTAGAGGAGTTAGGAGTACTATTTCAGAATAAAGAAGATAATACAACTCACTGTCTAGAGAGATTACTTGTAAGACAATCTTCAAAAGAGACACAACAGCTAGGGTGACCACATGAAAAGGAGGACAGGGCTCCTGTATTTTTAACAGTTGCATAGAAAAGGAAATTTCAGCAGGTGTCATTTGTATATGTGGAGGACCTGGGCAGGATCTACACTACTGCTTATAACGGTTTATAAGTGTTATGACAACTGTTCAGGCCCAGGACACATTACATATACCGTTTTCATACTGTTTTAAAAGTGTTATATCCTGCTTGATGTATATCGCCCCCTGGTGAAATGCCCTCTTCATCACAACAGTTAAAGCTGCAGGAGTTATACTAGAGTGACCACATTTAAAGGAGGGCAGGGCACCTGCAGCTTTAACTGTTGTGATGAAGAGGAAATTTCACCAGGTTCTCTATATATACAGGTGACATCTGCAGAAATCCCCTTTTCAATACAACTGTTAAAGATACAGGATCCCTGTCCTCCTTTTCATATGGTCACCCTAACAACAGCAGCCAAGAAGTAGAGTGCATTCTCCTATATATCCACAATTGGGTACAGCTAGAAGAATTATCAAATGCCAAATCAAAGTTCAAACCTCACAACCAAAACAACAAAATTCCAACCATGGCAGGCCTACGTAGATGAAAAATACAGAGGTCTGCATGTCTGATCAATACCCTAAGGAAATATAAAATGGAAGCAATGGGAAAGGTAGGATGAAAAAATGAGTAATGAAAGGTTGATTCCCCATTGCTCATAGATTTCACAGGACAAAGGAACTGAGCATATTTTCCCAATGAATAATGAGCCCTGTCTTTTGTATAGTAATTATTATGCAGTGGCCAATTTTGAAATTTCAATATGTCACTTGAAATTCCTGGATTATTATTATTAGTTCCATTGACACTAAAATCGAACATGGTTTGGATCCTAAAATAAGTTAACTTAGGGCACGATCCTTTTATTTCCCCCCTTGGTACTCGTGTTTCCCACCATCTAGTGGAGGCTCCAGGGGGGAAGTAGGGGGGAGACAGCTGGGGATAGCTTGGATCCCCATGTCCCCAATCTCCTCCACTCTCCATCCACTGACATGCGCTCTTCCACCCTTCTATGAGCTTGTGTTTGCAAGCTCATGGAAGCAGCTAGCAGGGTTCTCTCCATGCTGACTGTGAATGGGCGGGGAGGGAATAGGGAGCTCAGACTCCTGGGTCTGAGGTCAGAGCACTGTCTCTAGCTTCAAATCCAGCAGTCTGAAATACCCTATGACCTCCAGGTGCTGTCTAGGGGCCATAGGATTTCTCCTTTATGGAAGTCCATGGAAGGAACATTTCTGGTAGGAATGTATAGATTTTGTAAAATCCATTCCATCTGTGTTTTGCAGATTGTCATTTTGCCACCTGGTAGTTGACCAAATTGGATTCCCCACCCCCCAATTTCCTAAATTTGTGCAAAAATGCACAAATTCCCCCCTTCACATTTTCATGCTTTAGCCTATGAGGGAAATACACCTTTTCAAGTGGTATTTTTCTATTTTATGTATTTTTCTATAACTAAATTTGTGGTGAAATTCTGGAAAGTAAAAACAAAACAAAAACAGTCCACTAATCCATGGGATCTATGTGACTCAGGAAAAATCAGTCCCCTGCAAAAGTTGTGGGTCAGATTCATCAAAATCCAAGCTCATTTGATTCTAACCCCTAATTTTCAGTCCAATTTGGGGCAATTCTCCAAGCCTGCAGCATACCATCACCCCATTGTTCAGGAAAGGGCCTGGAGCTTGTTATAGTTATTTTCCCTCCCACTGGAACCGCTAGCCAGGATGAACAAAAAAGTGTGAAGAATGAAAGGGGGAGTATAAAAAGCCACCCGTATCTTCTACCCTGTCCAGCAGATCCTCTGTAATGTCCTTCCTCTCTCCCCCTCCTCAAACCTCCATAGGAGTGTTCTGAAGGAACAGAAGGATGAGAACATCAAGTCTTCTGAAACTGGCTGGAATATTTTTGAGGAGCAATGTGCAGCACTGATTGAGACTATGCCTTTTAGGATGAAAATGTTCTTGAGATTTGAGATCCGTAGCTTAAAGACTTGGAAGAAAAGACATTAAAAGACTTTAATGGCCTTTAAAAAAAAGTTGAGTAAACAACATATGCAATTACTCTGTAGGGAAATGCTGCTTAATTAAAATAGAAAGTAATTCTATTAGCATACACACCTGCTGCTCATATGGTTCATTTCTTCCCAAAATAACGGAATTACCGAACAGAGATTGTTCTGTAGTTCACCTACTTAGAAGGGCTGTTTCAGCATCTTGCCACTGTGCTCCCATCGGTGATTCATTGTTCACTTAAAAATAGTTATACAGCACACAGATAGAGATCTGTTGGGAGTTGGCCATCAACTGAAAGGGCACCATTTATCTTTACGGTTTAAGACCAAAATTCAAAATACATAGCTAGCTAACTTCATGTGTGGAAAAGCAATGCATATAAATTGCACTTTATATTCAGCACTGACACTAAACTCCTGCACTCAGAGACTCTCCTATCAGCCAATCGGAGACTATGGCAG